>NC_087139.1:9375000-10000000 GCF_030705265.1 Helicoverpa armigera | reverse complement strand
TCAAACTTCGAAAACGTGAGCCAAAGCACCCGGAAAATACCAGTTCGAGCACAAATATAATAGAAACCCGAATACGCATTTGTACATAACATAATTTTCGCAGCAACACCGATTTACGGGTAAATTCAATTTTTAGTAAGCAAATCAATAGATTCATATGGTTATTGAAATCCGACGTAAGTCATTATGATGGCCTTTGTCTCAAAGTGCATTGGTTAATGTTAAAATGTTACCTCTAATATATTGTTAGAGGTGGTCTTTCTGCCGTCGACTCCGTAGGTAGCGATCACATCACGCAAGCCGTCGCCTTCCACGCACAGCTTGTATCTGAAATGCAACATTTAAATGTAGGCTTAGCGATAGTTTATATCAGTTTAAATACACAAACTATCCCGTATTTGTTTTTTACTTTATTTTTGTGATAGCTAAAATGTTCCTTTATGTAACACCAAAAATACCATGTTTAAAGCAAATAAACGTTTTATTATTGAATAACTTTTTGAAGAGGTATTAAAATACCGCCGTGCTTGCTTGGCTCGGCCCATACCTGACAGTGCTGTCAGTGTCATCACAAGCGATAACAGCCCGGGACACCTTTTTTTTTTTTATCGACGTAAAATCATCAAATGACCCCTCCCGCTGTGGGTTAGCAGCGGTGAGGGAGTGTCAGACTCTTACTGACTAAAATCGTCGTGTTCCGTCATAGGCCTTTTATGTACCAGGGCCGCGGTATCTCTTTCGAACAACCCGCAGCCCCGGCAGGCCAGCCCTGCTGGGCCCGCTGGGGTTGCTGACGTCTCTTTGAGGAGCGCGTGGAACAACGCGCGCCGTCGACACGGGTCTGTCGTCTAGGAAGACAGAGGGACGATGAGCCACCCGAACTCACCGCCCACAGGACCCACGCCTACGGTGGCCGGGAGTCATCTCGCGACACCCGGCGCCCATGATGTCTACCTGGTCCAGCGCGGCGGCCGGGATGAGAGGTGCGCACTCTCTGGCGTTCCGCCTCCTCCTTCTCGAGCATGACCGCTTCGCAGAAGGAGGCGACGGCATCCCATTCCCTCGCCCCGGACCATGGCCTGAACCAGGGCCGGACGCGAGGTCGCCGCCGCCAAAGCCTCGACGAGGACCCGGCGGTGCCCTTCCCATGCGGGGCACACCTGGACTGTGTGGTCCACCGTGTCCTCGGGGCTGTCCGCACAATGGTGACACCCGGGCGCCTCCTCACGACCGATGCGGTGCAGGTACCTCCCGAAACAACCGTGTCCGGTGAGGACCTGCGTCATGCGGTACGTGAGGGCGCCGTGACTCCCGAGCCACTCCTCAAAGGGGACTTACCGCCACGATGGTGGCGTGCCCTGCACTGGGTTGCGATAGTCGCTCCCTCCAGGCCACCATGAGATCGCGCCGGGCTCCGCCCGCTGCGCGACAACTTGCCGCGGCAACGGGGTTTCTCCCCGGCGCTGAGCCTCCTCGCGCCAGTCGTACAGGCGCAAGAAGACCCTCGCCTCCAGATCCCACGGTGGCAGTCCAGCGAGTAGGCCAGCTGCTTCGCGGGAGATCGTGCGGTACCCCCGGATTAGCCTAATGGCTATCACCCTTTGGGGCACGTTCAGGTAGTGCACAGCCCGCGGCCGTGCCGAACGTGCCCATACCGGGGCCCCGTAAAGGGCCATGGACCGCATGACCCCCGCGTAGAGTTTGCGGCAGGGGGCGTTTGGGCCTCCCAGGTTGGGCAGGAGCCGCTTGAATGCAGCACCTGCCTTCTCCAGTTTGGGACCCAAACGTCGGAAGTGCTCGACGAAGCTCCACCGGCCGTCGAGGACGAGTCCCAGGTACTTCATCGCCCTCTCGACGCCGATGGTAGCCCCCCCCACCGTGACTTGGGAGCCTGAAGGTGGCGCGTTCCGAAGCCCATGAAAGCACATGGCCTCGGATTTGTGCAAGGCCACCTCCAGTCCCAGCAGCTGGATCCTCTCGATGACTATCGCAACCCGCGCGTCATTATGTCGGCCGCCTCCTGGTGCGACCTCCCTTGTGCCAGAACCAGCGTGTCGTCAGCGTAGCAGACCACGCTGACGCCGCTAGGGAGGTCGGCGCGCAGCACCAGTCGTAGCCGATGTTCCACAAGAGCGGCCCCAGTACCGACCCCTGCGGAACACCGCACGACATCTCTCGCCGGTTCCATGCCCCATTGTGACCGGGGTAAATGATGGACCTATCCGACAGATAGGCCTCGACCACGCGACGAAGGTAGGTCGGCACCCGGTGATACCGGAGTGCCTCCCTAATGCAACTCCAGGGAAGGGTGTTGAAGGCGTTGGCGATGTCAAGAGACACCGCCAAGACGACCCCCGGACACAGCATCCCCGTCGTGAGAGCTCTCACGCGCATGATGGCGTCCACCGTTGAGCGCCCTTGCGGAAACCGAACTGGTGGTCCGCAAGGTCCGGCCCTATCCCCCCAAGGTGCGCGACGAGGCGGTGTGCGACAACTCGCTCAAAGAGCTTGCCCACCTCGTCGAGCAACACGATAGGCCGGTATGCGGACGGAGAGTCCGCAGGGCGCCCCGGCTTCCGTATGAGGACCAGTTTCCCTGTCTTCCAACGAAGTGGGAACTGGCCCCTCTCCAAACATGCGCTGAGAAGCCCCCTAAGTCGAGGCCCGAGAGCCTCAAGGGCCAGGACCCAGGCCTTGCCAGGCAGGCCATCAGGCCCTGGGGCGGTGTTTTTGGCTTTCAGCCTAGCCACCGCCACTCTCAGGTCCACCCCAGTCACCTCGGGGACATCGTCGTCGTCGGAAGTGTGGTCCGTACTTGACACCGCGGGTTGCAGAGACATGGGCGGGGGAGAGTGTTCCCCGCGCGAAGGGAACAGAGCGCTCACCACCTCCTCCACCAGCTGAGGCCGAAGGCTCTGGGTCAGCGGGGGGGCCCATGGGCGGAGCTTGCCCCGCACCATTTTGTACGGGCGCCCCACGGGTCCCTGTCCAGAGACCCCAGCAGCTCCGCATTGGCCACCTCCTTGGCCTGGACGATGGCCAATGGAGGGCGGTCTTCGCAGCTCTGTAACCCTCGTACAGCTCTGCTTCCTGGCTTCTGCATCCGGAGGGCGGATGCGCAGCCTGCGGTGTCTGGTGTACAGGTGCCTCGCAGCGACGCACGCCTCTCGAAGGGCGGCGATCTCGCGAGACCACCAGTACACCTGGCGTCGGGCGCGTCCTGGCGGGACTCGGGGCATGGCCACGTCACAAATCTCGGACATGGTCTCCCGGAACCACTCCGCCTCGTCGTTGATGTCGGCGGGCCTGTCCGGTGATGACACCCAGGCCTGCACGACTGAGGCTTCCAGGAGAAGCTCCCGGTCAAGGTGCCTCAGCGCCCAACGTGGACCACTCGGGGTCTGCAGGACCGGCGCGCTAGGGTTCTGGGCGGAGACGTCAAACCGGATGTACCGGTGATCGGAGTAGGTCTCCACCCCCTCCTCCACGCGCCAGTCAAAGACACGCGGTAGCAGAGCGGGGCTGGCGAACGAGATATCCACCACTGACTCGCCCGCATCCGTACACACGTGGGGACAGAACCCCGATTGAGGACGACCAGGCCTGCTTCCAGCGCCCAGTCCTCCACCATCCTACCCCGTGCATCTGTGCGTCGGGAACCCCAGGCCAAATTCTTGGCGTTGAAGTCCCCTAACACTAGCACAGGGAGGGAATAACTTCCGACGACGACGGACAACTCCAGGAGGGAGTTGTGGAACTCGGCGAGAGTTCGGCTCGGGGAGAAGTACACCCCCACGACGACTATCTCCCCGAACCGTGCTGCGACGCAACCCTTCCACTCTTCACCCCTTCGAGGGAAGGAGTACCAGCGGCGGCCGACGATATGATGGTCACTGAGCCGCTAAGGTCCTTAACCCAGTCATCCCTGGGAAGGACAAAGTACGGCTCAGCGACCACGGCGATGTTGATCGACCACTGCGCCATGCTTTGGAGCAACAGATCCTGGGCACGGGCGCAGTGGTTGATGTTCGCCTGGAGGAAGCGTAGTGGAGCCAGGCTAGCACTCCATCACGTCTTCCTCCTCTTGAGGCCCAAGGACGGGCGCTGCGGCAGCAGCAGTGGCGACGGCGACAGCGGCGGCAGCGTTGGGGGCGGCGGCGGCCGCAGGAGCTGCGGTGGTGGCCACTGCGGAGGTGACGGCGGTGGCAACGACGGACGGCCGACCCTTGCCCTTACTCGGCTTGGCGGGTGGGGCACAGGTCTTGCTCCCCGCCCGGTGTTCGGCCGGCTTGCCAGCAGCCGCACATGCAGAGCAGTGCGGCGTGGCGCTGCATTCCACGGCCTTGTGACCGGGCTGACCGCAGCGGAAACAGAGGGCGCTGCGGTCGACCTCCGAGGTGCAACGGACACCCACATGATGCCCGACGTGGCATCGGAAGCACCTCAGCGGTCGGGGGTCAAGCAGCTTAACCTGCGCCGACACCCAGCCGACCAGCAATCTTCGGCCGTCAACAATGTTTTTGGCCGCCGTCACGGGGCAGCTCACCGTGATGGTGCACGTGCCCCTGAAGTCGGGACGTATGGTGCCCGCCTTGACTTCGTCGGCGGAGCACCCACCCGTCCTAGCGACGGCGGCCACTACCTCCTCCGCAGTAGCTGAGTCGTCCAGGCCCATGATGCGCAGATCCGCGCACTTGTGGGGCCTGGAGACTCGGGCGTCGTCCGCACTTATGGACGCCCTAAGCCTCTCGGCTAGAGCGTCTGCGGCGGGCCCACTGGCCGCTCCCGGGACCTCCAGCATTCGGGCGCCCGTTGCGGTCACCCTGAGCCGGAGGCCGGAGGCGATACCCAGCTCCTGCAGGTTCACCGCCTCCTTTGCTTGGGCGAGCACGTCGCGGTACGACACGCCCCTTTTGACCGCGTCCGGCTGTAGTGTGACTACTACAGCCGCGGTTTTGGGGGCGCGGAGTTGCGCCGCGGCGGCTCGCTCCCTGCGCCGCCGTTTCTGGGCCTTCTTTTTGGCCGCTTTGGCCGCCCTCCGTTTCTTTTTCTTTTCCCCCACCACCTGCCACTCAGACTCAGTGGCAGAAGAGGTAGGGGCCGCAGACGGTGTCGGCTTTGGAGGGCGTTTCGCCACTGGTGCCGACGACGGAGCCGGTACTGACGGTGGCACCGGGGGCCTCTGCGCCTGGGCCGCCCTTGCGGTCTTGGCCTTTGGCTGAGCGGGCGCCCTCCTGGTCGGTCCGTTCGGCGCCGCGACAGGGGGCTTGCTCGGCGGTCCCCTTCTGGGTGGGGGTGCCGCTGCAACCGCGGCCGCATAGGAGGCCCTTTGGGCCGCTGGGGGCTTCGACGCCGCGAGGGGGGGACGCAGAACCCTGCCCTCCAGGACTGAGAAGCGAGCCTGGAAGGCCGCCATCTCCTGACGGACTAGGGCCAGGATCTGGCTCTCAGCCGGCGCAGTCTGCGCCTGTTGTCTGGCCCCACCGCGCTCCGCCCCCTGCTCGCGCATCTTAGCGAGCTCCGCCCGGAGACTCCTGTTCTCCTCCACAAGAGACTCCAGGGCGGCCGTCAGACGACCCACCTCCTGCTGCAGTTTGGCCAGCTCGCTCACGGGAGCCCGGCCAAAGTTGCTCACCGCTGCGGCGGTGATGGAGGCGGTGGCGGCCTCAATGGCGCCGTCTTTGCTGGCCTTTTTCCGTTTTAGGGCCACCTGCCTGATGGCGGACTCCACCGTCTTCTCAAAGTCCGCCCTCCGCTCCCGGTCGGAGCCGATGGCCGACTCCTCCTCGGAGGAGGAGCTCGGATGAGCCGCTCCTCCGCCACCCCAGAAGCCCCAGCGGACCCTTCGCTGACGGGCCTCCTGGCGACCTTTTGGCCGAGGCCCGCGACCACCAGAGGAGGACCCGGGGTCTTCCCTCCTCCTCTTGAGGAAGGCGTCGACCCGGTGGTCCTTCTTGTTGCGGGGGAGCTTAAAACCCCCCGCATCCCCCTCGCTGGACACGGACTCGGATTCCGAGTCCTCATCCCACTCCTTTTCGTTCTTATTATTACTATGATTTTTTTTAGAAGTTTGTGAATCCATATAGTTCCCACGATCATGAGAGCAATTGTTCGTCCACCCCGGCAGTGGCCTCATACCGGGGCAAGCCTACATACTGTTGGGGGCGGCTGGCCCCAACAGGGGGGAGCGCTAACGACCGTGTCCCCCACGGCCATTCATCCCCTCGCCGCGCTCCCGAAACTTGGGATTGGGTGGTTTTTTATCAAGAGGTGTCCTTCCTCTGGGCCGGGCGATTAAGCCAAGCCCTCGGCGGCGGCATTATGCATGCCTCCGTCTGCTGTCCGGCCAACCCGGCTCAGCAAACCCGCCGAAAGGTTTGCTCTTCGTTGTACGAAGAGCAAACGACCACCGCTTTGGTGCGCCTGCACCTCCGCGGGTATGGCCGCATCCTTGCCATGTCCACTAGCGTCGACTGGTCAGGAGCGGCCCCTCCCTGGGTCCCTCTTTGTCTGGCCTCTCCCCTGAACCTTTCCGGCATGAGTATCTCTACCGGCAGAGCTTCAGGATCATTGAGGCACGCAAGCCCCACCACGACGACAACGTGGGGACCCCCTCGGTGGGGAGCCCGGGACACCTGCGGCAGCCCCTTGACGACGACAGGGGGCAGCTGCCTCGCGAGCTGCTGCAGCGACATGTTCAGCCAGCCGCCATACAGTCTGGCACATACCTGACAGTGCTGTCAGTGTCATCACAAGCGATAACAGCCCGGGACACCTGCGGCAGCCCCTTGACGACGACAGGGGGCAGCTGCCTCGCGAGCTGCTGCAGCGACATGTTCAGCCAGCCGCCATACAGTCTGGCACATACCTGACAGTGCTGTCAGTGTCATCACAAGCGATAACAGCCCGGGACACCTGCGGCAGCCCTTGACGACGACAGGGGCAGCTGCCTCGCGAGCTGCTGCAGCGACATGTTCAGCCAGCCGCCATACAGTCTGGCACATACCTGACAGTGCTGTCAGTGTCATCACAAGCGATAACAGCCCGGGACACCTGCGGCAGCCCTTGACGACGACAGGGGCAGCTGCCTCGCGAGCTGCTGCAGCGACATGTTCAGCCAGCCGCCATACAGTCTGGCACATACCTGACAGTGCTGTCAGTGTCATCACAAGCGATAACAGCCCGGGACACCTGCGGCAGCCCCTTGACGACGACAGGGGGCAGCTGCCTCGCGAGCTGCTGCAGCGACATGTTCAGCCAGCCGCCATACAGTCTGGCACATACCTGACAGTGCTGTCAGTGTCATCACAAGCGATAACAGCCCGGGACACCTGCGGCAGCCCCTTGACGACGACAGGGGGCAGCTGCCTCGCGAGCTGCTGCAGCGACATGTTCAGCCAGCCGCCGTGCTTGCTGGGCTCGGCTGATACCTTGATAGCCCAGTCTGATACTATGTGGATGTTTGCCGGCTTGATTTTCAGTTTTGATGTGCAAATCCTGGTGGCAGAAAGGGGTTATATTCAAGATTAATTTATAACAAGATCACCAACGATTTAGTGGGGGTAATAAATCGATCAAATCTGGGTTCTTAAATACAAGAAACAACGTTACAGTCGGTACATAAGTAGAAGAACTACCGTCCACAATCACCCACTATCACCTAGTCAGAAGTAGTAAGTGGAGAAATTCTACGAGATGTTTAAAAACTTCTCCCCTAGAAGAAATAACAAACCAGGTGGTAACTGCTCTAATACTCACGAGTACACGATAGACTCGACGTTAACTTCTAGACACAGCAGCCGTATCCTCTCGGCGTCGAGGCGGATCAGTAGGAAGCATTCGTTCGGTAGGTATACCTCATCTATGTATGTTGTGATCTGTGACATACATACAAAGCGGTTTTATGTTATGATATTTATGTATTCTTAGAATTAATGGATGCTTGATACAAGTAAATAAATAAAAATAATAATGTAAGCTGAAACAATGTTGTTTGATGTCTTTTGGACCACGGTTAATAGTGGTAATCTGGTGAAATACCAATTATTTAAAATGCTAGTGACTGCTTGTACAAAATCCCCTTTACTTCACTGCGTGTCTTTGTCCGTGCGATAAAGTATCTTATAAATGTCAACAATAATCCTACTCCTTCACAATTGTTCATAGTTTCGGTTATACCAATAAAACACTTGACCACTAATCGGATTTGCACTTTGAGAACAACAAGAGTATCCAACCAAAATTCCTCCCCACCCCCAAAAAAATAACCTTACCTCTCCAAGCGTAGTCTTCTCCACTCTCCCCTTCACTCTTCTGGCGAACTCCTGATCGAGTGGCTGCATCAGCTCAGCCGTGATGATGGGAGTGGAGATGTTCCGTGAAGCATTGATGATCTCCTTGACGCGAGGAACACCTTGCGTGATGTTCATGGAGGCCACGCCGGCGAAGTGGAAGGTTTTCAAGGTCATTTGGGTACCGGGCTCTCCTATACTCTGTGGGTTATGAAGATGGAATTTTGAGATTACCCTTTCTGGCTTCTGACAACCCGGCTGTAACCACATCCGAGGTTCACAATTTAAAGTGAACCAACAAGCGTTGAAACACGGAGAAATTCGTCATGACATAAATGATCGCCCATCCACGGACATACCGCGTCAAGTGTTACTTAAAAAGTTAACAGTCTGACTAATATAGACCGAGATCCCAACTTAACAAAAAAGTCCTTATTTTCCTTGAGATAAAATCTCTGCCATAATTTATTTATACAATTTAGAAGACTTACAGCTACGTAAAAATTAAACAACGCTGTATGTACTTAACATACATACGTAGTATTAGTATGCTCTTAAAACTACGTATTCTAAGCAGGTTTGTTCAGAAGGTCCACTTTTAGACACCGGGCGCTAAAAGTGAGTCAAATTAGCACGTACACTAAAATGTATTCACATATTTAAGAAATATTTAAAAAATCCAAATATTTCAAGGAAACTAAACTAAACCTAAAAACTTGTAACGCTCCTACAACATAAATAAATCCAACATACCTGAGCAGCCAAAGCACCAACCGCAGTCCCAGGCTCTATAACACTCCTCTGATACTTATGATGACACACTCGCAGGAACTGCACCAGCTGCGTCAGGGTCAGCCGCTGTAGCTGCTTCACTATGGGCCCGCAGTGGCTGTACCGGGTCCGCAGGTTGCGGACCTTGGAGGCTATGGACTTGAGGAACGTTCTGGAAGGTTGGACAAGTTTAATTTGAGCTAGAAGCAAAATTGAGAAGAGAATTGCCACTTTTCTTAAGTCAATAATTTACACAGCTTTGATATTTAACTGTAACTGATACTCTGTTCCACTAATACCATGGTATTTTGAACAAAAACCACGGTATTTTGGACAAATTCCTTGTGTTATTTTTTAGGGCTACGTACTCATAGCGGAAAACGGACCCTATTACTAAGACTCCATGGTATGTCTGTCTGTTCCGCTGGTATCTCATGAATCGTGATAGTTAGACAGTTTAAATTTTCAGATGATTTAGGTATCTATATTACTTACAGTAACTCGTTTTTGAACTCCTGTGTGCAAGTTTTAAAGTCGTCCAAAGCGAGGGTTTCTTCAGCTGCTAATACTATGCCATCACCGTCCAGCGGGTCTTCATCCCTGCGACAAAATAATAGCTTATATTCAGGTTCCTCAATATAATATGAAAACATGCTTCTTTACAGGATTGTCAAATTCTCCAGCCAATTTGGACCGTTTTATGGTAAAATAATATTGATGATAATATTGTTCTGAAAATACACCAATACATACTTGATATTGTAAAGCTGACTTTATTTGGTAGGGTTAACTCGCTAATATAACGAAAATACAGTATTAGACGCTTCAGGCTTTTAATTGCGTAATAAGTCTAAGTAAGGCTATAGGCTCAGGGTGTAATCTACAGGATACGGCTAAAGGCGTGGGATATCAGGAAAAGTTACCAAAAATTTAGTGAACAATGTCCTTACCTGGACAGATACTTAGCGCGAACATCAGCGAGGACCCTGGCGAGGTCGACGGGGCGGTCCTTGCCCTCCATGTAGGAGGGGTCCAGGCCGTCGCTGCCGTAGCGGAACTCCACCACCTCGCCCATGGCGTTGCGGACTGTCATGTCGTAGTGTAGGACCAGGTCTTCTAGAGACTGGGGGAATAACATATGGTGTGAAAATAAAGCTGATGTTCAAGAAAATGGGGTTTTGTTTGGGTGTGGGAAATGTAGTCGAAAATGAGCTGTCACATGGTATAGAAGTTGTAAAAGTACTGTGTTGAAAATTAGAACGACTAGGTTTTTTACATTTAGTGAAATTTCTAAGCCTATAAGAAAGTTTGGTGCAAATTCAAAGAGCAGTGTAATAAAAGAACGAAGTAGTAATTTTTTGTACTATATATATAGCTTCATTCGAACTTGACAAAAAGAATTTTTCAAAAAAACTCGAGTGTAATCTTCTGCTGTATCATGGTAAAGGTAGAATTCCGTGGGTCGCGGCTGACGCAGCCGCGCGCGGCTTACGACAGTCGTCGGCCGCGCGCGACAATAGTCAACCTATGAAAATGTATGGCGCCGCTGCCGAGGTCCGCGACAGTCGCGCGCGGCTGACGAATTTCGTAAGCCGCGCGCGGCATTGTGTTGAAATTAGTAGATTTTGTTCGTCCGTTCCCTCTAGTCGAAGTGCTAATTGATATCCTTGAAGAAGAAGAGGATGACGTGTTGCTGTGGCTGTATTATGAAAATAGATTACCAATCTACCCTATCTTTAAAAAGTAGAAATGATGAAGGATACTACCAAATACTGATTCAAAAGCATTTGTATTGTAATGAAAACAAAAGCAAGTTTTGCCGACTAAATAAAAAACAATTCAATTCTGGTTTTACTAAAATTCTATAGATGTTACTAAGCGCTAGACCATGTTGAGATGCATACGGCCGCGCGCGGCTCATGAAATTCGTCGGCCGCGCGCGACTGTCGCTGGCCTCGGCAGCGGTGCCATACATTTTCATAGGTTGACTATTGTCGCGCGCGGCCAACGACTGTCGTAAGCCGCGCGCGGCTGTCGTAGCCGCTACCCACGGAATTCTACCTTAAGTAAACCTTTAGTTTTTCGACACAAGATAAAAAACAAATTCTCAGAGCTAACTACCACTAGAAGAAAAACTATACCCTTTTTTTTTTGTTAACGACATTAAAAATCATCAAATGGCCCCTCTCGCTGTGGGTTGGCAGCGGTGAGGGAGTGTCAGACTCTTACTGACTAAAAACCGTCGTGTACCATCGTAGGCCTTTTATGTACCAGAGCCGCGGTATCTCTTTCGAACAACCCGCAGCCCCGGCAGGCCTTGGCTCTGCTGGGCCCCGCTAGGGAGTAGGGAGAAAAACTATACCTTAACTAATCTCCTCTGCAGGTACCCAGTCTCAGCAGTTTTGACAGCAGTGTCGACCAGACCCTCACGTCCTCCCATGGTGTGGAAGAAGAACTCTGTGGGCGTCAGGCCTGAGTAGAAGCTGTTCTCTACGAAACCACGCGCTGCTGGGATCTTGGCTGGAAGGAGGAATTTCAGGCATCATTTACCAGCTTTCGCCCAAAATTGTTATCTATATTAGTTCATAGCCACAAACATGTATATCCATGACTATGAACTGATATGTGTATCTCCAGCGATCAAACTCGTTATATTCTTTTTCACGGAGTAGGTTAAAAACAGGAGTTCCCACAGGCACGCTAATTTGAGGTCTTTGAGGATAACAGAAACGTTTATTTTTCGTAGTTTAGAGACCTTGTAATTTCTAGGACATCGATTTACAAACGTGGACGCAAAAAGATCGGGGCGTTTACTGCTCCGAACAGATTAGTAGGCAGAATTTTTGATGAAGGCTAGTATTTTAACGGTGATTCTTAGATATGTTATAATAATTACTACAAGTTTTTTTTTATACTATTACCAATTTAGCTACTTTATAAAGCTAGAATAACTCACAATGTCTCTCAAAGTGCGGTAACGAGCGATCTTCGAAGCCGTTGGGCACTCGCTTGCCGTTGAGCGCCTGCTGACCCACGCACGCGATCATCTGAGATATGTTGATGTTGGAACCTGGGGTAAAACTCTACATGTAAATACTTCTAGCTAATAATGGTTATATAATTTGTAACAATGTAATATTATCTAGCTGTTTAAGAGAACGCGTCTTAAGAGAACATCTTTCAGTACCCGGATAAAATTAGCCTATCTATGTCATCCGGGGATAGTGTATTTTTCCAACAAGGCTTTGTTTTTAATCGGTTAATTAATTCTTTAAAGTTGATTGTGAAAAAACGTTATTTAAACTAAACAGCTAAAACATAATATAATAAACGCCTTTTGTTTGTATCATGTACAACCATTGAATCGACTAAAAATTAATTCACTGTTGGGAAGCTAAACTATCCCCGGATGACGTACACTATATTTAATCCCGGTTACGGTAGTTTGACTTACAAAATAAATAAGACAAACCTTTAGAGCCACTCTGTGCCATTATAAGCGGCGCGTTAGTAGGGTGCAGCTCACGGAAACATGCTTTAGCCGCCAACTCTCTGTAAACATATATACGTTATACATACCTATACTATGCTATGTACTTAATTTTATACAGATGACACCTCAAAATATTTCAATATTCTATAGATTTTCGATTGATATTTGTCAGATTCCGGTAGGTTGAACTGTTGGCATTTGTACTATCAACCAAAGACATGTATGATCTTATTTTAGCGAGTTTGAAGACAATCAAATGCAAAAAGGTCTATATCGGCATGTTACGTACTGTAATATACACTGCATAATGTACAGCGTTATTTATTACATTATATACTGCTAACTCTTAAAAAACCGAATTACCACATTCTGACTAAATGTCAACTATATTCCAAAAACATATAACCCAGATAAGGATAAAATTAATTTATCATTATGATATATGAGGATAAAATACCTGATACTACTCAGCTCACTGAGCATCACAGCTTCCAGGGTTTCCTCCATGGTGCATCCAGGCTGACACTGCAGGGTACCCTTCTCCATCTCCAAGATATAACCGTCGCATTTGGAGTACCTAATAAAAAGTCATTGATCACATTCAATACAATTTAGTAATCGTTTTTACATTTTTGACTAGCCATTTTCCCCCGGTTTCATCCACGTCCCGGGGGAACTTTGCTCGTACCCAGATAAAATATGTCTTCTAAATAATTTTTCAGTAGTTTCGGTTTTTTAGGGTACAAAGAAGCAACCAAAAAATTATTCAGTTTATTTTAGAGTTTAGTTAGAGTATAAAAAATACGTTTACAATATAAATTCAAAGTTACAGCGAGTAAAAATTAAATTTTAGGTTATAATGTACGTACCCAGACTCGAGCAGTTTGTTCTTGGCGTCGATGAGCTTCTTGCCGGGCGTGACGTCGATGATGCCGAAGCTGAAGCCGCGGTTCATCATGTAGTACGACGCCATGCGCGCTAGCCTGATGTAGAGATTATTATTTAAGATATAAGTAGAATATGGTGTTATACAATAGAGTTAGAAAGAAGTTTATAAAATTTTAAATAATAATTTTAACTGTTACATAATTTTGTGCAGTACGCAAAAGGGTTTACAACCGGTCTTCAACACAAAGGCTGTCTTGTTACCATTTTGGTAGCAAGTAACGTCGCCTATTTTAAAACTTCCAAAAAGGGGTCTCTTTGAACCGCCTTGCATGGCTTCAAAAACAGTAGTGAGAATTCTACATAAAGGCCATCTTGAAAATTATACTTAAGTTATACTTGCCTTGTTCAGAGAATTAAAAAAAACAAAACTGGGTTAAGCTCGCTGTTGTACATAAAATGTCAGGTTTTCGTGTGTCGAAATGTGCAATTAAGTATAATAAGTAGACTATAGCATGACATTGTGCAAGGAGTTACCTCCACATGCCCCTGACGGCATACTCCTCGCCCCAGTCGCGCAGCAGGATGTAGAAGATGCTCTTCTTGGTACCGGACCCTAGAGTACTCTTGTCCATGGACCCGCATAGGAGTTCCGAGTTCCTTATTATTACATCTAAAACAATAACGTGACGTAAAATATCATATTTAAATAGATTTGATGTAAAATTGTCCATTCTTAATTAACAAAAAACACGTAGAATTTTTTCCTGAATAAAATGAAGGAATGAGAGGAAAAATATCTATACAATTGAATAAAATCTACATAACATATAGAATTAATAAAACTAAATAGATATAGACTTTATTATGGACGCCAATTTGATCTTAAACCGTCATAGTTAAGGTAACTGACAGCAATGGGTGTGTAATTAATGTAGCCATAACCGGTAAGTTTTCACACACATATGCGCAAGCAAAGCCCTATATTGAATGTATGTTTGGTACACTTACATGAGTCCTGCACACACATGTCCTCGTTCCCAGTGTAGTTCTTGCCTTTAGTCTCCAAGTTGGCCTTCACTTCGCACTTCTTATTAGGTTTCATTATTAAACTGTAACAAATACGAGGAATTTTAAGACATGATAGGTACAATTGTGATAATTTAGAATAGCTTAAATCGTGCATTTCTAGTGGTAACTGTCATTTAAATTGTTTCTAGTAATGTATGCTAGGTACCACTAGGTTACTGCATATACATAGGCATATAGGGATGTGCGAAAAAATTGTATTTTACCAGAAAATAAGTCAGTCCTTTCATGTGACTGAAAAAAGTAATTAGTCCGTTTTTTAGATAACCTTAAAATAATCAAATCATTTATAATGGACAAGTATTTTTTTTTCACAAACAAAAAGCAATGAAGATATAACACGATTACATTTTTTCACCCCACTATATTTGTTGCGTTATATCTTAATAATTTTTTTTTTTTGTTAAAATAACAAAATACGTTTCTAATATTTTTGGTCTAAAATACGGACTAATTAATTAGAATCACTATTTTTTAACCCTTTTCTACAAACACCACATTCCACCACTCATACCTAAATATCTGCTTCCCAGTCCAAAGCATCCTGGGCTTCAGAATAGCTGGCGTCGGCATATCGATCCTCATATTCGTGTCAGGCCCCGACAGCAGGCAGGTCGCGAGCTGGTGAGCCTCGTCGCGGGTGAAGAAGGAGTCCCGCTGGGTGATCAGGTACCCGCCGGTGATGAAGTCCTGGGTGGCTGCTATGAGGAGTTCCCCGTTGCGAGGAGTTACGAGGTTGGATTTGTTCTGGTGATGGAAAAATATTAGTCAGTGAAGTTTTTTCTTTGGTGACGGGTAGTTAGAAGCCAGAAAAGTCTGACACCAGTCTAACCAAGGGGTATTGGCTTGCCCGGATAACTGGGTTGAGAGGTCTGACTTAGAGGTAGTCTGCTACTTAGCTGTATCTGGTTAGACTAGAAGTGGACCCCAAAATAGTTGGGAAAAGACTAGGCATATAATGATTTTTTACATTTTAACTAACAAGTTTCGTGTGGCCGTTCTTATGCTAAACATCAAAGTACCAGATTACTAAATCATGGCCTAGTTCAGTATAACACTGGTTAATAAACCTTACCCCCATAAGAATGAGCGCCTCCGCCCTGGCTTCCTCAGTCTGCGGCAGATGCATGTTCATCTCGTCACCGTCGAAGTCAGCGTTGTACGGAGTACATACACACTCGTTGAACCTGAGGATAACACGATACTATTAATATTGAGTCTGTGGATGGGTTCTGACCATCCTGTCATGACTTGCTCCTCCGTATTTCGGATGCATGGTAGTTGTTAGGGGTAGTCAGTCTGACAGTAAGTCTGGCAGTCAGTCTGAGCAAGGGGTATTGGGTTGAGGAGGTCAGAAAGGCTGTCGCTCCATGAGGCACACTGGTACCCAGCTTTTTTCGGTTAGACTGGAACCCGACCCAAACTTAGTTGGGAAATAAAAGGCTAAGTAGATGATGAGGCAGATGAACAGGAACCATCTTTCACTGACTGACTAAACTGACAGTAGATCCACTCTTTGGCCCCTGTGGTCATAATTTTCTATGCTCCGCTCCCTCACGCTCTTCTCCTTCTATTTCCTATATACCTGAATGTCCTCTGCGGCTGCACCTTGGCGCGATGACACATGATGGACAGCTTGTGCAGCGAGGGCTGCCGGTTGAACAGCACCACGTCGCCGTCCACCAGGTGGCGCTCCACTATGTCACCGCACTGAAGGCAATAGAGAAGTAATATTTACTTTACGAGGTGTCAAAGTTAAGTGGGGAGTTCTTAAATCTTTCGGACTTTAGCTAAGACACTAGTCAAAAACAAAGAGGGTCAAATTCATTAATATAAATAAGGCTTACTAAATAAGTACTTTTTCATATCAAATTACATTGAACAGCACCCCCTCTTCATCCGATCCCTTTCAGGGATCTGTTAAAAGTTCGAAAAAAAGGTTTTCTTTAAACAGGCATTTTTTTTACCTAATTTATTTTCACCCTAAGGCAGGAAGAAGATGGCAATGTTCACACTATGAGGTAAATGATCATGCGAGCTTTGAAAAACTGACAAAATATTTTAAAGTTATATTATAACATACCTTCAACTCCTGAGCAATCTTCTCCCTATTACCATATTTCAGGTACTTCTTATGCTTGAGCCCCCGTTGCTGAACGTAGTTAGCCCCCGGATGCACGTCAGGGCCGTTGCAGACCAGCTGACGTAGCCACTGCAGGTTTGCCGGGAACACCCGTTCAGGGTACGTGAGGATCTTGGCTACGTGGACTGGTACTCCCACCTGGGTGATGAGAGAAATTTTATTATGGTGAAGAGGAGGTACTTTGTAAAGCACTGGTACTCAGCTTTATCCGGTTAGACTGGAAGCCAACCGCAACATAGTTTGGGAAAAAGGCTCGGAGGAAGAGAGGAGGTACTTCAAAAATGAAGAGTGTATTTTCAAGATATGTTGCTTTGTATAAATTTATCCAAAATTCTGTTTAGATATCAAGGAAGACAGTATTGTTTTATTTCTCATAGTCAATGCAATGTTTTTAATTAAAACAAATATTTTATATACGAAATATGTATTAGTGTATAATTGTAATGTTTTGTATAAATTGATAAATATAGTAATTATAATTGATAATATATTTGATAATATTATAAAGCTAAAAAGTGTCTGAAGGCACTAATATCAGGATCAACTTAACCTATATTAAGAGTTCTTACACTGTTATGTAGTACATTTATCGAGAAATACTATAGGCTACTTTATACCCGGGTGCTCGAAATTCCCACGCGACTCTAGGAATCAAACTCTAAACTCAAATATTAATTTTCGCCAGCATGAACCATACCTGTCACAAAATCATCCATACAAAAACTCACCTCCTGAATCTGCAAGTTAGGGTCTGGTGAGATGACAGTCCTGCTGGAGAAGTCCACTCGCTTCCCCGACAGGTTGCCTCGGAAGCGGCCTTGCTTGCCCTTCAGCCGCTGTACCAGACCTCGGCCTGGTTTCTTAGGCTGTAATAATAGGTAAAGAGTATAATTTTACCACATTTTAGCACTAAGTGGGGAAACATTGAAATAGTGGCAAGATTATGGTGGTAACACAGTAAAGCCAGCCATTTTTTATGGTCTGACTACTTTTGAGGTGTGGTTCTACCTCCGTACTAATATTATAAAGGTGAAGAATTGATCTGATTTCAAAAATTCTTCTATTGTAAAGTAGTCCATATCTTGAGGTAGACTATAAGTTTTTTATTCGTGAGTTCCACGGGATTCGGGTAGCTTGCTGCCGGTACCTTGATCCAGCATATAGGCTTTAAATGACTACGAGTAAAGCGGTTAAAACGAAGCCTGATCAAAAGGAATGCACCTTCCGAGGACCCCGTTTGGATGTCATCATGTTGCAAGCGATTTTGAAGACTGATATCACTATGATACAATACCTGCATAGACAGCGGTATGCCAGACATCTCGCTGTTGATGTACAGCGCAGCATGCAGCTGCAGGTAGTCCCAGTCCTCCTGCACCAGCTCGCTCTTGCCGCCGCTGGCGATGTGTGCTATGATACAATACCTGCATAGACAGCGGTATGCCAGACATCTCGCTGTTGATGTACAGCGCAGCATGCAGCTGCAGGTAGTCCCAGTCCTCCTGCACCAGCTCGCTCTTGCCGCCGCTGGCGATGTGTGCTATGATACAATACCTGCATAGACAGCGGTATGCCAGACATCTCGCTGTTGATGTACAGCGCAGCATGCAGCTGCAGGTAGTCCCAGTCCTCCTGCACCAGCTCGCTCTTGCCGCCGCTGGCGATGTGTGCTATGATACAATACCTGCATAGACAGCGGTATGCCAGACATCTCGCTGTTGATGTACAGCGCAGCATGCAGCTGCAGGTAGTCCCAGTCCTCCTGCACCAGCTCGCTCTTGCCGCCGCTGGCGATGTGTGCTATGATACAATACCTGCATAGACAGCGGTATGCCAGACATCTCGCTGTTGATGTACAGCGCAGCATGCAGCTGCAGGTAGTCCCAGTCCTCCTGCACCAGCTCGCTCTTGCCGCCGCTGGCGATGTGTGCTATGATACAATACCTGCATAGACAGCGGTATGCCAGACATCTCGCTGTTGATGTACAGCGCAGCATGCAGCTGCAGGTAGTCCCAGTCCTCCTGCACCAGCTCGCTCTTGCCGCCGCTGGCGATGTGTGCTATGATACAATACCTGCATAGACAGCGGTATGCCAGACATCTCGCTGTTGATGTACAGCGCAGCATGCAGCTGCAGGTAGTCCCAGTCCTCCTGCACCAGCTCGCTCTTGCCGCCGCTGGCGATGTGGCGAGCGATCACGTCGTTGATGAGGAGAATCTCTGATTGCTTCATTGTTAAGTCGTCCTCGTTACTAGAAAGACGAGACAACATACAACACATAATAATATTAATCACAACAAAAAACTTCGAAAAACATATGATATTATTGAAGACATTGATAAAGGGAGACAATAAAATAAACATTCTTACACTGGTGACCCAGGTCATTCTTCAAATGTAAATTAACCCCCACCCTGGTGAAAAACCCACCACTTAGGAGCTATTGAGAGAACAGAAAGGCTTACCAAGAACCCAGCTAAAGCACCTAAAGAAATGATTGATGATTCCTATAATTTCCGCGAAAGAGGGAATGTTAAGAAGGATATCCTCATGGACTCACGTGCCAGCCTTGATCTCGGAGACCACACTGGGACGGATGCAGAGCGGTGGCACCGGCAGCCGCGTGAGGATGAGGTGTTCAGGCCGCGTCAGCTTCGCGTTCATGCCTAGTAGCGGGATGTCCTCGTCCGGGATGCGTCGGAAAAGGTTCAGTACCTGGGTGGAGTAGGGTGGTTAAGCTGGTGGTAACAGGTTTCAGTGATAAAATTGGGTGAGCTTACATAGTATATTTTTATGTGATTGATTTCACATTTGAAGAACATCGGTTTCGTACTAGTGGAGTTTATAGCAAGTGTATGCTTTTTTACGCCAGTTACGCGCCGCGAAATCAGAGAGGCAAGAAACCTGTGACACTGCTCGTGCATTATTTAAAGCTTGAAATAAGACATGTTTTAACAGGTTACTTTATCATGTTTTGGACCAAGAACATCAGTATTGTATAAATAAAAAGTAATAGCTATGTCTCACACACACCTCTACAGGACTCATCTCAATAATTAATCCACTATTGATCATAGTCGCCAACTCCTTATTAGACTCCTTCGCCTCATTAAAGTCTCTCAGCACCCTCTTCACAAGAGGATCCGTCGGCTTCTTAGTCCTATACTTGTCATGGATAATCTTCAGAATACCAGCGGGACTCTTCTTCACCATACCATTCAAGGCTTCGCAGTAAGGACACTTGGTGCAAGTCTTAGCCTTTTTGAGGACAGCAGCACGGAGGTTCTTCTTGTGTAGGTACGAAAGTTCAGGGTTCATGAATTTCCGTCGGAATGACTTTTTGAGAGGTTCAGCTAACATCACTTTTGCACATTCCTGTAGAGGTTGAAAAGTATTTTATTTGAAGTACCCTAAAAAGCTCTTCCCCGCTTCTTATAAGTTTCTGCTGGGAAAAAAAAAATGTTGGAACCAACTCTCCAACAATGTAACTTTATAAGTGTAGAATTTGAATGTTTTGAGATTTTGTTGAGTTGAAGGTTCAAGTTATTATATACAGCCTTCAGAAATGCTTTACAGATTGTTGTACAGATTACCAAAAAAATCTTCATTTTACAAAATACTTGACCACTTCACCTGTATGGATAAAATTAAATTTATTTTGACCTCACCTTACAGATAGTCTGCAGTATAGTGATGATGGACCTGAAGTAGCCGACGTGGAAGACGGGGAGGGCCAGCTCTATGTACCCGTAGTGGCCCACGCACTCCGCCAGCCCCAGGCCACAGGTTTCACAGTTGGCATCCTTTTGATTTGTACCCTGGTGGAAGAAAGATTTTTTTTATGTTTGTCACACATTCAAAGAAAGTAATTGAGTCAGAAACTAAGTAGCGCTTGTACTAAGGTTAATAGATAACTAAACAATATAAATAGTTACTTTAGTGTGGAAAATGTTGCAAATAGTTGCAGAAAAAGCCTATGATTTGCTGCAGAATAAGATTTTACTAGACATGTTATTGTTTTGTGATTTTTCTGTAGATTTTTACTTTGAGCTAACTACCCATAAACATAAAACAATTATAATGTATTTGAGTACTATTTTTATTTATTTATCTATCAGCTAATTACATTTTTTTAGTTACAAACACCCTAAATCTCATCAAAATAAAACAAAGAGTTGCAACTCCATACCATCCGCCTATCGAGGACTCCATACGTCGCCGGCACTCGCTGTCCATCCTGAGCGTACAGGTTCTTAGTGATGACCTGGATGTGAGCTGCCTGCTGGATGGCAGACGCGCTATCCACGTTAAACGTAACGTGAGAACTGAAAACATCATCACACGACTACCATGTAAAAAAGTACCGAAATAATATATGAAATGCAACGAAACTTGCACAAAATGTAGTGAATGATTGATATGTTCAATTGGTTAAGTGGGATTTGTAGATTTTAACTGGAAATAAGTGTTTATTTAAAGTTCAAAAAACCATATGATGAAGTAAACATAACCTCACTTACATTTTTCTCCCGACATAAGTTTCGCGATATTGTTCTTTCGGCATCTTGAATAGATTTACAAGAAGCCGTGTCACATAAATTTAACGTAATTATTGTTATATTCCATTAAATAGAAGGCTTTTTTCCCATGTTATCATGAGCCGCTTGGAATTTGTTTGACATTTGTTATTGCGCGTTCATAATTACAATTTAGTAGAAAAATCTAATCGAAACCACATTCAGCATTTATGAACGCAGCGGTTTGAAGTAATACCATAACAGCGTTAATATTAAACTACTATTGGTATCCGAGTTGGAAAAAAGAGGTTATGATTTACATTGAACTTCGTTTAGATATCAACGGACGGATGGCTTATTCTCAGCTGTGGATGTCATATGACTGAGATGATGATATTAGTACCTAATAAGAATATTTTTTTTTTTTTGTTTTCAAATGTATTAAATAGATAGAGTATGTTTCAGACTTATTATTAATAAATACGAAAAGATATGCGTGAAAAAACATAGAAAATTACATGCGTATGCGTTCTATAGTTGGCAAGAAAGTCTCTTCGATTGTTTTCGTTTTTCGAAACTAAGATCACACTATCATACGTCGGCACCTCTTCATGTGAGATTTTGACCTTTACTTTGAAAAACTGAGTTAACAGTTTTTCTTGAGTTAGTAGTTTTTGTGTATTTTGCTCGTAATTACATACAAGTACGAAATACAATTAAATTTTAATGGGGATAGATTTTAATACTGCGGTTTCTAATCTTTCACACATTGTATCAATACCTAATCAAAAAAATCTTTTGGTTTCCATGAAAATCTATATTTTTTTTATTTAAAAAAAAAACATCTTTAAACCGACGAAAAATAACTTATAAACATAATTCTTGACCGTTACTTAGAACGTTTTTATGTAAGATCGGGTAAATTTCTACTATATAGGTAGTATTTTATGTTAAAGCTTAACCCAGTTCATATGTTTCTGGCGTAAAAAGAAGCGCCTCAGCGCGCCGTTTTTTGGCTTGTCAACCGAAACCACGCAACATTTTTCGCTCGAAATATTTCATAAAACCTATCAATTTCCTAATGTACTATTCAATGGAATGTAGGGATAGATGCGCCGTACAAAGTTAAGTGATATTAAACACAAGTGATAAGTTTAAACGGACTATAAATCGTTTTCCCACCGTAGTGACCCGCGAACTCTCAACATGCCTCTGTTAAAAAGGAAAGCATTTGAGAAATCAAAGGCGTCGGAGTACCTCCGGGACGACGATGAGGTCTTCCACTGCGAGATCACCGACGAGATATTCAAAGATTACGAGTGAGTATAAGTAAAAACATTACAATCGCCGAATTTTTGCGAATTTCTTATGTTCTAATGTAGTTATCAGTTCACGGGGACCGTTGGCATTGTCAGCGCGCGGCGGGTCGCGCAGTAACGCGAGCGTGACACAATAATTCGCTATTTCTGTCATTCGCGTCACAATTTTATAATAATTAGATGTTGTTTGATGAATGTTTATTTACAGGGAATACTGTGAAAGGATCATTTTGGTTAATTCAATGGTGTGGACATGTGAGATGACAGGGAAGAACAATTTGACATACTCAGAGGCCCTGCACAGTGAGAAGACAGCACGGAGGGCTCTGAAAGACTTTCCAATGGAGCTTCGTATACCAATACTGTTTCTGGCAATGAAGACTAAGAGGTGTTCCTTTGCTGAGATGTCTGAGGATGTGTTCAACTTCATAAGGGACCGGTACTTTGTTGGGGAGACTGTGGAGGCCTGCCTGGAGGGAGAAGTGTGGAGGGAAGCACATATACTGTCAGTCACTGCACAGAAACAGCATCCAGATAGGTAAGAAGCATTGCATTAAATAGTAGTAAGTAAAAATAATAATAAATAACTCAATTAAACAAAAAAAAATTAAAACTCAAAATATGCCTATTAAAATTCAAAAGAAACAAAAAAAAAAACCACAAAAACATTGTTCTAACAACAACATCCTATTCAAATTCTTACCAGAACTCCCACTCTTATCAAAAAACCAATACTTATTAAAAATAAACCTTAAAAAAAACTTCCATTCATAATTCGAATTTCTCTAAACAAAACCACAATTTAACCTTGAACCCTTAACAAACTGCCAATCACAAGTACATTGTACCTTTCTAAAAAAACTAGTCACAAAAAACTACAACAATTATACTCTGTATGAAGGTCATATATCTTGGCAGCAGATGTTCTAAAAAGTATGTAATACCTACAGAATCTCCTTATTTAAACTAAATAATATAATGAATGAATCATGCTGTTGCTAAGTAGGTATTGTAGTGGATAAGTAAACAAAAAATTGTATTTGTAGATATTATGCTCTATCAGAAGTTTGCTATATCTTTCTAAATTGGACCATCTCTATACTTTAAACCTTTTAACTAGAAAAAAAAACTGAAGCAGAAAAAATTGTTACAGCTAACTGTAATATTTTATTTAAGACGGTCACATTTTGTACAAAACTGTACAGTACAAAAGGAAAATTTTGCTATTTCTAGTTATTTCTCCCCTATTTATCAAAGTGCAACAACATTAAAAACTAATTAATTGTTATTGGTCACATTGACACACATTATCATGACTCAGGTCTATCAAAAAGTACAATCTGAATTATGGAAGTAAAACAAAGTTAGGAATTTAAAACTATTTAGCTTAATGTAATATCTGTGCAAAACAAATTCAATTCAAACAACTGAATTGAGAACCTTCTTTTTTGCTGGATTTTAAAATACATATCTCAAAATAAACTTATTTATTGTTTAACAAAAAATAAAAATATCAGTATTGCTTCTTGGTAAATGCTTGATCTACTTTAAAAACTTCAGAATATGGAACTTCATTTGATTTCAAGTATACGCTGACACTACTAATGAGTTTCCTCATTCCTACCCATTTTCCTTATCAACAAGATATCTTTGACATTTCACATAAAGTTCTTATAAATACATATAATTCTTATTTTTATTGTAATCTAGTCATTTGCTGTGAATGACCTACTAAACAGTTTGGGCTATATCACATTTGAAATGTCATGTTTTTATCAATAGAGAGTGCTGATTATATCTACATATATTATTATCAGATATATAGGTATATATAGCCAGGCAACTTGACCACATTTTGTTAACTGTTTTATTAGCATAAAATTAAATATAATAAACATAAAATTCCCACTCTTAAATATCTAATAGACAATAGGTTTTTTTTTAACTTTAATGTTGCTACTGAAAAAAAAACTTGCAAGGAGAACTACTGACTGCCTTATAAACTTTTCAGTCCCACAAAGTAACCTACACATTGTTGACATTGTTAATGCTATGAAGACTGGTTGGTAAACTCAAAATATAGAGACATTTCAGTATTCAATTTGGCTGTACTTATTCAGGAGAAGGAAAATGTAGGCTAGAAAAAAAACAATTAAGTATAAAAATGTACATTGAGTAAAAATATAATGTGCAAAGTTACTAATATTATTTTGATGATTAATCATTATCTAGTACCTACGTGATAATACAAGTTGGCTTCTTGTATGCACATGTTAGATAAAAAATAACTGCTAGTGTGTTCATCCTTATTCATTGCCTAGCTTGCAACTATGTTGCATGGATACAGAGGAAATAACTATTCAGATATGAACCTTATGTCTTGTGAATAGGGTTTTAAATTGTGTAATTTTGTGGTAACCAGTATAAATAGGGATATATAGTAGGAAATTAAGTTAATCATAATTCATAGTATAAATCACATATTTATTTTGCTGTGCCTCAATTGAGTTATACTTTTCATATAAAAAAATTCTAACAACTACTTATAACAATAACAATGAGTTGCAGCATTTAACAAAAAAATGAAGTTGTCAAATCCCCAATTTAACCAAGCATTTGGTTGGTTATAATCTGCTTATCTTTATATTTAAATAGTGCAACTCACCCTAAGACTTTATTCTTAACTGGTATTTTTTCCTTCATGGTAATTTTTTTTTGTCTTGAAATTCAATTTTCTCTATGGCATATCAAGACTAGACCTTGTAGCAAAGTTCGCTAGCACTATTAAAATGTATCCACATGGTTTTAAAGTATGTGTGACTTTTTATGAACACATCTACAAATCTTGCGAAAGTCCCTAATGTGACGCAAAATCCCCCCACAGCAAAGCCATCCTCCCCTCGTCCTCCTACTGCTACGAAGTCGAGCAGTTCGACGAGACGAACCCCGGCGCACTAGGACAGATCGGCACGGCGCCCTCCGACCGCGTGCGTCGGCGCAAGGGCGTCTACACTCGCGACAAGAACCGCCTGTTCCTCAAGCAGTTTGTAGAGGGGGGTGGACCTGATGGCGTTATTGGTATTAAGGTGAGTTTTGCAATACCAGAAAACTTGGAATTATAATAGAGAGAATAAAAAAATACGATTTAAAAATTTGGTGGTTTTCATAATAAGCTCTATTAAAATTAAAGCTAGTAGTAAGAAGAACAGAGGAGCTACAGAGTGCAAATGGCACTGCTTCTTCTTTGTAAATTACATTATATAAAATGATGCCCATGGCATTTACAGGCATGTTGTTTTATTCCCATAGCCATAGACAATACATATGTTCAGAAAAATATACGTAGTAGGAATCTATTATTCATCTGCCAGATTTCTAACTCTAAAAATTTCTCCACAGAAATCAGCACAAGAAAAATACAGTATAAACAAAGTGAGCTTTGACCAAATATTCACTGGTCTACCACCAGTGTTCCCCTCCTCCAAGAAACTGTTGAAGTCTCCCCCAGCGACCAAGGGTCAGGCCAAGCCGGGCTCGGCCACCAAACTGAACAAGTCTGCCAAGAAACCTAGTCCTGATAAGAAAGGACGCCAGGAATCTATGGATAAGTTTGTGAAAAAGACTGATAAAGCTGAAGGTTTGTATGGCTTTTAATAACATGTATCTAGAATAATATGATATAGTACAAATGCTATTGAAAGAATTTTCAAATAAAATAATACTGTTAAATTACAATTAAATAAGGCAAAATTACTAGTAAACATGCATACTTAACTTACAATCTATGAATTACACAACTTTGTGCAATATCAACTGTACTGAATTTTGAACTCTATCACAATCTACTCAAAGTTCATTTTCACTTACAATATTCCTATGAACTTTAGAACACAACATTAATACTTACTCATTTACAAAGAGCAATCTAGAAACAACTATTTAGTTTTTTGTTCTTATACTTACTAAGAGTTCTTTTTTAACATACAAACATCACTTTAGATTAGTTTAGATCCCAATAATCACTCAATGATGGGTGTTATGTCTTAACAGCACAAAAGAACAAACCTCCCGCCGACCCAGCAGCCAAGAAGAGTGCGCAAGAGTTGGCAGAGAAGATGCGCAAAGCAGAAGACCTTATGCGACAGCGCAAGGAAGAAGAGAGACTCAAGAAGAAAGAGAAAACTGCCCGGTTGCAGGCTTATATGAAAGAGTGGCAGAAGGTCAAAGATGATCTGGAGTTAGAAGACCATAAAGTGAGTGAAGAATTACATTTTTAAGCTATGCCCTAACAGGGTCTATTTTGTGTCTATCTTATAAAATGCACCATCTTGCGTATAGAAAAATTATATGGAAAAACTAGATATTTTTTGAATGTTATATCAGTGTGTCTTACGTGCTTGGTAGAATAGTGATAAAAAAAAAACTTTTATGACCCATTAAATCTTCACACATATACTCGTAAGCTTCTGCTTACTGCAAAACTTTAGTCAAATATGTACGATATTATTATTACTTTTATAAACTAAACTCAAAACATTAACTCTTGAATAAAATGACTCAACACATTTGAGACTCAACATAATTTTTAAAGATACCATCATCATTCGAACATTCTTCCCGACAAAACCTATCTTCTAACAACCTGAACACATGCTTTAATTATTTCCCCCCACAGATAATACCAAAAGGAACCCCAATAGACGTGGAAGGTATACCAAACGAGCATTTCGGAGACTTCCTCTCAGTCCTCGAGTTCGTCCACACGTACTCCGAGATCCTGAAGGTCAAGGACGTGTTCCACAACCAGCTGGACCTGGACACCTTCAGGAAGGCGCTGACCTTGAAGGAGCATGCGGGCATGTTCAGTGATCTGATACAGATGTTCCTGACTACGGTGTTCTCGCTGCAGGAAGATGAGGCTGAGGAGTATAATGAGAACGGGAGGATACAGCTGTCTACTGGGGATTTGGGTATGTTGACCGATTTTTTTGTGAAATAAAAAAGTAATTCTGCTCATCGACTTTTAGAAAAAAGCTAGTTTGGATATTAACTGTCATACCACAAAAACAGTTTTAGTAGTAGGGCTGAAATGGTCTCACTGCATAAAAGTTAAAAAGACGTTGGACATTTGTTTAAGAATGTATGGTGATTTTTCTGTGTTAAAGTTTTATATCCGGTTTTTGAAGTCTGCATAAACCTATTGTCTGATTCCAAAAGTCGAGCCTAGTTCACTTATTTATAAATGCAAAGTTTGTGTTATGGATTTTTGATAATTTTTCACTGGATCGATTTATAAGATATCTGATATCTATCTATCTATCTGGTAGCAATATAGCTCATGTACCAGAATAACAGGCCAGTTTCCATTTATGTGAATAAAAACCGCTGGCAGAAGCTAGTCCTACATAATTGTACTAAGAACTACTTACGTTCTACAGAAGACCAACAGACAGACAGTGAGATGGGCGTCACAAAGGCTATGGAGCTAGCGACTAAGGCCAGCAAGTGGTCACAGACGTACCTGGGCACTCCGCTCAGCAAGCTGCCTCTAGACCCTACTACTGTCAGTGAAGTACTGAGGTTAGACATATTTTTAAAGTTTTACTTTTGCATCTGTTATGTTCATCCTCTGAGCCTTTTTCCCAACTATGTTGGGGGCCGCTTCCAGTCTAATCAGATGCAGCTGAGTACCAGTGTTTTACAAGGAGCGACTGCCCTATCTGACCTAGTCAACCCAGTTTCCCAAGCAACCTAGTACTCCTTGGTAAGACTGTTAGTCAGACTTCTGACTACCCGTAGTACTAATATTATTACTGGACTGATTTGAAAATTCTCACAGTCTTGAGAATTTTGGTCACCATCTTGGTCACTATGTTCAACGTCCATTATCGCGATAATGAACAGCATTTCCCGTTAGTGTGGCCTCAGCATAACAGTGAGTCCTCGGTAGGGTATGTAAAGGGGCGGGGGCCGTGCGAGGAGGTCATTCGCGTCCGAGCGGTCGACGAGTCAACATCTCCCGAAGATAACCCGTGTCAGGTCGAAACATGGGTGGAGTATCCAAGCCTCGATTAACTGTCTCGAGGAAATTAACGCTACGTATTATGCCAAATATGCTTATGCACATTAAAGGATACCTTGCTGTCGAGGGCACTAAATGCATTTATCGACTCTTGCAAGGAAATCATGATTGGTGTTCTGGTCCCCAGACTGCACCTGCTATCATCAGGGTCAGGTCCGGGCGGGCGCTGCGCCACGTGGCGCTACCAGGCTCGCGGCGGGTACACGAGCGCGGACGACGCGGGGCTGCGTCTGCGCGTGCAGCACCCGCGGCTGCTGCGCAGTCTCGCTGCCACGCATGTCGCTGATCTGCCGCTAGGTGAGTGTATACTGTAACGTGGCGCTACAGGCTCGCGGCGGGTACACGAGCGCGGACGACGCGGGGCTGCGTCTGCGCGTGCAGCACCCGCGGCTGCTGCGCAGTCTCGCTGCCACGCATGTCGCTGATCTGCCGCTAGGTGAGTGTATACTGTAACGTGGCGCTACAGGCTCGCGGCGGGTACACGAGCGCGGACGACGCGGGGCTGCGTCTGCGCGTGCAGCACCCGCGGCTGCTGCGCAGTCTCGCTGCCACGCATGTCGCTGATCTGCCGCTAGGTGAGTGTATACTGGTGTAACGTGGCGCTACAGGCTCGCGGCGGGTACACGAGCGCGGACGACGCGGGGCTGCGTCTGCGCGTGCAGCACCCGCGGCTGCTGCGCAGTCTCGCTGCCACGCATGTCGCTGATCTGCCGCTAGGTGAGTGTATACTGTAACGTGGCGCTACAGGCTCGCGGCGGGTACACGAGCGCGGACGACGCGGGGCTGCGTCTGCGCGTGCAGCACCCGCGGCTGCTGCGCAGTCTCGCTGCCACGCATGTCGCTGATCTGCCGCTAGGTGAGTGTATACTGGGTGTAACGTGGCGCTACAGGCTCGCGGCGGGTACACGAGCGCGGACGACGCGGGGCTGCGTCTGCGCGTGCAGCACCCGCGGCTGCTGCGCAGTCTCGCTGCCACGCATGTCGCTGATCTGCCGCTAGGTGAGTGTATACTGGTGTAACGTGGCGCTACAGGCTCGCGGCGGGTACACGAGCGCGGACGACGCGGGGCTGCGTCTGCGCGTGCAGCACCCGCGGCTGCTGCGCAGTCTCGCTGCCACGCATGTCGCTGATCTGCCGCTAGGTGAGTGTATACTGTAACGTGGCGCTACAGGCTCGCGGCGGGTACACGAGCGCGGACGACGCGGGGCTGCGTCTGCGCGTGCAGCACCCGCGGCTGCTGCGCAGTCTCGCTGCCACGCATGTCGCTGATCTGCCGCTAGGTGAGTGTATACTGTAACGTGGCGCTACCAGGCTCGCGGCGGGTACACGAGCGCGGACGACGCGGGGCTGCGTCTGCGCGTGCAGCACCCGCGGCTGCTGCGCAGTCTCGCTGCCACGCATGTCGCTGATCTGCCGCTAGGTGAGTGTATACTGTAACGTGGCGCTACAGGCTCGCGGCGGGTACACGAGCGCGGACGACGCGGGGCTGCGTCTGCGCGTGCAGCACCCGCGGCTGCTGCGCAGTCTCGCTGCCACGCATGTCGCTGATCTGCCGCTAGGTGAGTGTATACTGGGTGTAACGTGGCGCTACAGGCTCGCGGCGGGTACACGAGCGCGGACGACGGGGCTGCGTCTGCGCGTGCAGCACCCGCGGCTGCTGCGCAGTCTCGCTGCCACGCATGTCGCTGATCTGCCGCTAGGTGAGTGTATACTGTAACGTGGCGCTACAGGCTCGCGGCGGGTACACGAGCGCGGACGACGCGGGGCTGCGTCTGCGCGTGCAGCACCCGCGGCTGCTGCGCAGTCTCGCTGCCACGCATGTCGCTGATCTGCCGCTAGGTGAGTGTATACTGGGTGTAACGTGGCGCTACAGGCTCGCGGCGGGTACACGAGCGCGGACGACGCGGGGCTGCGTCTGCGCGTGCAGCACCCGCGGCTGCTGCGCAGTCTCGCTGCCACGCATGTCGCTGATCTGCCGCTAGGTGAGTGTATACTGGGTGTAACGTGGCGCTGCCAGGCTCGCGGCGGGTACACGAGCGCGGACGACGCGGGGCTGCGTCTGCGCGTGCAGCACCCGCGGCTGCTGCGCAGTCTCGCTGCCACGCATGTCGCTGATCTGCCGCTAGGTGAGTGTATACTGGGTGTAACGTGGCGCTACAGGCTCGCGGCGGGTACACGAGCGCGGACGACGCGGGGCTGCGTCTGCGCGTGCAGCACCCGCGGCTGCTGCGCAGTCTCGCTGCCACGCATGTCGCTGATCTGCCGCTAGGTGAGTGTATACTGGGTGTAACGTGGCGCTGCCAGGCTCGCGGCGGGTACACGACATGTGTAACGGGTGTAACGTAAAAGCAAAAAGGATATATACTTCCAAAGGCACGTCAATGTACTCCTAATACTGAACTGTCGGCCCCTTTAGTACATGTATTCAAACTTGACAGAGCAACCTTTTTAGACGTCAAAAATGACATACGAATTGTCCAAAAGACACGCCCAACGCAAAGTAAATACTGATTATCTCCCCAACAGAGGACAAATTCCTGATCCTGCAATGTCTCATGAATCAAATCCTGAGCTACGCGACCGTGCGTGACGTCATAGAAGAACGACTTGAGGAGATGAAGAACAAGAAGCAAGCTCTCAGGCTGCTGCAGGTATGTAACACGGGTATCCAAGGGCTAATAAGCCTAATGGATCTTTGGGACGAAGAATGGCTTCTTGTAGCTAAATTCCAAGTTCCTTGAAGCTGAGTCTGCAGGATTTTTAACCCCCGACGCAAAAACGACGGGGTGTTATTATAAAGTTATAGCGAAACTGGAATGCAAGGGTCCAGGAGGAATTAATATGGGTTCTAGGCAACAGATGTTGAGAAAAAATATCATATGCATATTGACCACTTGTCAAACGTCTGCTTAACTTCTTTGTAATAATACACGGAAAGTTAGATGATTTTATTTATTTATATTTTTCTTTCTAGTCGATTTAGGTACCAACTTACAATAAAACGCGTATCTTGTTGTTTACATATTTATGCCCAAAGCCCTTCCGTTTCTTTAAAACATAAATCCTCCACTCAAGAAATACAAAATCACAACCCATAGATAAACGAACGGAAACGCGAAGCCCAGCTACTAGCATCAAAAGCAGAACTCCGCAAAGAAGCAGCCGCCAAGAAGGAAGAGAACAAACTCTCCGGTGAGAAGGCGAGGCTCGTAGACGAGGAAACCAAGGCTGCCGTAGAGAAACTGACTGCGGAGAGCGAGGACAAGAGAAAGGAGTATGAGAAGAAGTTGAAGGAGATGCAGATGGAGCTGTTTGAGTATACTAGTTATGTTGGTGAGTAATTTTTGTATATTCTTTTTTAATTTTGAGAAGATATAGTGATGACAGTGGGATGTTTCCTAGGTTACAGTGTTCTCGCGTCAACAATTTGACCAACACTTTCTGCCATATTTGCTTTTACCTTAGCGTGACTCCTTTGACTTTACATAGAAGACAGTTCGCTGATCTAATAGCCAAAGTTTTTACGTCCCAAAAAAGGAGCAGTTCCTCAATTCGGATGTTTGTTTTTACTCTTTTAGCACTGTGGGGCTGAAAAAAATGTTTTTTTTTTCTTTGGAAATGTTTTTTTGTATAGAAAGAAACAAAAAATCCCTGTTTGACTTTTAGAAATATATTTGATTAACTTTACTATCTTCCCCAGGCTCGGACCGCGCGTTCCGGCGCTACTGGGTGTCGCGGTCGGTGGGCGGGCTGTTCGCGGAGGCGGGCGCGGAGCCGCGCGGGCAGTGTGCACACAAGCCCGTGTGCCCCGCCTCGACAGACGGCGCCGACACCCTCGCGCACGTCGCCAGGCTCTTCGACCAGCAGTATGAGCGAGGTGCGTACTGCTTGTTACCTACAGGATCAGACCCGCGTTCCGGCGCTAGTGGGTGTCGCGGTCGGTAGGCGTAGTGCTAGAGTACATTCTGCAATACTTTATTTAAAAATCTATTTTTTATCTGCCCGTGTCTCTTTCTCCATATGAAGCAACTCCCAGCTTTAGTACCAGAGTGCAGAATGTGAGGTTTGCAAGTTAACAAGAAGCTTATGATACATCACAAGACTTTAATATTTCCCTTTCATTATACACTCTTTTGCAAAAAAAACGGGCACCTATGCGAAATCTTAGTTTTAAGGGCTTTACGTGTATTTCAAAGGGTTTTAATGATCATAGTATATTTCTAGCATCAAAAGAGTTAGCCGAGCATGCGTGAGAGTGTATTCTAAATTTGAATTTTGTACAATTGCTAAGAAATGGGTTAAACCTTGTTTTGGACTAATTGCTGGCAGAAAGTTCATCGGTGTTTTGAAAAGTTTTTGAAGTGATTTTCAGGAAAATGATAATGCAGTTTTAATTTATGATTAATGTACTTTTTTGTTAGATCAAAACATTTTTGAAAAACTATCCGTATTTGATAAAATGTTCACCTGCTCTAAATGGGCTATACTGATGATTGATGGCAATGTTAAGAGTTTCGGTATTTTAGTGTAAAGCGTTGTATTGTTTAGATATTGTACTCACGTGTTTTAAAATATCGCATTTTCATAATTAAACACTATTTAGAGGAGTATCGGTACTTTGAGCTGCGACAAAACCAATTTAAAGTGAGCAGTGCCGATCACAACTCGTCTCCTATCAGACTTTGACATTTTTAAAAGCCTTGAAATTCTATAAAATACAGAAAATAGCGCATCGACGGTGAACACGAGGTCTTAAGGTCTCGTAATCACTGATTTTTAAACAACCTCGTCTCTTGGGAAGCTCCGTAGACCTCTGAAGATCTATGAGTCTGAACGTTCAAATAGCGTGTTTTCATCCCACGGGCATTTTATTAAATAAACTTGCCTATACCGAGATTTTCTGGCATCTACAGGACTTTCCTGCTTAAATCATAACAATAATTGGCTATCTGCTCATTTCTTAAGAAACATACGTTTGGCCAATAATTTTGAATTCTTGACTCCCTTTCAGCTAAATCGTCGTTTAGTAACCCGATACCTATGGAGTTATCGAGAGCTTCAACGAGGCAATAATTTGACCTTTTAGATAGCTTTAACCCTCCTCATTATTTTTCATGTGGTTAATTTTAACATTTATCACAAAATTTGGTATTCTTTAAATGTCAAAGTCCGATAGGAGACGGGTTGTGGTGGGCACTGCTTACTTTAAATTGGTTTTGTCGCAGCCCAAGGTACTGATACTCTTCTAAATAGTGTTTATTTATGAAAAAGCGATATTTTAGAACACGTGGGTACAATATCTAAACAATACAACGCTTTACACTAAAATACCGAAACTCTTAATATTGCCATCAATCATCAGTATAGCCCATTTAGGGCAGGTGAACATTTTATCAAATACGGATAGTTTTTCAAAAATGTTTTGATCTAACAAAAAAGTACATTAATCATTAATTAAAACTGCATTATCATTTTCCTGAAAATCACTTCAAAAACTTTTCAAAACACCGACGAACTTTCTGCCAGCAATTAGTCCAAAACAAGGTTTAACCAATTTCTTAGCAATTGTACAAAATTCAAATTTAGAATACACTCTCACGCATGCTCGGCTAACTCTTTTGATGCTAGAAACATACTATAATCATTAAAACCCTTTGAAATACACGTAAAGCCCTTAAAACTAAGATTTCGCATAGGTGCCCGTTTTTTTTGCAAAAGAGTTTATTTGACCGCATGTATTCGAATAAATAATAACTTAATACTAGTATGCCATCAATGCCACATTCAGTACAAACCTACTTCATGCATCTATGTTATGATTTGGTTCTACCCACATTTTTGTATTTTTTTTTTTGTTTGTGTTACTTTTTATAGAAGTACCTACCTTTGTGCGCTCGAATCATTTATGTTAGTTTTAAATATTATTTCTCAGTAAGTAAATTATATAAAATTCTTTATGACAAATAAAGTTGTTCTTAAACCTTATAAATCCTATGACAGTTTCATTAAATAAACAGTTCTAACACCCATTCTATGCGTTTTTGCTGGAAAGAAGTAGCGTAAGAAACTCCCCATTAAAGTCGGAAAATATTTTAAAGGCATATGCTACTTAAACTAAGTTCAAGTAAGTGTATTATATTACAAGCTTAATCTCTTTAATTTTTTTCTATATTCTGCTATAAAACAAAAATACCTTTTTCTCTCACAAATCCTCACTACCAAACCTCACTCCAGCAGGCAGCGACAAAGAGAACGAGTCGGGCGGTAATTCCCGCGGCAGTTCGCCCAAGAAGCCGCTGTCCAGCGTCAACGGCCTCAGCCAGAAGCCGCCGGCGTTGGATACCAGCACCCAGCAGCTGAGGGAACTGCTCATGTGTACTGGTGATGTTACTACGTGTCTTGTGCATGGGAAGGTTAGTACAAATAAATAATAAATAATTTATCTCTAAAAAACTTAATCACAAAATGTACTTAAATATAGCATCTTACTCAAAGTAAATACACATAAATCTTAATGGACCACAGTAGTATTTTATCTTGATTTTCGTGAAGTCACTAATACCTAACTTCGGACAAACAAAGCTACTGATCAAGATTTGTATATGTCTTACAAGTTAATATGAAGTTAATTAGCATTCTTGTGTGTTTTATGACCATCTTGTGAATTTCTGCTGAGCAAATCACCAATTTCTTGCCAACGTTATAAAGACGGGAACTGCGCAAAACATACATAGTTCTGTCTAAATGTGCTACATTACGTGCACTCATTGCGGTCAGATGCTACGAGCTACGTACGTGCTACGCGGTGCTACGCCGTTGCTACGAAGAACGTCACATACTACGAAGTTCTTCTGCGTAGCTATCTGAGATACGCAGACGTGCTTATACTTATCGCAGTTTGAACGCTAAAGTACCTATTGATTTCAGACACTTATGCGAATGCTAATGCACATGTAACCTGCACATGTCTAATATGTAAATAAAACTAATTTTACGGATTTTATCGCGGTTATACTAATATTATTTAATCCCGACGTTTTGGATCCTTTACAGCACCCATGGTCACGGGCAGACTGACTTTAATACCTGTTATCAATATATTTTTATCTTCCCCAGTCGGAGCGCCCCCGCTGGTATGTGTACCACACAGAAGCCCAACTAGAAGCGTTAACAGCGTCTCTGAACAAGCGAGGACTGCGAGAAGGCGAGTTGCGCAATGCCTTACAGCAAGAGCACGCTCACCTCGTGCCGCATCTAGCGAAGTGTCCCACGCATCTGCTCAATCCTGCTGCTGCCACTGTAAGTATATAGGTACACGATACTAATATGCCATTATGTATGTCTCTAGTGTATCTACTCTACAGGATTGAATTTTAAGTAATGCACAAAAAAAACTGGTGGTTCAGAATCAATAACAGAACATATCTGCATCATCAGTACCTGAACATTATCCGCCTTAAATTCGGCAAAATATAGACATACTACACTATATACAATCGGTTACAAAATAAACATCTTTCGCTATCAATAACATTTTTTTTGTACTGAAACACAACAAAATAAAAGTATACCAGCCTAACTTATAAAAATCTCTAATCACCTTCTAAGCAACATTTTAACTAATCACTACTTAAAGTCTTGTTAATAAATGTTAGTTAAGACATGCATAAGCAACGTTTATAAGTAAGAATTTTGGAGGTCGACACCCGAAAGGTTAAACAGCCCTTAAGTATTACTTATTATTTAATTCACGTTTATAAGTAAGGCTGTACGTATCTATAAAACTTATTTAACTAAAAATTTACAAAGTTTGCGCACTGAATAAAATTAATTAGGATCTCTATATACTCAACATTCAACCCCCAGCCGCCGCCGGCGCCGTCAGCACACTACACGCGACACCGCAAGTTCCAACCTTCGCTGCTGGTGCCTGATGACTCCACAGTCTGCGAGGCTCTCGAGCTGTCTCTCAGAGATCATATACTGGAACTCGAGGAGAAAATCTTCCAAGGATGTCTTGGAGCACTTAAAGTTAAGGTATGTGGTTGTTTTAGGGTTAAATAACGAACAATATCTTCAAGGATTTGATCAAGATATCGTTCCCACAATTCTGCCTAACTGTCCATAATTGATTACCACAACTTATTTACCTGAACCCATGTAATATTTAACTTTCAAAGCATAACAATTGATGCATTTTGTTGGAGATAATATTGCAAGCCGTGACGATAAATGGCACTATACTCACTTATGCTGTAAGAAGACAAAGCAAAAATCTTTATTTCAGATAGACCTATTACAGATTCTTACGAATCATCAATAGCTAGGTGTACGTTTCCAAGGAGTGAGTGGGTCTTATAGAGAAGAACCGGCAAGAAACTCCTTTTCAAAACAGAAGCTTTTACAATATTTACGTTAAAATATAATTACCTTATGTCCAGGACCGTGAAGCGTGGCGTGGTACTATAATGTTGCGCGGCTACGACAAGCAGGCCGACTTCCTCACGTGGGGGCCCGACCAGCAATACCGGGATGACTACCATCTACCCGACGGAGTGCTAAGACTACCCACCGGTAAGTTACATTAACAACTGGCTTCCACCCGCGGTTTTACCCGTGTCCCGATATGACTGTTTCCCGTCGTGTAGCATCGATAAGAAGGTCGACTTCCTCACGTGGGAACCTGACCAGCAATACAGGGACGACTACCATCTACCCGACGGAGTGCTAAGACTACCCACCGGTAAGTTAGAAGAACATTTTAAAGTTATAAGTTCTTTTATTTCATAAAGAACTTTCACAGGTTCTTATGAGACTTCAAAAGCACTTAAAATCAACTTCAAAAGAAGTGTAGGTCATAGTTATCATCAAACAGATCAAAGGGGTGGATCCAGCTCTCAAAAAAAGGTTGAGGGCACATTCATTAATAGGGGTAGTCATACAGGGAGTACAGTCAAAATCTGTTATAACGACATCCAAGAGACTACTCATATTTAGTCGTAAAAACCGATAGTTGTAATAACCAGTGACAGTTTAGCATTCAGCCAGGACCTTTGATTTTAGTCAACTTAACCGCCATAAACGGTTTTGACTGTATATAGAGAGAGTACATAAGACCCACAAGAAGAAATAAGTGTGACAGCCAAAGTAAATTTAGGTTGTGGGCACGCCTTCAGGGTAGATTCACCGCGGCACTTCAAATAACATTCCAATAACTATTCAACTAAGAAAAAGCTTCTAACTTTGTACACCTTCTCCACAGATATAGAGGAATCAGACATGAAAACAATAGCAGTGAACAAATACCGCGACCCGGGGTACTACCTGGAAGCCCCGAAGCTGAACGGCGTGAAGCTCCCGGCGGCGGGCGCGGCGCCCGACGTGGTGCGCGGGCTGGCGGGCGCGCTGCTGCAGGTGTCGCAGGCTATACATCATAAGTACCTCAAACGGCCGCTTGGTGAGTTAGATGATTATATTGGTTGATGGAAAACTTGCATTGTTTATGTGGAGATACGTGTCAAAGTTGGACATTGTAATGGTGTGGAGATTGTGGGAAAAAATAGATGTTACAATATCGGTAATTTGCGATTGCTGTAAAGATATTTTATCGACATTGAAATCTTTGATACAATAATATACAAAATCAGTTGACACAACTGACATTAGAAGCACTAAAGCTACTGTATGCGGAAGTGATAACTGATTTTAGATTTTATTTCAGTGAAAATAAGATTCATAATAGCATGACACTGAAAAAAATACTCCATACAACTCCTGCATCTTCCATTTTACAATTCAAATTTTTAGGTTGATCAGTTATTACATCCATTACAACTTACCTTGAAGTTGTAGTGCCTATTCTATTTATATAATTCCTATATTACACCCAGGTCTAGACGACAAAGAACGCAAAGACCGCGAAGCCCGGAACAAGCCTTTAGAACTCGAAGCTCTCCAACGCTGGGAAGTCTCCCTCATGGAGTGCAAGAGCTACTCCCAGGTCGTCCTCCACCTCTTCACCCTGGACTCCAGCATCACCTGGTCGGCCTCCATCCTCAACGCCTGCTGCCGTCTGTGCAGGCGGAAGACTGACCCTGAAAACATGCTGCTGTGTGACGGGTGTAATAAAGGACATCATTTGTACTGTTTGAAGCCTAAACTTACCGTGAGTACATTTTTGCAGTTAGTTTGAAAGAAAGAAAAAAATAGTGGTCTCCAGTTGTAATTTGAGCATCTTGGACAGTCGTTAGCGGTAGACGGAATCTAAAAAGTCCACGGAGTAAGGAAAGATGAGTCATCTTGTTCTCCATGAGAAATACTGACAACCAGTCTTTGCAAGGGGTATCGAGTCACCCAAGTAATTGGTTGAGGTGGTCATATGGGCAGTTGCTCCAATGCAATGATAAATTTGATCACTATGTTCTAAAAATAAGTGTAAAAAATAAATATGACCTGCTGCAGTTGCATTGTAAAGAATCTTCCTAAGGTAAATTGAACCATATATCAACTGCGTATGGCACAGTTTCACTTGAATTTTAATTGCACCATAGTTTACGTATTTTTTAATTCTATATAAGCTTGTATGCAATATAATTTGTACCTTATTCAGCTTACATTAAAGTAGAAATTGAATTGTTGTCACAATATTAAGTGTGCACTTACACATTCATGCATTGTTTTCACGCCGACAGTCGAGATGGTATCGAAAGGTTTGTCTTGGATCTACGTTTATTATACTTTACATGCAGAAAGTTTCGTGTGATTCTTTACTATTTTGTTGAGTGATTGTCATGTGAATATTTTGTTGAATATTTAATTTTATGCAGTTATTATAGGGGGAGTTGCACTATTTAGGCCTATTTTCACTGACAACTATCGTCTGTTTATCTTAAAACAACTATTTGTAATTTGTTTCAAGAAAACAGACGTTTATGTTGTCAGCAAATTTGGGCTATAATCATAACGATAGCCGAATATCTAGCCGGATCAAATCGGCGGTTTGACGACTGGTTATGTGGTTACCGTTATAGGTACTTACCCTAGGTTTTGTAAAATCCAAAGGATGATCGCATTTTGCATTTATCTATTCATTAATAAAACTGCATGAAATTAAATATCCAACTTAGTTTATGAGGAATGCTTAGATAAGTATTATTTAGCTGTAGGTACATTATGTCTGCTTAATTAACATTAATTTAAAAACATGTTTTTTATTTAATTTAAACAGAAAGTGCCTGAAGGAGACTGGTTCTGCGATCAGTGCAAGCCCAAAGAGAGAACGCCGCGGAAGAGAAGGAAACTATTCTCTGATGATGATGTTGAAGAAGAACTGGATAATAGGTAATAATACATTTATTTAATTAAATTCTAATAGAGTAAGCAATTTTAACATTGACTCAAACAAATGAAAAAAGTGGTTAAAAGAATGATTTTAGTGGAATTGTAACTAACATTATTTTAGAGCTCATCTTCTTTTTAATGCTATCGACTGTCAATTTCTTAACTTGTATGTCACAACCTTCACCTCGATATAGCTGTGTCAAGGACGACTCCTCCCCCTCTTTCCTACGAGCTATTTTTGAAATGGGCAACTAGAATCAAACGTAATCATATGTATTTTTGACGTTCATAAGTTACTGATGTTTTTGGAAAATCATCAAGTCGTATAAGGGTGCGTCCACATCTGGCGAATGTGCCGCGAATGTGCAGCTCGCGAGCCATTTGCGAGCTGCCCGCGAGCTGTGCGCGTGCATTTTTGTTCGATGGCCGCTTCTGCTTGGCCCGCGCCCTGCTCGCGCGCGACCTAAGCGCCGCACGCGAGCGGCGCGCAGGCGGCGCGCGATCTTCGATACTGAGCCAGTAAACGGAACTGTGCGGGCGAGAACTGATTGCGCGCAGATCGCGCGCCGCTCGCGCGCTCTATACGAGCCTTGCGTGAGTTGCGCTAAAGAGGCGCACCGAACCATTGCGGTGACTGCACCCGCGCAGCTCGCGGGTAGGTCGCAAACGGCTCGCGAGCTGCACATTCGCCAGATGTGGACGCACCCTAAGGTGTCTCACATCAGTCATATTGTAACGAAATGATTTGTCCCCCAGTGACAACGATTCCCTGTGCGTGGACGCAGTATGCGGCGCGTGCGGCAGCGGCGGCCGCCTCGCCGCGCGCTGCTCCGCCTGCTCCGCGCGGTACCACACCGAATGTGCCACGCCTAGGCCTTCAAGAGCTGCGAAACGCTGGCAGTGTGCCAACTGTCTCGCTCCTACTAGAGGTCAGTTACTCTAAACTTTACTTAACTGTCAGTAAGCCTACGACGGAACACGACAACTTTTAGTCAGTAAAAGTCTGACACTCCCTCACCGCTGCCAACTCACAGCGGGAGGGGGGTCATTTGATGATTTATATTCATTCTACAGCGTTAATATTCCATTTTATTGCTTTAGCAACCAGCAGATTTTTTTGGAAATAGTGAATTGAATTTCATTTGTTGTCCATCTATAACAGTTTAAAAGAGAGAATTGAAAAGTTTTTAACTTTACTGTCCCATGTGCCATATATGATACACACCGATTGTTTAAATATTGTGTAGACATCGTAAACAATGAAATGGTTAAGATAATAAGATGCAAATACAAAAAAAAAAATTACACTATAAGTCTGACGCCAGTCTAACCAAGGGGTATTGGGTTGCCCGGGTAACTGGGTTGAGGAGGTCAGATAGGCAGACGCTCCTTATAAAGCATTGGTATTCAGCTACATCTGGTTAGACTGGAAGCCGACCCCAATATAGTTGGGAAAAATGCTCGGAGGATGGAGGATGATTTTTACACTAAAAACTGTCCCCAAAAATATTTAAAAGCTAGCGAAATTATGATTAACTAGTTTAATATGTAAGCCCTACAATAGTACAAATAAATAACTGGTATATACCACTAGAGGCGAGCGGACGGCGCTGCGCGGCGGCCGCCGTGGCCAACATCCACCACTACACGCGGGCGCTGCACACGCGACACTCCACCGGTGCGTCACACACACGGCTGCGGAATTATTATACATCTGTGTCTTACATGAGTCTATCGAACGTTCTAGATTGTTTACATCAGCTTAGCTTCTATGATAGTACATATTCCAGGAAGTAATAAGAATTGAAAAACTTTTTTGCAAAAAAAAAATCGTAACCGTAGTACATGGAACCTTCTTTTAATTCTGACAAATACTGTGTTAAAAACCGAATCAAAATCGTTTCAGCCAAAAGTGAGATAATCACGCACCTACACATACACACAGGTCAAACTGACAGCATCCTTGTTTGTGACTTTTTATCCGGGTGCGCTGAGGTCTCGTAGGAAGTACTCCTACGAGATATGAATGAAACCCCTGGAGGAAGTAGGCAGTATCCCAATTCTCGTGACCGTTGTACTAGGTTACATCGAATTAGATTGAGAGCTAAAAAAAATTGAGAACTCAACATCAACACCCAAGTTCATAAAAATGCTGAATATCGAAATATTGATCGGACTCGTGGATTGACTCATGTAAAACAATATATTCCGTAGCCAAGTGACTGGTCGTTAAGTGGTATCATCTGTCTGCTCCACCACCTTCTCATGAGCTTTGCATCTTCATTTGCACGGCGTTGGTCTATTCTTTCGGTGTATTTTAGTTTATTTTTATTTTCTGTGACGTCTGCCTATATTCCCTTTAATACCGCATGCCGGTGTAAAATTAAATATTTAAAACTTCCAGGGTTAATAAGATGCTTAAATACCTAAACCTTTTTCAGAGGTTTTTAGGAAATCTCTAATTGTTTTTAAAGTTACTGCAGTTAAGAATTGATCTACAGTTGAAAAGGTCTTTGTTTAAGACAGTGATCGATATCAATTCAATATAAAAACTGTATAACGCACGAAGAAACTAATTTACGAAACCGACTGTTTTTCAATCTGGATTCTTTAATAAAAGCATTGTTTTCTTGTAAAATGTACCTTATTCAAACTACTATATACTTTCAATCTCTGGGGCTGTGTAACAATCTATCTTTAAGCGCTTTCTAACACCGCTTGTTAGCGCTCACTAACACGCCCATCAAGAATCGCTTACACATCAACTTCCATACTACACGGAGTATCCAATAAATGGAGTAACATGTTATACGTTGACTAAAAATAACGGTGACTAAAAGCTACGCTCAAAATAAATATTAAGTGTTGCAAATTATCTACCAATTTACTTGGTGGAGAATGCGGTGTCAAAAAATTTGATATTGCTAAAAGATTACTAACAATTTCTCGAGTGCAAAAGTGTGCTTTATCTGATTTTTTTGTAATATTTGTCATTGACGTTCTATTATTAACGAAGCATTCAATACTTTCAGTTACATATTTGAACAGCTTCTACAATATCTCCATTTATTACATACTCCGTTGCGTCACCCTTTACAACTCAAAACTAACATTCTTCTCCTTACAGACTCAGACGACAGTGAGTACAATACTGCGCTGGTGAAGCTGAAGACCAAACGCGCTAGAAGCAGCAAGGAGTCTTCACCACTGCACAATGGTACCGCTAAGCGGGGACGGAAGTAAGTATACTTGGTCACTCAATACTTTAATGCGTACAGTCTACTTCAGGTCAGTGGTAACAGTTTTATAGGAAAATCGTACTTATTACTATTGAGCTAAGGTGCATGACAGTTACCACTGATGTGCGGTCTACCGTACCATAATGTTTACAGTTGTTGGTACACAGGTAATTTTTGTCATAAATATGGACCCTGTCGGGCACAGCATGTACAATAGTAGGTTACGGATATGTGTGAAAGTTAGGAGTTGCTTTTATTTTCGCCACTTCATCAAAAGAGTGCATGCAAAAGTCAAACCTATATTTTATCGCCGGAAATAATATATTAAGGACGCTTTTACATTTCTCACTCGCTCAATTTTAGGTAAACTAGCGGCAACACAACGACATTGCGCTCACACACACATACAAGCCATTGTTGGCCAGATTTTGTACATCACTCAACAAAATTTGATACTTGCAAGATTTTTTATGTTATATTATTTTTTTTCGACTATAACTAGTTGTAACTTAGTGTTTGTAAAGGGTTTCTCGATATTGATATGATGATCTTTAAATTTTGTGTGATGTGTTTGTCATCGGATTAAATGAGTACTGGGGTATTCAGCACTAAGTAACCCCTCTATACATAAGTATTTTGGAAGAAAATAAAAACAGTTGTGAGAAATTAAAATGTAATAAAATAAAAATAAAGTAAACAACCAAAAAAATATGAAAACAAAATGACAAAATTAACATATTTTTAAGAATTTTTTTTAACGGTCAATATTTTTCTTGAATGTGAACTATGGTCCCTAAGGCTCATAGACCTAGTGTATCGTGGGCCAACCAGTCCTGGAAGTAAACAGGTGTTGTAGAATTTAACTAAATGTCCTTCCATGTTTTCCTTCCAGAACTGGTCGTCTCGTTCCACAAATGCATATTTTATCATTGCCAGTCCATACGGCAAATACGCATTGGTTTTGACCAGTTACTCGTAACTGGTCCTGAATTTGGTAATACCATTTGCTTTTTTTGTTTATTATAAAACCTTCTGAGGTGCATTTCCAAAAGTCAATCCAAAAGTCAAAAAATATCAGAATGGCTGTCACCTTAGGATGCTGAATATCTTTAAAACCACGAGGGTAGCAATAGGTAGCAACTAATGGTAGCTGGTAGCAATTAGGTAGCAACTCTCTATATGTATTTCGAGAGGATCGGTGATTTGTGACGGCGGTCTTGATGCAAACTATTAAAAACGGTTGTCGTGTCTCATTTGTCGTGTTTCCATTATTAATTATGAATTTTAAAAACATTAATTTATATAACATAAATTAAAAAACATTAATTATGAACATACACACACTCATACATACATACGTAGCCTGTCAAAATCATAACTCTTCTTTAGCTTTACCGTAGTTGGGTAAATACCTAAAATGTGTCATTATTTTATTTCTTAACTCCAACATTTTTTTTTTGGTCTATATCCAAATTTTTTAGGCCGAGGCATCTGTAAAAAAATTTACTATTTCATAAAAAAAAAAGTTCGCCATCATGAAATAAATACACATTTTCAAAATCACAACCCCCAAAAATCTTTTAATTGATTACTCATAATATCAAATTATTAAAAAAATGTGCCCGCCATTTTGAATTAAAAAAATATTACTGTCATTTTAATAGGTATCTATTATAGGTATATATTATACAATTCTAATAAGTACGTACGTAAGTACGGCCATCATACAACATGATGGCCGTACTTACTTTTGTTTTGATCCGAAAAAGTATCAACGTATTTCAGTCCCAGTACACAAATCGTTACACTCTTTATCATAGATTTTACGTATTTATTTTTTCCGACAAAGCGATACACCCGTGCTTCCACGAGCGCGTCTGAGCGCGGAATGACGGTCCGAGACGTGCGCATAGCGAAAAAATGTATGAAGAAATTTGAGAGTGATTTTATAATTTATTGTAAATTATAAAGTGGTTTATGTATGTCCAAAAAAAATAGATGAACGTGTAGAAAATTACATTAGCTGTGATTTTTTTATTATTGGAAGTTATAAATCAACTCCACATTTGGGTTACACGTACTTATTCAGACTCCTTTTTTTGTACTTTTTTATGATTCTTCCGGCGGTGAAAACGAAATTGTGTAAAAAAAAAGTATGGGACTGTGTAATTCTAATGCATTTAACGTGGAGATGAATAAATTACCTTTCATTTAATACCATAATATTGTCAAAATTGTAACTGCTTATGTGTCAAAATGGTACCTAAAAAACATTGATATTTGCGAGAAACCGAGCAAGCGTCCTTAAGAAGGAACTAGCTTCTGTCAGCTTCTACACCCACGTCTCGTTGGAAGTACTTACTCCGCGCACCTTGATAATAATTGTCGATTGTCTTCTTCAATAAATCGAATTCTCTGTTTCTTCTTTAGACCAAAAAATCATGAAGACGTGAACACAAGCGGACACTCCACCAGAAGATCAAAGGGCTCACTCACGAATGGACATCATGGTATGTGTAATCTTCATTTACAGTCGTTTCGTAAGATCAGCAAAGTTGGATGAAATTGGTCTTGTTTCTCCACTTGTCATGCCATAGACACAATAGAGGTATACAAGACACAATTCTTGAAGTCATCTTATTATATACATTCGAAATTCCCTTAATTTCAAAAGTTATTAGGTATTTGTGAATTAGTATAAATGTGTGAGTTATTATTGTGAATTACTATAAATGTTTCTCTATATGGATATTACAGAAGAGAAGCCAAGCAAAAAGCGCAGCAGTCGAGTGTCCCCGCTGCACACGGAACAGTTGCAGACGTTGCTGCGTGACGTCATGAAGCACAAGGACTGCTGGCCCTTCTACGAGCCCGTCTCGCTTGAAGATGTAAGTTACAGTGGCATACATGCCATACATATCATACATGTTTCTAGCTTTCATTTGCGACTGGTGTCCCATGGGAACTACTCGTACCCGGATAAAAAGTATAAAAGTCCGAATAGGTATAAAATAATAATAAGTATATTTTTAAATGTTTTTTATTTTTATATTTAATATTTAAAAATGTAAATTATATGTTTGAAAATAAATAAATGACAAATCAAAAAGTTTTCCTCAATAATGGGGGTATCTAATACTGTAAGATTTTTTTTATTGCTCCAGTTGTTACTTAGATTAGCGCGGTTGAATTTTTACAACCCAAGTTTCATTAACATCAGATGTTTGGAAAAGTGACATACATAAACAAATTTAAACAGTAGAATGAGACTACATATTTCAAACCTAGCGCACAAATGGCGTCACAAATTTAACCTGTCCATAGCAATCACCACGATATTAACCTTTCTATAACTTATTAAAACTACTATTGAATATCCTACTCTGTGTTCCCAGGTCCCCGACTACTTACAAGTGATAGACCAGCCGATGGACTTCACAACCATCCGCAACAAGCTGGAGGCCGGCGACTACACGGCCGACGAGCATCTCATCGCCGACGCCGCGCTCGTCTTCCTCAATTGCTATACGTACAATAAGGATGACCATCCTGTTGCCAAGTTAGTATTGTTGTTTATTGAAGTATTTCGCGAACCCGGATAAATGATATTTAACTTACAAATAAGTTAAAATAAAACTTTTAAATTTTGTTAGAAAGCTATATGGATTTAGTATATCTTGTCTCAAGACCTTGACCTTGAGTTGAGAAGAAATATCGAAACAACTCAAGGGTCATAGTCTCTTTTAAAAACCAAAAATAAATGACTACACCATGGATTAGCCATGTAAGATTGGGTAAATAACATTTTTTATTGTAAAAACATAATCGATGTTTTCTTCATTGAATGTCTAAAATCAATGAACGCAGTTTCTCATATACACGCTATGATGCTCGTCATTTGTGTTGATTGATTTTAGAATTTATTTCAATAAGTATAATGTCGATAATAGTTTGCACATCAAGTCAACTTGACAACAGCTCAATTCGATAAAGAATTTGATTGTTGTCTATCTAGATATTAACAAAAAATAATTTGTAATCTCTCATCAACTTCCAGAGCCGGCACCCGTCTAGAAAAATACGTGAACAAGCGCTGCGCAGATTTGGAACTGCCTCCTCTCCCTGAGATCGAGCTGGAGGCATCTGAAACCTCCTCCGTCAAGCGCACGTCGCCCAGCGACCACGAAGAGGCGCCGCCATCCAAGCGCGCGAAAGTGCACTGAACTCACCCCATACTGTGTCGTACTAGTGATATAACTGGCTTTACTAGGAACTGTTGTGTTTGTGGCCGGGTCTACATATTACAAGTGAAATTAAAAAGTGACTGTTCTCGTGTCTGTATGTGTTATTGAGCTATAAATGTGCTAGTTTCAAATCTGCCAAGTTACAGTAATTTTCCATCTTGTATCTTGGTGACGACTGACAAGCCATTTAAGAAATAACAAAAAACTGTACTGTACAGTTGAAAGTTCTAAAATTGTTAATTTGCCTTGAGCTAGCTTGTTAAATCGTGTTGTCTTAGTATGGATACATGTTTTTTGTGATAATGTATGTGTTAAAGAAATATTTCACTTGTAACTGTCAAATATCTACAAAATACACCCATCCACAAATACAGCATCTATCCTGTACTACATAAGGTTCCATTTTAAATGTATTATGTGTTGCGTACTTAATGCAGAAGTACGTTAGTATTGAAATGAAAATTTGTAGTTGATATAGAATATGACCGCCTGATGTTGTATGAAATTGTGTGAATACATGTGTGTAAATAAGGCCTAAATTCACTGACAACATAAACATCAGTTTTCTTAGAACAACTGTTCATTGAATTTTCATGTTCAATTTTCAAATGGTTACGTTGTCTATGAATGTGGGCCTAAGCCTGTCACTGATCTTGTTGTATGACTTTAATGTTATAAAGCTAAAGAGTTTGTTTGTTTGCTTGAACGCGCTACCTTAGGAACTACATGTCTGATTAAAAAAAAACATTTTTTAACCAGATACGCGAAGTAGTTCCCAAGGCGTACGAGCGAGACCGCTAGCGGAGATATTGTAGGAGTATAAAGAATTGATTGATGATCAAGTCTTAATATTTTTATGTCACAAAACAAACCATCGAACCTAACCAAATATACATACTATTGTTGTGGAACAGTATACAAGCCCCGAGAAAATATTCAGGGATTTAACTTACTACTGACTACAAAAAATCAACGTAATAAAATATCTAAAGAGCATGATAAAGACTAAATAAAGACAAATAAAATTATCTAAAATCACTTACTAAAATGTTTGACAAATTCACTAATCTTGATTGATCAAAAATATATCTTTTCAAAAAATATTATCTTTTTAAAAATTATTTGTAAACGCAAAGTGCTGGTTACTGCCGTTTATCGAATGACATAATATCTGCTTTTAAAGGCGATTGTCGACAATGACCGGTTAAAGTTAATAATATCGTAAATTAGTAAGCATTCATGTCAATTGTAGTGTTTACACAAATCTTAGGGCATAATTGAAATTAATTTAGTAAATGTTCATAAAATCGGTGTAAAACTCAACAACCTCATGTTATTACGACTTAAAGGCTGCAAGACTTTAATAAATAGCAAAAATAATGTATGTAGAAGTTATTTAAGTACTCTGCCTGGCTACCTCTCAATATTTCTGGATAAATTAGCCAAATTATGTGTAGGTATAAATTTTAAGTTGTTACTGACTCAAATCATAATAAAATTGCATAAGGACCAATCGCAAAGTCAAACATTGTTGAAAAAAAGGTCAATTCTTTATGTACTCGACATCAAATATTATTCCATAATCATCTTACCAAGTATGCTACTTATTCTAATCGCCTTCTATAATATGTAAATCGATAGTTCATAATATTCCTCACGTACAAACGCTAGAAAGTATTCCGTTAAATTAAACTTTTGTAAATAATTTGTACTTTAGTAACTGACGTGTACATAATATAATATTAGTGTTTGATATAGGCTCTCAAGCCAAAAACGCCTAATTTCTAAGATAATGCAGAGATTATCCATTGGGAATAATACCCAAAAAGTTTACAACTTGGAAGGTACGCAAAAAATGTTTTTTTTTTTCTTTTATTTAGGTTATCACAAATCATAATTTTAGTACTAAAAGCGAGCTTATCGTAGCAATCAGTTTTTAATTCCGTACGTTTTATAGGTCACAGGACCTAAATTAGCTATAATCTAAGTACATTATTTTTGCAACTTAAATTATATGATTAACATAAAATGCCCTGAGAAAAATTTAGATTTGACAATGTTTAGTGAAAACTTTATGTTTATAATGTGTTAGAATTAAATTGAAAAATATAGTTTTGACAAAAGGGGACAACAGTAAATAAAATATCGATAAAATCTTTGGTTGTGTCCCTTATAGGAAAAAAATATCAATTGTTACAACTGATTATTGTGAATTATGTAATAATTGCAATTGAATATGTTCATTGATGTAATTTCGTCACAGAACGACATGTTGGTCATATCGCCTGCATTTAGTGAACCTCATGTAATGTTTAGTAACGTGACAGTGAAGGCTTGTGTTCCACGTTATATACCCGCACTGGCTCGCTACATCAGTTGGTGACGAGCATTTATATACTAATTCCAGTAACAGCACTCGTGTACGGCGCAAATCAATCCAAATATTATGAAATATCATACTTAACGTTACAAGCTCGTGTAGCGCTAGTGTCAACCCTCACGGGTACACGATGGCCCCTGATGGACCGCCCGTGCCCATCACGGGCCATTACGTACAAACCCTTAGACATTAGTTTTAGTTCTAAAAATTGTTAGTGCATAAGTTTGAAACTAGCTTTTTTCATACAACAGTTAAATCTCGTGATTTCGATCAATCGAACTCAATGTTGTGTTTTGTTTTACTAAATTTTATTTGTTTTCTTTTTGAGTTGAAACAGCATTGGTTTTTTTGAACTGAGGCATAGCCGATGTTTTTAATTTGATATTATTAGGGAGACAAATGAGTGTAGTTTAGACATGGTTGCTATTTAATGTGATTTAAATTGTAGTGAATACTCAATACTTTCAAAATAAGATTGAGTTTAGCTGTCAAGCAACCTTGTTGTATGGTGTAGTTGGTCACACTAATTATGTTACATTGCGATTTCTAGTATTAATTCAGCATGTTTGTGATTGCAGTAAGCAGTTGCTTGATCGTGATGCCAGTGGCCGACTACACAAATAAATCGTACCAGTGCATTCCTACATAATAAACTGTAAAATCTTGTTCTCAGTGATTTGTGTTTCCATAATAATGATGATCATTTTGTCTGCGATTATTTATTTATGTAATTTATAAGTTTTATATTAATTTATATTGTAGTGAATAAAGACCCACGTACAGTTGCTATGTTACCTTTATTTTGACTTTTCCCAATTGGAAACTATTCTTTGATGTTAAAGTGACTTACATTTTGTGCACTATTTAATCACATAACTCCATTTAATCCATAGGCTCCATGCATTCTTTGCCTGTAAGTGAAGACCCTGACTAACAAACATGTACGTTGAAACACAGGAAAAGTTTTGATAAGGTTTTTCATAGAAATAACAGATCCAATGAATAACTATTACATGATTTAATATTCGCTTACAACATAAATAAATCACACAAATCGGTTTTCTTATAACCCAGTACTATTGGTATAGACAGAAGATATTCATTTAGTGGTGCTCAGCAGCCTCCTTCCTCCTGATCTCTGCCCATTTAGCTACGTTGCCGGGGGAGTTAGCTGGAAACAAATAATTAATGAGTAATTGTGAAGTCTTTAAATACAGTTTTAGTGGGGGGGTTTGAAGCCAACACTAGGCTTAGTAAATAGTAAATAGCCCTACTGCTAATAAATTGTAATAATTGAAGTCCACCTCTAAGACAACCCACTGACCAATTTTTTGTTTTGGAGTAGGATCTGAATCTCTATTATCGAACAGTACTGGATATCGCAAGGAGTACCATTAATATCAATATCATATTAATATATCAATCAATATCTCGGAAACTAGGTATGTACTTCGCTCATATATTAGGGTGGCTTAATTTGTTGAGTTGGGTCTTTCTGTAACCTCATGTTTTCACAATAGTAAGTTTGTATTGCACAAAAACTACAGTTACATTACATAGTTTCTTTAGAACTTACCCAGTTTGTTGATCTTGTAGAAGACGGGTAGGGAGACCACGATTCCGATAGCCCAGTATTTCCAGATCCATTGGTTCTGAATGTAGAACTTCAAGGGGAACTGCGCCAGCTTAGCGCTGAACGTGTAGGGGAATTTCATGGGGCGGCCCGCGGAGTCCGACATCGTGATGCTCGGCTATCTGACGGAAGAACATGCACAAATTATTATGTAATGTTACCCCAACTTACCTCCAATGTCAATCTTGTTTTTATAAAACTTTATTAGAAGAGACACATTGTACATTGAATTTTGGTTAATTATAAGATTTCTTAGGCAAGAATTTTATTATATTTACCGATTATTTTTGTCTAATATAATAAAAGAATCCTAACCTTTTTGCGACAGAAAATCGACAGCAATAGAGTAGCACTCAAAGTTACTGCTGGTCAACGATTAAATTATGTAACTCGACTAAAATTAAATTATAGTCGACTAAAAAGATAATATACCGAGCACATTTCTATTTACTTAGAATTATCAGTACTTTTACATGTGTTTTTGTTACTTTACATAGAAAACACAATGCATCACAGTAAGGCGTTATTTGTGGTAACGAATATTTTGAAGCGAGACTCGACTATATAACTAACTTCTATTTACTAGTCGTGACACTAGAGAGCATAGACAAAAATATTTTTATGCTTTTCGCGGGCTTTTAATGCTTATTTTTTGGGATTTTTCACAACCGTAAAAACAAAATAATTTGTTGAGTTTCGTATTTCCTTAAATATAATTAACATCAGTAAAATAATACGTTTTGTTATAGCAAGTGTAATACAAAATATTTTTTTTCCATGTTGCAACGTCATTGTACAAAATGTCAATCAAATAAAAATGTCAACTTGGTTTGTGGTGTCGTATTTTTGTGGATAAATGTAATTTTAAAATAAAATTGGAATTATTGACAATATAATGTGTGACAATGGCTTCGGTGAAAGTGGCTGTAAGGGTTCGCCCATTCAATCAAAGGTCAGTGGATACCATGCTCAGGAAAGTCCAATTTTTACCCAATGTTTTGGGGGAGTTAACGTATTGCATGAAATACTGATGTTTCCATGATTCTGACGTCTATTATGCTGATAATTGACTGTAGCATATAATTTTTTATGTCCACTGTTATGATACAAGAGTTTATCAGTGTGAGAGAGGGGGTTTTAGTAGATAAAACAGCAATTCTCTTCATAGCATTTGAAAGTGCAAAAAAGCAATGATGTCATGTTAAATGACAATGACTTTCACGGTTCAGTTGCATTTGGAGCACAAACTGTACCTCAGCGATGCCGTTTAGATGAAAGTTGTCGAAAAAATGTAAAAAAGTCAGTGACCTAAATAAACAAGATAAAATTGCAATCTATATTGTGTAGCAGGCTGCTGGAATGTTTGTCTGTTTATCATTGAGATTGAATTGTAAACAACAATGTATCGTTCAGAGTTCCTGTTTACAATGCTATTTGTTATTCTTACACACACTCTTGAACTGAAGTATGATTTTTTGGCAATGTGTTAAGGTTGAATGACTAGAGATTTATTTTTTTTGCCCATGTACTTGACATTTTAATTTAAATCTCTAAGTCTTATTGTTTTCTTATCAAATGAACATAATATCTTATGAGTTTTTATTGATTACAATATCCCAATTCTAGAGATTACAGCCATACAAGTCTACTATCTATAATACTGTGCCAATAAAATGAAATGAATATTCTATAAGGGCAGCCCTCTTACATTAGCAAATTCATGTGTCTGGCATCTAAGATTCAGCAGAATTAAAAATAGAACATCACAATTTGCTCAAATAAAAAAAAAACAATGGACAATCATAGACTTGCTTGGTCATACCTCGTGAGTTTTATGGTGCTATTATCTGCCTTGGGTAAATGGTTATATAATAATTGTATGTAGTGTAAAAAATATGATACATAACTTCAATAAAATTTTTTGTATCTTTTTGGAAACAAAGTGCAACTGTATTTTTATGATCATCTGAAGATGAAACAAAATTTATACTTGTATGACTTCTGCTGGCGATTTTGTCTGTGTGAGATACATTAGAATTCTAGTGAACAAACCCATATATTCTATGGTTCACAAATATTTGCTTAATTTTTGCACATAACCAGACTTAATGTTGGTTCTACTTAATATTTTAAAGCAAGATAATATGGAAGAAAAATGATACCATTTTGTATATTACCAAGCTAATCAATATTCTATTAAAATTATAGATGTTAAGTCATGATAAAGTCTGCCAAAAGCAAAATTTTGTTGTATTATGGACTCTTTGCAAACAAAGTATCATATTAATATCTGGTTTACAATATTATTTATTCATGTACAGCCTTGGCCAAAAGTATTGAGCACCCATGACATCTTTCAGTTTTTTGCGGAGTATCAAATAGAAATAAAACAAAACTTTTTTTTTATTTGTAATTTACTATTTATTCATTGAAAATTCATATTTTGTGGGTCCACCCTTTGCCTTAATTACAGCAGAAATTATTTTTGGTAAACAGCTAACAAGATTTTTACAGTCTTCAGCAGTAATCGCGTTCGATTCTAGGCGCAGGTAGCGTTTCAACTCTTCTCTGTTGTTAATTGTGTGGCGCCTAACTCGACGCTTTAAGATACCCCATAAATGTTCTATGGGGTTCAGATCTGGCGACTGGGCAGGCCAGTCAAGAAGCTCTATGCTATTTTCCCGAAACCAAGTCATAGTGCGGGCAGATTTGTGGCAAGGCGCGTTATCCTGCTGGCATTTATCACTATCCATGTTCGGATCACCGAAAAGTTTCGTGAATGAAGGCAGCAACGCAGTTTCTAGCACATTTATGTACTTAGAAGAGTCCATGCGGCCCTCACACACGAACAATTCGCAAACTCCAGAATCGGTCATGCAACCCCAGGCCATTATACTGCCGCCGCCGTGTTTTACGGTTAGGACCACACACTCTGGCTTACATTCTTCGTCCACCCGGCGACGCACAAAGGTCACACCAGGTGTACCAAAAATCTGCAATAAAGAGAAAAATATTGAGTTCCGGAAATAAAAAAGAACTTCCTCTATGCGTTTAGAATTTAAACCATTTTATATTATTTTGTGAGGGCATTATATTGACTTACTCACCTCAAAGTTTCATTCGTCTGACCACACAACATTTGACCAATCTTCAGCGGTGAAAGTTCGGTGTTGTAAGGCCCATTTGTACCGAGCTTTTTTGTTGCTCTCGGAGAGCCATGGCTTCTTCCTAGCTTTACAGTCTTTCAGACCAGCTTCCAGAAGCCTTCTACGAGTAGTTCGAGCAGAAATTGTTTTCTTCAATTGTTCTGAAAACTCAGCAGCGAGCTCTGAAGATGTTTTTTTCCTATTTCTTAAAGACACTCTCAGTAACTGACGATCCTGACGGCCTATGGTGATGCGTTTGCGCCCGGTTCTCGGTCTATTTTGATGTGATCCGGTATCAGAGAATCACTGAATAGCATAATGCACGGATCGGCGCGAACATTTCACAGTTTTGGAAATCTCTACTTGTGATTTCCCTTGCTCGTGCAGAAGCTGTATCTGCACTCGTTATTCTAAAGAGAGTTCGTTTCATTTTGGCATATCGCAACTATAACACTTAAAACTTTGAAATAAAATACCAAAGGCGCACTAGATCACTGGATGTTGTCACAACGAGCGATGGTAGCGAACTAGAAAATAAATTCAAAAATTGTAAAAGACACATTTTTTTGCACCCAGGTGTTTTACTGTCAGCTGCGGCATAAGTCATGGTTTTAAAATCTTTGTAGATAACCGATAAAAGAATACTTCAACGATAGATTCGGGTTTCTCCCATAATTACCGTGATCTAGCGAAATTTGTAAGGTGCTCAATACTTTTGGCCAAGGCTGTATTCTAGCCTTTTTATGAAGAACATAACAGTTAAAAACATTGTGTGAATTCATTATAACATGTAACTGTAAATTAAGAAATACATTTCTTTTTATATAAAATGTCATGGTTACTTAACTTTAGTTATCTTGATCTTAATGAGATATTTATCAATACAGTTGTGTGTGTATCAATTTAAGAGTGTGCTTGTGTTATATTCATGAAGCCACCTAAAAGATATAATACATTTTATTTAAATGTTTTTTTGGCATAATTTGGCAGTCACATCTGACATTCATTTTCCTTCTGCACTATCAATCCTGACATTATGAGGAAATATTTGTGGTATTTTTTAACATTAAAATGGGAAATTGTTTATGACAAACATAAGCTACATGTTACCAGGCACGGGAAGTCACTCCCCTTTGATACCGAACAAGTAGCGAGAGACAGCTAGGAATCCTTAAAAAAACTCATTAACAAAATGTCCATAAAAGAACTGAAACGGCGGAATTAAAAACCCCCCAGTCAACAATGTCTGATTCATACACTCACACTAAAATAAAAATAACAAAACTTTACGATGATAAACAAATGAGTCACGATTGTCGCTAATTTGCGTTCTGTTATCGCTAATGCTTACATGTTTATATCTTAATTGATAATGTTTGTAAACTGGATCGTGTGAGTAACCCCGATTTCAGATGGCCCCACGGTCTAGTACGTAGTGAGAAAACATTGACTGGCTGTAGGCAGTAAGCTCCATATTTTAATATGTAAAGGTACCCTTCCGACATAGGCGTTTCACGCGCTCAGCTGACGATCAACGTCTCGGAAACCGCGCCATACATTCTCATACAGTGAATGATGTCGCGAGCCGTAAGCCGTCTCGGCCGTGCGTAATCTACAGCTGTGATGGAATGGTACCTTTATTTTATTCAGATTATAGTGAGAGTGGGTGATAGCGTACAGTATGAATAACAATGTCATTGTTTTTCGCATTGGATCTAGTTTACTATAACGTGTCATATACGGCCATAGATATTCTAGAGGAGTATAAAAGAGACATGCAAATAATGCTCAATAATACTGCGTCGGCTGCCATTAGAACATCTTTGACAGTCGTTAAGGGTAGTCAAAACCAGAGAGTCTGCCAACCAGTCTGGGTTGAGGAGGTCAGATAGGCAGTTGCTTCTTGTAAAGCACTTTTACTCAGCTGCATGCCATGAGACTGGAAGTCGACCCCAACTTAATTGGGAAAAGGGCAGATGTAGTAACATAGCCGGTCGCAAGGAATCTGTGAAAGATTTCATTTCGGGATCTTTTCCTCCTGTGTGGGGGTTCCCAAGAGTACGATGGATGTATATTTAAATTATTTCCTCGTAAATTAATAAGTGTAGTTATATCGTCCCGATTTTTTTGCTTTCCGTTCTGCATAACGAAATCCTCTGTAGACTCAACCTTGACTCTTGTGACCTTTGTCTGCCGCATAGCACAATCTCATGATTGTTCAATTCTATATAAAGTTGACGCTGGAATTCCGACAAAAATATTGAAAGATAAATCGCATAAAGCATAAAACCTATAATATTTTATAGACATGTTTGTGGTTCCACTTCAGAAACGTAAAATTTATTTGCATCCTTACTTAATATTATAAATGCGAAAGTAACTCTGTCTGTTACGCTTTCACGTCTAAACCACTGAACGGATTTTAATAAAATTTGGTACAGAGATAGAGTTGACCTTGAGAAAGAACATAGGATAGTTTTTATCCCGGACTTTTGAAGAATTGTCTTGGAAACGCGATATAACCGAACTCTACGCGGACGAAGCCGCGGGCGGAAGCTAGTTAGCTACATGAAGTGACTAGGATTAGGTACCTACTTAGTAAATCATAAACTCTAGCCCGTATTGTGGTACAAAACATTAAACTTTATATGTATCTATCAAAAACCTATAAAGATAGTGTCTACCAAAGGGACCTCGAAACTCGTGTTCCAATAGTTTCATTGGAGGAATAGTTTTTATTGCCACAATTCAGTTAATGACACCGTTATTAGGCCAATTTCAGTTATTTAGAACTAAAAGCAGAAATTCGAACGACCATTTACGTATTGATGCGAATATTTGTTACGGCAAACTTATTTGGTAAAAGCATAGTTCTTGTTTAGTAGTTTTGCTCATCTAGTGACTTCCTAATACAATATCTTCTTTTTCCTGCCCTGTACCCAATTTCATTTTGGTCACCGCAATAAATATGTTTTCCGCTTTCCTTTCTGTCACCTGTCAAGCTAATATAATCACTCCTTTTTATCATGTTCTTTCAGGCAAGCTATGCATTTTTTCTTAAGTCTGGTCTGTCTCTTCTTCTCCATGCATCCACATTAATACTCGATCTACAATAATAATTTATAATTCATAATTCCGAGTCGAGTCGAGTTTCATAATTCCTCATCACATGACTGATGGTCAAAATGTAATGTAACATGACCAAAAAAGTATATGATGGTTAATCTTATATCGTGTCACCATTACATAGGAGTATGTGAACGACGTCTTGTAATATCTATATTTGAACTTTAGCCTCGGCTTCTACGCTAGGTACTCTGTATTACTCACTGCCGGAAGCCGGAAGTGCGATGTCTCCGCCACTATACAACGACGGCGGTCGTGGGCTACGAAAAGACAATACACTCATGTCCTGTGTATTATGAGCTAATTGAAATAAAATGCATACTTTTGAACTTACAATTATATATCACACTGCAGGAAAAAGCATTACCTATCTATAGGGTCTTTTGATCAAGAAATTTTTAGTAACCAGAAAACTCTTATTTATACACGAGATATAGCTATTGTCGCCGTCTTCATCACCATCTCCCGATCGTTTCCCAACGACACGCTGGGGTCGGCTTCCAGTCTACCAGTGTTTTACAAGGAGTGCCTGCCTATCTGACCTCGTCACCGTCTTCCATCTATTGCCAAAATTAAGATCCGTTGTATTCAAAACTACGAAATAAACAGGGCTTATGTTATGTATTATAGAATCCGTTATAGTCTCCAAATGAAAAGAAAACATCAAGTTTCTAACTTCAGGGCTTGCAAAACTTGTTTTATTTATATTTGTTTGTTTTTGTTGCAGAGAAAAGGACATGGGCGCGAAATTGATTGTCCAGATGGAGGGCAAGAAAACACGACTTCTTACTGTAAAAGTGAGTTCTATGACCTACTATTAAGGTTCCGAATTAGTTAAGTTTCTAAGGTCTAAGGTCAGTTCTATCAAGACCATCAAAACAGGTTTCGAAAAGTAAACTTTGGATATGTAACAGAACTTCATAACCTCCTAATCTTACTTTATTCCATTAGAGCAAGCTTACTAAAAATAAACAATCTGTTATTCCCTTTTATTTAAAAGTCATAATCAATGTTACTACTAATAACGTTATAATAACAATTACTCGATCAATTCGAAAAATCAAAATTTAAAATAAAAAAAAAAACAAAATTATTAATACATCAAAAAGAATTACAATAAAGTTTGGCAATGACCCTCAAACTAAGCTACAGCCTGTGTCTTGAGGGTCCGAAATTGAATCATTATTTTATGCAGTAGTTTATAAGTTTGAGGACTCGTCATCTCATGTTATGATGGGATACCTCTTATGAAACCGATTGCAGGAAAACACAGTGGTTTCCGGGTAACAAACTGCAATTTACGATTCGTCAATCGGAACTGTAACATCTGGGTCGAGGCTACCACTTTTATAATTACGAAAATAAGAATTTATCCGCTGCAGTTTTTATGACTCATGCAATGCTCTTTGGAACAATAATAAAATTATACCTTTCTCAAATTTTATTAAACGCAGTGTGCTCTAGAAGCAGTAGTTTATTATATAATACATTACTTATGTACTAGTTTTCGTCTGCAGCGTTGCGAATACGTTCGTTCTACGTAGTTTTTTCTATTCGCCGAAAAGGTTCAACTATAACATTTTGTTCACGATAACAAAAGCCTTGTATTGGAAGCGTATACATAGCCTCCAATTACGACTGGACCTATATCAATAGGTTTAGTAGTTCCTGGGGTTCGTTGTTGTACACAAAGCAACAAGTACCTCTTTATAAAATGACTATGTTTAAGCTGCAAAGAATTCGATGTAAAGTATTGTTATGACTTCAAATGTGACCTTTAGCGGAGTCATGCTCAATGTCGCGCCATTCTACCTATTATAGACTACTAGATATGTCATACAGACTACAGGTATTGTGAATTTGTATTGAATAGCTAGCCTTTTTGTTGGGGTATCCGAACTCTTGATTATTTTTGCCGAAATCATCAAAATCGAAAAGTAATTTTATTAAAAGTAAGCTGAAAATCGGTGCTTTATGAAGGTCAAATTAAAAAAGACAGCCTTCAAAATGGCCCGCCACTTCTTATGTGTTTTTGTTGGGAAGAAATGGTGGAACAAACTTCCCAGCAACCTAGATTCATCTTACTAGATTTGAATTTTTTTGCAAAAGCGCAGCGTCAGATCATAGTATTGTCGCAATTGTGTTTGCATTAGTTTCTGTTTGAAGGGCACTCTAGCCTGTAATTAAGGGGCTTATAGAGGTTAGAATATTTTTTGTATCTGACTTATCCGACGGCAGTGAGGTCTAAGAATTTGAACTTTGTACGTGCCGAACAAAGTTCTTTGAGTATCAACCGCATCAGATAAGAGCTGAACTTAAGAGATACGATCTATAGGTATCTTGATCAGAACATCTTGGGAAAACCTCGTAGAGATAGATTGTATCTTTTCTTTCCCATCTTATTCTTTATTATCTGTACGATAATAAAACGCTCTTCAATAGTAATTAGCATAAGATAAGCAAAGGATACGCAGCGTATATCCGGCTCGAATGATGCTTAGGGAATTTCTATTTCTTAAATAATATATCAGGACAACTTTCATACAGTGTTGAAATGGATGGTAAGCTATTGATTAGCTTATGTTATGGGTGGTAACACAAATGATAAACTATCCAGACCAGAACCAACGAACATGCTCATTATCGGACCATCCTTACCACTAAGAACGAGACCCGGAGTCCATCAGTTCGTCAGTCTGGCATAGTGACCATTGCCCCAACCGGGTCAAAAATCTGATTCAATCTGTTGCTTCAACCAACCAAACAAACTCTTCGACTTTACAGCTACAGATGCACATACAGTGCACTTGAAACAGTTAGTGCTTCCCACGGTGTGACGTACGGTACAACGTGATAACATCGACACGAGCCGTATTATCGCGGCACCTGTGCTGCGACATAAATCATACTGTTCATACAACTGGTGCTATTATACTGCTATTTACTTGTTGCCTCTTGTGTTTGTTCAGCTTGATTACTAGTATTCATTCATATACCTATCCACTTGTAATTTTTAACGCTCAAGTTGCAAATGAAATAGCTTTTGCATAAGAATCATAAAACATATTGAGAAAACCCGGACTAAAGAGTCTTTAATCACCATTAACCTGCATTAACCAAGCGTGGTGATACATGCTCAATCCTTTTCTTTATTCTTTATTGTACACAAAACATATTTTAATACACACAAAATACAGAAAAGTTATGTACAAAGGCGAGCTCAACCCAGAGTTGGGTTCTCCGACAGCAAACCTTAGAGCGATAGAGAAGAGTATTGTAGAAGTCTTCTCTGCGTGGAAGTACGCCTGTGCCCTAGCAGAAGGATAAACACGGCAGATGATGATGATAAAATGTACAATCCTATCGACCAAAACTCCAAACTTTTTAAAGAACTACGAAGTGCATTACAAAAATTGCAATTCGTCTTGAACCATTGTTTCCGCAAATAGAAACATTAAAGACCTTGGCTCGAGCCGAAATAACTTTCTTTTTCTTCCGTCCCAGCGATTAACGACAGAACAAAAAAACTGCAAGTCGTTACAAACCACGAACTGTGCTATCCATCGCATCGCCATGATGTTTTATAGATAAAATTCGCGTGTCACGCTGTAATTTGGCGTGTTACGTCAATGCGTGATAGTATTTCAAACGGCCGAGATTCCGCGCCGGTCTGACTAAATGTTATGTCATTATTTGATTAAATCGTAACTTTGTTTATTGGATTAGGTATGTAGGACATATCCACTGCCTTCTTCCGACGCATCGAAAAGAGGATATCAGAATGAAAAATATGGTCCTAATCCCCGGTTTCAAAGGTCGCATACTCGTCACGTCTATGTCAGCTTGTTCCATGTTGCCTGCTATGACTTGAAGACTAATTACCATTAAAAGTTCCATATCGACCCAAAGCTGGGGGTTTCCCAACTGAAAACCCACATTAGCCCCACTTGGTCTACAATTACATGATTCAACAGGTGCTGTAAGCTCGTTCGATACTACTAACCGAAGTTGGCATTTTGTCCCTTCACATTTCAGGCAATAAGCAGAAAATAATAGCCAAAATAACTTCTTCAAGTTTGACATTTCCTGCAGATTAAAACATTAAATCCATTTCACCGGAAAATGTATCTCAATTTCTACCCAATAAAGGTTAATTTTGAATGTTTACAATGATACTCCAAATTACCTTTACACTTCATACACACGGTAAACGCGATGGCAACCTGATTACTGGTGACGTCACGACCGAATGACGTCACGCATCGTTAAGAGGTTTTTCACCTTAATCATGGAGTAAGACCTAATTCGTATGGTCAGGGGCCTTCAAGGACATTGGATGATGTTACGATTTTAAACAGATTTAAGAACTTAATTTGTACATAGCTTGAAAGTTGAGGTGTGTTTTTGACGGAGTATTTTATTTTCTCATCTGATGATTATGGTAAAATGAAGCCATTCGAAGTATTCAGAAGTAGTCATTTTATTAGGTCGTTGGTCCGAAATGCCATGGTCCCAGATAAACTTGTTAATTTGCGTCCTCAAGTCCCATTAAGTAAATTCTGTGCTGAATCTCCGACAATAACAATGTTATCTATTGAAAACATTATTAACTTAACGACAAAACAATTACACTCTTGTAATAACTGTACATTATCTTGATTTGTATTTGATATAATAGCAATATAAGTGATTATGTAGATAGGTATAGGTGACCGCTGTGTTTATATTGCACATTAGTGCAAATCACCTTATATATCAAATGTGATTTATTGGTTCCTTTGTACAGAAGCTTCCATTAAATGTTGGGTACAGTACCCTAAAGAATACCTGTTGGAGAATTTGATTTTATTTGTAACCCTCCTTCTTTCCTTATCCCAAAGGATGATGGGCAATTTTGTATGAACCCTGGCCTGATAACCAATAAAGTTCTAATGTGAATTAGATTATTGCTTATACCCTACAGTTACTGAAATAAAACAGTTCATGTCAAGAATCGACCGGAAATAAGTACAGTCGGGCGCAAAAGAGTTATACTTTTTGCACCATTTTTTTTTTGTTAAAATAATATCCATAGTAGAAAAATTCATTGCATGATGTATTTTCGTCAACTTATCACTTATTTAAATAAGCCTAGGGTAGATTATCAATTAAAATCGGCCGTAACCAGGCATAATTGTTTTAATAGCAAAACAAAACATAAAAACTTTTACTTCTACCACCGTATATTATTTCCATTATTGGAGATAGCATTTCCTCGTGTGATATGTCCTGACTAATATGGACAATAATATAATGCACTTAAACATCGCTCCCATACAAAATGAAGTGGTTCAAGTCCATAGGCTGTCCTATGCTATTAAGTGTCATATCTTCGTTCTCCGGTGGTTTACAAGGTTTTGGCCATAACAAAAAATGAAGCTTAGGGTATAAGCTATCATTTGATATGCGAATGGTTTTTATTGGATTTACCGGTTAGACTTACCAGAACGGCGGAATACCTACACCATACGTTGTAAATACTACCTGCTAAATAATCTTTTTTTTTTTCAATAAGCTTGGAAAATATGGGCACAGATACCTTCTGTGACTCGTTCTGACAATTATTGACAATAATAATGCACTTAAACATCCCTCCCATACGCACTGAGGTGGTTCAAGTCCATGGGCTATCCTATGCTATCAGGTGTTATATCTTCGTTCTCCGGTGGTTTACAAGGTGGTGCCCATAACAAAAAATGAAGCTTAGGGTATAAGCTATCATTTGATATGCGAATGGTTTTTATTGGATTTACCGGTTAGACTCACCAGAGCGGCGGAATACGTACACCATACGTTGTAAATACTACCTGCTAAATAATCTTTTTTTTTTTCAATAAACTTGGAAAATATGGGCACAGATACCTTCTGTGACTCGTTCTGACAATTATTGACAATAATAATGCACTTAAAAATCCCTCCCATACGCACTGAGGTGGTTCAAGTCCATGGGCTGTCCTATGCTATCAGGTGTTATATCTTCGTTCTCCGGTGGTTTACAAGGTTGTGCCCATAACAAAAAATGAAGCTTAGGGTATAAGCTATCATTTGATATGCGAATGGTTTTTATTGGATTTACCGGTTAGACTCACCAGAGCGGCGGAATACGTACACCATACGTTGTAAATACTACCTGCTAAATAATCTTTTTTTTTTCAATAAACTTGGAAAATATGGGCACAGATACCTTCTGTGACTCGTTCTGACAATTATTGACAATAATAATGCACTTAAACATCCCTCCCATACGCACTGAGGTGGTTCAAGTCCATGGGCTGTCCTATGCTATCAGGTGTTATATCTTCGTTCTCCGGTGGTTTACAAGGTTGTGCCCATAACAAAAAATGAAGCTTAGGGTATAAGCTATCATTTGATATGCGAATGGTTTTCATTGGATATACCGGCCAATTTTACCCATCATCCTTTATTTGGGGTCAACATGTTTTTTTCTTTCATACTCTTCTGTCTGCCATCATCTCACAAGTTACATTCCTTCTAGCCTTAACGACTTTCACACATCTATTACATAGTCTTGATTATAGTATCGTTATTAATTTGCATAGGGCTGGACAATTTTCATAGTTTTTGGTTGACCAAAGTTGGAGCTGAAATTGCATGACGAACTGTAAGATAACCCACTTCTGGAGTATGATGATTAATCAAAAATTTCTTAAAATAGCATCACTTTATTCAGCCTCGTTATTGCGAATATACGACAGTGGGCGTTGTATGCAATATGCAGTTTGTTTCCTAACAGTTGAACTGTAGCTATTATTGCGAGTTGCGTCACCGAGATCATTGCCTTAAACGTCTACCTTACGATTCATCATAGCGTACTATTAGCCATTGCTGGTGATTAGGATATTACAACAGTTTGCAAATCGTTTGAATGTGTGACAAATGGCGAATATGGAATAGGCTGGAGATTTGAAATATAGACATAGGTGCAGTCATTTATATTTCTGAATGGATCCCTTCTGTATCAAAAGATGTATTCAATAGGTAATGGGTAATAGGTAATTTTTCTGTTCTTGAAGAGGTTGTTGCAATCGTCAAAGTCTTAAACACACTCAAGCATTAATTATCCAAAAATTATCAATATTTATGTAGCTCTCTTCGTGCTGGGGATCGATGACTTTGAAATAAAATCCCGTTTTAAACACTTATTACAACTTTTATTTCAACAACTTTGGCTCGTTCGTTACACTCAGTACCGCGTGGTTGCCTCTAACACCGTTCATTCAGTCCCTCTCTCTCACTCCTTCGCTCACTCGCTCACGCCTCCCTCATATTCTGTCACGTTCCATTCCACTCGACATTCATTCCCACATTCGGCCGTCCTGCACTCATGTCTGTCCTCAGACATACACCAAATCTTATGTACTAACTAGACTAAAACATCATAATAACCACTACATAATTGAGTTAAATAAAATAAACTGGAACCATACTCTACAACAACCTAATACACATAACTACTTCCTACAAGACAATCTTGTTTCTGAATTTAAAACATACAACTCTACATTGGCAAAAACATTTAAATGTTACTTCGAACTTAATACAATTTATAGGTTTAGAAAACAAAATGTTTAGTTTTACATAGAAAAATAACATAGTAAATACTCTGGTACAGATAGCCCTACGCCATGGCACTGTGATAATGAACGAAAGTTAACCCCTCCTGAAATAAGAACTGCAATAATAACCTGCGGAGTAAGGTGACTGCTACTCCTCCAGCATCTCGGCGTCACCGTGTTGAGGCCATCTCTTCATTTGGTCAGCTGAACTGGATGAACGCTGGGGACCCTCTACAGAACTATCAAGTTTCTCTACGTCATAGCGATCCTTACGCTTGCATTTCACCACTCTATAAGGGCCTAGGTATTTAGGTTTCAGCTTCAACCCTGGACCGAACTGTGTTCTTTTAATCGCCACTAAATCACCTTCCTTATACTTTGAACTTTCCTTCCTCCCTTGTTGCTAGTAGGCAAGGAATGCAACTCAATAAAAAATCCTGCATCTTCTTGTCCACATCTCTAATGTAATATTCCTTATTCAGTAACTCTTTCATCTTAGACTTTCCAAAGTGACCTTTGCTGTGTACTCTGTTAATAATTTCTTTCTCCAAACTTCTTGGCACTACAAACAGCTTCTGCTCAGTCTTATACAACACACCATTTTCTAACCAATAATCGTCGTATGGACTTCCTCCTCTCAAAATTTCCTTTATGGCTTTTATGCCATCATCTTGATCTTGTGCTTGGCGTAAACTCTCCTGCAGAGTAGTGACCACTGCCACTGTTGGTATGCGGCTCAAAGCATCTGCATGCTGCATCCTGGAGCCCGCTCTGTGCTCCACTTCGAAATCATATTCACTGAGCATGAGGACCCACCTGGCTACCTTGGCTGACAAGTCTTTCTTCTTAAGTGTTAATTCAAAAGCCTTACAGTCTGTGACTATTTTAAATGGAATACCATAAAGGTAGTGCCTGAACTTCCTGATACCTTCTATGATGGCTAGTGCTTCCAATTCGTAGCTTGAGTACCGGCTCTGAATGTCAGTTGTCTTCTTACTCATGTAATGTACTGGGTGTAAGCCTGACCCTGGATGGTGTTGCATGAGTATTGCAGCCAATGCTACACCTGAGGCATCGGTGTGCAATTCAGTCTTCAACTTCGGATTGAAAATCTTCAGAACAGGTCCGCTAGCTAATTTATTCTTCAGTGTCTCAAAAGCTTTTCTTTCCTTATCCTCAAATATGAACTCTGTATTCTTCTTTAATAAATCAGTCAATGGCTTCGCCACAGAAGCATAATTTTCAATGTACTTCCTGAAATAGCTTGTCAATCCAACAAAACTGTGCAAGTGCTTGAGGGTTCTTGGCTCAGGGTACCTTATGACTGCATCCACCTTATCTGTACTCGGCCGTACTTCTCCATCCTTCACCCTGTGGCCCAAGTACTCAACTTCACGCTGCAGTAGGTTCGCCTTTTCCAATTAATCTCCAAGCCATAATGTGCTGCGACTTCTAGCACTTGCTTCAACCTCGATACAGCCTGAACTTCATCCAAGGCTGGAATTATAATGTCATCGATAAATATGATTAACACTCCTTGGGAAATCAAATTTCTAAAGATTATACTCACAAATCTCATAAAAGTCTTGGGACAGGTGGACAAACCAAACGGGCACGGAGAAATTCAAACTGCCCGTGGTGAGTGACAAATGATGTGTACTTAATAGACTCCTCGCTGACCTTCAAATGAAAGAACCCACTTTTCAAATCAAGTACACTGAATACCTTAGCTTCCTGCAATTTGTCAATCAGATCATGGATTACGGGAAGTGGAAATTCATCCTTAACTATTTTCTTGTTGACCTGCCTATAGTCCACACAGACCCTAGTCGAACCATCTTTCTTCTTTACTAGCACTAAAGGACTGGAGTAATCTGAGAAACTCACCCTCACGATGCCTTTATCAAGCCATTCCTCGATTTGATCTTCCACTACCTGTTGCTCCATAAGTGACAGTCGTCTGGGTCGCTGTCGCACTGGGATGTCATCCTTCAATACAATTTGAAGTTGGATCGGGGCCTCTTCCTTATACAATGGCTTATACTCCTCAACACATTGCATAACCTCACTCCTTACTGCTGGATCTTGAATGTGATCAACATTGACTGCTACACATCCTGGAAAACAATCAATTTGACCAACCCATTCACAACAACCAATGGGAAAACCTAATACCCCTTCATTCATTACCACAGTAACACGACCCAGGAACTCTTGACCTATTATTACGTCGTAGGGCATCACCTCTGGTGGAACTAAATGAAAACTACACCATTAAAACACTGATTATCAATCTCAAGTCCAACAGAGACGCTGCCCTTGATTGTATTTCACTACGGCCTAATCCAGACATCGTTAACGTTTCACTCGCCACTTCGGCGTTCAACATAGGTAAATACAACAAAGATAATAGGTTCACATCACTACCTGAATCTACGAGAGCATTTAAAACTGTATTATTAATTTTAATGTCTTTTACCGGCTTCCGAACACATTTGTTTACATGCGTGATGTTAACGTTTCGATCTTCGTAACTCGTAGCTGTCACATTTACAGTGTTGACATCTGTCAATGTCAGTGACGTTTCATTGTCTATGACCGCGCGGACAGTCTCGTTTCCGCTTACTTCGTTCACCGTTCCGAACATAGCCGCGGGTCGCTTGGGTCCCAACTTTCCGGCCTCCCCGGAACCGGAAGCCCGCCTCCTCGGCCGCCGTGAGCGCCGCTGCCGCCTGCGCCCGCCATCTTGGCGCCTGAATGACCCGATGCCGATGCTGTAGCCGTAGATCTCATCGGATTTACGGGACACTGGTTACGAATGTGACCGAACTGATTACACCCAAAACACTTCAATCCGTTTTTACACACACCCGCTTCATGTCCCATGTCACCACAGCTATAGCACCGCCTCGCCGATCCCGATGCTGCCGAGGACGCCTCCGCCGACCTCGCATGACCTTTTAACCTCTCGGTTCTCTTTTCTCGCTCCCTGGTTTTGACTTCATTTTCTCATAGAAAGCCAGCTTTTCCTTCAATGCTGGAAACGTGGTCACGCCGTACAGAATCACCTTATTGCTCTCGTAATCGTCGATGCCATCCACGATGTACTGTATCGCGATGTAGTCGGAAATTTCGCACGCCGCGCTAGCTCTTTCATATGCAACATGTACTGATAATACGTCTCGCCTTTTAATTTCTTGCGTGCCGCCATTAGCTCGTGCATTTCCTTGACGTTCGCGGTGTCTGGAAATTCCTTCACAAGCGCAGCCTTGAGATCGCCGTAGGTTTTGAATGCCTTCTCGATTTTAACCATAGCTCAGCCGTCCCGGTGAGTGACCGGCGAGCTACGATCAAAGTTTGTTGCGGCGTCCACTGAAATATCTCAGCGTTATCCTCGATGTCTTGAGCCCACTTACTCGACGAGTAAGATTTGTCGTCTCCGCTGAACTTCTCGATGAGCCCTCTGTGAGCCCGAACGCCACCGGCGCCGCTGCAGTCGTAATCGTCGTTGATTTCGATTCCATCGTGCTCCGTAACTTCGTAATTCAAATTTAATGGCCGCCGCGTCGCGCCGGCCGGTGCGTCGTAGAAAACTTCGTGGAAATTCGTCGTTGATCGATCCCGGACGAGCCCCCAAAATCTGTAGCTCTCTTCGTGCTGGGGATCGATGACTTTGAAATAAAATCCCGTTTTAAACACTTATTACAACTTTTATTTCAACAACTTTGGCTCGTTCGTTACACTCAGTACCGCGTGGTTGCCTCTAACACCGTTCATTCAGTCCCTCTCTCTCACTCCTTCGCTCACTCGCTCACGCCTCCCTCATATTCTGTCACGTTCCATTCCACTCGACATTCATTCCCACATTTATATCCTAATTTCCTAGTCTGGGTTGAAATCTGTTTATTACTCATCTGTTCATCATCACTGAATCAGTCTCGAAACTATTATTTCAAGAAAAATCAAGCGGCCTCTGAAGAAAAGTACATACATAAAGAAAATAGTACATTTTTATTTTTTTTACAGAATAGCAAAGAGCAAAATGACGGCAGCCGGGAGAAATACAAGGACTTCACGTTCGACCACTCGTACTGGTCGTTCGCGCACGAGGACACCAACTATGCTGCGCAGGAGCAGGTACGGCCATCTTTAATATTTATTTATTTCATCAAAATGTATTAATTCATATATCTTAAGGCGCCTTAACAGTGGAGCAACTAGCTTTTTACATAGGCAGTTGTAATATCAAACAACATAGCAACTTTACCATATACAAGCTGTTGATTTGCATCCGTGCCATAGTCAAGGAGGTTAAAATTAAATACGTAAATAATCGATTTGAATTACGGTAGGTGGGAAAAAGCTAATATGCGCTGCTTTTTTTGATGTTGTAATTTCATGGTATTTCAGAATTTAGCCCACGGTTAAACACAAATCATAACAGAATTCCCCCGCGGCCACAGTGTGTGCGTGATGGCAGCTATGTGTGCGTAGACAGAGAAAACTAATGTCTACGTGTGTGCGTGAGTGTCGATGTGTGAGTGTCTTATCTACGACATGACAGCGCGAGCGCGCGAGCGAGCGAGACCGAGTGATACGCGATAGCAATCATTTTACCTAAAGTTTCGAAAATCACCTTCATTATTGTCATTAACTTCGTTTTACTTTACTTACTAATTTTTGAGCATAAATTTAACACAGATATCTTATTAACTACAGTAATAAGCAATACTAGTGCGCGAAAGAAAGTTCACTAACATGTTAACAGCTGATTGATAAAATGTTCGTTTTGCTTTATCTTTCAGCATAAAGTTTTCGCAGTGATTTAGTTTTTATTTTTGAATTAAATTGGTTAATAATTAGAAATTTTGCTTCCTTCTTAACGGTCTTAGGACCTTGGAACACGGAAATCTTATTAATGACGTAATACTAGTGCGCTAGAGGAAAGTTCACTGACCTGTTAACAGCTGATTGATAACATTTTCGGTTTGCTTTAACATTCAGCGTAAAGATTTCGTAGTAATTTTGTTTTTACTTTTCGATTAAATTGGTGAAAGATGTGTTAGTTAAGTGTAGGCACGAGGTGATTCTTTCGGCTCGTAGGTATTATTGGCGTGGTTAAGAAATCAACTTATTTACACTAATAAAATTGATTAAGCTGACTACGTATTTACAAAATGTACAAATAAATAAATTACCTAGTTTAGTTACCCGGAGGTACTGTTCAAAGCTGTCACCTTCACACTCTTGGCACAATCGAGCACGACGAAGTAGCTGGTTGTCCTTCAGCTAACATAACACTATCACATTCGTTGTTAATGTGTCGAAAGCACTAAGTTAACGGTCCTAGCACATAAGTCTGTCACATGACCAGCATGACCCTCCGTGATGAGGGTTCCCGGTCGGTAAACATTTCCCGGAACATAGGTATGTACGGCTGTCATTGCACATCCTTGGCAGTCGTAACGGGTAGTCAGAAGCCAGTAAGTCTGACACCAGTCTAACCAAGGGGTATCGGGTTGCCCGGGTAACTGGGTTGAGGAGGTCAGATAGGCAGTCGCTTCTTGTAAAGCACTGGTACTCAGCTGAATCCGGTTAGACTGGAAGCCGACCCCAACGTGATTGGGAAAAGGCTCGGAGGATGGATGGCTGTTAGTACACTGTTGTCACTGATGGCATACAGGCGGACCATCGCCACCAACTCGTGTTCGTGTAGTTTTCCGTCATCGCGCACTTTGTACCTACACGTCGCGGAATTCAAAGCGCACGTACGCAGCAGCGGCGGCGACATCAAACACACTGCTTGCCGTCGGCGCTTGTTTGTTCCGGCTTCAAGGGCACGCGGGGAGCGGCGAGGCGAGTGTGTGGGAGTACTCGCACTGTGATTGGGTGAATTTGGGTAGGCTGGATGATCTACGATTTTTATTGAACGATCGTTGCGTATGCTTTGTGCATGTATCGTTTGCGTTTGTGTGAGTGCGCAGCGCGGTAGTAAGGCTAGTAACACACGCGCCGAATTAAAGTACGGCTGGGTTACACTGACGGATATACGTAAATAAGAAAAAAAACATGAAAAAATTACCTACCCATTTTTTCGTTGATTTGGGTCGAGAATCATTAGCATATTTACGTCCTTGACTATGGCACGGATGCAAATCAACAGCTTGTAGAAACCACATAGACACATTTCAAAAAGTTGATTGTTGCCTCAACTGAAGTTTGTCCAACAGCATTATAAGGCAAAATGCCTTAAAATTCGGCACCTTTTTGAAGCTTTTTTTTCATTTGGAAATATCTAGCTACTTTGTGCTATAAGCAGTTATGTTCTAACATGGTTATGTTATTTTTCAGGTGTTCGCAGACCTCGGGCTGGACGTGATCGACAGCGCATTCGAAGGGTACAACGCATGCGTGTTCGCATACGGACAGACTGGCAGCGGCAAGACTTTTACTATGATGGGATCACCTGTAAGTATGACATTATTTGTCACTAAATCTATGTAATAGGAACTGGTCTATAAAGGCGAAATATGTATCAGAAACTGGTAAAAAATTTCACATAATTAAGGCGCAGATTGTAGTTTTTAAACAACCAACCAATAGAATTTCTCGCTGAGCGAAGACTAGATATTTCAATAAAGAAATTCTATTCGTTGTTTGAAAACCTCTCCGCTCCGCTTTGGTGGTCTAGTTGTTTCTGTAAACTGTCTTTACAGCTTTGTTTTTTTCAGTATTTGCAAATATATTTGACCCTTAGCAGGCAGGCAGCTTATCATATCTAAACCTCGATGGCTCGAAAACTCGAAAAATGCTTTTTATTTCAATTTAAAAAAGATTTTTTCTCATATTTCCAATTATCCTGACAAACATTTCACATTCTTTCTCCATCCCCAGGAGTACCAAGGCCTAATACCTCGGATATGTCGCCATCTCTTCTCCCGCGTGGCCGCCGGCAAGGAGTCCGGAGCCTCCTACCGCACAGAGGTCAGCTACCTCGAGATATACAACGAGAGGGTTAAGGATCTCCTCGCCTCAGATGCTGGTCACTCCTTGAGGGTCAGAGAGCATCCGAAGTTGGGACCCTATGTGCAAGATTTGTCGAAGCATTTGGTGTCGGATTATGATGATATACAGGTTTGTGTTCAGATTCTAACTTTTAGGGTTCCTTTGGGTACGTGGAAATTTGAAGAAAAAGATTCTTTTAGCACAATAATTGTTATTGTAATATTTATGTTTTTATACTCAAAAGTGGGGTTTGTAAAGATTTTTCGAAGAGTATCCATTGATTTGCTTGCTGGTTCTTCCGCATGAAACCAACTCCTTGGAACCGCGCCACTAACTTTACTTTCCATAAGAACCTGTAAACACCAAACAACCTGTACTGGTATTTGCAATAAACTTTTCTTTGATAATATATTTTTTTGTATTTTTCTGGCCCCCAAAAACCTGATGTTTAATAACTTTTTCTTCTCCGTCCACAGGAGTGCATGCACCGCGGCAACCTCCACCGTACAACAGCGTCCACCCAGATGAACGATGTATCGTCCCGGTCTCACGCCATCTTCACGATAACGTTCGTGCAGGCCAGCTACCTGAGGCACAATAACATGCCTAGTGAGACTGTGTCTAAAGTGCATCTCGTGGATCTAGCTGGCAGGTAAGAGTAGAAAAAACGTCAGAAACGACAAAATATCGCATTTGTTAGTTGTGACAGCGTCCACCCAGATGAACGATGTATCGTCCCGGTCTCACGCCATCTTCACGATAACGTTCGTGCAGGCCAGCTACCTGAGGCACAATAACATGCCTAGTGAAACTGTGTCTAAGGTGCATCTCGTGGATCTGGCTGGCAGGTAAGAGAAGAAAAATTTACAAAAATGAGCAATAGATATCGCTCGGACTTAAACTTGGTTACCAGTTTACCCGGATGCAGTTGTATACCAGTGTTTTTCATGGGAGCGACCCCGTATGATCTCCTCAATCCAGTACATGGGCAATCCGATATTTCTGAGTAAGACCCGTAACGACTGCCAAAAATGTCCAATGCTATATAGTTGTTATTTGCAATAAAATCATGTTGTATATTTGTGTAGTGAGCGAGCAGACGCGACGGGCGCTACGGGTCAGCGGCTGGTGGAAGGTGCTCACATCAACAAGTCGCTGGTGACTCTTGGATCTGTCATCTCCGCGCTGGCTGAGTCCAGCCAGCCCATTGAAGGTAGAAAATATATTTTATTGTATCTCAAATTGTTACAGAAGCATGAAATATGAGAGAGCTCCTCATACAATACTTGTGTTAGCCTGTCCCACATCATCCCTTATCTTATCTATAATAATGACGATGATGGGACGGTAGGATAATTATTACAATTATAAAAACAGGTTTTTTTATTACCCTAAAGGCTCCAAAAGTACAGTCAACTTCAGGTCATATTGAGTAAAGGTGCATGACAGTTACCACTAGGGCTTTCAAATACCGTATTTTTTTAATTCCGGTATCAATACCGGTATTAGAAATTTCAATACCGTGATCACGTGATCACGTTATTGTCGGTCATGCAAATATTGCAATACTCCAGATATTAAAAGTTGTCGCTCCTTTATGCGTCTTCGAAGTGCTTTTGCAAGATTTTGGCTTAAGTCATTAGTTTGACCATATCTAACTTCGTCAACATAAATTTTAGCGCAATATCCGCTTTTAGTAAATTGGCATCCCGTATAGTACAGTACTAATATAGTTACTTTGACTACAGAAAGGCTGTTGTAAACATTTTTTAATATTGTCAAATCGAATTCGTCTAATTCGAAATCGGAGTTTAATTTTAGATCGATTACAACTTTTAAAACACAATCCTTTAGTTTCAAAAAGCGTCCAATCATAGCCCCGACACTATGACTAAAAATGAGATTGACTTCATCATGACGAACAAGAAGCACATAGTCAGAGACGTCTCCGTGATCAATAGGTTTAACACCGGTAGCGATCACCGACTTGTCCGAGGCTCTCTGAATATCAACTTCAAGGCCGAACGTTTCCGTCTGATGAAGGCCAGGCTCCGACAACACTGCTCCAAACCATGACAGGATCTGAAAAGTTCCAGTCAAATTTGGAGAACCGATTTGCCGCCGTGGAAACCACAACAGACGTTAACCAGAACCACGAATATGTGGTTCGACATGTTCGACGTGGGGTGGACATGTGGTTCGGATCCTCAGGGAGGAAGGTTCGAGATTCTGTAACATGCAGCGTCAGGGATTATGAAGAAACGACGTGAAAACCCGCCTCGTCAGCTAAGCGGGCTCTAAACCAAGAGATCAACAAGCACGTACGATGCGACCTCCGGTGCTCCAATACTCTTGACTTTGAAAGAGCAATTGAGCTGAATCGGGGGTCAAAGGTATTCGTACAATCTCTTGGAAGAAGCCACTTGACGAAGCTGACCACAACAAGTGGAGAAGTCATTTCTTCGGTGCCGGCAGTCTTTTCGGAAGTGGAAAACTTCTATGGCCGGTTATACGCATCGCATGCATCTCGACCTTATCCCGGAAATGAGGATTCTAGAGCCACATTAACACGCCATTTCACCGAAGACCTGCCAGAAGTCAGCAGTGGCGAAATCGAGATCGCTCTGAGACAGCTCAAAAATGGAAAAGCCCCTGGCGAGGATGGCATTACAACAGAGCTATTAAAAACAGGAGGTAAGCCCATACTGGGGGAGCTCCAGAAGCTTTTTAATGCCGTCCTGTTTGAAGGGAGAACTCCAGAGGCGTGGAGTAGGAGTGTTGTCGTCCTGTTCTTCAAAAAGGGAGACAAAACCCTGCTGAAGAACTATCAGCGGGCGGGTATGCTGGGCGGGTTGGCGCTTAATACACAAGTGTGAAGTGTGAGAATAAGATTACGAGTTGGTACATACATCTTACGAGTCGTAGTTATTTATCTTATTTAAAACAACTTCCTGTTACTTATTACAACAAATCACAATAATTAAAATTATAAAAAGATGTAATACCGTAATCACGGTATTGGCTCCTCAATACCGGTATTGAAAAAATGCCAAAATATATCCGTGATCACGGTATTACGGGATCCCGTAATACCGGTATTGAAAGCCCTAGTTACCACTGATGTGCAGTCTACCGTACCAAACCCAGTTGAAAAATTCGTGCACTTGGGCTTTCACACCAACATTGATAAACCGATTGACATGAAAGTATATACACCGCCTGGCCTGGAGAAACTACATTTACATTTTATCCGAGTACAGAAACTAGTACAGCTAGTGATAAATAGGTAATATCTACTACAAGAATAAATGCACTAACTGAATATATTAATTTCAGCGCGCGTTCAGAAGGGTCAGAAGAAAGTGTTCATCCCGTACCGCGACTCGGTGCTGACGTGGCTGCTCAAGGACTCGCTCGGCGGCAACTCCAAGACTATCATGATCGCTGCTGTGAGTATAAGTAATTAATTAAAAAAATAAAATAAATAAAAGTAATTTGACGATATTGTGAATGGAATAAGATGTATGAATTTCTTTTAAAATAAAACATCATTTAAAATTATTGCTCATAATCTAATTGAATTGCTCATTTTATTCACCAGATTTCTTTGCATACTCGATCTACGATAGCCAATCGGTTCCAATCACAAGAATTGTCTATACACAGCATGGTTGCTAATATAAACCGATTCCACGACATTTTGACTTTATTTACATTATATTTCTTTGTTCCGTTGCCTTAAACCATTTTATTGATACCGCATAAAAAGCGTCAAAATACTACTTTAGATTCTTCAGGCTCATTCGTGCAGTCATACACAGGTACTCCAAGGCAATACAAGATACTTTATTTCTATAAATATGAGTGTACTTAAATTATGCAGGTTTATAGAAAACCAACTTTATTCTCACATTATAAAGGTCAATTCCCCACAGATATCGCCAGCAGACTGCAACTACGGTGAGACACTCTCGACGCTGCGGTACGCCAACCGCGCCAAGAACATTATCAACAAGCCTACTATTAACGAGGATCCGAATGTCAAGCTCATCAGAGAGCTTAGAGAGGAGATCGAGAAGCTTAGGGCTCAGATCAACCATAATACTGTGAGTAGATTTACATTTTTGTACAGACAGATTTTCAACCTTATCACAATAGTCGAAGGTTCGATTGTAAAAAAATCACAGATTCGGGTTGACTGGCTGAGGTCTGTAATGTATAGTCACGAATATATGTGGCAGATAATTTTTCACAGAGAACTTCGATAAAACCTACATCATTCGATGTGTAAAAGTAAATCTTCGCTTGCACTTTTTTGTGCGGCCAAAAAAAAAATGTTTCATTGTTGACGCAATTCTTAGTTTCTAGTTATAAATAATTGTTTATTTTGTACTAAGATTCCTGCCACTCTATTGGCAAAGTAATTGGAATTTTTAAAACGGCTGAACCCATTTTGGACATCTCTAAGATCTGCAACACTAACTTTTCTCCACCATACCAAATCTATTCAGCTATTAAAGACCAATGATACCACAGAGGTAGTCCAACTTATAGCACCCTTTTGCAATGGGAAAAAAATAAACTGTTTTTTTTATCATTTCCCCCAGGATCCTATCGAAACAGAACCCGCAGTCCTAGCAACCCTCCAACGCAAAGAAGCACAAGAGAAAGTCCTGACAGAGAAGTGGACGGAGAAGTGGCGGGAGACGCAGCAGATATTACAGGAGCAGAAGGCGCTGGGGCTGCGCAAGAGTGGGCTGGGCGTCGTGCTGGACTCCGACATGCCGCATCTAGTGGGGATTGATGATAATCTGCTGTCTACTGGTGTTACGCTGTATCATTTGAAGGTAGGAAGTAGTTAAACTAACAATAATAATACGTCCAAGGCCGATTTCGGCCACTGCGGCTGTTGTCATATAAGGAGACTAGCTTCTGCCAGCGGTTTCACCCGCATCCCGTGGGAACTACTTCCCGTACCGGGTAAAAAAATATAATAGCCTATAGCCTTCCTCGATAAATGGGCTATCTAACACTGAAAGAAATTTTCAAATCGGAATCGCGCGTTCAAACATACAAACAAACAAACTCTTCAGCTTTATAATATTAGTATAGATATGCCAACTGTGCAGGACGGAATAAATCGTGCACCATAATAATATTATGGTGCAGCAGAGCATTTGAGACACTATTCCTTCACTCTCTGCACCCGATGGGACGGAAATCCGATCCAACCAGAGAGAGATCAGGCGCAGAACCGACATTTACGTGCTCTCCGATGCACGGATGTGCCAAAATTGTTTCAATAATTAGAATCCTGAGCGATAGCGAGGGAATCAAAAGAGCACAAGGTGAAAAATCTTTGCACTCGAGTGTAACACGTAACTTTTCATCCCACCTCATCGAGGAAATTACTAAATGCAAAAAAAAAAACAAAATGGCGCGCATATGAGTATCAAATTAAATAGAAGTACGTATTAAAGTTCATTCATTTGAAAACGCAGTTTAAAAATGAAACGAGGTTAAAAATCTATGTAAAAACAATAATAAAAATTACTTAATTAATTGAATAATTATTTTAAGCAGTATTTTATTTGTTTAATATGTATTTGTTTGAAAAGTCTTATCAAGATTGTCACAAATGGAGTATTGCACACGATGTTCTAAATTCAAATCACTTTGCCGCTCTAGAGGATAAAAACGGCTTTTGCGCTCAGATATCAAAGGGTAAAACTACTCTTTCCGAGATGGTGGGATGAAAAAATTATTTACTACAGTTTGTTTACATTTATTTAACTTTAGGTGTGTGGAGTATGCGCATGAATGTGTGGTGTATGTGTGTATATTGTATGTGTCTGTATGAGTGTGTGTGGGGAATTGTATTGTTGCGTGTTTGTGGGTAATGTGTATGCATGTGTAAGAGATGACTTATTTGACGTATTACAATTGCCATACAATATCATGAAGTACATGTGATAGGATTTTATGTGATTAGGTACGAGTACGACACACCCGATATCAGATTAGAGATAATAAAGTTACAGGCTCTTTGGAGTGAAGTTATTAGCTAAGGATGTTGGACTTAGATATGTAGGTACATAAAGAAATTACTTTGAAAAAATCTTTCAGTGTTACATAGCCCGCTCATCAAGGAAGGCTATAGTATAGAGCCTGTCCAGATAAAGCATTTTACGCGCGAGCTCACTCGCGCGTAGGCACTCGCGCATTCTGGAGTTACTAGAGCTACATACATTCTGTCCAGATGCTCTCGCGCGTTACCTCGCTCGCGCGTAAAACGCTTGCAATGAGCGGGACTCTTGACTCGCTCGTCTTACGTGCGTGCGCCGCGCGAGTCGAGATACTCCGGCGCCATTGCAGCGTCCAAAACTACGCGCGTATTCGGTTAAAAATGGAGTGTGAAAACTTTGACATGGAACTTTTTATTGACGAAATTGAGAAAAGGGTAAGGGGAAAGGGATATGGAATCATCCGATTATTCTAATAGAACCATTAAGCGTAGGTACTGGGAAGAAATGTAGACATTTTTTCTGTCCAATAAAGCGTTTTACGCGCGTTAAACGTAGTATCTGGGTGCAATAGAAATTGATACGCGCGAGTGGGCTCATAGGCTACTTTTATCTGGGTTCGTGCTGAGGTTCCCACGGGATGCGGGTGAAATCGCTAGTCGTGTATGTATCTTAACAATGTGTGTGGGTATGGTAGGAAGGCGAGACGGTGATCGGCAGCGCGGAGTACTCGCCGACGCCGGACATCGTGCTGAGCGGCGCCGGCGTGCTGCCGCTGCACTGCCGCGTCACGCTGCGCGGCGGCACCGCCACCCTCGCGCCCGCGCCGCACGCGCAGTGCTGGCTCAACACCGTGCTCATCGACAAGCCGGCCAAGCTCAGTCAGGGTGAGTACTGACACGTGCTGCCGCTGCACTGCCGCGTCACGCTGCGCGGCGGCACCGCCACCCTCGCGCCCGCGCCGCACGCGCAGTGCTGGCTCAACACCGTGCTCATCGACAAGCCGGCCAAGCTCAGTCAGGGTGAGTACTGACACGTGCTGCCGCTGCACTGCCGCGTCACGCTGCGCGGCGGCACCGCCACCTCGCGCCCGCGCCGCACGCGCAGTGCTGGCTCAACACCGTGCTCATCGACAAGCCGGCCAAGCTCAGTCAGGGTGAGTACTGACACGTGCTGCCGCTGCACTGCCGCGTCACGCTGCGCGGCGGCACCGCCACCCTCGCGCCCGCGCCGCACGCGCAGTGCTGGCTCAACACCGTGCTCATCGACAAGCCGGCCAAGCTCAGTCAGGGTGAGTACTGACACGTGCTGCCGCTGCACTGCCGCGTCACGCTGCGCGGCGGCACCGCCACCCTCGCGCCCGCGCCGCACGCGCAGTGCTGGCTCAACACCGTGCTCATCGACAAGCCGGCCAAGCTCAGTCAGGGTGAGTACTGACGTGCTGCCGCTGCACTGCCGCGTCACGCTGCGCGGCGGCACCGCCACCCTCGCGCCCGCGCCGCACGCGCAGTGCTGGCTCAACACCGTGCTCATCGACAAGCCGGCCAAGCTCAGTCAGGGTGAGTACTGACACGTGCTGCCGCTGCACTGCCGCGTCACGCTGCGCGGCGGCACCGCCACCCTCGCGCCCGCGCCGCACGCGCAGTGCTGGCTCAACACCGTGCTCATCGACAAGCCGGCCAAGCTCAGTCAGGGTGAGTACTGACACGTGCTGCCGCTGCACTGCCGCGTCACGCTGCGCGGCGGCACCGCCACCCTCGCGCCCGCGCCGCACGCGCAGTGCTGGCTCAACACCGTGCTCATCGACAAGCCGGCCAAGCTCAGTCAGGGTGAGTACTGACACGTGCTGCCGCTGCACTGCCGCGTCACGCTGCGCGGCGGCACCGCCACCCGCGCCCGCGCCGCACGCGCAGTGCTGGCTCAACACCGTGCTCATCGACAAGCCGGCCAAGCTCAGTCAGGGTGAGTACTGACACGTGCTGCCGCTGCACTGCCGCGTCACGCTGCGCGGCGGCACCGCCACCTCGCGCCCGCGCCGCACGCGCAGTGCTGGCTCAACACCGTGCTCATCGACAAGCCGGCCAAGCTCAGTCAGGGTGAGTACTGACACGTGCTGCCGCTGCACTGCCGCGTCACGCTGCGCGGCGGCACCGCCACCCTCGCGCCCGCGCCGCACGCGCAGTGCTGGCTCAACACCGTGCTCATCGACAAGCCGGCCAAGCTCAGTCAGGGTGAGTACTGACACGTGCTGCTGCACTGCCGCGTCACGCTGCGCGGCGGCACCGCCACCCTCGCGCCCGCGCCGCACGCGCAGTGCTGGCTCAACACCGTGCTCATCGACAAGCCGGCCAAGCTCAGTCAGGGTGAGTACTGACACGTGCTGCCGCTGCACTGCCGCGTCACGCTGCGCGGCGGCACCGCCACCCTCGCGCCCGCGCCGCACGCGCAGTGCTGGCTCAACACCGTGCTCATCGACAAGCCGGCCAAGCTCAGTCAGGGTGAGTACTGACACGTGCTGCCGCTGCACTGCCGCGTCACGCTGCGCGGCGGCACCACCCTCGCGCCCGCGCCGCACGCGCAGTGCTGGCTCAACACCGTGCTCATCGACAAGCCGGCCAAGCTCAGTCAGGGTGAGTACTGACACGTGCTGCCGCTGCACTGCCGCGTCACGCTGCGCGGCGGCACCGCCACCCTCGCGCCCGCGCCGCACGCGCAGTGCTGGCTCAACACCGTGCTCATCGACAAGCCGGCCAAGCTCAGTCAGGGTGAGTACTGACACGTGCTGCCGCTGCACTGCCGCGTCACGCTGCGCGGCGCCACCCTCGCGCCCGCGCCGCACGCGCAGTGCTGGCTCAACACCGTGCTCATCGACAAGCCGGCCAAGCTCAGTCAGGGTGAGTACTGACACGTGCTGCCGCTGCACTGCCGCGTCACGCTGCGCGGCGGCACCGCCACCCTCGCGCCCGCGCCGCACGCGCAGTGCTGGCTCAACACCGTGCTCATCGACAAGCCGGCCAAGCTCAGTCAGGGTGAGTACTGACACGTGCTGCCGCTGCACTGCCGCGTCACGCTGCGCGGCGGCACCGCCACCTCGCGCCCGCGCCGCACGCGCAGTGCTGGCTCAACACCGTGCTCATCGACAAGCCGGCCAAGCTCAGTCAGGGTGAGTACTGACACGTGCTGCCGCTGCACTGCCGCGTCACGCTGCGCGGCGGCACCGCCACCCTCGCGCCCGCGCCGCACGCGCAGTGCTGGCTCAACACCGTGCTCATCGACAAGCCGGCCAAGCTCAGTCAGGGTGAGTACTGACACGTGCTGCCGCTGCACTGCCGCGTCACGCTGCGCGGCGGCACCGCCACCTCGCGCCCGCGCCGCGCAGTGCTGGCTCAACACCGTGCTCATCGACAAGCCGGCCAAGCTCAGTCAGGGTGAGTACTGACACGTGCTGCCGCTGCACTGCCGCGTCACGCTGCGCGGCGGCACCACCCTCGCGCGCCGCGCCGCACGCGCAGTGCTGGCTCAACACCGTGCTCATCGACAAGCCGGCCAAGCTCAGTCAGGGTGAGTACTGACACGTGCTGCCGCTGCACTGCCGCGTCACGCTGCGCGGCGGCACCGCCACCCTCGCGCCCGCGCCGCACGCGCAGTGCTGGCTCAACACCGTGCTCATCGACAAGCCGGCCAAGCTCAGTCAGGGTGAGTACTGACACGTGCTGCCGCTGCACTGCCGCGTCACGCTGCGCGGCGGCCACCCTCGCGCCCGCGCCGCACGCGCAGTGCTGGCTCAACACCGTGCTCATCGACAAGCCGGCCAAGCTCAGTCAGGGTGAGTACTGACACGTGCTGCCGCTGCACTGCCGCGTCACGCTGCGCGGCGGCACCGCCCTCGCGCCCGCGCCGCACGCGCAGTGCTGGCTCAACACCGTGCTCATCGACAAGCCGGCCAAGCTCAGTCAGGGTGAGTACTGACACGTGCTGCCGCTGCACTGCCGCGTCACGCTGCGCGGCGGCACCGCCACCCCCGCGCCGCACGCGCAGTGCTGGCTCAACACCGTGCTCATCGACAAGCCGGCCAAGCTCAGTCAGGGTGAGTACTGACACGTGCTGCCGCTGCACTGCCGCGTCACGCTGCGCGGCGGCACCGCCACCTCGCGCCCGCGCCGCACGCGCAGTGCTGGCTCAACACCGTGCTCATCGACAAGCCGGCCAAGCTCAGTCAGGGTGAGTACTGACACGTGCTGCCGCTGCACTGCCGCGTCACGCTGCGCGGCGGCACCGCCACCCTCGCGCCCGCGCCGCGCGCAGTGCTGGCTCAACACCGTGCTCATCGACAAGCCGGCCAAGCTCAGTCAGGGTGAGTACTGACACGTGCTGCCGCTGCACTGCCGCGTCACGCTGCGCGGCGGCACCGCCACCCTCGCGCCCGCGCCGCACGCGCAGTGCTGGCTCAACACCGTGCTCATCGACAAGCCGGCCAAGCTCAGTCAGGGTGAGTACTGACACGTGCTGCCGCTGCACTGCCGCGTCACGCTGCGCGGCGGCACCGCCACCCTCGCGCCCGCGCCGCACGCGCAGTGCTGGCTCAACACCGTGCTCATCGACAAGCCGGCCAAGCTCAGTCAGGGTGAGTACTGACACGTGCTGCCGCTGCACTGCCGCGTCACGCTGCGCGGCGGCACCGCCACCCTCGCGCCCGCGCCGCACGCGCAGTGCTGGCTCAACACCGTGCTCATCGACAAGCCGGCCAAGCTCAGTCAGGGTGAGTACTGACACGTGCTGCCGCTGCACTGCCGCGTCACGCTGCGCGGCGGCACCGCCACCCTCGCGCCCGCGCCGCACGCGCAGTGCTGGCTCAACACCGTGCTCATCGACAAGCCGGCCAAGCTCAGTCAGGGTGAGTACTGACACGTGCTGCCGCTGCACTGCCGCGTCACGCTGCGCGGCGGCACCGCCACCCTCGCGCCCGCGCCGCACGCGCAGTGCTGGCTCAACACCGTGCTCATCGACAAGCCGGCCAAGCTCAGTCAGGGTGAGTACTGACACGTGCTGCCGCTGCACGTCATACATTTCATTTGTCACAGAGAATGTTCCCACTTTTGTGACTCTTTAGGTACCTATTAATGATTTTTCCATCAAGCTGCCGATAAAACCGCGGGCGAAAATTAATATAAGATTAAACGCCTTTGTCAGGCTGTATCCTGCTCCTGGGCCGCACGAACATGTTCCGCTACAACGACCCGGCGGAGGCGGCCAAGCTGCGGCAGGAGGGCAGCGCCTCCGCCATGAACCTGTCGCGCCTCTCCCTGCTGTCGTGGTCCACCACCGACCTGGCTGCTAGCACTGAGAACCTTAACACTACGCTATCGTGAGTATATATAAATTAAAAGAAAGAAAAATATTGATTTTCAAGGTCGTAAATAATTTCGTTTCATTTCCCAGGGACCTGGAGAGCGAGATCCGCTGTGAGCGAATAGAAGCGCAGAGAGCGGAACTGGAGCGAGAACGGCAACAGTTCCTCCTTCAGCAGGAGGAGCGGCAACGTCGCTGGCACGCCGAGCGCGAGGAGCTCATACAGGCGCAGAGGAAGCTGGACGAGGTCAGTGCACATAGCATTACATCGCTGGCACTCGTATAGGCGCAGATGAAGCTGGACCTCATCCTCCGAGCCTTTTTCCCAACTATGTTGGGGTCGGCTTCCAGTCTAACCGGATGTAGCTGAGTATCAGTGCTTTACAAGGAGCGACTGCCCTATCTGACCTCCTCAACCCAGTTACCCGGGCAACCCAATACCCCTTGGTTAGACTGGTGTCAGCCTTACTGGCGTCTGACAAGTAACGACTGCCAAGGATGTTCAATGTCAGCCGTGACCTACATTTTAACGTGCCATCCAAAACACAGTCATTGGTGTCTAAGATATACTTAGAAAGTACATACAAACTTAGAAAAGTGGAAAATGCTCGGAAAATGATGATGATTTGTATATGGCCTCTACAGGAGCGTGAAGCCATGGAGCGCGAGTACGCGGCGGCATGCCGCAGGTTGTCGGGCGACTGGCGCGCGTTAGAGCGCGGCTGGGGACAGCGCCGCAGAGCGCTGCGGTGCCGACAGCGCGAGCTCGCCGCACGGTCGTTACGCCTCGCCGCGCTTACTGATACGCATCGGACTGCGGTAAGTGTCCTACTTAACTTATATGGTCTTACCACAAAAACTTTTAAACATCTGTTGAACACTTGTCAACACTTTTGCATCCTTTTTTTTAGACAAGTGTTCAACAGATGCTTAAGTAATATTGCATAAGTTTAGACAGTAATTGTTTTTCTTCGGACTGAGTTTCGGTCATCAAAAAGTAGCATAACACATTTATGTAAGATATACAATGGATTACTTTCCGGCAAAAATATATGTAGAAGCGCTTTTTTCCTTTGTTTTGTCTGTAGATAAGAGTGCAAGAAGCATGTTTACGTAATTTATAATCATTTATGTAGATTTATTTATAAATAACTTAGATTAATTAGTGAATTATTTATATCTTTTGAATCTTTGTCTGTCTTTCAAGGGTCACTTATTCGCAGGTATTACCGGCAAAAAATACAGACTAATAAAACTGTTGTGGTGCTTCCCTGAAAACATGTTTTCAATTATATAAAAATAGCAATAAAATAACTCAGTGAGGACTGGCTTCTCGATCTGCCAAGGTCTGTAAAGGTCCGAGCGTGATATTAGCTGTTGAATAGTATAAAACAATAATTTCAGATAAATGCTCTTTCAAAAATCCAACATTACGAAAAGTGTAGACTCGCGTACATGTTACCGTAGGAACTTCTGCCCGTGACCGGATAAACTATAGCCTGTGTTACTCAGGAAGTAGCTTTCCAACCGTGGAAGAATTTCTCAAATCGGTTCGATAGTTTCAGAGCCAAACAAAGTTTCCTCGTTATGATATTAGTGTAGAAGAAGTACCAAAAATCCACATCTCACGTTCTAGAACAAGGCTAAAAAAGCGAAAGTAATAAACTAGATTAAGACAGTGTAATTACAAGGTTACGTCAACATGTGCAATCAGCGGTGTCATTGTCCTATATGCACATTTAGCGATAACTGCACTACTATCGGAACTCGAACAAACAATCGATATTTACAGAATCGATTACGGGAAGTCCTCAGGAAAAAGTCGAGTGTTTTAGGTCTGCTCTTTTCTCGGAATTTTTGTGACGTTATAATGTTTTAAGTAAAAGTGTGGGTTTATACAATTTTTTTCATTAATATTGTATCTAAATGTGTGAGTTTGGTTGTGGATTACTTTATCGTAAAAACCTCAGGGCAGTCTTAATTCGGGACTTCTCTCTTAGAATCTATTAGTACAGACAGGCAGGTCAACCTACCCGAATGTGTAAAAATTTACCAATCGAACATTGATTGAGATTGAGGTAAACTAATGTAGCGGATAGTCGAGATGGGTGAACGACACGACCTGTCACACCCGCATACAGAATTTTATTATTTTTGAACATAGGGAAATGTAAAAACTGAAAACTCTAACTTGCAAAGTTATAAATAAATAGTGATTGAATACTTACGCTGATTTACCGAATTGAAACTACGAAACCCAAACTCAAACTCACCACAATCTCGCTTCAACATTATCGAGAACAAACAGTAGCCTACTGCTTAGCACAAACAATGAAATTATTGTTTTTATATTTCCCACTTTATGTCATTGTGTGCACTGCCGCGGTGTTGCAAACACGTTTGTCTTAATATTGTATAAGTACCTCTTATATGTGGGTAGGCGTCGCTATTTATATTTATTTTTCTTCATTTTTTTTGGAGCTCTGAATTTTTATGGTATCTATAAACTACCTATTTATAATTTTTGAGGTTCAAAAGTGCTTGTAAAGGCCTAAATTAAATAAATAATAAGACTTTGACGTATTTTTAAATTTGAATGGACACTTTCCTCATAAGCGGAATGTTTGTCTCATTGATCGGCCATTGTTGAGTCAATTGCAACAATTGATAGAAGTATTCGTTAAACGAAACATTATCAATTGTAATTTATTGTATTCAAACCACTATATTGGTGTTAAGTCCTCCTTTCTACATGTTTTAAGTTGCATAAATTGCATATATCACAATTTTTTTGCGTATATTTTTTTAATCCAGAGCTTCTTCTATTATTTTTTTTATATTTTGATTTGCGCCCGGGGTGTAGGCAGAGGGCGAGGAAGGCCGAGTGGCCGCGCTCCGATCGCGAGTCGACTCCAAGAAGGCGACTTTACAAGAATACGTTGCTTCCAGTGTGAAACAGCTCTTGGATAGTGGATGTAAGCTGGACGAGGTAAGTGTTTGTGGGCTTGTGGGCTGATATTCTATAAGTTATCTATCTGTTGATTTTGTTACTGGAGATTGAATTTTGACAAAACAAAGCAACAGATGGATTTGTTTGATTTATTGTTATTATAGATGTCCGTCGTAAGTAGTTTCCTGTTTTAACTCTGATTTATTTATGAAGTGTGTAAATCAATTTCTTTGAACTGCTTAGAATAGGTATAAAATTGCCGTTTCTCTACACAACTGTTTCCTAAAAATGTATAATCATTTGTACATGCTATCAAATATAACATCTCAAACTAAACCTTGATTACCTAAAAACTTAATAATCTGTTTTAATTGCACAGTTTTGGGAACGAGGAGTTAGTAGTAAGGTACATAGCTTTGTTAAGATTTACATAAACATTTGCATTTGTGTCAAATGGGAAAACCTGAAATAAATATGTGCATTCAATTGCAAGTTTATGCTGCAAAACCTGCCACTTGCATTTAGAGAATTGTATTTGTTGCTGCATTTTAAAAATTAAGTCATTTGTGTTAAGTTCAAATTGCAATGTTCAACAATTATATTATAGGTACAAGGAAATCTCATCACATGGAAGAATATATTTTTGTTTCAGAAGTTATTCTAGAAGGCATGTTAGATTTATAATTTAAAATGTTTGCTTATGCCTGGCATGACTTGTAATGCCTGCTTTTTTTTGAAATTTTGTTGCAGTAGATCAAAGTCGAATTTTCAGAAATTAACAGGCAAGAATGTTTAATGCAGTGGGTTGTACCATGGTTACGCAACCAAACCTTAATGTGTTTCTTCAGTTAACCAAACCAATTTTCTATTTATTAAATAATAACGCTGAAATTTATATCCAATGATCAACAATAATAATTTTACAATAATCTACGAAATCATGATACCTAATAATATCTGTTACTGCCTTTTTATCGTCCCACTGTAGGGCACGGGCCTCTTCACACACGTAGAAGGATTGAGCATTAATCACCACGCTTGCTCAATGCGGGTTGGTGATTTCAGACTTAATAGTCCAGGTTTCCTCAAGATGTTTTCCTTCACTTTTTTATCAGCCATTGGTGTCCAAGATATACTTAGTAATAATATCTATAAATTAATAAACCACGTTTTGATATAATATGTCTCGAGTAACAAGTAAAGAGTATGTTCCTCCTATGACCTCAGAGTTCAACCCCAAGTCCGGACAGTCCAGCTTCAGAGACGAGTACTGAAAGTCTGATGCATCTGCTGCAGCAGTGCGAGCCTAAAGTGGCGTCCAGCATCAAGGAGACCGTCGAGAGACATGTGAGTATCAGCCACTATCTTAATATACTCTTAGTTTATAGTTATTGCCAATTAATGCAGTTGAACGAGATACAAAATTGCATTTATGGCAAAAATAAAGGTTTACTATACTCGATTTGACTAGGCACTTAAATAACGATGAACAATCTTGAGAATACTCTTTATTCAAAACCCAGTTAAAAAATAAATGCTGCCTAAAATTAGTCTAAAAAATTATTACTTAATTAATTGGATCATTGTGTTGAGCAGTAGTTTATACATAGGTAATTGAATAAAAAGTCCCATCTAGATTGTTTGCCTTTAGTTACCTAAGTGCTTACTCACTTGGAGTATAAGTCATGTAAGTTAAAGAATATCCCACCCAAAACAAAAATGTGAAAGGCTGCCAAGTTTGATAATTTGGGAATGCTCCGCCTATAAAAGAAGTGAGATCTGAATAAGTACCAAGTTCCATACACATACCTCAGTTAAAAATAGTTACTTTTTAACGATGTTACTCGGTCGAATTTGGCCCGAAATGGTTCCTGTAATATAACCCACGGCCGGTGTGTCGCTTTTTTTTGCTCGAACTTGGCGGACACACTGCCGTGTGTCTAGATGAAGCCTTAACATTTGCCAGCTTAAATATAAATCCTTTTTATTTTTTTATAGAAAAAGGAGCTAGTAGAACTAGAAGAAGAGCTACAAACCCGCGTGGCGTCAGTAGCATCACATCGCGTCAAGATCGAGAGGTTACAAGCGGAACTGGCGCTATTAGGCACGCAAGAGCTCGGGCTCAAACACGCGCTCGCTTCCGACCTGGCTCCCAACGCTGCACGGGGAGGTACTTACATATCCTATCTATATTTTATTCATGTAACTGTGGATTTCTATAACTTATCTATCCTCTGTTTTACGATTCATCATCCTCCGAGCCTTTCTCCCAATATGTTGGGGTCGGCTTCCAGTTTAACCGGATGTAGCTGAGTACCAGTGCTTTACAAGAAGCGACTGCCTATTTGACCTCCTCAACCCAGTTACCCGGGCAACCCAATACCCCTTGGGTTAGACTGGTGTCAGACTTACTGGCTTCTGACTACCCGTAACGACTGCTAAGGATATTCAATGACAGCCGGGATCTACAGTTTAGCGTGCCATCCGAAACACACACAGGCGTTACAAAAATGCAATGCTAAATTGTACAAAGAAGCAAGCCTCTAGTAAACATAACTACAAAGTATAATAAAACAAAGTTGCTTTTTCTGTCCCCGTGCCCCTTTGCACGCTTAAATCTTCAAAACTACGCAACCCATTTTTAAGCCATTGTTTTAAATATGTAGATAGAGTGCTTAAAGAGGAAGGTTTATATGTAAAATAACGTACATTAAATTGTGAGGAAGTACTGTTATCCCGTGCGAAGCCGGAGCTGGTCGCTAGTTTTTGAATACATGAATGTATTTGCAGTGGACGGCGAGAGCGACGCGTCTCCGCTGGAGGGCGTGAAGCGCAGCAAGTCGGAGCTGGTGCTGCGCCGGACTCCGCGCGAGGACGTCATGGAGCCGCTCTCTGCTGACGAGCGCGAGGACTACCGCCTCAAGCGGGTCAAGTGAGCACTGACTATATCCCATTAATACTATAAATCCTACTAATATTATAAATGTGAAAGTTTGTGAGAATGTATGGATGTATGTATGTTTGTTATTCTTTCACGCAAAAAACGGCTCGTCCGATTTGGTTGAAATTTGTTTTGTAGATAGATACCCTGGATCAACACACGGGGAACCTTTTATCAACAAATCACGCGGGCGAACCACATTCGGAAGCTAGTCAAACTAGTGTATAAATATTAGTATGACAGTGTATTATAGGCAATAGATAGCTATGTTGCTGGGAAGTTTGTAATTTTATTTTTACCAGTTTGTTTGAATGCATTTATCTCAGGAAATAATGGTCCGATTTGGAAAATTGTGTCCATGTAGATAATCCATAATTTAAAAAACTATCTCGTATAAAAAAACTGCTCTCAAAGATTCATAATCACAACCCAACATTATTTATGCGTTACATAGACCTAACATTATATCTTCTTCCAGCCTCAGCCTGAGTCTCGACCCTCTCACGTCCCCCAACTCGACTCTAAACACAGAGGAGACATTCCACACGGCCACTTCCTCCCCCAAGAAGTTCCCCGAGTGGGGGGAGGGAGACGCGGCCACGGAGCCCGCTTTCCCGCGCCCCGCCACCAACTTCCGCCTCGGACCCGTGCCTAATGCCGATGATAGTGACGACATGTCCAGCACTGAGGATTATCATAAGGTAACTGATTTACGCTTCTTAAAACTACTAGAACTTAAAATTCATAGGAAATAGTTGTTTTAATAATGCGGACTTTTATGTTGTCGGTCAACTTCAGCATAGATAACTTGTCTCATACTACATGGAACTTGGAAGTCTGCCTAAAAGAGGTTGTCAATTTTGTATATAACATTCATAATTTTTTGGTCCCGGAAAAACACCACACTTGTGTTATGAGTCCGATCGCTGTGTGTGTCTGTCTGTGGCACTGCAATTTTTGAAGTGATGAACTGAGTTTCTCGCAATTTTGCGCGAAAAACTTGTGTTCGTTCCATTGATAAAAATTTGAAAGAAAAAATATTCTTGTGTTCATCCATGACATATAGTCTTTAACTTCATTTGACTCTGGATTTCACATAATTACCTTCCTAAAGTTCGATTACAATAACTTCAGAATATCGATATGAACAGTGATATATGTTACCAGCCCCGGATAGTGGAGGGACAATCATCGAGTTCAGTGGAGCGGTCGCCGGAGGAACGCCACCAGAGAGCCAAGTACAAAAGGAGGATGCCAGGTACGTAATTACTCTATTCGTCAGTGAGTACTGAAAGCTGGCCCCAAACAGGCCCGATCCGGTCGTGTCCGGCCGTGTCTACCAGCGTAAATCGGATGATCTGATTTCTTTGTGGACTAGGACCGATCCGGATTGGACCGGAATGGTAGTCCGGGGCCAGCCTTATTACTTGCTTGCATTCTTGTTTCGTCTAGACTTATTTGATAGTAATCGCTCCTTCTGGATACGACATGAAAGTTAGATAGTACACTGTTGCCCCTACCGACCGTTCTAGACGTTCATTAGACACTGACAACATTAGAAATTATATTTTAGAACAATGTCTGTAGAAATTATGTAATCTTTTCTGACTTATTTGAAATCAAATGTCATAAATGCCTTAAATTATTTTCTTAATTTGTATTAAGTATTTAAAGGTTAAGAACCTAAAAAAGATTTGATTCTCAAACTTGGAACGCATTTTAATATTACTAAACTGTAGATCATAGATACTACGAACATCTTTTCTTTTTTTCTTTTTGTCACAATCCATCCAAAGGTTGTCTGTAAGAGATCGCTTTTAGCGATAAGACCGCCCATTGTGTAAAAATTTTTGCTTGTTTTTGTTGATTTTTAATTGGTGTGCACAATAAAGAATATATCTATCTATCTTTAAAAGTTTGAGAAACATTCTTTGCGCTATGGCTCAAGCCCAGTTGAATGGTACATAATATTAGTGATATCCTCAGGCGAAGGCAAGCCTGGTCGTCGGCAGGTGACGGAGGTGGAGGCCCTGCGCGCGATGCAGCGGCTGTGCTCGCGCATCGCCTCGCAGAAGATGCTCGTCATCTCCTCGCTAGAGAACGACTGCTCCAAGGAGGAACTTAATCGACAGATTGCCGTGAGTTTCTTGTAGCCTATTTGACCTGTGTTTTAGCTGTATGGTTAAGGGCCAATTTTAGTAGAGTTTATAAATAGATACATACGGGTGTGTAAGGCGTAGTACATAAGGAAGTTTATAAGGGGAGAATATAAGGGAGTTTACACGAGGAGTGCTTTGGGCTATTTCATAAGGGAGAATATATAGGAAAATAACAAAACGGTTAAATAAGGGAGTACGTATTTATATGGAGAAATACATAAGGTTTTATATACAGAGAGTACACAAGCGAGTCTATAGGGGTAGGACATATGAGAGTATATGGGATGTTCTTTCTATATGTATAGGGTATATAAAGGTGAAATCGAGGATGGTACATAAGGGGCTTATTTACATTAATCTACAAATCTATCATCCCACAGGTTCTCCAAGAGCTTCAGAAGAAGTACGTGCGCCTCGAGATGGCGCTGCAGTACTCGTTCTTCGACAACCAGTCGCGGCGGCCCATGATGGTCACCCCCATACAGGAGACGCCTTCCCTCACGCTGTCCGAGAGCGACATGCAGGTCGCCACGGATGACGACGTCACGGAGAACGGACATGTCCGAGACCCGCTGCTGCACAGGTACATTGTGTTCTCATAAGTAGGTGTAAAGGCGCTAGGCTCCACAACAAAAATCATCATCATCCCTCGAGCCTTTTCCCAACTATGTTGGGGTCGGCTTCCAGTCTAACCTGGTGAAAGCCGTTTTGGGGGTGCTGTCATTTTGTATTTTTTGACGTGAAAAAGTGCTAGAATCTAGCCTATTTTCAATAAACGATTTTGACTTTGACTTTGAACCAGATACAACCAGGAGCAACTGCCTATCTGACCTCCTCAACACAGTTACCCGGGAAATCTGATACCCCATGGTTAGACTCATACTATACTAGGTCAGAGCCGAACTCGTATATCCATCATCATCAACTCAGACATAGGACGTCCACTGCTGAACATAGGCCTCCCCCTTAAATCTCCACAGATACCTGTTGGAAGCGACCTGAATCCAGCGTCTTCCGGTGACTTTTATAATCCTGTCTCGTATATCCGGTTTAATATATGCACATTTCCAAACAGGTTAAAAGAACAAGAACTAGAAGGTTCAGATAACGTGTCGACGTCCAACGACGAGCTACCCTCAGAGAGCCACGAACCCGCCTGGGAGGACCCGCTGCGCTGTCGCGTGCGGCCCGACCGACTCGAGCGATCCGAGCGATCCGACCGACTCGAGCGATCCGACCGCATCGAGCGACTCGAGCGACGAGAATTGTCCAACCACGATTTATCGTTACCTGTGAGTATTCAGAAAATTGGAGAATTGAGAACCTCCTCTCTGCTTTGGGAGTGTGATAAAAATTAGTGTTTTTTATTTTTGCAATATGACTCATTTTGGATTTTTGTTTTTCAGGACCCCACGATAAGTCCAGGACTGTCGCATCCCATAGACTTCAGTAAGTAATTTTTGTCCATATATTACTGTTGTATAATCTCTATATATATAAAAATGCATTGCTGTTCGTTAGTCTCGCTAAAACTCGAGAACGGCTGGGTCGATTGAGCTGATTTTGGTTTTAAAATGTTTGAAGAGGTCCAGGGAAGGTTTAAACGATACGAAGTTCGCGGGATCAGCTAGTCTTATATATAAAAATGAATTGATGTTCGTTAGTCTCACTAAAACTTGAGAATGGCTGGACCGATTTGGCTTATTTTGGTTTTAAAATGTTCGTAAAGGTCCAGTGAAGGTTTAAACGATACGAAGTTTGTTGGGTCAGCTAGTTAGATATATTTTCTGATGTGTTCCAATATTCTAAGCTATTATATGATGCAAAATTGCATTCTATCGAATTGTTGAGTATGCACATTGGCGTTGCTAAGTGTGTGTGAAAAGGGCGTCGTTATGTTTTCTATGAACTCGAAACGAAATGAGGTTTCACCACAGAGAAAGATGAACGGAAATGCCATAAGGCGGGTAGGGCAGGCGCCTACTTATAGACCGAATACGTACAGTGTGCATGACCAAAAAGATCAGTACACGATTGAAGTAGCCATGTTTGGATTATTTGATACATCTTTCAAAAAATGGGCGGGTGCCATAAAAGGCGTATAAGGGCGGATCCAGTAACGTTCCTTGTCCCCTGAACCACCTGCATTTTGGTGCGCTACTTTGTCAGCAGATTTTCCGTTATGTCATCTCCGCTTGTCATTTTGCTCTCCATGGGTCTCGCTGATTTGATCTCCTCGTATCGTCTACTTAGTCCGCGCGTTACTTACGGATCCATTGAGTTCACGCGCGTGTGTTCTTACCATATACTATCAAAACTCGATATTACGGGCTGCATGTACGAAAAATTTGACGTCATAGTCCCGTTACGCTCGATGTCCTGTTCCGCAAGCGAGAGCGCGGCGCGAACGAGAGAGAGGCATGATCGGCTCGAGTGGTCGGCTCATTATACTACTGTTGTTTGATGTTGTCACTTCAAAGTACCTACCGACTTTAGAGACAGCCAATTTTTTTTGTTGATTTCGTGTTTATAACTTTGCTGTATGGTTCTCTTGTCGTGTATTGACGTCGGTATGGTCATCCTCAGACGAGGTGGTGTACATCCCGGGCTGGGTGACGCGCGGCGCCGGCGCCCGCACGCACCAGGAGTACGAGGTGCGCGTGGTGCTGGGCGCGCACTGCCGCTGGCTGCTGCTGCGCCGCTACCGCCGCTTCCGCGACCTCTGCCTCAGCATGCGCCGCCTCTACGGTCCCAAGGTACAGTGCTGCACTGCAGCTGCAGTCAGGAGTACGAGGTGCGCGTGGTGCTGGGCGCGCACTGCCGCTGGCTGCTGCTGCGCCGCTACCGCCGCTTCCGCGACCTCTGCCTCAGCATGCGCCGCCTCTACGGTCCCAAGGTACAGTGCTGCACTGCAGCTGCAGTCAGGAGTACGAGGTGCGCGTGGTGCTGGGCGCGCACTGCCGCTGGCTGCTGCTGCGCCGCTACCGCCGCTTCCGCGACCTCTGCCTCAGCATGCGCCGCCTCTACGGTCCCAAGGTACAGTGCTGCACTGCAGCTGCAGTCAGGAGTACGAGGTGCGCGTGGTGCTGGGCTGCGCTGGCTGCTGCTGCGCCGCTACCGCCGCTTCCGCGACCTCTGCCTCAGCATGCGCCGCCTCTACGGTCCCAAGGTACAGTGCTGCACTGCAGCTGCAGTCAGGAGTACGAGGTGCGCGTGGTGCTGGCGCGCACTGCCGCTGGCTGCTGCTGCGCCGCTACCGCCGCTTCCGCGACCTCTGCCTCAGCATGCGCCGCCTCTACGGTCCCAAGGTACAGTGCTGCACTGCAGCTGCAGTCAGGAGTACGAGGTGCGCGTGGTGCTGGGCGCACTGCCGCTGGCTGCTGCTGCGCCGCTACCGCCGCTTCCGCGACCTCTGCCTCAGCATGCGCCGCCTCTACGGTCCCAAGGTACAGTGCTGCACTGCAGCTGCAGTCAGGAGTACGAGGTGCGCGTGGTGCTGGCGCGCACTGCCGCTGGCTGCTGCTGCGCCGCTACCGCCGCTTCCGCGACCTCTGCCTCAGCATGCGCCGCCTCTACGGTCCCAAGGTACAGTGCTGCACTGCAGCTGCAGTCAGGAGTACGAGGTGCGCGTGGTGCTGGGCGCGCACTGCCGCTGGCTGCTGCTGCGCCGCTACCGCCGCTTCCGCGACCTCTGCCTCAGCATGCGCCGCCTCTACGGTCCCAAGGTACAGTGCTGCACTGCAGCTGCAGTCAGGAGTACGAGGTGCGCGTGGTGCACTCAGGTGATATGCTAGGGGCTGCGGGATTGAAAGAGTTACCCCGGTTCCTGTACATAAAGAGCTTAAGAAGTAACATGGTGGGTGTTCACAAATCGCGCAGCTGAGCAGCGAAACACCACATAAATGTCAGTCATCATAAACAACGGAAATACTCCCTTGAAAACTGACCGCTGTCAACTGGTCAAAACATTCAATACTCCTAATTTTATCTCTGCTTTACACATAATGTTGTAAATTAAGAAAACTAAAATGACTCTTGTGACCAAATTACTTAATGGATTAGGTTATTTTTTTACCATAAAGTATATGTGATAGGATTTAATGTGATTAGATACGGCACACCCGATATATTGATATGCATATGTGTAGGTTGCGGCAATCCCATTCCCTGGTCGCACGCTGTGGGCGGGCGAGGCGGTGTGCCGCGCGCGGCGGGCGGCGCTGGAGCTGTGGCTGCGGCGCCTGCTGGCCGCCGCCGCCGCCGACCCGCGCTGCCCCTTCCGCCAGCCCGACCGCCCGCTCACGAGAGACGCACTCGTCAGCTTCTCGCCCTTCTTCCGCAAGGTACCACAACAACACATAATGGAAACATCTTACAACTACCACAAAATATAAACTAATATACCTACATAGATTTTGTATCATCTTTGTAATTACACACATTACATATTCAATCTAAAAGAGCTCTAAAGCAAGGTCAAGACATCAATGACTGTGTTTCGGATGTTAAACTGTAGACCTCGGCTGTCATTGAGCATCATTGGCAGTCGTTATGGATTTTCAGAAGCCAGTAAGTCTGACGCCAGTCTAACCAAGAGGTATTGAACCCTCCAGCTTTTGTTCTTTAAAGCTATTTGGAAATGTTAATATTTTAAACCGGATATACGAGACAGGATTATAAAGGTCGCCAGAAGACGCTGGATGTAGGTCCTTTCCAACCGGCATCTATGGAGATTTAAGTGGGAGGCCTATGTTCAGCAGTCAAGTGGACGTCCTATGGCTGAGATGATGATGATAATGATGGATATACGAGCTAGGCATTCTGAGCAAGTAAAGTATGAGTCTCACCATGGGGTATTGGGTTGCCCGGGTAACTGGGTTGAGGAGGTCAGATAGGGCAGTCCCTCCTTGTAAAGCACTGGTATTCAGCTACATCCGGTTAGACTAGAAGCCGACCTCAACATAGTTGGGAAAAGGCTCGGAGGTGGAGGGCTGTTCCCAATAATCCAGCCAGTTTCGGATTAGTAGAAACAGCCGTAAGTCGTTAGTAGAAAGGAAGAAAAAGTAGTATATTATATTTCCTCAGGGCGTGTTCGAAAGCGGCAAGTGCGGCACGGGATGATGGCGGGCGCCGCTCGCCACGTGGGCGGCGCTGGGGACTGCAGTCACCGCGCTGCTGCACGCGCTGCTCGCCGTGGCCGCGCTGCTGCTGCACTGCGCCGCGCTGCTGGCGCTGCTGCTGTACCGCGCTGCTACGCGACGCTGACTGTATGTACACGCTACTGTTCACGACCACGGTGCAAGGTCAACTAGTGATTAGTGACGGCGGAAACATACGTAGGCTGCCTGTCCACCGGAGCGGAGCTAGGCTACGGAGTGGACAAACTGAGAAATATTAACCAATAGGATTGCACAAAATCTTCGCTCCTCAATCCTATTGGTTAATATTACGCGTCAGCGTCATACGTGTTTCGTACATTTAATATGGTTAAAGACATATTTGTCTGTCGTGTTGTGTTGCAACACATGTATTTAAATGTTTGAAACCGACATGACACGCCACGACACGTAAGTGTGTTTCCGCCTTGACAAGAGCACGCAGTTGGGTTTATAAAATGCATGTAACCCGCGCATGTGCCTCAACATGCGCAAACTTGCACCGTGTAGATACACCCTAACTCGAGCCGACTGGTCAGCGTAAGTAGCTGAACAAAATATACATTTTCAAAACTGCCAAACATCATGTCCTCGATAACTTACCAGAGTATTTATCTACTTTTACTACTAAATTTTGTTAAGAAATTATGATCCTTTACGTTGTTAGGCACATTTGAAGATTTTCGCCTTGTTGAGCTACTTATGATGATGACCGTACCAACTTTTACGCGGTGTCCTGCGTGAGCGACGAACGCGACGCGACGCGACGCTGCGAACGCGACGAACGCGATCAACTCAACGGCATTCTCTACATGCGGCCTATGTGAGTGTCTGCGGCGAGACGCGACGTAATGCGTACTTGTTTTGCGGGCGACCAGATGCGACACCACGAACTATTCAGAAGCGTTGATCGCCACAGTGCGTGAATCAAGATTGTTGTGGGACAAAAAACATAAATGTTGCTGTCTGTACTTTAAATATGAACTTTCAAGCAAAATTGTACTGAACTTCTCCATGATTTGAGAAGTAATGACCAAAATCACGTAGGACATTTGTCGCGCATAGCATCGCGTCGCATTACGTCGCGTCGTGTTGCGTCGCGTCGCGTCGCGTTCGTCGCTCATGCAGGACACCGCGTTATACTCCATTTGAGTAAATAAATAGATAGAGTTATACCTACATTATTAGGTATACCAATTTTTATATTTTTGATCTTACAACTAAGTAAAATATGTGACAAAGAACCACTAACGATAAACAGTCTTGCTATTACATTTTATTTAAAATTTTTCTTCAAATATATATTACAGCTAAAAATCAACCTATGTACTTGTAACAATTAATGTTTATATTAATTATTTTATGTATGAACTCTTATCAAAATTGTTTATTTTTAGACAAGTGCTTACTCAAATGGAGTGTCGGCGACAGTACCTACAGAACGCGTAGCTTATATATTCAATATGAGCTAAACTTTCATATGTACAGTAAATGTGACAGTAGCGCGTACCGAGCAGAGAGCAAGCCGTGATGTGGGCAAGTCCTTCTAGACTGTGTAAGCTATAGAGGCCGTCTCGCAGCCGAACCCCCCACACATCGGTCATTTAATTCGTAAATTTAATATTTCTCACTATATGACCATCGTTTCACAGATAGGTCATAGATATTTTTTTGTTGCAATAAAACTGTGTCAGTTATTATAATAATACTAAGAAAGCCTTTTTAAACTATTTTAACGCAATTTTTGCGTTTATGAGCAAGAGTCGTTATAACTCGCAGACGACTACAGCTAATAAGCCAAAATATGCCCGTTCTGATATTGGAATATTCTAATTAAGGTATTAAATTTTAAATGATTTCTAAAAAGGTGACGTCTTCCAATCGCACTTAATTTCGCGCCAATCAAATTGTGTTCATTCTAATAGGCCTATTTGATGTTATTATTTGCCGTGGCCTTAGTAGATTTTACTTAAAAGTATGAGTAATTTTTTGAAACTATTGCTAACTGACTCAAGAAAGAGAGAATATATTGACAATATTAAAAAAAAATACATTTAATATAGCTGAATTGTGTGTGCTATTAAAATACAAATGGCCGATGTATGATATAAGTTAGTGCTGCGAGACACCTCCACACATTATACATTCATTTCTGACTATGTTATAGTTATTCCATTTTTTAAAAGACATTGTTTTTTACGCAATATTTTGTGTGTTCATATATGATGTGTTAATCAAAAATATTTACTTTTTAAATGACGTTATAAGTAACCGTTTGGACTGATGATTGGGAACTATGGCCCAAGTTCGTCGACACCATAAGCTACCATTTTGCTTAAACAATTTTTTTAATGCGAAACTTGTACGTGAAAATTCATAGTAAACAGTTATTAGAAAACTGATGTTATAATATTGTGCTGCTTGTCAATAGGTATATGAAATTCGTGAAAGGTTTTCATTTGATTAGTTTGTAAACGTACTTCAGACATTAATTTGACAGAAAAAGACAAAATGACAAATCAATTTATTAAACCAATGCTTTTTATCTAAAAAAAATACCAAGTAAATATTTTTGAATTAACACATTAAAAAATGTTTTGTAATAGATCCGTAAACATATCGTTTTTTATAATTTTAATGGATTATTATCTGTATATTGTGCAATGATTAGTTCCTAAGATATTAGGTCCGAACATGCTGCTGCGCCCCGCAATACCTACGACGCAGCTGTATGTGTCGCGCCTTCATCACTCCACGAAGGTCGAGGAGATCGTGGAGTATATACGAGTCAAGACGAACTGGACCTTAAGAGTCGAGAGGTTGGAGCCGAGACACAACACAAATTTCAAATCGTTTGTGGTACGTGTGCCGACTCAGCATCTCGACATGTTCCAAGAAGCGTTTTGGCCGAAAGGTGTCGTTTTCCGGCGATTACGCGGGAGGCTACGCGACACCACGCAGTGCAACACGACACCGCCTATTCGTGTCAGCAAATAGATATTGTTTTGACGATTTATTTTTGTATGTATTAGTTTATAATTATTTTAATGTTAATTGTTATTTGTGTATTGTATTTTCTATGGGCCCTAGTTGCCTGAATCAAATAAATAAATAAAAAAAAATAAAAAATAAATTAGTTTCAGTTTCTAGAGGACAAACCCCTTTACATATAGAGACACTTAGTTCAGTAGGAGCCGGGTGCATAAATATGTATGTGAAGGCATCAAATGTCCATATATTTATGCGTTTGGTTATTTTAACTCAGTAAATCAACTTCCAAACTACTAACAAAGCTTACTTTAATTACGAATTACGAAGTTGGTTTACTGATTTCTTTTTACAGTGAACTTCTAATTGCAAGGTGACATTTTTAATTCGTACGATTATATGTATTTAGGGTCGTCTTTGTTTCGATTTTTAGTCTGTAAATAGTAATACAGGGTGTTGATTTTTCATCAGTCTTTTTCTCGGCATAAAATCGAAATTGCTACCTTGTTTTTACAAAGTTCACTGTAGTGTCTCTCTATGTAATAAGCCTGTATAAAGCCAAGCCCAAATTGAGAAGTATATTTTTGTACGTGGCGAGTTTGAAGTGAGATCCCGTGCCTAGCTGAGGCAAACATAGTTAATATAGTAATATATTTAGAGTTATATCAAATTGTACTGACCGTATAATTCGTGTTATTTTTATTTTATTTAGTAAGCTTACTAACATGCACAATTTTTAGTTTAATTATTATTTTTAGTGTTATGTTCTTTTTTTGTAAAAAAAAGTGCTGGGACGCCTAAATTGTAGGTTTTTTTCTGATTGACATACTCACAGTTTTAAATTAATTAATTTTATAAATTATAATATATTCATTAGTGGCGGCCTATTGAGCTCAACGTTTAATTTTATCTCCCAGGTTTTATCAGACGGTGGCAAAGCTCAAACAAATAGCGAAACGTCACAAAGTTCAATATAATAATAGTCTAATGCAAATAAAATCTATCTTAAATTCATTAATTCATGTGACATGTCTAACTCAACAAATGTTTAATTCTAAATGCAATTTTTATTAAAATATGTATACAGTAGGAAGGCCTAAAACTATCAAACACAGTCAAGCAGAACCATTTACTCTTTTAATAGTTATTACCTTATTTAGAGAATATATATACTATGATACCCCTATAAGGGGTTAGTGCTGATAAAAAAGACCTTAAATTATATAAATATGAACGTATATATATTTATATTTTTCTAATAGAATTCTATAACAAATTATCTTCACAAAAAAATGACCATATAACACACTTTAACAGTATACCTGCCTCTATCGGAAACCCAGTAGTAATGTGTGGTGTTGCTACAACAAAATATTAATACAATATGGTAGCAATTGTCCAATAGAAGAATTTATTCTAGGTACTAGTGTACAAGCCCCAAAAAGATAATTTACTAGTTATTTCAGTCGCTACGGTTGTGAATATAATTTTATTATTTTATAATTTCACCATTGCTAACTTCGAGCCAATAAGTTATTTGATCGTTTTAATTTTGACATTTAAACTTTCTTCTAAAACAATTTAATTCTTTTTATCTATTAGCTTGACAAATTACATTATTCTATTTATTACTATACAGCTAACATATAGGTATTTCGCGAATAATATATACTTAATAGTCCGATATCAAATAATTATTTATTATTCTGTAAAGAAAAATAGGATTCCCTATTCTTATACGTGGGCTTTTCAAAGTTTAATGTTAGCAGATTGACACAGACAATAATAAGAAGAATATTGCTTTCTTAATTAGTTTACTGCTATGCACTAAACTCAAATTTATTAAAAAGCGTAAGGGCAATTCTCTTTGCCCAGTCTGAAGTTGCCTGCGCAGTCCCTTGATCTTTCATGAACAAATTCTACTGCGCAGCATACCAACTGACTTCGATTTCTCTAAATTCATCCGGCCGTGGTGTAAAACTTATGTGTAAACTGACAAAGTACGTGAAAATCTACATAGCCAAATGCTTATCTATTATAGTCCACATTAAAATATGACCATACAAGCTACCTATATTCAATAACAATAATGAGGCCCACTTATTGTTTTATCCACTAAATGCAAAATCGTTCTGTTCTCTAGTTCCAATGACTGAGATAGTTGGTATAATGTTTTAAAAAAAATCCGAATTGAGAACCTCCTTGACAAGTCGGTTAGAAAACCAGTGAACGTTGGCATAAGGGGTTTTCAGTTTATATATCTCACGACGGTACCGCTTCTGTGAGCTTTCAAACTTAGCAGAAAGCCATTTCGCATGCGTACTAGTTATCGTGAGTGAATTCTTCTAATCTCGATCCTTTAGCAAGTAAACAGATTTTGTGAAAGGTACAAAAACTATTTCATCTGTGAGAAAAACTAAATTACTTTGATTAAATTCAGTCGTGTCATACGCTGAAGTGAAAATGCTCTTGTAGTAAGTACATGACGGAAAAATGCCTCGAAATTATATTTTCTTTCGACTGTCTATACGAATTATATAGGTGCTAGAATAACCTAAAATATTTCATAACTTCACCATTATTTACCTTAAAATTAAACAAATAGTAACAAATTATTTCTTGTCTTAGTCTTTAACCGGAACACACGAATGTGGATAGTTTAACGTTTTAAAACAAAGACATGCACTATTTCCCAAATACATCCGACTATTTTACATCATAATATTATTTTTCCACTATTTTCTCGACATTATATTTTTTATATTAATATTTGACTAAGTTTTTAACTGATTAGGCGAGCCCATAGACTAGAACATTGTGCCCTTCTAGATAGACCCCATAAATACAAAATAGAAACATTTCAATGGTAACATAATTTATATATATGTGACCTTCATGATGTTCTCACAGGAGTCCAATTGTGAGCGACATAATACAATTTGTTTTGCTAACATAAATGGCTTTTAAATAATATTATCGTTTATTTTAGTACAAATTTCCTTTTTTAATATTAAATATAAGGGAAGGCCTAGTTAAAGTGACTAAGCTAGCAGTTTTCATAAAGGATTTAAGTAAATTGTTAGGTGTATTTTAAATAATGCGACGTTATTAAAGATATGATGTGATCTACAGCATTTCATATTTATTGAACATCTCAATTTTATTTGCATGGATAACTCTGTAAGTTCAAACCTTTTTACCTGGATTTAAAGGTTGATATAATAATAATACCTACCTTATTTTTATTTAATTTGTGAGTTGCAATTGAAAAGTAAAAATAAACATTTATTTATTCGATAGTGATAAGTGAGGAATTTATTAAAAATAATAAATGAGTGTCCATTTAAACGTTGTTAAGTAGATAAATTACATCACCAAGTATGGCCTATAGTTAGAAAAATATAAAAATGTCGATGGACAGCTTTTGTTTACAGCATCACGTTAAACATTACAAATACTTGAAAATTAACAAATTAATTAATAGTTCAATGAAATACCTTTATCGACATAGTACCAACACTATTTGCCTCAATTTTCGAAGTTGTCCATTAACATCGACAATTTCAATGTGTATAATACAAATATTACATTAAGTTATGAAATTCCCATAAAATATATAACTATGTATTGTTAATGTAATGAGTTACATAAGTGCGTCGGCTTACTGTAGTTGCAAACATTTAACAAAATGATGGGTGCTTTACAAAGCGTAGGATATAAAAGTTATGAATGAATTATCAAATTTTAGTATTTTAGAGGGAGTTGGCAGTAGTGGTTTAGTTAGGACCAACTAAATAAGCTCCTTCTGGTTCCAAAAGTATGCACAAACAGTAAGTCGACCCACTTATATTGTGTTTTTGCATATATGCGCGTATTTTAATCTTAGCAAATTAATTGCACATTATCAAATTGAGAGAATTAATGAAACTGAATGTTTACCAGCATAATGTAACAAATAAACTAGTTTTGTTAAGGATGAACAATAAAATGAAAATGTTTTACAGTTTGTTGTTTTAATTTTATACACACATGATAAATTAATAATAATTGTTTTAGCAACATATAAAATCGGCGAAGCTAGCGTCAGTCGATAACGTCTACGGCATGCACCTACCCTTGCTCGTCACTAGCGCTGTACCCGACTGCCTGTGATTTAAATAAAGGAATTGTTTCTTACTTCGAATCAATGAATGGGCGTGACCAGTAACGTTCTTCGTCCCCCGTGAGAGAGTTCATTGCACTTCGTAAATAAGACAACCATTATATTAAACGTTTTATATTTCAAGTCTTTTCGTAACTTATTTAATAAAATCTTACAATACAATATATACATTATGCTCTCTAGCCACATAAATTACATAACAAGTAATATTTATATTAATAAATGCCCAGATGTCTTTTTGCCTCATGCAAAAAAACTACATCTAGTAAGATTGTTACCTACATACTTTCATATAATTTAAATTACATATAAAATTCAAGAATTAATTGAAATGGGATGTAAAACTTAAATTGATTAATTTAGTCATCAAAATAGCGCTCACGATCATCTCAGAATCTCGTCTAAATTAAAATTAGCGTAACACGAAAACTCATTGGCCAAGTTATTTCTATGATGAGGCTGAAACTCGCACAGACTCAAGCCCAAGAGCTGGTGTACCATATCCTTCATGACAGCTCCAGTACACACTACAATTTTATTGTTTGCTAATAGTTTGATGGTCTGCGCAGTCTTGGAGATGCACTCTTCAGATAAGAAGGGAGGGTCTGCCACCACCAGGTCATAGGAGCCGAGGGTTTCGGGAGGCAACTTGTCCGGAGTGTTGTAGTCGTAGAATACGAAGTCGGGAGCGTGCACTTCGAAGCGACGGTCGTACTCCAGCAGAGTAACTGGAAACAGAGGGGATCTGATGTTATTTGAAATAAATAAAATATTTGGTAAACAATTTTTTTTATATTGCCATCTTAGCAGCAGTAATGCAGGCTGGAAATGTTTAATCTGTATTTTTTTTTCCATTAATAATTGAAATATTTATAATACAATGTTCTTCATTTACTAATACATTTTTGGTTTACAATCATGTCTGTATTAAAGTTATTAAATTATAATATTTTTTACCTGTAGCTCTATCTCCAATCTGCCTCTTAACAGGTACAAAAAGGGTGGGGCAGGAGACAAGTGCCACCCTGCCCCCCTCTCCCACAGACCTGTCCACCACCTTCACCAGAGACTGCACCGTCGCCTCATCATACCAGAACTGGCTCAGTTGCTGAAACAGGACAATTATATTTATAGATAGCCAATCAATCCTCCGAGCCTTTTTTCCCAATCTATGTTGGGGTCGGCTTCCAGTCTAACCGGATGTAGCTGAGTACCAGTGCTTTACAAGGAGCGACTGCCCTGCCTGACCTCCTCAACCCAGTTACCCAGGCAACCCAATACCCCTTGGTTAGACTGGTGTCAGACTTACTGGCTTCTGACTACCCGTAACGACTGCCAAGGATGTTCAATGACAGCCGGGACCTACAGTTTAACGTGCCATCCGAAACACAGTCATTGGTGTCTAAGATATACTTAGAAAGTACATACAAACTTAGAAAAGTTGCATTGGTACTTGCCTGACCTGGAATCGAACCCGCGCCCTCATACTCGAGAGGTTGGTTCTTTGCCCACTAGGCCACCACGACTCACTAGGCCACCACGACTCCACGACTCGATATTTATAGATAGCCAGTACCAGTAATTTTTTTTAAAACATCAATAATAAAAACTGTACTATTATTTATAACGGACAAAAAAATCACGTTAGTTGTATGGAAGCCCCCCAAAATATTGATTTAATTCTAGTTTTCAGTATTTTTTGTTATAGCGGCAACAAAATGTCATCATCTGTGAAAATTTTAGCTCTCTAACTATCACGGTTCATAAGATACAGCCTGGTGACAGACGGAAGGACGGGCAGAGGAGCGAAAACAATAGGGTCCCATTTTTCCCTTTGGGTATGGAACCCTAAAAATTAAGACTAATTGATTTTAAACTAACTAAAAGTTAAGGTCCACCTAGGCTGACCAATGCATAGTAGAATAAATACCATTAATTCAACATTTCCTACCCAGTTTTCATCAAATAAAATGTTTTCTTTCAATTTATTATCAGCTTCCAGCTTGTTGAGTATCTCCTGCCGTTTCTGTTGCTCTGCATAGAACTCTTGGAGAGCTGCAAATGTCTCTGCAGACAGTGAGGGTATGTCGTCATCACCATCCATGGTATGTGGGACCTTTGAATTACAAAAAAATACAATTTTTGATTGTGGACTATTAGTAGTTCTACTGCAGGGAAATGTCTTCCAATAAATAGAGAAGACATAACTAAATAAACTCTTTAGGAGTGAAGTTTTATTGACTATTTAAATATTAAATATCATAAAAAAATATTCCTGAAAGTTTAAAACAAGAAAACTCATGGAAAACTGAAGAAAAAGACATGAAAAGAAGGAAATGGTTCTTTTCTTGTTAAAAGTTTAACTTTTATAGTGACAGCATCAGATCCTCAGCTAATTTAATGAGGTTTACATGAGGATCAAAACTACATTTCTTTGTTGATACCTACATCTAGCCAACAGCAACTTGATTGGCATTAAAACACCTGCTTAGATTTATAAAAATAGTGGCTGTCGCTAGGCTACCGTAACTGCTAAAGCGTTTTGATCAGAATATTTTGCGATATACTTGTGGTCTTAGGACCATCTCGCGTTAAATTCGTAGTGTTTGGATAGATGCAATCTTTCAGCTCCAATTCGACATTATCTAATCAAACTACGTAGCTTTAATGTCGTAATAAGTTAGATCATACGAAAACAGAGTCGATCTACATTACAGTCTGCGCTAAACATGTGTGTGACAGCTATAAATAGGTTAGTTTGTGGCCGTGCTGTGCCCGCGGAGCACAAGATGTTCCAAAACTTTGTCAGATAAAAATCACAAATACTGTCCCAGCGTGAGGTTGAGCATCAGAAATGGACATAGTTAATTTGTAAGTATCCTTATTTACTATATATTAATAATACCTGCTCCAATGTTACAAATTTCGCTGAAAAGCTTGAAACTTTGGAAATCCCAAATTCTAACCTTGATCAATAGACAACATAAATTTAACTGTCAAAATTGTCATTGTCATTTTACAAATAATGCTGTCAAATAAAATGTTGCTATCTTTGATGTTTAAATTCTACCACCCCTGTCATTAACTAATATTTCATTATTTTAGTGGATGAAGATGGAAACGCAGAATCTTCAAGTAGTACGCTTACACGAAAACCCCCATTATTTAAAAGCATGCTGTGAATTAATCAACGATGAGTGGCCACGCAGCGAGACCGCCCGGATGATGTCACTTCAAGCCTCCTGCAACCACCTGCCAACAAGCTTAATTCTCATCGATGATATGAAACGCCTTCTTGGGCATTGTAAATTAACTGCTATACCCAGCATACCGGAAAGTTGTTTTATAGAAACTGTAGTTATCAGTAAATTTATGCGAGGAAAAAGGCTAGGTAGCTATTTGATGAGACAAGTTGAAGAATACTGCAAAAATATATTAAAATTAAAGATGCTACATTTATCCACCAAAGGACAGGAAAACTTCTACGCGAAATTAGGGTATGAAAATTGTGCCCCAGTCTCCATTTATGGTGTCCGTAGTTTTAATAGCGTACCTACAATTAGTGATAAGATTCCAAATCAAGTGCCAGTAATTAATAATATTGTAGAAGGAGCACCACCTCCCCCGCCCCCACCGATGCCAAAACCTGAGACTATGGTAAACAACACGTTAAAATCGACTAAGACTTTTATGTTCAAGTATTTGTAAATATAAGTAGTTTTTTAATAATTAAAACATATTTTATTAACCTGCTACTGCGGCAATCCTTTATAATGGCGTCCTGGCCGAGTGTCAGCCACGGCACGAGTTCATATAAGGAGATCAGCCAGCTGCACAAGCATTTGCTTGGACAATAGACCTGGTATTCACTATTGCTTCTCTCTCATGGCCCGACGGGACGGCAAGCTGACACGACCAAACAGTCATCAGGCGCAAGACCACAGGACTGTCATTAACGTAGGAACTCTCCAATTCACGGGTGTACCAATCTCCAACTTGCAGGCTTCGAGCTGCTTTGTGAAAGTTTCTAAAACCGTCAAAGTGATTTCGGCCCCACCCGGGAATCGTACCAAGACATCGTATCAGCCCGAGATACTTGGATGCGACACAGGTACACACGAGGTACATATTATTATTGTGGTACAGTAGTACCTATAGTAGGTGGGTATAATAAGACCAAAATCTAATTTTAAAATCAGGTTTAATACAAAAATATAATACCTACAAAAGAATATTTGGTCAGTATTTTGGTAAAAAAATTATTAGGTAAGTACAACATATTAAAATTAAGATTGAATAAAAAAAAATTAAAATATTAATTTTAAAGGTCTAAAATATGTAGATACGTCTATGAATAAACTGTAGTAAAAAAGAAGGGAGGTACACTGTACAGTAGGTATGTTAGATTTAATTCTGACCAATGATTCTGACTTCTCTAACCAAAAAGATAGAATGCTAGATACATAACCTCCTCCTTTTTGGGAAGTCGGTTAAAAATTGCATATTATTGAATTACAACACATTTAGAAGTATTTTTTTATTTCAACTGACATCCCATCTTATGAACGCATAAAACTACCTACAGTTTGCTAAAATTATACTTAACTTAAAATTAATGCATATATTTTAATGCAACAAAATAATAACACCATATTTCGTAACAATAGAGGTATTTTTTTATGTTTATTCTAAGTTAAAACTTGAGTAAATACTGTCGTATCAACCTATCAGACTACAACTGAAGGAAACAGAATTGCAACATTCTTGCAGTCTTTTTGATTATAAAGACCGTGTTTGCGATCGTCGTGACTTCGCGAGCAAAGTCAAGTGCAAATATAAGCGAATAGACAGCTGGCTTCGGACATAGACTTATGTACCTACAAGCCCAGTGCATACCGCTGGAAGCGCGTCGGAGCGCATTTGAAGACAACAATTTAATATAAACCTTAACTACCTTAACATGCACTTAGACCGTGTTATGGAGGTTATACCCTACAATTATTTTTCCCACATTCTATTTATTTATTGCAAAAATGTATACAGTTACAGAAATGCATCCTTATCCTAGGTATACATTACCCTGTTAGGGCGCAGCAAATTAACTTAAAACTATCTCAACACAACATATATACTTACTGTTTTTTTACATTCTTCTATACCAACACCATATTTCTTGCAAATAAATGATTTTTTATTTTTTATTTGTATGTCTCTACCAGACCGCGGGACTATAGTCCCGGATTTTTGGGAGGAGAACGTGGGGCCGAAGCCAACACGCTGAAGCCCTTTTGAGACAACTTTAATGAAATATATATTAAATTCATTTATTCAAGTGACCATGACCCATTTTGTTAGTAACAATTTTTACTTAATTACTATGTTAGTAAATTACAAAACAAAGCATCCTAACCTAAGATAACTGCCTGTATCAAATCACCACTGCAGGTCTATCACCGAAGTGGAAAGTCTGCAGCAGTGATTCATATACAGGCAGTCGAGTCTACTCGCTATACAGCGCACTAAGGTGTTGGGCGAAATGGTGACACAAAACCGACGATTATCCCTGAATACACTTTAGAAACGTACCCAAGGACAATCCCCGGTTCGGGGCTAAACTATTGCTAACTATGGATGAAAACTACTTGGGCTATTGTCACAGGATGCTAATGGACTAGGAATGGGGACACTACGGGAACTATGGCACCTGCCAATGAAACATGAGCGGCTGAAGGGTGAGGATACCTCGGCGGACTTTAAACGCTTATTATTTATTATTATTGCAGTAGGTTATTATGGAATTTTGCCGCCTCCTAAAACGTGCCGCCTGGGGCATTTGCGCCCCCTGCCCCTGCCACGCTGCGCCACTGCTTCTTGCTTCATAATTGTGTTCTTCGGGATGCCTAGCTCTATTATTTTGTTTGCTATTTAAACATGCTTCTTTCACAGCTAACTCATTCTGCTTGTGTTTTATCTTATTTTCAATATCCACTTTCAATTTAGCTTCTTTGGAATGAATTTGTTTTATTTTATCTTTAATTTCACGAATCTTGTCAGTTTCATTTCTTTGCATAGTTTTAATTTCGGCGTTTGATTTTTCTTCTTTCAAAATTAGCTCATTTTGCATGGCATTGATCCTTTTGTCGGAGTCTCCTTTTAAATCGGCATAATGTTGCTCAATTTTATCTATCTCGGACTGAAGTTTGTCTTTTTCCTTACGTTCATTCTTTAGCATAATATTGATATTATTGTCGAAATCTCTTTTCGCTGTAGTCAACTTTTGTTCTAAGCTGTTGATATCACGTTCTATCTTAATTTTCGTTTGAGCTTCTTCATCTTTCATTTTTCCAATTGCAGCAGATATTTCTGTTTCTTTATTAAGATATTCTTTTTTCATCGCTTCAATACTATTATCAACAGCAACTTTCGTCTCTGACTCAATTCTCAACATCTCATTTATTTTATTACGAAGTTCGATCTCTTTTTGAGATTGTTTTTGTTGCATACTTTGTAAACGGTTTTTCAGAACTTTAAAGTCTTTTAAAGCCGCATCTAACACAGACTTATAACACTCTCCTATTTTTATATCTTTATCGAGAAGGTCTTTCAGTTTCTTGAGGTCTCGGGCCATCAGGAATTTCCGATGAGTTACATCCCAAATTTTACGTTCTATAGTTAATGACAAAGGATCCTTCACCTCATCTTCGTCCATGTCCCCATTCATGTTTTGTTCCTTTTCTGTTTTACCGTCACTGGTCTCACGGTCTCGTTTCATCTGAAATCCAAAAAAAAAATTAGATATACAGTCGTGGTCACATAATTAAAGACACGCCGTGACTCGTAGTGAAATAAATAGTTTTGGTACTGACATGAGCTTAACCACGGTATAAAATGTAATGTAATTATTATTAAAACAAACATTACATTGTGTTCTTTAAATTAAGGATTTAACGCTCTATGGGAACTGAACACTAACTTTTGTAGCGGATACTTGGCTGGTCAGCTAATTAAAGACAGTAAAAGCCGAGATAAGAAAAAAAAACGATAGATAGAAGTAGTCGCCATACTTTTTTTTAAAGTGAGTATAAGATTTACAATATACAATTAAGGTAATAATTTAGGATCCCTTCATTAAAATTTTTCATTTTAGTCCAATCAAAACGACTAAAACAAAAAAAACTGGTAGGTAAGTAAAATGTTTTAGGCTTTTTTAAATAAAGTTTTGTCATGCGGATTCATTCAAACCACTTGAATTGTAATAAGAACATGGTAATAAATTTATTATTAAAGATGCCTTGTTAATGGTATTAAAAAAGTCAAGGTTTGAGAACAGCTGAAAACCGACGCCAAGGAAAACTTGTCCGCAAATAGACTTTACAGTGGTGTTATAAAGAACTAATATATAGAGTCCATTACAAGCAGGAAGAGATACGGGCTGAGGGACCCCTGATGTAAGCCAACACCTACACTGAAGCTGGTGGTAGTGCCCGCTGCGGACCGGACTTCTGTACGGCATCTGCCGTACATCGCTCGGATCAACTGCACATACTTCCCTGGTATACCTTTCTCCTCAAGGGCCCACCACAAAACCTCACGAGGCACCCGGTCATATGCCTTCTCGAGGTCAACGAACACCATATGCAAGTTTTTGTGTGCACTCCTGTACTTTTCGCACAATTGGCGAATACAGAATATAGCGTCCGTTGTACTCCGACCAGGCATAAAACCGAATTGATTTCGTGCGATATCACTCTCTTCTCTCAGCCTCCTTTCAATAACTTTCTCCCACACTTTCATAGTATGTGACATTAGCTTTATTCCTCTATAGTTGTTGCAATTCAACACATCACCCTTGTTCTTAAAAATGGGCACCAGGAAACTATTGCACCACTCGTCTGGTATAGTTTCCTCTTGCAACAACTTATTGAAGAATAAAGCCAGCCATTTCCATCCATCCATCTTTAATAATTTCCACACTTCCACTGGTATTCCATCTGGCCCTATCGCTTTTCCATTTTTCATTCCATTCACTGCTAATCTGACCTCATCCTCACATACATTTCTTACAAGGCCCTCGTTCACCGCTTTATGATGGAGCACACCGCTCCACTCATTTTCTTCATTCATCAGTCTTTCAAAATATTCCTTCCACCTACCTTTAATCTCCACATCATTCGAAAGGACCGTTCCGTCTCCATTCTTTACACACCTTATCTGGCATACATCTCTTGTCATTTTCTCCCTAGATTTAACCAATCGGTAAAAGTCATTTTGACCAGCTGGGCTATCTAGGGAGTCATACATCTTCTCGTGCGCTTTTGCCCTTGAAATAGCCACAATCTTCTTTGCTTTCTTCTTACATCCGTTTTCAAGTCAACGGGCCCTTAAAATTCAATATCAGACGATTCAGATGTTTGATTTTGCTGACCTGATGAAGCTAGTGAACTAATAAAGATTGTGTTAGAATGACATAGTTAATGGTTTAACAATGGTTACTTGTTAACATAATGGTAATGTGGTACATTTGAATAAATTCGAGTCTGACTTACCGGACGCTTTTTTGGGGCTCTGGGTTTCGCCGAACCCTGAAACAATATTAATAAATTGCTTAAATATCAGAACTTACCCAGTGTTCCTATGTTGATAAAAATCTTGTTTTAAAGCTTAACTCACAGAGGAGCCTAATTAGATAAATATTTTTCCCTATTCCCAATCTTATTTGCGGCGCGTTTCACCGATAGCAGCAAATGCAAGCAATGTTTTTTTCTGTAGGTATTATTATATCTAAGTACTTTTGTATTATTAAATCTGCAAATAGATTTGAAGCACTTTTAAGTCTGGTTTTAGAGGTAAGGTTTTGTGACTCTAGATGTGATGACAGGATTAAAAATAGTGATTCTTATTAGGCACGGATATTGAGATCTCAGCGGAAGAGTGGGGGATCGCTTTGCGCACTGTACACACAAGGCAATAAACCTCTAATATAGTAGATAATAAATCGCTTCTGCGCAGGTGAAGGTCAGGGCTCAATATCCGTGCCGATAACAAAATATTTATTAAGATATATCGCAACAAAGATTTAGCGTCCCCACCCTGACATGACTTGGGTCACGTCTATTGTAAAATGTGTACTTTAACGTATAATTTCAGTTTTCATGTTTATCAGTATATAAAATACTGTTTATAACTGATGATAATACGTACGGAACCATCAGTGGGCGTGTCCGACTCGGAGTTGGGCATTTTTTCTTTAATTACTTCTTCTAACAATGTATTTACACGCTGGAACATGGAGAAATATGTCATATTAAACCATTTATAGGGTCAATTCCCACTGAAAGAGCAGCGGCCGGCAGCGGCCGGCAGCGGCCGTAATTGCAAGGGATTGAGCGCGAGCGCGGCGGGCCGCACCGCGCCGCGCTCTTACATTTTCCGTGCTCTTACGGCCGCTGCCGGCCGCTGCTCTTTCAGTGGGAATTGACCCTAACCTCCCCACTCAGAGACATTTAATGATTACTTAAGTCACTCCTTTGTGGCGGAATGCAATACAAATCCTTCACTAAGGAATGGCTTAGGCAAGTAACCATTAAATGTCTCTGAGTGGGGAGGTAAGAAACTAAGCTAGGAGACAATTTATATATTGCAATTTTATTATTTGATTTGATTTCGAGTTCTAATAAATAAAAATAAAATTTTATCATAATGAAATGTGTAACCTACGTAATAAGTATCAGTTTAGTCAATCTATACTTATATTATAAAGCTGAAGAGTTTGTTTGTTTGAACGCGCTAATCTCAGGAACTACTGGTCCGATTTGAAAATTTCTTTCAGTGTTAGATAGCCCATTTATCGAGGAAGGCTATAGGCTACTTTTTATCCCGGTACGGGAAGTAGTTCCCACGGGATGCGGGTGAAACCGCTGGCAGAAGCTAGTTTTTAATATAACTGAGTATTCTATAGAATATAAATAGTAAAATTATGTGTTACACTTATTATCTAACTTATTACCCATTGCGTGTAGCCTCATGTAGGTACACTTACTGTAAATTAATAATAATATTTTAAAAATTGCATAAAAAACTAGAATATATTTTGTGTAGGATGGCTTTGTTCCGGCTTTACATGGCATGGACATTTAACCTGCACCCTTTCAAGTAATCCCTCATGTTTATAAGCACAGCAGGTATTTACTCTAGTGATATAGGTAGATACTTACGTCAAAATCGACCTCGCAGTTTCTGAACAACTCTTCGCCCGAGTCTGACATCTGGAAAATTCAAATAATTTGGTTTAAACATTCAACTTAATTTAGGGTCCAAGGGGTATTGGGTTGCCCGGGTTGAGCAGGTCAGGTATACAATCGCTCCTTATAAAACACTGGTACTTACTCAGCTGCATCAGGGCCCCGATTCTCCTAAGTTAATAATGTCAAAATCGAATAGAAATCGAGTCGCAATACGATCGCAATAGCAGTTTTAACCATATCGGGCATTCTGCTATTAATAAAAGACCAATCGTATTCGATTGACATTTGATTGGTGTGTGTGCGATTGGTCTGCTATTTTGGTGATTTTGGTCTATACGGTAGTTTGCTGTACAATAATTTTGCAATCGTAAATCATTTGCAGACAAAATGATTCATTATTGAATGATAGAAAAGGATAAAAACGTTTATTTCAAAGAAAAAATAGCGGAATGCCACATACGCTTCAATCGTAATCGAGTCGGGATTGGATCTCAGTCGAAGGTAAAAGAAAGTAAAATTAGGAGAATCGGGTTAGACTGGTAGCCGACCCAAAAAAATGCTTGGGAGTCTACCGGCGTTCCTATCCTCGGTCTGCGGCACTAAAGCAAAATTTTAGCCCCTTCACTGATCGATTCTGAGGTGCCGTTTCTGACTGAAGGTATGAACGCCTGGAAAGTGGCTTGCCCAAATACAGCCTTCCCTGATAACCCGGCTTCCCAGAGACAGTGGGACGAGCCGCTCTGCAGATTGACGAGAAATAAACTAATTGAAACATCTGTCAATACTGCTGAGCGTGCCCGCCTACTGACTGTGGGAGAGTGGGAGTCAGGGCTATGGCTTCACGCACTGCCGTCACCCAGCGTTGGGACCATGCTGGGTGACACAACATTCCGGCTTGCTACATGCCTACGCCTCGGCGCTCCCACTCTGGGGCTCCGCATCGCTGTCAGTGCGGCGAATCTGTGGACTGCCTTGGGTACCATGGTCTTTCCTGTAGCAAAAGTGCTGGTCGCATGGCACGACACGCCATCATAAATGACATTATCCGTCGTGCTCTTGTCACCGCCGGAGTGCCAGCCGTTTTAGAACCCACAGGCTTAGCGACGATGGCAAGAGACCAGACGGGATGTCTATAATGCCTTGGAAGATGGGAAGGTCTTTGGCGTGGGACGCAACCTGCGTCGACACCCTTGCACCTTCCCACGTTCCCAGTACGGCGAGCTGTGTCGGTGCAGCTGCTGCAACCGCGGAAATCCTCAAACGGCACAAATATGTAAACCTCACCGGCAATTGCATTTTTGAGCCGTTTGGGGTTGAAACCTTGGGACCATGGGGCCCAAGTGCCCACAGACTCTTTCGAGAAATCAGTAAGCGATTAGTGGACTCCACTCGTGACCAAAGGGTGTCCTATACTTCGGCCAAAGGATATGCATTGCTTTAGGGCACGATCCCCGCTGACGATGCGGATGAATATTTTGATACTTAGTTTTAATATTTCCCTATCATAAATTGTATTCTTATTATTTTAATTAAATAAATAGACTGATCCTTAACTTTATTAAGTAACAGGAAAATAGGTACGAGCTAATTAGGTCCTTTTTGACTAATTGACGAAGAACGGATGTTTGCGAAATCATTCAGCTCATTTTTCCTGTCTTTTATAGGTACTCTAAAACACGCGTTAGTTGCTACCTATAGGTACCGTTGAGGAATTCCCTCGTCTCTTTGTAGTCTCCATCATCTTAACCTGCATAAGTCACACACCTGAATGTCAAGTTTTACTTGAAGTGTGAAGGTAGGTATCTACAATTTCCGAAAGTGGCCCTTGATTTCTCAGGGTTTCTATTATCAGATCCAGACCTGATGACAATGGTACCATTTGGAAAGTATTTTGAAAAAAAAAGTACCTATTCATTTTTCATTGTTTACTCGACAACATAGAATTTATGAACTCACTCAACTAAGTACCAAGCAAAGGATTAGGTGGACGTGTTCTATCAGAATACAGCCCTTTTTAGTTGGCCCACTTTTAAAAGATAAATCCTTTGACAGGTAGCACGGCTGACAATTAACTACAAAAACAGTTTTAAAACAAGGTAAGTAACTGTTAATGAAAAGAATTTTAACATATTTTTTACTTGCAAAGCACATCTATAGCGTAGGTATGAGTATTTGTGTTAGTCAAGACAGAAGACAAGAAGTAAATGGGTTACAAATAAGGTATTATTTTGTTTAAAAAAATCGTACTCGTTCGGGGAAAAAATGCGATTTTCAAAGTCAAAGTCAAAGTCAAATCATTTATTTCATTTAGGCCTTTACAAGCACTTATGAACGTCAAAATTATAACTAAGTTTGATTCTAGTTGCCCATTCCAAAAGTAGCTTCCTATGGAGAAGAACGGGCAAGAAACTCCATGGTTACTCTTTTTAAAAATAATATAGTATTACAATTTGTATGTATTGATACATACAGTAAAAGCATGCGAAGATCATGTAGAATCGCAAAGACAAATGGGGATAAAGTGACAATTAAAATGCTACATGGTGTTCACATTTACAAATTGGTTTATATTTTGGTACAAAGTTACAAACAAATAATCAAAAGATGAATACAATTTTATTTGCTGGTGTAATTTTAATTTGTTAATTAATTCGATATTGTCAGTATGTCCTATGGAGCAGGACCAGCATGTTTCCAAGCATTTTTATCTTGAATGTAATCTTCTAATTTATAATATGCTTGCTTACAAAGTGTGGCTTTTATATGAGTTTTAAACCGCATGTCATTTAGTTCCAGAATGTTGTCTGGTATTTTATTATAACATTTGACACAATATCCCATGAAAGATGTATGTACTTTAGATAATCTAAACTGCGGGATAGCTATCTTATTTTTATTTCTAGTGTTATAATTATGTCTATCACATATTTTTTTACGCCAAATGTCCGGGTTTTTTTAATGTTTGTCCGGGTTTGGCGAAATTCGAGATGGCAGCCCGAGTCAAGACTAAAGACATCGCGGATAATATTACGATTTCTCAGAGACTCGTAACTTGACGAGAGTTATCAAATAATTCACTTGAGTCGTATATTATTGCGCACGACGTGATTGACATTTATTTAGATTGCACGGGTCGATCGAAGTTATGGTAAAGCAATGCTTGGCACGGCCTTGTCCATAGATAAGTGACCATCTTCTCATGACGAGATCATCCGTATTTCGAAACATTTTAAATTTATGGGCCCTGGCTGTCATCTTTGGCAGACGTTACGGGTATTCAGATCCAGAAAGCTTGACTCCAGTCCAAGGGCCCGGGTTCCCCGTGTAGCTGGGTTGAGGAGGTCAAATAAGCAGTAGATACTTAGCATCCGGTAAGACTGGAAGCTGACCCTAACATAGTTGGGAGAAGCTGACGATTTAGAATGTACGTATGCAGAGTTAAGGCCTATATAATTTTATTTCCCATTGAAATTAACTTGTTGCATTGTTATATGTGAATGATAATAAATAATTTAGTCACGTTCTCATGCGCCTGGCAGTGGACTTCCGATTCATCATGTTCGCCGCAGTTTTAATCGCCATTCGACAGCCAGAGGAAACTACTGCGATTAACCAGATAAAAATAATAGGTAGTTCTAAATTCATAAAAAATGTTACCTAAGTTATGAATATGGACAGAAACGCGGAGTTATGCTCGGAATTCAGTTTCGGAACGACAGCGCATTTTACGACAACTGTAGGTGCCTACGTAGGTACCTGCCTACCTACTTTAGTTTATGACTAAAACTGGGACCCGATTCTCCTAATTTTACTTAAGCGACATACGATTCACGTTCGACTCGATTCGACTGAGATCCAATCCCGACTCGATTACGATTGAAGCGTATGTGGCATTCCGCTATTTTTTCTTTGAAATAAACGTTTTTATCCTTTTCTATCATTCAATAATGAATCATTTTGTCTGCAAATGATTAACTATTGCAATACGATTGTAGAGCAAACTACCGTATAGGCCAAAATCACCAAAATAGCAGACCAATCGCAAACCAATCGAATGTCGTTGGAATACGATTGGTCTTATATTAGTAGCAGAATGTCCGATATGGTTAAAACTGCTATTGCGATCATATTGCGATTCGATTTCTATTCGATTTTGACATTATTAACTTAGGAGAATCGGGCCCCTGACAGAAGACAGACAGATCAGCCCTAATCACAGGGTTAATCTCGCATCATAAAATACCTTAGCGAGGTTCATTGTCAGAACATAATTCATGTTCTTTCAGGCCTAAGTTCACCGACAACAGAAACGTTAGTTCTCTGAAAACGACTGTTTACTACGAATACGTCCGATTTGCAAATTAAACAGTTGTTTTAGGAAATACGGACATTTATGTTGTTGGTGAGTGAACTTGGGCCTTAGTGGGACTAGTTTCATGGTTTTTATAGAGCCTTTGTACTCTTGAAAAAAAAAATAGTGGTATATTGACTTCTGACAATATTAGTCATAATAAAACTACTTTTACGGATTTGATCGCGGTTATATTAATATTATTTAATCCCGACGTTTCGCATCCTTTACAGCGTCCATGGTCACGGACAGACAAAGGTGTTGATCGTCTTGCTATTTTAGTTACACCCTACATTTGTTGATTAAATGTAGTGTGAAAGTAAAGTAGTGTGAGTGTAAAGGATCCGAAACGTTGGGATTAAACGATATTAATATAACCGCGATCAAATCCGTAAAAGTAGTTTTATATTAGGTACTGGTGATTTTATTGGAAGCCGACTCCAATATAGTTGGGAAAAAGGCTCGGAGGATGAGGATGGTGATTAGTGGTGTCAAAGTCAAAGTCAAAGTCAAATCATTTATTTCATTTAGGCCTTTACAAGCACTTATGAACGTCAAAATTATAACTAAGTTTGATTCTAGTTGCCCATTGTGATGGTGATTTTAAGTTTTTGTTAAACTTCTAAAAAGGTAGATATGGTCAGCATCAAACGTTGCTGAACCAATCGAAATTTTCAGAATTGCTCAACAACATAAATGGTCACAATACAATTTCTTAAAAACACAAACGGAAAAATGTAGGTAAGTACTTAACCTTTTGAACGTCTTAAGTTACACATAAGAAAAACAATGCTCCAAGCGATTCATGACGGAATGTTACACTTAAGGACTTGGTCAGGATTGGCCGCTTAATATCTGTGGTTGTGTTGCAAGTAACAATAGGTACGTTCTGCATTTATAAGAAAGAAATGGTTCATTCATTCTCCATTTTAATACTTTTCAACAGCAGCAATAACGTTTTGAACAAGCTCCCAACTCGCATAGGTTCTGTGTGTTACTTAATTTAGTTTATGAATGTTTTATGTGTAAAGTCAAGATTTTACTAGCAAATAGAATAGAGCTATTAAAACAAAACCGGCCAAGTGCCCGTAGTTCCGTACCATTATTTAGAAAATGAGCAAAAAATCATATTTGTTGTAAAGGAGCCCCCAAAATATTTATTTTATTCTAGTTTTCGGTATTTGTTGTTATTGCGGCAACAGAAATACATCATCTGTGAAAATTTCAACCCTCTAACTATCACGGTTCATGAGATACAGCCTGGGGCCAAATTCTTCTAATTTTACTTAAGCAACTTACGATTCACATTCGACTGCAATCCAATCCCGACTCGATTAAAGAAATCGAAGAATGAAGCGCATGTGGCATTCCGCTATTTTTTCCCCAGGTGACAGACGGACGGACGAACGGACGGACAGACGGAGAGACAGAGGGAAAAAGAGCGAGCTTTAGTATTTAATTAAACTAATCAAATCATTAAAGCGAAACACCGCATGAAAATCGGTTGAGCTCTGAGATAATCGCGCACAAATACACATATACCAACTTGCTGGTCAAACTGAGAAACTCCTTTCTTTTTGAAGTTTAGCAAAAATAAATATCCGGCATTTTCACTGAAGGCACAAAGCAAAAACATTGAAAATTCACCTGTTGAAGTTTCTAAGTAGTAACTTACCTTGGCAAAGTTTAAATTAATTGTTTATATTAAATCACTTCACGCCACTTTCAAATCAATCAAGCATAGATTTAAGATATAGTTTATAAGAAAACTTGATTCTAATAATAATCAATTAAATACGCATAAAATTAAAATAAGTGTACACAACATACCAGCGAACTTGCTAAGCTGCGTTTGCCGCCAAAACGTGCAATCTCATCCAGTCGGCTTCCCGTGCATGATGCTTACGTCATCACAATCAGCACAGTACACTGATCCCCATTAGACCACGCTACATAACATAATTTATAATACATACGTATTTATACTCAGTTAACATTTATAGCTTATCATATTGTTAAGTGTACGAGTGTATTCATCATTGCGCGTTGATGTTCATTTGTCAGTTTTCAACTCAGGGGCTGGATTCTGCTAACTTTATTTAAGTGACATACGATTGATATCCAACTGAGATCCAATAACGATTGAAGCGTATGTGGCATTCCGCTATTTCTTCTTTTAAATAAAGGTTCTTACGCCACAAATTGAGTTTGAGGCCCACTTTCATCAACAAGATAAACATCATGCAGCTTTTCGTAAAGCAACTGTTTCTATGAAAATTTTGCATGAAAACATTTGTTTATGTTTTGTTATCGTAGGTACTAGAGCCTGAGAGTTTCTTAGTCAGGCATTATTTACTTACAAAGTCACGTAGAATGGAAATAAAGAACATAGGTACAAAGTGCAAAAATAATATTTATTACTGCACTCCCCCTACGCGCAAAGTGCGGTGTAATGTTTTTTCGTTCCAGCCCTAACTTCTTTCAAATAAAAAAGTAATATGTAATTAACAACGGATCACGCAATCCAAACTTACCACCGAAAACGCAAAATACATAAAACCATCTAGTTTTTAGAAATTAGTAACCTAATCTCCCGAGAGATGTCGCTGTACTTTATGCATAGCATTATAGGAGTACCATCTCTGTTCTGACATGATTATAAAAGAATTTCCGTCTCATGCAATAAATTGTAACGGAGATTTTTATCTCAAAGCTTGTTTATGTCATAAAGAATATTAATTAAAGTTACCGACATTAATTGCTATTAGATTAGAGGTCACAGCTTTTAAAACTCGACCTGTCCTAACTTGTTCGCAGTATTTTCACGACCATAGACAAGCATAGAGCTGTTTCGAATGACATTGAAATAATGGTATGTGATAGGAATGTTGATAGCTTTGTGTATTTTAAGCATTGACATATAACTATAATTTTAAGTATCTTGAGCTTGAGAGGAGCTTATGTTATGGTTTCGTAAGATCCGTATCCGGTCAAAGACACTTAACCTTTTCACCGCCACGCCATATCGGTATTCCCTTGCCCTGTACGCCAAGCCCGAAAATCTTAATTTTAAATATCTACTAAAAAATACATAAAAGTAATGATTTAATAGGTTTATTTTGTATTTTTCTGCGACCTGTTTTTTGTCGAGTATAGCCGTCGTTGGCGCACAGGGCACGCTTGCTCATGTCGGCTATAGCCGACATTGGCGTTCAAAAGGTTAAGTAAGTTTTGTACGTACGCGTGCTTTTTTCTAATACCTATGCTATTCAATCTCATCCATACTAATTGACTGAAGTGATAGAGAGGAAACATTTTTTTGTTTGTTTGTTTATAGGTACGCTAAAGGCTCCGAAAGTACTGAACCGATTTGAAAAATTCGTTCACTGTTGGTAAGCTACACTCTCCCCAATTAAAATAGGCATTTTATCGCAGTACGTATAGGCAGTTCTCACCATTCATAAAACATTCTTATTAGCGAATCGATTAAAATGGTCGCAAACAATCTCAAAAGGACTTCATTTTACGCATGTTAGCTTCGGCCCTATGTTCACCTCCCAAAAGGAAATCTATGGCAGAGATCTACTTACCTGCGTACCCTTAATTACTTTTTTTAAAGAGGTCAAATTGGTGAACTTTCATTCGTCGTAAAATCAATGTTAAAAGAGCCAGAGATATAAGCAGACAAGTTGCAGTCATCCACGTAGAAGACAGGACAAGATGGCGAAGTTGACTCTTCAAGGTCACGACCCTTAGCCTTGAGGACAAACGACACACGGAGGAGGATATTATTCCGAGCTTGGAATTGATTAGGTACCCCAGTAGTGTTGGTGAATGGGCGGTAGGCGGATTTGCGGTTGCATTACTAATGATACCTGCCGCGCCCCGTGCATACAACTATAGATAAATTCATGTAACAATCATCCTTATGTAGAACAAATACGGTAGAATATCTGACGCACTTCGAACGTTTTATGTTTGGGGAAGGGATCACATAAACGTCAGTTTTATTTAAAAGAAAAAATAGTGGAATGTCACATACGCTTCAATCATAATTGAGTCGTGATTGGATCTCAGTCGGGTAAATTTAGCAGAATCGAGCCCCAGGCAGTCTCAAGGCGCACAAAAGTATGTTCAGTTCCTAAAAACAATTAGCGTTAGTGTCCATCTAGCCGAGCCCTAAATACCTGCAATATGTGCGTGTTTTCAATTACCTAATTTGTTTGTTTCTTCCACCCACGTCCGACATTACAACAGTTGAAGTGTATGATAGCCCACAAGCTATTTACTTAATAGAATTGTAGTACTTTAATTAGAAGCTAACCAAGGGAACTTACTTAATTGATGCTGTCTTCCACAATATCAACAATGACGCATTTGTTTAGATCTAATTGCCCATTTCAATAACCGATCTACCGTTGTTTTTCGATAAGAGATTGAAATTTTACATCCCTACTAATATTATGAATGCGAAAGTAACTCTGTCTGTCTGTTACGCTTTCACGTCTAAACCACTGAACTGATTTTAATAAAATTTGGTACCTACAAAGATAGAGTTGATCTTGAGAAAGAACATAGGATATTTTTTATCCCGGACTTTTGAAGAGTTCTTCTTTCTCTTGGAAATGCTATATAACCGAACTCGACGCGGGCGAAGCCGCGAAGTAATCTATATGTAGCTAATGTCAAAATTCTATCTCCAATCGAAAACAACAGATTGATCAGTTATTGAAATCCGTAGTGAGGTGTCTCTATGACATGAAGATTGATATTTTCTGACATGTTTGACACATATCGTCGTAATTTTAGGCCAGAATCTGTAAAGATAATCTTAATGCATGTTGTGCTTACCTTTAAGAAATTGTTACACAAGTTATTGTTATGATTATTGTATTTAAAATTTGTATCGTGTAAACAATTGTTGGTGAGCCAAATAAATAAAATAAGTCTTAGGAGTCCGGTTATGGTGTATGTAGGTCGTGACTAGTAAGATCTATGAATACGTAGTAAACTAAATTCAGTCGAATTGGCAAAGTCCATAAAAAGTTGTGAAAAATTAGGTTGCTAAATAGAAATAAAACGATAAGAAAAAATTCGGTATATTTATTACATATTGATTAAGTATAATATCGATTAAAACTTGGCTTTCTCTATGTAATCCATGGCGCGTTGTCGTATCCTGTCCACCTGTTCCTGGTCTCCGATCTTCTCTTCCACTTCGATCCACTTCTTGAACAAAACCTTCATTTTCCTAGCTGGCAACTTCTGTGACGTCATTCGCTCCATTACTTGCCTGCAAAGCAAGAATTCAAGAAATCGTAAGACGAACGAATAAAAGTTAAGCAAAATGAGCAAAAAAATCACGTTTGTTGCATGGGAGCCCCCCAAAATATGTATTTAATTCTAGTTTTCAGTATTTGTTGTTATAGCGGCAATGGAAATACATTATCTGTGAAAATTTCAACTCTCTATCACGGTTCATGAGATACAGCCTGGGGCCCGATTCTCCTAATTTTACTTAAGTGCCATTCGATTGACGTTCGACTCGATTCGACTGAGATCCAATCCCGACTCGATTACGATTGAAGCGTATGTGGCATTCCGCAATGTTTTCTTTGAAATAAACGTTTTTATCCTTTTCTGTCATTCAATAATGAATCATTTTGTCTGCAAATGATTGTCCAGCAAACTACCGTATAGACCAAAATCATCAAAATAGCAGACCAATCGCACACCAATCAAATGTCAATCGAATACGATTGGTCTTTTATTAGTAGCAGAATGCCCGATATGGTTAAAACTGCTATTACGATCATATTGCGATTCGATTTCTATTCGATTTTGACATTATTAACTTAGGAGAATCGGGGCCCTGGTGACAAACGGACGGACGGACAGAGGAGCGAAAACAATAGGGTCCCGTTTTACCCTGTGGGTACGGAACCCTAAAAACCTGCAAACGTATTTACAGGTCAACTGTCGATCCCGGCCGCCATTGAACATCTTTGGCAGTAAGTCACCAGTCTTACCAAGGGTTGCCTGGGTAACTGGGTTGAGGAGGTCAGATAGGCAGTCGCGTTATGTAAAACACCGGTACTCAGCTGCATCCGGTTCAGTAAAAGCTCTTGTTTTGATCGTGGACCCAGCGAAACAGAGCCTATTTTTGACCTTGAAACCTAGCTTCCGGGGCTGCGGGATTGTTCGAAAGAGTTACCGCGGCCCTGGTACATTAAAGGCCTACGACGAAACACGACGGTTTTTAGTCAGTAAGATTCTGACACTCCATCACCGCTGCTAACCCACAGCGGGAGGGGGAAATAATCATTTGATGATTTTTGACGTCGTTAAAGCCCAACATAGTCCAACATAGTTGGGAAATCTCAGGAGATGATGGTGATAACTATTCTATTACTATTTCTGTGTCTAATTTTCAGTTTGTGGTATGCGTCTTTGGTTTACTGGGTAACTGGGTTGAGGGGGTCAGATAGGGCAGTCGCTCCTGGTAAAGCACTGGTACTCAGCTACATCCGGTTAGACTGGGAGCCGACCCCAACACAGTTTGGGAAAAAGGCTCTTAGGAAGGTACCTATGCGTCTTTGGTTGCAATTTCAAAATAAAATGTGTGTAAATGGCAATAAAATTTCAAAATATTTTTTTTTTCGATTAATAATAAAATTCTTTCTTTCTTTTCTTGACTTACCGCACATGTTCCTTGTCGCCGGCTTTGAGGAGCATGTCTACATAGGCGCTGGCCACGTCGACGCGGGCCGGGTACACAGCCAGGACTTGCTCGAACAGCGCCTCGGCTCGCTCGCGGGCACCCGAGTTGCGCTCCAACAACGCGAACTGGACTAGCACTGGCACATCTATGAAATAAACAAATAATTTTTATTTATTTAGGACAACCAACAAATCTTAGACTGAACTTCATCTTCTTGTTACAATGAATGTCATTATGATATCTTAAATATTAATGCTAAGTTGCCACAGCATGCCTACATAATATGTGGTCAGATATTCATTACTAAAAAAAATAAAAACATCAAAGTAGTCCTGTAGCAAAAATAGAAAAATTGAGCCTTTAGGGTAGAAACAAACCAAATATTTCCTCTTTATTGTATGTTTTAGTAGGTGTAAATAAACAGGAAACATTGTTTTCTACCCTAAAGGCTCCGAAACAGCTGAACAGATTTGAAAAATTCTTTCACTGAGTTTACGAGTTTGATTTTTGAATCATGCTTTTACGATTTATCCGATTTGTAATAAATGTGGCATGGCCAAGCCAAATTCAGGAATGACTTGCTCAGCTATAAGTAACTGGATCCGTTATGTACTTTATTATAATAACTAGCTGGTGGCCGCGACTTCGTCTGCGCAGGTTTAGTATTTCGAACAATATGTTTACAAATTGTAGCCTATGTGTTATTCTGATGTATAAGCTATATTATTGTAAAGTTTCATTAAAATCGATTCAGTAGTTTTTGCGTGAAAGAATAACAAACATCCATACATCCATACATACAAACTTTCGCGTTTATAATATTAGTAGGATAGTCTTATGTGTTTCTAAGAAACACTTACGTTACGTTAAGTCACGTTACGTGCTACTAATTAAAGTGCTATCAAATTAAGCTGGGGAGTTCGTTGCGCCATTTCTTCTTCCCAGCAAAAACACATAGGAAGTGGTGAAGGGCGGACGTTTTGGGGCTGTCTTTTGATGTTAGAAAAGTGCTGATTTATCAACCTAATTTGAATAACCGTTTTTGAGTGGGAAAACTAATGGAAATAAGCGCGCGGTTCCCAAGGGCCCGACCTTAGTTAACCTTGTGGTTCTTTATAGCAATGTTTGCGAAATAAATCGAGCCTGGTAACAATATCTGTCCCCGTCTTACAAGTGCTGTTGTGATTGCAATAGAAAGAGACAGCGTCTACTTTTCGTTCCCTGATCAAATGGCCGCTGACTCATACGCCTACACATATGTGCATGGTATGCAAATAAATGCGTTATCTTGTACCTGCAGTTATTGAATACCAGGTACCTAATGCATTAGAAGTGATGCTTAGCTTTGCCCATAGCGGACACAAAATATGTAATTATTAATAATGGCGTCCACGGCCGATTTAGGCGACGGCGGCTGTTGTCTTTTAAGGAGATCAGCCAGCTGTGCAGGACATATTATAGTGCACGAGCAATTGTGGAGACACAGGTGCGCTCCCTATTCCTTCACTCTCATAACCCGATACAAATCCGGACTTGCGCAGGATCCGGACCGGCGCAGGATCGACATTTACGTGTTTTCCGATGCAAGGGTGAATCAATCACCAAACTCCAGACTGCGGTCTGCTTTGTGAAAGTTTAAGAAAACCCACAGAGCGATTTCGGCTTGACCCGGGAATCAAACCCGAGACCTAGAGCACAGCAGCCCCGCTTGCGACCACTAGACCAACGAGGCAGTCATGTAAATATTATTGAAGAGTTATTTTGACCGATTTGAAAAAATCTTTGTGTAAGTGTGTTGCTCATTCATGAAGGGAGAGTTAGGCAGCCCATTAATTTTTGAGATTAAAATAATTTACTTGTTGTACATTGTACATTTTGTGCTTTAACTTCGAACACTAATAAGTGGGTAATTTCTAATTAAACTTATATGTGATGTGTATAACTTACGTTCTTTCTTCTCAAGCACGGAGATGGCTTTCTGCATGACCTGTGAAAAAAAAAAACGAAATTATTCATTAATTCAATCTATAAAAGCGAAATTAAATCAGGAATATATTGGGATTCCCATGAGGAAGTTTACTGATAGCATTTAGGCTATAGGAAAACAACATTATGTAAATAAAAACATCTAAAACGTCCATAACTGATTTCAAGTCAAATCAAATTCGTTTATTGAAATTAGGCTGATTATGTTAACACTTTTTCAAGGCACACTGCCGATCATAACAGGCGTGAAAAATAGTGCTAAAAATAACGCATTTTAGATTAGCAAAAAATTTTGGACACATTTTTTTTAACAGAATATTTACCAGAGTATACTTAACAACCAAAAACTAGAGCTATAGTTAAATATTAAAAGTACTCAAAAGTTACGCAAACAAAATTCAATCGTGGTGTTCGTTGATATTTGTGTGTGACAGAAAAGAAAAAATACGTGTCCATTATTTTAGGGTTATCTGAAAGACGGATTAATTACTTTTTTTAATCGCCATGCCGACTGTAGGCGCGGTTCTATCTAATTTAAACTGTAAATTACATCCAAAGAGGTTTGTTAATTAAATATAATAATGTCGGGATACCTTTTCACACACGGTCGGTTAGCCCCATTCTAAGTTATTAGTTAACTTGTGTTATGGGTGCTAACACCACTGATAAACTACATATAGCTACACATATACATATTTATAACTACATATTGTAACACCCAGAACACGGCCAACAAGTATACTCATCACACAAATGTGGAAAGAACCGGGAATCGAACCCGGGACCTCAGGTTCGGCAGTCCGGCATGGTGACCATTGCGCCATCGAGGTCGTCAATTCCTCTATGTTGTGGACCAATTCCCACTATATAAGTACTAAGGTATGTTTAGATGGCCGGATGTTTGTAAATCCGATTAGTACATTGTATAGGGAGTTATCAAAGACTCCACGTGTAGGCAAAGGGCGCGTGTGGGTGGCTAAACTGGAGGGCGGAAAATTTGCCGTTCACATAGTTAACTAACTTAACTATCATGTCATGAAAGAAAACAGTAAATGTACAAAACATAAATGTACAAATTATATCATCCTTAGCGTTTTTGTTGTCCCAAAGCTGGGCACATGCCTCCTCCCTACTAATATTATAAATGCGAAAGTAACTGTCTGTCTGTTACGCTTTCACTGAACTGATTTTAATAAAATTTGGTACAGAGATAGAGTAGACTTTGAAAACGAACATAGGATAGTTTTTATCCCGGACTTTAGAAGAATTCTCTTGGAAACGCGATATAACCGAAATCTACGCGGACGAAGCCGCGGGCGGAAGCTATTAGTTAACTATAAGTACAAAACATAGATTTTACCAATTATATCATCATTGTGTCGTTACATGCCTCCTATTACACAGTGGCCATGTTCACCGACAACATAAACGTCTGTTTTTCCTAAAATGATTGTGTGCTATGATTTTCGCATAAAATTTTCATAGTAAAAAAGTTTATTTAAGAAAACTGACGTTTATTTTATCGGTGAGCTCGGACGTTTTAATAGTCGAAGTCAAAGTCAACAATTTTTCATTTCAAATAGGCCTCAAACAGCTCTTTCGCAACGTCAAACTAGTTGCACAGTTCCAAAGATTCCAAAGTTTATGGAAAAGAAAGAAAGAAACTCCTAAAAACAATCGTCCATACATAGTATAAAACAAAGTCGCTTTTTCTGTCCCTATATCCCGTTGTCTATTTGCACGCTTAAATCTTCAAAACTACGCAACCGATTTTCATGCTGTTTTTTTTAATAGATAGAGTGATTAAAGAGGAAGGTTTACATGTATAATAACATATATTAAATAGTGGGGAAATACTGTTATACCATGCGAAGTCGGAGCCAGTCGCTAGTTTAAAATAATTTGAATGACATTGTGTACATACCTGTCTGGCCTTATCGACCAGTCCTAGTTTGAAGCAAGCGGCTCCACAGAGTCCATACACGCTGGTCTCCCGCTTGTACTTCCTCAGCATCAGGTCTACCAGAGCCACCAACTCCTGCTGCTTACCAGTCTCCACGTAAATGTCCAGTAGCTTCGAGTGGATCTTGAAGGGGTCGTTCATTTGCAGAGCTTCGTCCAGTATTTTTTGTAAAGACTCCTAGGGAGGGATAAGGGTATCGTTTAGTTTTTGTTTCTGTTATGTTCATATTGTAAGTGTGTTTATGCGTCTTATATTGCGCTATAAAACTCATTTTCTTTCTTTCTTCCTAGTATCGATAATATTGTAACGCAAAAGGTGGTTTGTTTATTATATTATTTGTTAGTTTAAACTGAAATAGTTGGTTACCTAAGTAGCGATTTTTGAGTGTATGAAAGAGTTAATTATTATTTTTTAATTAGGTTTCCGTTTTGGTATTGTAAAGGTGCATGTGAACTGAATGTATAATTCAGTACGTACAAATTTTAATACCCGAACTACTCCATTGGGTACTTAACAGATTTCTCGACCTTCATTTTAATCTTATCAATATCATATCTAAGAATATGAATAAAGATGAGACTCTCGTATACCCAGCTATCTCAACGATATTCGATATTCATAAATTTTTCAATCTCTAATCCATAACATTTATGTTCTTTTTTTCGACAAAAACAACTAGTCAACAAATAAAATCATTGAATAATTTTATTCTGGACTAGCCGTTTTCCCGCGGTTTCACCCGCGTCCCGTGGTAACTACTGCCCGTACCGGGATAAAATATATTACTCGTGGATAATGTAGCTTTCGAATGGTGAAAGAATTTTTAAAAACGGTCCAGTAGTTTTTGAGCCTATTCATTACAATCAAACAAACAAACAAAGTTTTCCTCTTTATAATATTAGTATAGATAATATTAATCCTATTTTTCAAAGAATTACCTGCAAAAAAATCTAATCGACACGGGAAATATAGGAACACGTGCATCCTACTTATATTATCAATGTGTTCAATGACTAGGAATAAGGAAAAACCCAACGGATTTCAAAAAAGCTGATATTGAACCCGTCAAAAGTAATCATCATCAGCTACATCCGGTTAGACTGGAAGCCGACCCCAACATAGTTGGGAAAAAGGCTCGGACGTTGTTTAAAAGTACCTTACCATCATCATCATCTGCCTAGCCATTTCAGCTGAGTATCAGTGTTTTACAAGGAGCGACTGCCTATCTGACCTCCTCAACTCTGTTAGGTACATGTAAGACTGATGTCAGACTTACCGGCTTCTGACCACCTGTTACGATTGCCAAGGATGTTCAATGACGGCCGAGACCTACAGTTTAACGTGCCCTCCGAAACACAGTCATTGGTGTCCAAAATATACTTAGAAAATACATACAAACTGAATAAAGATGCATTGGTACTTGCTTGATCTGGAATCTAACTCACACACTCATACTTGAGAGGTTGGTTCTTTACCCACTACGCCACCACGACTCTCCCGTCAAAAATTTATAGTTTTAAAAAACTAAAAAACAGCAAGCTAGTCATTTATTATCATCAGAACTCGGAGCGAGTGCAAAATTACATCCTAATCGAAGACCGGGAAGTGGGTCAAGATTAAATACATAGGTAGTTACAAATGAAGCTAATACCTACAAGCGTGTTATAAAATAAAAACAACAGTAACATACATGAAGTATTTAGGTCAGAAGTTCTGAGTGAACACCTGCCTTTTTGCACATATTAGTTCATAGAAACAGCAGATGCCAAAGTCCCCCTTAGTTTCCCCCACCCTAGTCTACTGTCACCCCGTCATAGCCTGAGTAGTTTCTACCATAATAAGCAATAACTTTAACGACGTGTCTAGAAAATACAGACAAATAAATAAAGACCTGTTGCTGGGGAATTTGTTCCGCGACTTCTTCCCATAAAAACATATAGTCTACTAGCTTCTGCCAGCATTTTCACCCGCATCCCGTGGGAACTACTTCCCGTACCGGGATAAAAAGTAGCATATAGCCTTCCTCGATAAATGGGCTATCTAACACTGAAATAAATTTTCAAATCGGACCAGTAGTTCCTGAGATTAGCGCGTTCAAACAAACAAGCAAACTCTTCAGCTTTATAATATTAGTATTGTTTAATGATAGCCGGGACCTACAGTTAAACGTGCCCTCCGAAACACAGTCATTTGTGTCCATGATATAATTAGAAAGTACCTTCATACAAACTTAATAAAGTTGCATTGGTACTTCTTGATCTGGAATCGAACTCACACACTCATACTTGAGAGGTTGGTTCTTTACCCACTACGCCACCACGACTCTCCCGTCAAAAATTTATAGTTTTAAAAAACTAAAAAACAAGCTAGTCATGTATTATCATCAGAACTCGGAGCGAGTGCAAAATTACATCCTAATCGAAGACCGGGAAGTGGGTCAAGATTAAATACATAGGTAGTTACAAATGAAGCTAATACCTATAAGCGTGTTATAAAATTAAAACAACAGTAACATACATTAAGTATTTAGGTCAGAAGTTCTGAGTGAACACCTGCCTTTTTGCACATATTAGTTCATAGAAACAGCAGATGCCAAAGTCCCCCTTAGTTTCCCCCACCCTATTCTACTGTCACCCCGTCAAAGCCTGAGTAGTTTCTACCATAATAAGCAATAACTTTAATGACGTGTCTAGAAGATATAGACAAATAAATAAAGACCTGTTGCTGGGGAATTTGTTGCGCCACTTCTTCACATCAAAACATGGGAAGTGGTGAAGGGCGGGCGTTTTGGGGACTGTCTTTTGTTTTTGACGTTCGAAAAAAGCTGATTTCTTGATTTGAAAGCATTGGTGTCCAAGATATACTTGAAAGTACATACAAACTTAATAAAGTTGCATTGGTACTTGCTTGATCTGGAATCTAACTCACACACTCATACTTGAGAGGTTGGTTCTTTACCCTCTAAGCCACCACGACTCTCCCGTCAAAAATTTATAGTTTTAAAAAACTAAAAAACAAGCTAGTCATGTATTATCATCAGAACTCGGAGCGAGTGCAAAATTACATCCTAATCGAAGACCGGGAAGTGGGTCAAGATTTTCTTAAATACATAGTTACAAATGAAGCTAATACCTATAAGCGTGTTATAAAATTAAAACAACAGTAACATACTATAAGTATTTAGGTCACAAGTTCTGCCTCAACACCTGCCTTTTTGTACATATTAGTTCATAGAAACAGCAGGTGCCAAAGTCCCCCTTAGTTTTCCCTACCCTAGTCTACTGTCACCCCGTCATAGCCTGAGTAGTTTCTACCATAATAAGCAATAACTTTAATGACGTGTCTAGAAAATACAGACAAATAAATAAAGACCTGTTGCTGGGGAATTTGTTGCGCCACTTCTTCTTCCCATCAAAACATAAGAAGAGGTGAAGGGTGGGCGTTTTGGGGACTGTCTTTTGTTTTTGACGCTCGAAAAGTGCTGATTTATCATCCTAAATTAAATGACCTTTTTTGAGTTTGAGCTTATAAGTTGCTCAACTGCTTTGTCACATTTTTCTAATAAAAACAATGCAACGAAAATAGGTCGACGATGAAGACACTTAAAATTATATTTACACTGAATCTTTGCAATATTATAAAGGCGAAAGTTACTTTATTTGACTAAAAACCAAGTAAGATCGTAGGCATGGGATACTATAGAAAGCTGCCTACATTATATGCCACTTTTTTACCGCGGGCTAACTTAAAAGGGGGCAAAACCGCGCGACACAACTACTTTAGAACTAGACGCTCATTAAGCTCGCGCAATACTTACGTAAAATTATGTTTAAGGTGCAAACTTATCGCAAATGTTTGCCATTAACCTAGAAAGCATACAACGACAAAAACAAACAAAGTATTCTTGAGCCGGGAATCGAACCTCATACGTAGCACCCAAAGCAAAACAAAAAAAAATAGAACAAAAGATTCTATTTACTTTACTATATGTATAGATAAGTGTGTAATAGGCCTGGCGAGTAAATAATTTGGCCGTCTTTAATGTAACCCTAAAGTAATAGACACGTATTTTTTATTTTCTTCCACAAACAAATAACAACGGACATACAACACCATTGAATTTTGTGTTTCGTTACCTACTTCCAAGTACAAATTCCTACGTTATGTAAAGAGCCCCCAGCCTCAATCATAGTTGCGTTTTATCTTAGTAAATGATATTTTTATTGTTAAAATAGAAAATACGAGCTTAATATTTGCCAATCTAAAATGCGGACTAATTAGAATCATAAATATTTTTAGCCCTGTAGTCGACCTATTGTTTAGCCGACGAATCGAACTCGCGAACTACGCAATTTTTCATTGATAAGCAAGTCGACTTGCATTAAAAAAATATAACATGTATGATAAACGTGACGATAATAGACACGTATTTTTTATTTTCTTCCACAAACAAATAACAACGGACATACAACACCATTGAATTTTGTGTTTCGTTACCTACTTCCAAGTACAAATTCCTACGTTATGTAAAGAGCCCCCAGCCTCAATCATAGTTGCGTTTTATCTTAGTAAATGATATTTTTATTGTTAAAATAGAAAATACGAGCTTAATATTTGCCAATCTAAAATGCGGACTAATTAGAATCATAAATATTTTTAGCCCTGTAGTCGACCTATTGTTTAGCCGACGAATCGAACTCGCGAACTACGCAATTTTTCATTGATAAGCAAGTCGACTTGCATTAAAAAAATATAACATGTATGATAAACGTGACGATACTATGACGCCACGGCTATCCCGAGCTATATTCCCGCACGGGACACATTAAATTCTTTCCAGTCACGGTATATGAATGATTGAAAACAAAAACGCTACAAGAAATACTATCTGCTTTTATTCCGTACGAGTTAGTGTAAAAATATAAATTAATTAAGATACAAATATATTCATGAACGAATCGATCTTTGTTATTATTAATTATGCCTGCGTACAGTATATGATTATAACAATACCTAAATGAGTGACAACATAGTTCATGAAATAAATATAGTCAACATTAGTCATTCAAGATTTCGCGCGCTTTAGCGCAATCACCTCCCAAACCATCGACAACAAAAAATCAATATGGCGGTGGCGCCACAAGTTTACACGCACGCAGGTTCTACGTGGCACGTCGCTCTGCTAATACTCTATGGTCGGGAAAGTCCGAAACAAAAATTAAGTTGCCTACTGAGTAGACGCCCATCCCAGTAATTTTCCATAATCTACATAACATGACATCAGCAGTGACCTATTTTATCTGCACGTTTCGGAAGTTCAAAACATTTTGTTTAATAAATTCGTTTTGAGTCTTGGGTTTTTTCGACATATGTATATCTATTATAATTATGCTGACTAATTCTTCGAATGTTTGTAGTCAATAGGTATTGTAGGCAGAGTGCTACCGTGGTGGATGTGTGGAGGGGAGGGGAACGAGCGAGCAACAGTGGGGCGGTGTTCTATTTTTAAATCGCTTATCTTTCTTTCTGCCCGCCGTTGCTCGCGCTTATTGAAAACATGTATTGTTATTATCAGAGCTTTGTTTAAATCAGGTGATTTCATGATTTGTACCTATGCAATTTGCAGTAGTCAGGTAAAATGAAACGACCCCCTTCGAGTGGGGGCTCATTAAATTCGCCGTGATGAGTACAGTTACAATCCATGACTTAAATATAATATGTACCTATAACCTTTTTTGATCTTTTTTTTTTCATTTTTATTGTTTGATATGTCTTTTTATTCCGTGACGGTCCCGGATCAGAATAGGACGTCCCCATCTCTCTCCCGTGGGTGTCGTAAGAGGCGACTAAAGGGAACCTAAAGGCCAGTGCATAACATCTGTACTATGGGCCACCCGCACGGTGACGGGTAATTCACCACAATAGCATTCCCAAAGAGGGTTGGTGTCAGGCAGGCGGCCGACCATAAAACTTAAGCCAAAACTTCTGCAGTATGAGGAAAGTAAATAAAGTTATGAGCGATAGGGCTAGGGCGTACCCCACAGGCGACGCGCAGGAGCAGCACCCGGCTCCTGTGGGAAATGGACAAGGGTTGTCGCACCAGAACGGGCGGGTGCGACGTAAGATGCGAGCTCGAAGTGTGAGAGAATTGAGATTGAGGTATGCGAGTTGGAATGTAGGAACGATGACTGGAAGAGGAAGAGAGCTAGCAGATGTTTTGAAAAGACGACGAATAAATGTAGCGTGCCTGCAAGAGACAAAATGGAAGGGTGCAAGGGCTAGAGAGATAGGTGAAGGATATAAGTTTTTCTATTGTGGAAGTGACGGCAAGAGAAATGGTGTGGGTATAGTTTTGGACAACAGGCTGAAAGAATGTGTCGTAGATGTTAAAAGAATGAATGATAGACTAATAGCGGTTAAATTAATTGTGGACGGCAAGGCCATAAACGTGATTAGTGTTTATGCGCCGCAGTCAGGCTGTGAGGAGAGTGTAAAGGAGAAGTTTTGGGAGGACTTTGACTGCTTGATGATGAATGTACAGGGTAGTGAGGAAGTCTATGTGGGTGGGGACTTTAATGGACACGTAGGAAGACTGAGCGATGGATATGAGAGAGTGCATGGTGGTAGGGGTTTTGGAACCCGGAATGCAAGCGGCGAGACATTACTTCAAGCTGCCAGTGCCTTCGACCTGGCCATAACAAACACGTGGTTCAATAAACGAGAGGAGCACCTCGTGACATATAAGAGCGGCCACCACGCGACACAGATAGATTACTTCCTAGTGAAGCGGAGTAGTCTATGCTGCGTCAAAAACTGCAAAGTGCTGCCAGGCGAAGCACTAGTCACTCAGCACCGACTTGTGATTCTGGATGTCAAAGTGACTGTCTCGCCCAAAAGCAACAAAGATCGGCCCCCTCCAAGGATTAGGTGGCGTATGCTAGAGAAGGAAGAATGTGCTGATGTATTTAGGAGTCAGGTTGTGGACAAAATTTCAGAAATGAACGAGATGGAAGGTAGATGTGTGAATGAATGTTGGAGTGAAATGGCAAGCCATATAAGGGAAGTCGCAAAAGACGTGTGCGGAGAGTCGAGAGGAAAAGGTCTGATAGATAGAGATACATGGTGGTGGAATGATGAAGTACAAAAGGTTTTGAAAGAAAAGAAAGTAGCATTCAAAGAGTGGCAGAATGTTGAAATAGTGAATGCAAGTCTGAAGGATGACAGAAAGAGAATCTACATGGAATGGAAGAGGAAAGCAAAGAAGGCGGTAGCAGTTGCCAGAGCTAAGGCGCAGGAGAGGTTGTACAACTCCCTGGACAGTCAAGAGGCCAAAAGAGCTCTACCGTATTACGAAAAGAGAGAAAGACGATCGAGGGACATAACCCACATAAAATGCATGAAAGATGAATCTGGCAAGGTTTTATGTAAAGATGAGGAAATAAAAGAGATGGAAGGTTTATTTTGAAAAGCTTATGAATGAAGAGAATGTTTGGAATGGAATACTCCAAGAGGCACAAGTAAATAAGGGATTGGTAAGAGAAATTAGCATGGATGAGGTTGAAAGAGCGCTTGGAAGTATGAAAAATGGAAAGGCCTTGGGCCCTGATGATATTCCAGCTGAAGTATGGAAGGTATTAAAGAGGAACGGATGTATGTGGCTAACTTTATTCTTCAATAAGTTGCTGCATGAAGAAGTCATCCCGCAAGAATGGTGCAGTAGTTCGCTAGTGCCCATCTTCAAGAATAAAGGGGATGTGCAAGATTGCGGCAACTATAGAGGGATAAAGCTCATGTCGCATACTATGAAGGTATGGGAGAAAGTGATAGAGAAAAGAGTGCGAGAAGAGAGTGAAATTACCCAAAACCAATTTGGTTTTATGCCAGGTCGAGGGACAATGGACGCCATCTTCGCACTTCGCCAATTGTGCGAGAAGTACAGACGTGTGCACAGGAATCTGCACATGGTGTTCATTGACCTTGAGAAAGCGTATGATAGGGTGCCTCGGGAAGTGTTGTGGTGGGCCATGAAAGAGAAAGGTGTGCCTGGGAAGTATGTGGAGTTAGTTCGTGCGATGTACAGGCAGTCCTGTACGTATGTCCGATCGTCGGCCGGCAATACTGACGAGTTCAGTGTGGCTGTGGGCCTGCACCAAGGGTCGGCTTTAAGTCCTTACCTCTTCCTGCTTATTATGGACGCCTTGACGGCGGACATACAGGAGGAGGCACCCTGGTGCATGCTGTTTGCCGACGACATCGTCCTGGTTAGTGAAGACGGACCTGAGATCCAGAGCAGATTGGGGAGTTGGCAACAGAGACTGGAGAATGTTGGCTTAAAAATCAGCAGAACCAAGACCGAATACTTGTTCTGCGATTTTGGAGGCCTCTCCAGTCCTGAAGCCATAGCGCTTGATAACGCACTTCTTCCAGTCTGCTCGGATTTCCGGTACCTCGGTTCGCTTATTCAGGGCGATGGCGAAATAGATCGGACAGTTACGCACAGAATTAACGCAGGATGGATGAAATGGCGGCAGGTAACGGGAACAACTTGTGACCCTCGTATTCCCCTTAAACTTAAGGGGAAAATTTACAAGAGTATGGTCAGACCTGCTGTCTTGTATGGATCAGAGTGCTGGCCCACAAAAGCGACGAATGAAAGACAATTGCATGCGGCAGAGATGAGAATGTTAAGAGGTATGTGTGGGGTTACGCGAATGGATAGAGTGAGGAATGAGTATATAAGAGGAAGTTTGAAAGTGGCGCCGGTATCAGAAAAACTGCGTGGAAACCGGCTGTCGTGGTATGGGCATGTGATGCGGAGGAATGAGAGTCATGTTGTGAGGAAGGTGATGAGTATGAACGTGGACGGATATAGTGGAAGAGGAAGACCAAAAAAACGATGGATGGATTGTGTGAAAGTAGATATGGTAAGAAAGAATGTTACTTGTGAGATGACGGCAGATAGAAGAGTATGGAAGAAGAAAACATGCTGCGCCGACCCCAAATGAAATTGGGATAAGGGCAGGAGGATGATGATGATGTTTGATATGTCTTTAACCCTTGGCTTTAACTTCCGTTTTTGAGTTCATCATTCAGAGGGAAAACGAGACCCTATTACTGCTGTTCATAACTATTTTTTATTATTATTGCAAGGGTATTAATATTTAGACCCTCTATTTTGAATAATCGATTTTTGATTCATGACTATGGACTATTTGACCAATGGGTGGGTGCTAGATTAAATTTTCAGCAAACTATATTACAGCCAGTAAAAATAGTGTTTACTTAAATGGTGTAACCCGGGATTTGATCCCGTGACCACGTTCATAACGATTACGGCTGCAATCACTAGACTGTCGCGACCCTCGAACGGATTCGCGGAAAAACAAGTCGCTTCCAAATGAATGAAACGCTTCATTCTTTTGATAATGAGTATGTAAACAGATACGCTTTAATCTTACAATGATTTAAGTACAGTCCTACTATTTGCATCTTTATCGTATTGAGATTTGTTTATTATTGAGATTTTTAATAAACTCATCTTAGGCTGATAAATCAGCACTTTTCGAACGTCAAAAACAAAAGACAGCACACAAAACGCCCGCTCGACGACATAATGTGTTACTGGGAAGTTTGTTGCGCCACTTCTCCTTCCCAGTAATAACACATGGGAAGTGGTGAAGGGTGGGCGCGTTTTTTGGGGCTGTCTCATATAATTTTGACGTACGCAAAGTAACGTTTTTCAGCCTAAACGATTTTTGTAATAAAAACTACCAAGTCTAAGTTCGAAGTTGTATCCAAGGGCGTAACCAGGCAGGGCGGGAGTTAGGTGGGTTGGAGGTAATGAACCCCCCAGGCTAATCCCAGGACCTAGCTCGACTAAAATATAGCCTATGTTACTAGGGAAGAGTGTAGCTTTACAACAGTGAAAGAATTTTTCAAATCGGTTCAGTACTTTCGGAGCCCTTCAAACAAACAAAACATTGTTTCCTCTTTATTTAGTACAGATAAGCAAGATATGGAGCAATAATAATATTTAATCTTATCTGTCTGACCATCTACTAGTTATTTAAACCAATGCAGTCTAGCGACACAATTTTGACAAACCTACATAATATATTTGCAAAATTATCCTTATCAGTTGTCAGGTGAACTACATTAATCTATGCTCCAATTTAAAAGTCCACAAAAAAATGCAGAAAAGTCATATTTTAACTGCATAATTTTTAACCGCAACGTCTAGCGTAGTAACTTTTAAGTAATCTATGGTCTAATGATGTTGCATGGCTTTTATAAGCTCTACTACCTATATTTATAAACTGACCATCATGTAAGAAAATCCATCTTTTTGAATGTCACATTGTCATAATATCTAACTGTGGTAAAATATTACAAGTCTATAAGGAAAACATGAGATAAAATCAATCAATCAATCATTGGGCAAAAATAATAGTCTAAGCCAAAGAAATATGTCTTTATGTGAAAGAATTTCTTCAATCGGCCCATTAGTTCCTGAGATCGCCCATGTATCAAAAAATACTAAGTAAATAATCGAGATAAAGATCCGTTGTTATTAAATCATAGGGCAATCCTCATTAGCAGCGCGCGAGCCAAAATTACGCATTATCTTTTCAGACGTAAATGTGACATAAACAATGCAGAGCGGGGTCAATGTCCCCGCATGAGGCCAAGGACAAATTATTGTGCATAACTGCGAAGTTTTTCTACACTCGCTAAGACGTGACTGCATAAAAATAGCATCTTCAAAAACATTGGGCTTAAAAGAACACTCCCTAAATGATCCCTCAATGATGTAATAAATACTAGCTGTTAATAATTTTATGTGTCATCTGCATTAATTTTAATTATCCTTATACCATTGTTTATTCAGAGAAAAGTTGCTATGCAATGAAAAGTATAAGGTTTAAAGCCTACTTACTTGGTGTAAACAGTTCTAATTGTTACGCAATATTGTTTATTGTTCCTAATATAATGTACCTAAGGTCTCGGGAGGTTCAAAAATCATTTCTCGGAAATCCCGAAATCATCAAAACACGTTCCCACCACTCGCGTGTAGTCGGGTGACGATCGGATTTATAGGAGAGTTATCGCGGCCTAGTGTTTTGTATTACACGAGTACTTAGGTCGAAAGCATGGACGCTCAGAACGCTCCAGTGTAGATTCAGACTTCGTACGATCAACACTACAGCAAGGAAATAAGTGATAACAACAGTAGAACTTGTGTCTACTAGACACACATTAAACAAGGTTAGTGTTATAAATACTTTTTTTAAATTCATAAACCTTTTAGCTGATTGTTTTATCTACAAAACTTTATCGTTCGTTTCTTATTTCAGTCTATACATACTTAGTGTATTTAGTTGATTAAAAACCTGTTGAGTTAAACATAACCTACAAATTGCGAGTTTTTGCAAACAGAATATAGAATTTCTTAATGATATCGTGAAATTAGAGCGGCATACTTATTTTTTATCGTAGTTTTTTAATAACATGTGTCTTTGTATGTGAACTTACATAATATAAACTTTTCATAGACCGGTCTGTTTGGTTATATTGTCAAACAAACTCATCATTTACCGCTCTAATGTTTACCAACAGTTAAGATTTTTATATGAAATTAACTTTTACTTTTTTATATCACATAGTGAATTGAAAATGAAATGCCTATCAATACATAAACTCAAGGCCGCCTTGAGGAAAACACAAAATAAAACTAAGACCTATTTTTTGCGTACGTCTGGAGCCTCATATATTATGCATGCCGCGTTTTTTTAAATTAGATAATAAATAAAATCTCAAATTTTAACAAGTCATCTAAAATCTAGTTTCGAACATATGATTGAGGAAATTGTTATTTTTTTTGCGTTATTTTTAACCAACGTCCCAAAAAGGTTCATTTATTTAGGATTTTTGTTTTTGTGCGAACAGTTTTCCTTTATTTTAAACTTATCGTAATGCAATTCAATTTAGTTTCCGTCTTTATATTATTATAAATAAATATTTATTAATGACTTTAAAGAGGAAAATGGTTATGCAATTAATTAGCCTGGGAATCAATGCACTAAATCTAATAAATTAATACAATGAGAACCTTATTAGTTTTTCCTGTTATTTTTTTTAATGTATTGTTTTGAGTAAATTCTTGTGAAATATTGAACTTGAAAGATTAACATTGAATAGTTGAACTTTTTGTATCATATATATCAATATAATCAAAATTAACAAAGGTTTCATTATTGATATGATTTAATCTAATAGATGAAGTTTTTTTTTTATAAAGACTTAATACAATTTCCTAATTGTATTTTTAGCTATGTTTGGGTATGTAGATACTTGGATAAAACCACTAGATTTCAAACATATTTTTAGCAGCTAAATATATTAATTTAGGAACCCTGAGCACACCGACAGTTTAATAATTTGTTAGTAAAATATTTTTTCATGATAATTTATTTTTGAATCTGTATTTAAAGAAAAAAATAAAAGCAGAACTGTATTGACACAGGCAAAATGTTTTTGCAAAAAAAAAATATTCAAATTTTTTCAGGGGTTTAGACACGTAATATATTTATATTTAGGCCTTATTTTCATATCATTTCTATTCATTGAATCATCAGCAAAATTGTTGTTTTCGGGTAATTTTCCTCCTTGTACGCTAAGGGGGTGTAGTACTCAAGAGAGTTTAAGGTTTATCAGCCCTTGACTAACTGCGTAGTTCGCGCTGAAGAGTAGGAAAGCCACAAGTGGCAGTTTGAAGGTTATGTTAGTGAAGGAGCGCCCCATGAGCGCCCGCCGGCCGGCGACACACAGACGGCTCCCATCGATTCGCTTATTCGCTACATTTCGCCAGTTCAGTCTGAATTCGTCAGTCAAGTCAATCGGACGCCTACCTAAATACTCTCCCTAAATATTTTCTCAAGTGACAACTACAAACAATATTTTTAATTTGTATAGTTTCTGAACAAAGGACCTCAAGTCGTCTTTAAGGTGAATATTGATTAAAATTATTTTTTGTTTAAACATCCAGTCAGTTTGCAGTGTCGGCTATTTTTAGATTTTGCAATTGCGAGTTTTTGTCTGAGTACTAAACATTTTTTCGTCAATAATATTAGAAGCAGTGTATTTTTTTTTATCTTCTTTATATCAATAAATAGATATTATTAATTCGGCCATTATAGGCTCTGATGAGCATGAACTTTTAGTTAAAACTTATTTTTTTGGTAATTTTATTAAATAAAGTGACTTGTGTCTGACTAGCTATTAACACAATTTAGCTAGCTGATTATTTTAAAAAGTTTTGTTCAGTGAGCTTTTAAATGCCTACATTTCTGATACAATACAAGAATATTTTTATACTATTATAGGTTATGAAATAAAAAAATCATAATAAGCAGTAATGGCGGTAATTTGACTTTAGAAAAAAGGGTCAAGCGTGTTTAAAATAAATCCATACATAAACTTAACTGCGCAGAAAAGCGATCCTGGTATAATTTAGCACTCATATTACAATATCACGTGGTTTTTGTCAGTTGTTCCTTGTAAAACACTGGTACTCAGCTGCATTCAGTTAGACTGGAAGCCGACTCCAACATAGTTGTTAAAGGGCTGGGCATGATGATGATTGCTTGATGACGTGGCTTTTGCCAATACTGTAGAAGCTTTCTTTTTCTAAACTTTAGAAGCTATTTATTTTTGTGTTTTGTTTTTGTCGCGTTACGGGGATTTTTATTTTTTAAATATAATTGAATGGGGTGCACTATATTATGATTGGCAAATACTTAAACATATACTCTTTTATTTATATTTTTAAATACTTTGTAATTTTATAGTGATCTATATTAATTTTAGTTTACATTTAGATATTTACAGAACTAGTATTTTACAATTATATTGTATTTTTAAATTGAATTGCATCATCTCTCTTACTACAAATTATGTTTCTATTATGTATATCCCATCTCTTATTGTTCTACTGATAGCTGTACTGCTTTTTAAACGTAGAAGACTAAAATAATGTTTATAAGTAATTTGCTAACCATTTTCCCATTAATTTACCCTGTTTCCCTTTTATGATTCATTAATATTTCATTGTTTTATCTTGATTTTTGTAAGATAGGCATAGTAATGGCAAATCAAACGTAGTTAATAACAATCAAGCTTATTATTTATTTCGTTCAAGAATGAGTCATTAGTTTAGTTTGGTAGTATGTGCTTTTGACCTCATTATATATTGCGCCTTTTTTATAGCACATAACAAAAGGCGGGGGCCATAGATAGTTATATATTATTGAACATTTACTGCCGTTACACATATTCTGTTTCTTTTGACTTGCTTACAAGAGATAGGATAAAGTACAACTTGTATGAAGCTTATGTTAATCCCTACTAAGCTAATCCACAGATACATTATTGGGATAGACGTTACTGAACTCTATTATTTGAGGAGACCTATTGTTTAGTATATAGAATGATTGCTTCTTTATTTTTGTTTAATTGATTTTTTTAAGGGTCTTCTATACATACAATACTCTTTTATTTCTAAAATAATTCTGTTATTGAATGGTTTTTTGAAGGTCAAGTAATGTTAGCCGCTACTCAGCTGAATTATTCAATTGAGATACAATCATGGCGGACCATTTGATTAACAAAATGGCGGACTTTTTGACATTTCCACAATGAATACCAATTATTACCGATTATATTATTACCGATCAATACTCTACTGTTTATATAGATAAAGATTTTTTTTATTTACTTAATGAAAGCTTATTTTAATTATGTTGTTTTATTTGAAATACAGAAAGGAATTCAAAGCGCTAATATTTTTAGATAGGTACTTAGTTAATTACTTTTATCTGTAGTATTATTAAGAATCTGAAGCAAATTAAAACTTTTTAGTTTCAATCCCTTTGTCTTTGGATTCAAAAGCTAGCATTTTTGAAGTACTGTTGAGTTACTGTTCTTGTCTTTAAAATTACATCATCTACCAAATGCATCAATCAATAGCCTTTCCGAAATACGTTGGGTTCGGCTTCCAGTTGAACAGGATGCAACTGATTACCAGTGTTTTACAAGGAGCGACTGCCTATCTGACCTCCTCAACCCAGTTACCCAGGCAACCCCCTTGATGAGACTGATTGTCAGACTTTCTGGCTTCTGATTAAACGTAAGGGCTGTCAAAGATATTCCAAGATGTCGGACCCAACAATTTAACATGCCTTTCGAAACATGGAAGAATTCGTCATGACAATATGGTCACCCATCCACGGACCGACCGCGTCAGGCGTTGTTTAACCTTACTATCAGTCGATTCGAAGCTGAACTTTGGTGTTCTAGTACTTATAAACTAAATATTTTATTGTATTTGTTATAGATGGCTGACCTTGGTCCCGAACCGACACTCAACGCTCATGAGCGCGGCATATGTGTTAAATTTTTCAAGATCCTCGCGAAAAACTATGGTGGCGAGAGCTCTTCTGCCGACATTGCGAGCCTTGTCAATGTCAGTGGCCTGAAAAAGAAGAAAGTAAGTAATTTATTTATGTAATACATCATTAAGCATTATGCACAATTATATATTAATAAATTTAGCTTACTGGGTACACTCTGGTTGGCAGATTACAAGATTTGTGACACTAAATTTTACATTGATTTTATATTTTTCATGTAAATATAGATTAGGTTTATTAATATATAAGAGTACATACATTTTATATTACATCATAATTATCATTATAAAGGTACAAGTTGGAAGCGAACTAGTAACTGCAACTGCCAACAAGTTGCACTACTGGGTAGTTTGAATTTATATGACACGGCTTTAGACGCATTCGGCTGCTCGCTTCGAACTAGCACCTTTATCATCATGGAGTAGGGAGGTGGCCCAAGTTACGGAAGGTATAAAATATAGCATCGCGCCTTTTTTCCGCGTATATGTCGCCTTACAGAGTACATATTTTAGGAATGATAACAATACTAGGTGTTTCAAGCCGTTGAATTCGCGGTTGAATACTAGTGGCCTGTAGTACGTAGCACGTGCTTTGCTACTAAAAATGAGATAAATGAAGAACTGCTCGACCGATTTTGTGCAAACTTCACATAAACCATATAATAAATATTTCGAACAAAGCCTAATCATTTGGTTTGGATAGGTGAGATTAATTTTTATATGTATATTGGGTGTGTCGTACTCCTGTGGCCAAACCACTGAATGGATTGGGTTATTTTTTTACAATTCGCCATAGAATATCATAGAGTATATTAGATAGGATGTGATTAGGTAGGCCACACCCGATATATAGACAGACTAGCTTCCGCCCGCAGCTTCGCCCGCGTAGAGTTCGGTTATATCGCGTTTCCAAGAGAATTCTTCAAAAGTCCGGGATCAAAACTATCCTGTTCTTTCTCAAGGTCAACTCTATTTCTGTACCAAATTTTATTGAAATCAGTTCAGTGGTTTAGACGCGAAAGCGTAACAGACAGACAGAGTTACTTTCGCATTTATAATATTAGTAGGGATAGCAGAGGAATGTACGTACCTGTAGATGGAATGCCATGTATGCGATCCAGAGCTGGCTGGAGTTGGGGCTGGCGAGCAGCGCCCGCTCGAACTGCTCAGCGGAGCGCGGCTGAGTGTCACTCTCTGTGGCTCGTCGCTCCAACTCCCTCACTCTCTCTTCCTCCTCTCTCACTTTAGCCAGCTTTTCGGCAACCGTCAACTTTTTACGCTTTTTCTTTGGCTGCTCTGTCTCCTGAAAATATGGTTGAGTTTTAAGGTTTTTAATACTGAAATACTGTGGCGTCATTTATTTAGAAAATACACACAAATATAACAACATAAATAATATAATAACATAAATATTTTTGTCTGTTTCGAGTATCCAGTTCAAGTTTTTAGTTAGTTTCAGCTAGCAAAAGGACATAGTTCGTTCATAAAAGGTTTTGGGTGGGTGATCTTTTAAATTAATTATTGTCAAAAATTAAAAAAATATAAAAAAAAATAAAAAGTCGTGGTGGCCTAGTGGGCAAAGAACCAACCTCTCGAGTATGAGGGCGCGGGTTCGAATCCAGGTCAGGCAAGTACCAATGCAACTTTTCTAAGTTTGTATGTACTTTCTAAGTATATCTTAGACACCAATGGCTAATAAAAAGGTGAAGGAAAACATCTTGAGGAAACCTGGACTATATAGTCTGAAATCACCAACCCGCATTGAGCAAGCGTGGTGATTAATGCTCAATCCTTCTCCGTGTGAGAGGAGGCCTGTGCCCAGCAGTGGGACGATAAAAAGGCTGTAACTGTAATTGTCAAAAAAGTCATTAGTCGGTCGTTTAGATTAGCAATAAACTTTCATTTTTTGAATCTATATTATGTTGTTATTTTTTTATGATTAGACTGACAATAAACCGACTAATTATTATGAAAAATCTGTAATTGATAAAAACGGGAACTGCGATGCGATTATAAAACCACAAATACAGACTTCTTGCAAATAAACAACAGTAATAAAGACCAGAACTGACCTCATCCTCACTACTGGTATCCTCTTCATCCTGCACATTCTTCACCAGGCTATCCGCCCCTGCAGACCAAAAGTCCTGAACACTCGGAGCCTGCAACGCCGGCTCCAAACTATCCGCAACTTTCACTTCCAACTTCTCCACTACATCTCCCCCTTTCTCTGCCTCTCTCTTCAACTTTTTCTCTTCCTTCTCCTTCTTATAATCTTTCTTAGAAAACTCCCCTCCTAGCTCGTTTAATTTCTCCTGAGCTGCGGCCAAGGCGGCCATTAATTTCTCCAATCGTTCTTGCACTATAAGTTTGTCGTTATGCATAGCTGTGTGATAAACCTTAGTCAGTGGATCTAAGCCTTTCTCTTCGATTCTCTCGATTTTTCTATCGATCCTGCTGATACGTTTCGATCTGTTATTTATCGATTTAAGAAGAGAGACTATGCGTTTTTTATATTGCTTTGCGGTGACGCAACTTGTGAAGTCTATGAGAGCTAAGTCTTGTGGGGTTAGTACTTGCTCATCGTCATTTATGTCAGTCTCTATTGCGTCACTTTCTTCTGATATTTCTTTGTCTTTCTTCTTTTTATTCTTCTTTTTGTCTTTCACTTGAGTTTCATCATCCTCAGTAGTAGCATTGTCATCTGTTGATTCTTTTTTAAGTTTTTTCTTCTTATCCTTTTTGGTAACTGGCTGATCTTCTTCTTCTTCAATGTGTTCGACTTTTGATTTCTTCTTTTTCTTCTTGTTATCTAGTTCACTTGTTTCTTCTGGTTCAGATTCTTGTGTTATGACTTCTGTGTGTTTTTTCTTTTTATCTTTTACCTCTGGTTGTTCGGTTTTAGTTTTTTTATTGGGCACTTCATCGTCTTGCTTCTGTTTGCGTTTTGTTGGCTTTTCGCGTTTTTCCTGTGAAGAAAGAGGTATATTAAATAAGTTTAAAAAAAATCCTAGTTATGTAGAATTTAGTTAAAACATTTCTGAAGTCCATACTATTATTATGAAGGCAAAGTTACTCTGTCTATATGACGCACTTACATGCCTAATATTAGACCGATTTGAATGAAATTTGATACACAGATATTATAGACCCTGCGAAAGGACATAGCCTAGTTTTTATCCGGGAACAAGCACTTCACGATAAGAATCGAAATTTTTAATAAGTACATAGTAAGTTTTTAAAATTACTGTTTTTAAATATGATAGGTACTCACGCTGGGCGTGAACGGTTGTGTAGTGAGACTGCCGGTCATCTTCTTAGCATCCGGGTACACTTTGATTATCGTGCAGTTTACCTGAAAAACAAGGGTAATCCGATTATTTCGTAACCTATTTTAAAACATAGTTTTGTAGTTACAGCCAAGAGGCAGTAGAACAATAATAAATACAAAGTTAAGTAAAAACTTATTTAAGAGCATTTTCTTTGCAGTTTCGTAATTAGACTTTTTCATTTTCTCATTAAGTGTGTGTTTGCTTGCTAAAGCACGCGATCTCAGAAACTTCAATTATAAAAAAAAAATCGGTGCTAAATAGCCTATTAGTCGAGGAATTGCAGGCTATAGACAAAAAAATATAAAAATATGTTTGTTTATGGATACAAAAGACAGTTTTAAAAGTATATAAACGCATAACCTGCTTTTTCGAAGTTGGTTAAAAGATAGGTCGCTTCGTGTGCATTAGTTTTCAGTTATTTATATAAAATATGTATTAGTGTATGATTCAATGTTATAATATTTATGTATTGTATTTTCTATGGGCCTTAGATGACTGGTACAAATAAATAAATAAAATGTTAGTACTCACAATTTGTCCGATATGGAAAGCTTGGGAGATGACGTCTAGGGGTTCCTTAGTCACGTACTGTCGAGGAACGAAAGCCACCACGTTGTTGAAGAACGACACCAGAAGATAATCCTTTATGTGCTGGAAATAAACAAATATGCACCTTAAAATCCAAAAAATACTGACAGAAATATCGACAATATGTATGTTCTACGTAAAACGACTTCGACCAGCGGTTTCGACAGCTTCGAAGAGTTTTTCCCTGTTTCCCACAACCCGATAAAATGTTTCCTATATGTTAAAATCAAATCATTTATTTCATTTAGGCGTTTACAAGCACTTATGTACGTCAAGAATATAACAAAGTTTGATTCTAGTTGTCCATTCCAAAAGTTCTCCTATGGAGAAGAACGGGCAAGAAACTCCATGGTTACTCTTTTTTTTGTTATTCTGTTATATCATTATTATTCTGTTATTTGTCATTCAATTTTTTAAATACAAATTCTCAGTACCTGAGTTAGTTTTATCTCTTTCAACATTTTCAAAAACTGTTTCATATATGATACAATTTCAGAAATAAAATGTACTCTTCTGAAACTCTAAAAATATACATTATATTATAAGCCAGTGATTAGCTTTCCATATTATTTGATTGGCGCCTAATTTTATGTTAAAATAGTGTATTTTGTTGTCAGTTCATCTGAGCTACCTTAACTTATAAAACGAGAATTAAATACGCCTTCCTCACTTATAAACATTTTGCTGTGCCCATCAGGGTCCTTAATTGTGACAATCATTTTATATTTTCCACCTAATAATCATTATGGAATGTAATAAACAATATAAATATCAATATCCATACATCAGAAACAAAAAACAAACAAACTTTCATGTTTATGTGTTGCTATCAATTATTGCTTAACCAGTAAAGATAGCTTAAAAGGGCTCATTGAAAAAAATATATATACCTTAATAACTCCAGTATATGCTCTTCCAACGACAGCTTTTTCGTAACTGTCTAAAACTTGTATGTCAGGTGACAGCAAGCTAGGTTTCAAGGTCAAAAATAGGGTCTGTTTCGTAGGGTCCACGACCAAAACACGAGCTTTTACTGACTGTCCCGGCTGAAAAAGATAAATATATCTTTATATCTACATATTATAAAACAAAGTCGCTGTTTCTGACCCCGTGTCCCTTTGTACGCTTAAAACTTCAAAACTCCGCAAATGATTTTCATGCGGTTTTTTAAATAGATAGAGTGATTAAAGACGAAGGTTTATATGTATAATTTATTATATGTATAGATAACATACATTAAATAGTGGGGAAATACTGTTATCCCGTGCGGAGCCGGAGCTAAGTAGTATGCTATAATGCTTACTTAAAGACCCGCTAAATGCAAGTTGTAACGCACACAGGGCTCCGTGTGAGCAAAAAAAAATCTGTTTGTTGTATGAGAGCCCCAAAAGTATCTATTTTTTCTAGCGGCAACAAAAATACATTGTCTGTACAATTTTGGAATGTCCAACTAGCACGGTTCATATGAAACAGACGAACATGGAAATCTTAGTTTTATTATTAACCCGATTAATGAGACTCGTATTATTCTTTGAAATCAAAATTAAAATCAAAATTCGTTTATTCAAACTTGGCTGCTAAACAGCATTTTTCGAACGTCAGAAAAATAGATAGGAATAAGATTAGGCTATTTACCTTATATTTTTTCTTAGGCAATTTGGAAACTGAAGACTTTTTAGTATCAGTGAGCAACCCAGAGTCAGATAGATGAGCTTGCGAAACGTAGCCTGAAAATATAATATTCAATTAAAATTATGTACGGAATTACACTAAAGTTACTACATTAATATATAAATAAAATAAAAATATTTTAATTCAGGCATTGTGTCCATAATGGATTGAGTAAAAATAACGAATTAACAACAATTAAAATCTAATTACCATCGATATTAAAATTAATATGAATAAAGCCCAAGTTCACCGATGTGAAAAGTCATGGTAAGAAATTGTTTTAAGAAAACTGACGTTTATGTTGTCGTTGAACTTCGGCCTTAGGGTCCGTTCAGACAGACCGGCTCAGAAAGGAGAGCAAATTCTTAACACGTTGAAATCGAGTACTTAGTATTTGCAGTAAGGTTTATTTTTCCATGCGCACTTCTTTTGTCATTAAGAATGCTGGAAGGCGCTCGGTGTGAAATAATAAGAGGAGCCGACCGGCTCCGATCGTGTACTTTTTCTCGGTCTTCCTGACGTTTGGCTCCAATTGCATCTCACGCAGCCGATCGGAGCCGACTCCGGTCTGTGTCAAAAGAAAAATGCGCTCTCCGAGCCGATCTGTGTGAACAGACCCATAATGGGTCAAAAGGCTAAAACTAGCTGGGCACAATTTGAGTAATCGTTACCCCACCAACTGTGAATCCTATTGGTGCAAACCATACGGAAATTCCTTTAATAATTTTTGAGTTAATCACGAAACAAGCAGACCGGGTTATGTTTCATTACCCTTAAAAATTATAAAGAAATACTGAAACCTAACTTTATGGTGTAACTATAACGATAGTCGAACGATTTTGAGTTGTCAAACCGCCGACCAATGAGCGGCAAGTATATGGCTGGCTATGGTTTGGTTATCATTATGGCTAAATTGAAAAATCTAGCTAAAGTCTTTCTAAAATTCATTCTGTCGCAACACTTAAAATTATAAGACGTTTCAGTATTCGGCTGCAAAACTTAACAAAATACCTGAAACTCGTCCAACGTTGAGTAGCACATGATTGTCGGCCACACTCTTGACAGTAGCATCGACAATATCCCCCGGCTTCAGCTGCTCGAAGTTGAAGTACTTCTCCGTCAGAACGTCAGACTGGTCTGACACGGAGTACACGTAGTCTGACAAGTTGTAGCAAAGCACGCGAACTTTGTGACTACTGCCTACAAACAGATAAAAACGAAGTTGTAAGGGTTATAACTTTCGTTTTTTTGTTTTGTTAAACAATATCAAATGCGTAGCAAGGTATTTTTATATATGTCACCGTAAGATTACAAACATCGTTAGATTACAATCTATCTCGAGAGATTGTAAACTGTCGAATTATTGTGAACCGTAACATCTGATTGCAATTTAACGCATTATTTTTCGCTATATTATAATCTATCGATGAGAAATTGTCAAATTGTCAACTGTCCGAAAGCTCTCCCTGATTGGTCAGTCTTTTTGTAAGATCGACCAATCACGACCAGCCGTTCTGTTGCCATGGAGTTCCCGTAGAGTTAGGAATGAATTAGTGTTTGAAGACAACAGATGTTTTGTTTTTTTTTTTATAAAAGTTTCTTATAATTTTCCAATTTCATTTAAATAAAACTACTTTTACGGATTTTATCGCGGTCGGTTTTAAACGTCGGGATTAAATAATATAATATAACCGCGATAAAATCCGTAAAAGTAGTTTTATTTAAATGTCTAATATTCGCGTAAGTGTCAGAAATCAATATGTTTCCAATTTAAATTTGTGTTTGAAGAATAAATATTTCGTTACAATTTGTTCTCTCCATATGTCAGGAATATTAATTACATACTCGTACTAAATAATAAATACTTGAAGAATTTTTGAAGAGCATTTATTTTATTTAACTGACACCTCTATTTCATTCCTAACTCTACGGGAACTCCATGGGAACAGAACGGATTATTGGTCGATCTTACAAAAAGACTGACCAATCAGGGAGAGCTTTCGGACAGTTGACAATTTGACAATTTCTCATCGATAGATTATAATATAGCGAAAAATAATGCGTTAAATTGCAATCAGATGTTACGGTTCACAATAATTCGACAGTTTACAATCTCTCGAGATGGATTGTAATCTAACGATGTTTGTAATCTTACGGTGACATATACATGGAACTGAAATAATTAACGAATCCACAAAGTTATTACGTCTATACAAAATTTATATTAATACCACACCTACACTTTTGCTGAAAACAGGTGCAATGCTATACTATAAATAGGCTTATTCTCAATTACCAAAACTGTGATGGCTTGGGCTCATTTTCACCGACAACATAATCGACAGCTTTTTTAAAAACCACTGTTTACTTTGAAAGAACGTGAAAATTCATAGTAAAAAGTTGACGTTTATGTTGTCGATGAAAATAGGCCTTAATAACCGCCACCACTTACCACTTACCTATAGGATAGGACTTGGCCACCACCTCCTCGTCAGTCAGATCTTCGTCCACCTGGATCCGCTTGAGGCTCATGGTGCCGTAACACCCTCCCCCCAGCCGGAAGTGTATCGACCGGCCTGTTATCTTCAGCACCTGTAGAAACCATATCATTTACACCCTTCACAAACATTCACATAAATATAAAAAACTAATTTGTGACATTTGTTTGTTCGCAGGAGACGAAATCGCCGATAAAAAAAAGGAAATCCGAGAGCAAAGTATCAGACATTAAGAACAAAGTTAAGAAGAATCAACAACAGTTAAAAGAATTACGTGAAGACTTAAAAAGAGAGCGGATAACAGAACAGGTAAACAACTTAACGGAGCAATTAAAGACGAGAAAAGAACGGCTGGACAATACTTTGAATGCGTTAGAGAAGCTTGTCTTTGACGAAAAAACATCTCTTGACTTGGATGGCCACCGTAAGTATCGTTCTACAACCTACGAAAAAATCAAAATAATTGAAGACAAAATTAAAGCGCTGAAAGCCGAGGAGGAAGAACGAATCGCTAAAATAGAAAATGAATACAACAAATTAAAAAAAATAGAAGAAGAATATATCTCTGAAAGGGAGAAAAGAATTCAGGAAAAGATTAAGCACCTGAATGAGCAAAAAGAAAAGGTTGAAAAGAATAAGAAGGCCATGCAACAACGAGAGGATGACGAAAAAAAGAAATTTGAAAAAAAATCAAAGAAACTTAAAGGCGAAGAGGAAAAAATGAAAAAAAAAGTGGATAAGAATATTGAGAAAATGGAGGCAGAGTTCTCTCAGGAGCGAGATCGATTTGAGGCAGATATGCATCAACTGCAAGAAAAAGAACGGGAAAAAAAAGCTAAAATTACCGAGATATCCAACAAATTTAAAATGATTCGTGCAAACATGAATCAAAAGTTAACCGAAACCAAAGAGCAATTGGAAAAAGATATGAAAAAATTGCGAGAAACCAGAAATAAAACACAAGAATCTGTCGAAAAAAAAATCCAGCACATGATGGATATTGACGCTCAAGAGAGAGCAAATATAAATAAAGACATTGAAAACTCGAAAAAGTTATTGGAAACTGCTGAAAATGATTTTGAAAATAAGAAGAGAGCCATGCAATTGTATCAAGCTGAGAAAAAAAGTGCGATAGACAATGAAATCAAAGAGTTGGAAGAAAAAGAAGCTCAGATGGAAATCGATGTAGGTAGGAAAATTGAAAAAATGGAAACGGATTTAGCTTTGAATAAAGAAGAATACAAAAAACACATGCAATATCTGAAACAGCTTGAAGCGAAGAAAAAAAGCGACATTGAATCTGAAATGAAACAAATGACTGCAAATGTCGCTCAAGCCACATTAAATATGAACAAAAATATTGAAGCTTTGGAAAATGAGTTATCAAGCATTAAACAAAAATGTGCTAAGGAAATGGAGGAAATAACACGATATGAAGCTTCGAGAAAAAGTGAAATTGAACGGAATATCCAGAATATCAAAGACACTGCTGAGCAGAGAAAGCAGCGCGTTAGCAAGAACGTTGATGAAATGCAACAAACGTTAGCTACGACTGAAGACCAATTCGAGGAAAGAATAGTTGGTATGGAGCAGTATCGTGAATTGAAGACAAATATCATGCAGCAGAACATTGAGTCTATGAGACAATACGAAGCTGAGAAGAAACGTGAAATTGATGCTAAAATTCAAAGTGTCAAAGACACCGAGACTCAGACAAAAATCGCCATGGAGAACAATATTGAAGCACTCAAGCAAACATTAGCTTCGGTTGAAGTTGAAGTTCAGAAAAATATCGCAGCAATGCTTCAACGTGAATCTGAGGAAAAGGCAGCAATTGAAGCTCAAATGCAAAACGTCAGGGACGAAGAGACCCGGGTTCAGCGTCAGATCTATGAAAACATTAAAGCGCTGCGGGAGTCGCTAGATTCTAGCCAACAACAATTCGCCAAAGATATGGAAAATTTAAAAAAAATAGAAGCTGAGAAAAAGGAACAAATCATGAAAATTACTGATAAATTGAAGAAAGTACAGTCGTCTAAACAAAAACGCTCAGAAAAAAGTATTGTTAAGAAGACAAAGAAATTAATTAAGGTCAGGGACGACGTCAAACAGAACTCGATGCTAATAGAAAAATTGGAAACTCAGAAAAAACAAGAAATCGACGATGAAATTAAAAGATTGAGAGCTGTGGAGGCTGAGAGGAGAAAGGAAATGGAGAACAATATTGAAGATTTGCAATACTCTTTGGCTCTGACCAGAGATGAGATCGAGGAAAACATACGATCACTACAACAAGCTGAGGCTGATAAAAGACGTGAACTAGAAGAACAAACGGAAAACATGAAGCAAATCGAAACTCAAATGCAAGAGGATATTGAGAAGAATATACAAGCTTTGATGCAGACATTAGCAACCAATGAAGACGAATTTGCGAAAAGCATTGAAGCCATACAAAAATGTGGAACCGAGAAAAAGAGGGAAATAGAATCTAAAATTCAAAGAATTCTACACATTGATGCCCAAAGGAAGATCAACTTGGAAAGGAACATTCAAGCCTTGCACAGCGCATTAGCGCAAAATGAGAAACAACTTGAAGGCACCACAGATTCTTTGGCTGTGAACAGAGAACAATTTGAAAGGAATATTGAGATCATGAAGAGTTGTGCTGCCGAAACTAAACGGGAAACCGAAGCCGAAATTCAAAGAATGAAAGCTGTTGAAATCGAAATGAAACAACAGATTGAGAATGAAATTGAATTTCTGCAAGCCACGTTAGCTTCAGCTAAACTCGAATTTGAGAGGATTGTCGACGCTATGCAAAACGAAAAGTCTACTACTGCCAGTCAAATTGAAAATGAAATAAAACAATTGACGGAAACTGAAGCTCAAAGTAAAGAAACTGTTGAGCGAAATGTTGCAGAATTGCAATCGTCATTAGCAAAAAAACAACAAGAACTTGAACAAAATATAAAAACATGGCAAGAACATGAAGCTCGCAGGAAGAGTGAAATTGAAACTGAAACAAAAAACTTGTTAGAAACAGCCGATCAGATAAAAAAAGCATGTGACGGAAAAATTCTGGCATTGGAACTGCAAAAGATCAACGTGAAAAGTGATATTGAGAATAATATAAAGACATGGCAATTGGAGGCAAGTGAGAAGGAATCTGAAATCAACGCAGAAATTCAAAAACTGAAAGATATCGAAGCAGAGAACAAACAAATAATCGTTCAACATATTGCATCGCTGGAAACGGTTTTGAAGAAACACAAAGAAGAATTTGACAATAATAAAAAGGCAATGGAGGAATCTGAAGCTATGAAAAAACGCTCAGTAGACGCTCAAATTCAAAAGATGCGTGATGTTGAAGCACAAAAGCGAAGCCAAATCGATAAGAGCGTTGAAGCTTTACAAATCCGCCTGGCAGCAAGTAATGAAGAATTTAAGCGGAACATTGATGCAATCGAACAGTGCCATGCTGAAAAGAAAAGTGAGATTGAAGCTCAAATTCATCAATTAAATGAAACTCTTGCTGAAAAAAGAAACAACATTGAAATGGATATTCAAGCATTACAAAATACATTGGCCATTAATCAAGCTGAATTTGAGAGGAATATTGAAATAGCGCAACAATCTGAAGCTGAGAGAAAGGTTGAAATCCAAGCCCAAATCCAAAGCTTAAAGGAAATTGAGGCTCAGATTAAGAACAGATGTCAGAAGAATATTGGAGAATCCCTAACCATGTTAGCTAGGACCAGGGAGGAGTTTGAGAGAGACGTCGAGGCGATGCAACTGAACGAAGCACAGAAGAGGAGTGAACTTGAAGCTGAAATTCAAAGGTTGAATGAAATTAAGGCAATGAAAAAAGTGAATACCGATCAGAAAATAGAAACAATGCAAGCTGAGTTGACTGAGAAAGTTAAAGAATTTGAAGCCAGCATCGCATCTTTGCGCGAATACGAAGCGGATCAGTTACGTGAAATAGAAAAGGAAATGAAAAAAATGGAAGAACGCAAGTCCCAAAAGAGAGCCAGTATTGACAAGAATATCGGGGAACTGAAGAAGAAGATGGCAATGATTGAAGAGTGCGTGTCAGTGCAGGAGAATAGTGTGCGCTACACCCGGCCGACCCCGCAGTCCCGGCCGAGCCGCCCGCCCGGCTACCCCGACGACGCCGTGCCGTCCACCAGCCGCGGCCTGCCCGCGCCTGCGGGCGAACCCAACGGAAGCGCCAATGACAAGCCTAAATACCCATGGTCCAAATTCTGGTAGAATGCAGCTGAGACGACTGGCGATGCAAAACCAAAAATAACACAAATCGCCACATTACAGAAACTCGCCGCAGTCGAGTCCCGAGAACCCACCACGACATCCACAAGACTACACACAACAACACTTGATCACGATATCTTCAGGCCCACTGAGATCGCCAATCAACGCAGCGGTACTACATCCTACCTCTTTATTTTATACTATTTTCTATTGTATAAGAATATTATTATCGTTAGTTAAGATTTTAGATTCCATTAATTGTGTTTTTTTTTATCGTTAGCTTGGTAGAGTTTTGTAAAACCATAAATGGTTCCAATTTGATTTACATTAATGCACAATGATCAGATTTAAATAAAATAATAAGTTCCTTAAAGGTGAAAATGTTTTATACCGCATTAAGGCCATAGTCAAACTTTTAGGTGCAACCTAAAAGTATTTTTAACAACACAGAGTCACGGTACATTTTTTTGCATTTTTAATATTTTTTTATAATTAGATATAAGGTCCACAGGACAATTAGAGTAATGTTTTTTGAATGTGTAGTACAAATAAGCCATTTTTCTTAATAGATATAAGCGATGAAATTTTATGATTACCAGTGTACTTATTTTAAGGTATTTTAAGAAGCGGGAATGTGTTTAATCTCGCTGTTTCTTAACACAAGCCTTCTAAACATCTAGGAAGGAACATCCATTTTAGGTGCAAAATGCATTTTATATTAGAATTTTAAGTTTTTATAATCCTCCTTTTCTGTGTTTATTCAAAATAAATAATCTTAAAAAACCACTGGTTTCATTTATAGTTTCCTCTACACAAACCAATAACTAACAAAAACAATACACATATGAAATCTTTCAATAAGGATAAAACTACATATAAAGCAGTCTCACACACAACATTGAATTTTAAATACTTTGACAGAATTGTAATTCTTTAGTGAATCTATTTATTATTGAATTGATCAACACTCTTTCAGTATTACAAACAAGCAACTAATACGAGCCTTTCACCAAAAAATATTCCGAATTGCAAAAAATACGACCCAATAGAAGTAAAAATATATTTATACTTTAACGAATTGAATACCTCCAGTAGATGCCGAGTTTTCACCAAACATACCTTAGCCTCTTCAATGATCTGACCGTCTTGGAGTTGCTGCTCAGCTTCAAGGTCAGGAAAGGTGGATTCGAAGACATTCTTCATCGTGAGGAAGGGCGTATTCCGGGTCGGCATCACGTACAATAGTCGAGCACGAATCTGTAATACACAAAAGGCAAATTAAAACAAACCTCTAAAATACTCACTTATAATATTAACGTGAAAGTTTGTGTGGGTCGTTCCTCTTTCATGCAAAAATTTCATTGACTAGGAATGGATCTTTAAGAAAGGCATCAGAATAACATAAGCTACATTTTATTCGGTAGCGGGAAGTAATTCCCTCAAAAAGCTGACAAAACCATAGGCAAGTTAAGAAAGTAAGCTAATCTATTTGTTATAGAATTTTTAGTCAGTACAAAGCCACTCATATTCGCTATATTCATACGAAGAAGTATTGGAAAATTTGATAATATGGCTTAAATAATGCCAGCGCCTATCGTAGAGTTTGAAAACATCATACTACTCGAAGTTTTGCGCGTTTTTGCGCGCGCCCCGATGTAACTGTTTCCCTTACTTAGATAAAATATAGCATATGACATATAACACACAGAAATAACGGGGCATTGAATTAGCAAAAGGATTTCAAAATCGTATTAGTAGATCCGGAGATTGAGCCTCACAACGCCACAAATATATTTCATATTATACATATTTTACATATATAGGTTCAGAAAGTAGTAGCGCAAAATACCGACATACGTACTTACTTTCGCAATTGAAAACAATATTATTACAAAAATATATTAGTAAGAAATAAGAAAGTTTAGTCTTTCACGGAAAAACTTGTACAGATTATGTACAGATTATGACGGATCTTCATAGTACCTAATTTAGACGGTGTCACATCAGAATCACACATTAGCTAATCATACTTTTACGCCTGTCCCAATATTCGATCCATTTATTGAATTACCTACTAAAGATAGGAATTTGTCATTTTATTTTCATTTATTTATTTATTTATTTTTTATACTTTATGTACACGGCAACGCACAGAATACAGACAAGAAGAAAAATAGAAAAAATAGTACAAAGGCACAGCTTATTTCAAATGAAATCTCTTCCACATTACATTACTTGACAATAATTGTATGGGGCTAATATCAAAATTATCTCTAGAAAGCACATAGAAAGAAAAAATATCGGGAACGGACGCCATTCTTAGTAGGTAACTTTGTTTTCTACTACTATTGTTCTACAGCAAAGAGTCCATTTAGGCAAGAGAGCAAGGCTTTCTATCCGGGGAAGCGGGTGAAAGCTAGTAGATATACCTACATATATAGTTGCCTATACCCTATAGGATATATGCGTCAGGCAGGCTTATTTCCATTGACACAAGTGAATCTGAGGATAAAAACCAGTACACCTAAACTGATCATGCTAAGCGTGAACAAATACACATTTATTATTTAGTACCTACCTATATTAATAACAAACAAAGCTTTACAAATAAGTAAATTAATTACTTTTCCTCGTATTCACAAATAATGGAGGCATAAATATAACATTTTTGCGCGCCATTATGTTACGATAAGCACGGTATAGCCACCCCAGGTCCAAGGAGGTCGGATGTTCAATTCATAGATAAGACGCAGTTGAAACATGCATGAATCATCTATACTCTAAACTTTTAATATAATAACTATATGTATTACAATAACTTCATGGCTTTGTAAACTGTAAGGAAGTGTAGGTAATAAAAACAATGATAATATTTTCATAATTAAGAGTAGACTAACTTGTCATCCATGTATTTTGTGAATGTTGTGTTTGTCAAGTAACATTGTAAACAAAGGCTATTTATTAACATCTAGCTTGTAATGTAAATGTATGTGTAACAACTGTAGACAAACCAAGAAATAGATAAATAAAGAAAAAACATTTTCTTGTCTGTTTGTACCATAAAGGCTTCGAAACTACTGAACCGAATTATTTAACTGTTGGAAAGTTACCCTCTTCCCGAGTAACATAGGCTATATTTAATTCTAGTACGGGCAAGTAGTTCCCAAGAGACACGGGGGCAATCGTGAAAACGGCTACTGGTCCATAAATAAGTTAATTACTTTTCCTCGTATTCATAAACAATGGGAGCATTATTGCGCACAATCTTGTGACCACAAAAAAGGATGTATTCAGCACACTATTGAATTCATACCGTAGAGAGATAATGCGCACTTGAAACTTGCATGAATCATAGTTTTCAACTACTGATATAGGTACCTATTAGGTCATCGGGAGTCGGGTTGTTCCCACATCCTGTTCACCAAGATAACATAGTATAAATAACTTGTTTTTAACTAATGCTTTAACTATTTCGGGCGTTTTTGAAAAGTTGAAGGTTTATATTAAGATTTATATTTAAAACTACCCGATTTTCGGCAGTCTAGCAGCGTATCAAAATCAAAAAGTCATTAATCAAAGGACGCTGAAAATCAGCACTTTTTGAAGGTCAAATTTACAAAAGACAGCCCCCAAAACGCCCGCCCTTCACCACTTCCTATGTGTTTTTGCTGGGAAGAAGAAGTGGTGGAACTACCCAGTAGCCTACCCATTCCACTCGGGAAGCGTGTAGCATTCCAACCTTTTTCAAAATGGTTCAGTAGTTCAGAAGTTGGTTCAGAAACCTTTACAATCAGAAAAAACTAATCTTTATTATATTGGTATGTAGATGTATAAATGAACACAAAGCCTACACCTATAGCAGATTATTTCGGATAATTTCCTGTTAGAGTCTCTACTATCCATATATGATGAAATTAAGTGCTCATTACTTTAATTTCAATGAATAATAGTTTACCAAAATGGGAATGACTAATATCGTATGGCGTGAAGGAAGTGCGTAGTTTACATGAAATTCCGAGAATTCAGCCAGTTTTCATGATATCATTGCGGTTTAAATATAACCTTTTCAACTCTTTTATGATAAGAGTTTATTTACGCGTTAACTTTTTTATAGAAAGGTGTCGTAATTTACAGTTTTATAATGTAATGTAGGGACATCTTTTCACACACGGTCGGTTAGCCCCATGGTAAGTTATTAATTAACTTGTGTAATGGGTGCTAACACAACTGATAAACTACATATAGCTACACATATACTTATTTATAAATACATATTATAATACCCAGACCATGGCCAACAAGCATGCTCATAACAGAAATGTCGACCGACCCGTGAATCGAACCCGGGACCTCAGGTTCGGTAGTCCGGCATGGTGACCATTGCGCCATCGAAGTCGTGAAACACGACCTTACACACACGTCACACGACACGCCGAGGTGGTACCATCATCATCTGCCGTCTAACCGAATGCAGCTGAGTACCAGTGTTTAACAAAGGGGCGACTGCCTATCAGACCTCCTCAACCCAGTTACCCGGGCAAGCCTAGTAAGACTGGTTTTTAGACTTTCTGGTTTCTGACTATCCCACTATTACTGTCAAAGATGTTCAAATGACAACCGACCGCTCCCGGGTTTAAATATTATGCAATATAAGGCCCATATTATTACTTGCTTTATTTATTTTCTATGATAAAGCACCTACATGGTCTTCATCACGTATACCTAACGACTATGATATGAGCATCCTACGTAATTCAAAAGTATAATAATAAATAAGTAAAATGTAAATAAATCTACACAGAAATAATACCTACTCAAATATCTAAATATAATAAGATTTTCTACATTTAATTCAATATAATTATGTTTAAAAAGCGCTCTTCGTCCTCTCCTCTAAAAACTAACTTTGCTGTGCCCGACAGGGTCCATAATTGTTTCTTTTAATTTTACCCACCAGCCTGTACACATTATGGAATGCAATAAAGTTATTGAGTATTGAGTATTGAGTATCGACAAGGTAATTTGAACCTTATCTCAAAGTACCAAGGTCGAGTTTTATATATTAGTTTTTCAAGTATTCTATGAAATTCTACGGCGCATATGTGATGATTGTCACGCACTTTAAAAGCTAAAAATAACATCATCGGGGTTAGAAGTACTACTCCTGTAATAAAGTACTTTTAGATAATTTTTAATACCTATGTCATTTAATGGCGTTGTATCTATTCACTTCACGGTAAAGGGCATTTTCTATACCTTATATATCTGTGGTATTACTTGTATAGGAATACGATTTCACCCGCGGATTTACCCGTGTCTCGACGGAATAATCCCCATACATGAATAGAAAGTAGCCAATTGAAAAGAACGGGCTGTAAAGACGAACATACATACAAACTTTATATACTTATAAAAACTGTATAAATATTATATATTAAACTGGCTTTCGCTCGAGGTTTCACCCTCGTCTAGAGAGAAGTACTTTCCATACACAGATGGGGATAAAAAGTATCCTTTAACCTTCTTCTAAGTCTAAGCTACCTCCTCTCAAATTTTCAGTTTAAACGATTTAGCCAATCTTCAGTTACAGATAGTGTAACTAAAAAGAATTTCAATATATTGATACTAGCGACCCGCCCCGGCTTCGCACGGGATAACAGTATTTCCCCATTATTTAATGGATGTTATTACACATATAAACCTTCCTCTTCCATTGCTCTATCTAATAAAAAAACGCATGTAAATCGGTTGTGTAGTTTTGAAGATTTAAGCGTAGAATGGGACATGTAGACAGACAAAGCGACTTTGTTTTATAGTATGTAGTGACGATTGTTTTTTTTTAAGAGTGTCTATGGAGTTTCTTTCGTTCTTTCCCACTCTTTGGAACCGTGCAACCAGTTTGACGTTTCGAAAGAGCACTTTTAGGCCTATTTGAAATAAAAAAAAATGAAATCAAATTCCGATCTCACCGATTAAATTAACTATGTATGTATGTGCTTACCTTCTGCCCAAGAGTTGGCTTCTTCCCTTTGACGGAGTCAGCATGCTGTCGCTGCACGTACGCCGTGGTGTCTCCGAAGACATGACCCTCGATGCCGTTGTCCAACGGCTGGAATTGCATAGCAACTTCATTTAGCCAATAAATTTAACTAGACGTGAGGACAGGATTTAAAAAATTGATAGTCTTACTAAAAAACTAAAAAGACACTTTTTCTTACGTAGTCTGCATTGTCATCAGAATTAAAATTTCATCTTAATCGGAGACCGGGAAGCGGGTCATATTAAGTATCCAAGATTTTCTTACATAGATATTGAAGTTACAAGTGAAGCTAATATAAGCGTGTTAATAAAAATAGTGATTCTAATTAGTCCGCATTTCAGATTGGCGAAAAATATTGGACACAGTAATTACAGTTAATACAGTATTTTTTATTTGTCATCTTTTCCCAACTACGTTGAAGTACGGTATGAGGGGGCCGCTGGTCTTCTGTCGCATTCAGGAGTTGCATCACCAGCACACTGCACGTCTAGTATACTGTACATGAGCAGATAGCTACCGTGTCCACTATGAAGTCCACGTTGGAGCCCGGTATGAGGGGGCCGCTGGTCTTCTGTCGCAGCCAGGAGTAGCATCACCAGCACACTGCACGTCTAGTATACTGTACATGAGCAGATAGCTACCGTGTCCACTATGAAGTCCACGTTGGAGCCCGGTATGAGGGGGCCGCTGGTCTTCTGTCGCAGCCAGGAGTTCTGCAGCGCTGATAACTCATTGCTTAGCGTCACCACGGTACTGCCTCCGCTGGGTCCCGCCTTTATACTGCACCAGCATACCATGCCTACTTCTGCAATAACGAAGTTTGAAGTTTGTTCATCATCATTTCTACTTATTTATTTAACTTTATTTTAAAACATTACAGAAGCGGATGGGCATTCTTTCCAGTTAACCTAAGGGAAAACAGAGAAAACATGGTAGGTGCATTATAGCCAATGAGACAAAAATAAAAGTAACTGAATAATGAATGAAACACTATTTAAGATGATTAATGTGTCGCCATCTATGTGTTCATAAAGAATTTAATTATTTCTCTTAAAATAGTTTATCGAGAAGTCCACTAAGCTCCAATTCAAATAATGTATTTATTATAGGTATGTGCACAAAAGGGTTTCAGGTATATATTTTTCTTATTGCCTAAATTAAAATCTTCCGCCCACGCCCTAGATTTTGTATAACTAAAACTTTGAGCGCCTATAAAAATAGTCATAGCAAGTGAACGCTAGCATTTGTTTTATTTCAGTTTTCTGTCAGGCGCTTTTCCTTTTCAATAACAACTACATACTTCTGCAGTGTTTCATCGCTTCTCAACGAGACTATTTCCCGCACCCGGACAAAAAGTAGCCTATCCGCTTTTGATGTTTCTAACGTTTGTTTGCGATTCTACATGATCTTCCCATGCTATTATTGTTTGTATCAAATATAAACTGTAATACCACACTATTTAAAAAAGTGTAACCATGGAGTTTCTTGCCTGTTATTTTCCATAGGAAGCTACTTTTGGAATGGGCAACTAGAATCAAGCTTTTAATATAGTTGACGTTCATAAGTGCTTGTAAAGGCGAGAAATAAATGATTTGACTTTGACTTTGTAATATCTATCCCGATTTAAATTTAGATTTATTGTGTTCATTGGGAATGGATGACGTCTAAACCGCGTACATGGTGACACTCACACATAATATTATTTGATTTATAACATGTTTGGACTTTAAAAGAGACTATGACCCTTGAGTTTGTTTCGGCATTTCTTCTTAGGGATCAGCCATTAGGAAATGCCGACCCCAGCGTTCTTTAAAATGACGTGTAAAAGTGATTTTATGTCCAACTTGCAAAATAAACGATTTCATTTCATTTCATTTCATTAAATGTATAAGTGAACCAAGACTGGTATTACGTACCTAATTCCATCTCCGAGTTGGTGTTGGCTTTGGGTAGGAACGCCGTGGTCCCCGGAACGCCGATGTCCATCACATACCCGTGGTCTTCTACTGAAGACACGGCCGCTTGTAATAAATAGCCTGGAACGTATTACAAAGAAGTATTTATAACACTGGTAATAATAATAATGGCGGCCGGTTATCAACCACAGCGGCTTTCGTTAAAAGAGATCAGCCAGTTGCGCAGGACACATCATAGTGCACGAGCATATGCGCAGACACAGGTGCACTCACTACTCCTTCACTTTCATAGCCCGACGGGACAAGAAACCGACACCACCGGAGAGAGATCTAAGCAGTACCAATATTTACGTGCTCTTCAATGCACTATTATAAATGTGAAAATTTATATGAATGTTCTTATTCTTAGACATTAATTTCGAAATGTATTTCGAGGAAACTTTATACTAATATGTCAAAAAAAATTCAAACTCACATTCTCCATATACAGATGCCATAACCTACTTCTTCTTCTTCTACTACTATTTATATTAACAAGCACCATACCTTTCTGCAAATCCTTGTGTGTCATCTGACCGTTCACATGCTGCGGCATGACTGAGAGCATCAGACTGAGTTCTTTCACTTCTAACACTTTCACGGCTATGTACTGTCCCGGTCGGAACATTTCATGCAAGTCTTGTACTTTATCTGTCTGAAAATAATGATGAAAATCTTGAGATGTTAAGTAAGACCAAAAAAAATATGGTCGAATTGAGTACCTCCTTTTTGGGAAGTCGGTTAAAATATAGGAGGTTACAATATTTATACAAATATTTAAAGAAGGGTTTGATTGTTCGTTTGTTTGAATCAAATAGACTTCGGAACTAATGCAATGAATAATAATATTGTTAGGAAGCTACACTGTCTGGGCTGAACATGGGCTATGTTTTATCCAGGTAAGAGAAGAAGTTTTTTAGGGAAGCGAGCGGGCGAAACTGCGTGGAAGAGCTATAATTTATTTTTTAACAGTATATTTTGAAGAGGAAGGACTAATTGGTTTGGTTGAAAGCGCTTCTCTCATAGTTGAGTGATAGAGCCAATTTCAATGCCCAGTTGATATTCCTACAAATTTTCTAAATGTGAACTGTTTGGTACAAGCACATACATATCGCAAGAAATTTGTCAAGAATTAATCATGTAAATCATGATTTTGTGTCCCACTTTTCTGGCTACGATTTTTGAAATTCATCAATCTTTATTTTAGCACTTTATTGTCCATTACATCAGATGTTAATCTATAACACTGGTGGCTTGGTCATGACGAAAAATCAGGCAAATTAATATAGTAGAAGGTTTTTTTAACTGAATAAAACCTACATAATTATCTTATCTCTAAGCACACACAAAAGGTTTAATAAAAATTATTTTTGCTAATGCCTAAATATTTGTTTTGTCATTATTTTGTCCTAGTTAGTGAACTTTGTGACCTCTTGTATCTCTTCAATTCTTTTTTTTTTAATTGGTACCTACAAAAATGATACAATTTTAAAAAGAAAGTAAGGTAATAAAAATAAGGACATGAACACATCAGAAATATATGCATGAAAAAGGAAATTATGTCAAAAAAGAACAATATATTAATAAAATAAATACACAATATTGTGACAAGTTCAGACACGGTTGGTTAGCACAAACAAAGCTTGTTCGGGTCAACACACAAATGTTGACCATACCGGGAATTGAACCTGGGACCATGTTTGACAGACGAATTAAGGAATATCACTTGCAGGTTGCTCATTACGCATAAAACCATGTCAACCATATTATCATCATCCTCCGAGCCTTTTCCCAACTATGTTGGGGTCGGCTTCCAGCCTAACCGGATTCAGCTGAGTACCAGTGCTTTGCAAGAAGCGACTGCCTATCTGACCTCCTCAACCCAGTTACCCGGGCAACCCAATACCCCTTGGGTGTCAACCATATTAAATAGGACTATAAATTAAATTAGTTACCAACCTTATCGTTAACGTAAGCTTCTAACAACTTATTGTAAGGCTCACTGATATGACATGCCATTATTGAGCCGATCATCCTGCACGGCAGACTAACTATTATCTTTGTCTCCAAAACACTCTTCACTCTGCCTAGCACCAGCAAACCTTCTTTTATTGTCTGTGGAAATAAAAAGGAGGTATTATATATTTTTTTAATTTATTTGAAGCATAGAATATGCTAGTTTTTTTTGTTTGTATGTTGGAAAATGAATGAAATGTTACTAAAATTATAAAATGTGATAAACTATAGATATTATTTTGTCCAAGCTTGTGAAGGAAATTGTTCCTGATAATGTTGATAGGTGTCAATAATACCAACTGACTTCTATATTAAACCATAAAATGAAACAAAGTAGGTTCTTATAAAATAACGGAAATGTGTCACATTGCAACGAATTTTGACTGTTATTCTGCCAGTTAAAAGTGTATTTAACACCATTAGCAAGCATTATTCTGGAGTAATTAGGACTTGAACTTACTTTGTAGCTCAACCCAAACGCACAGTTTTTAAACGACTGATCGATCTCTTTCGTACCCTCGTCCGATAAATAACCATCATCTCCTTCAGACTTCTTTTTAGGCTTCTTCCTTTTCTTCTCCCCTTTCTCGGGAGCGCCTAAAAACTATAAAAACAGAACTTAAACAAACCACCCTCCATCAGAACTATAAATTGCAAAATAATTCTACTTACGTTTGCATTTTGTTTGAAATGTGTGGTTGTAGGTTTCTTTCCTCCACGAGGAAAGTATTCTTCATTGTCTGCCATGACTATATTTCTAAATTTTACTGGAAATATCACACCACATACGTCTAGGCATGAGAAATATAGGTTATATACGTTTAGTTATCGAAAGGCGTTTTTGACACATGTTTATTTTAATTATTGTGATTAGTTTCAAAAAACATTGTCAATTTAACAAGTCTCGAGTAATAGGATAAGATGTGATAATTTTAGTGTAGTTGTAATTAAGAGTATAGTGCAATAGAAATGCTAATGAAGCTAATTTACGAGTATAAATCTGTTCCTAAAACGAATATAAAAAGTCCGCTGCGCCTAAAACGTTACAATTAAACGTAGTATCTAATGCTGCCAAAAGTAACCGTTAAAAAACTACTAATTACTACACTGATTTCATATTTGTTTGGTGAAAATAGGAATTCTTTTTGAAATTACAACTACAGTCCACGCCACGAACCTACAACTTAAATTAATTTTTAATCTTGCGTATTTTTAGAATAATTGACGATTTTGTTATAGGACAAATCATTTCATCCATACTTTGATTGCATTCAAAAATAATTTAATTCTTGTAATCTTTGAAATTCGTAGGCTCTCTTTATTTGATTTGGGATCATCTTACTTATAATATTGAAAATTACTTTTTTAGTCAGACTATCATCTTACTGGCAACGGTTTTCACTGATGTCCATGTCATTTCAGCTTTTTGTCATCGCTCATTGATGACATTTTAGACTTCAATCAATCAATTTCATTGAAGTTCTTGGAAGAAAGTTCAGCGACTTGAATTATTTTAACCTTCGTTATCAAAAATATTTCTTGGTAAGTTGAAAAGTAAGCATTTCCTATCAAAAATTATATGACAACTGTCTATTATAATATTTAAATCGGTAACTATTTGCTTAATTTATCTGTCTGTTCAAATTACAATCAAAACTTTGCAAGTAAGCATTTACATCACGCGCCGGCTCTGCTAATTATTTACGTAGGTATCTAATTAACTAATTGTCACACACCAAAATATTAGCAGTCATTATAAACTAAAGCCAATCGCGCCGGCCGTCATTTGAATTGTAAATTCCATTGGAAAATATATTACTCGTAACATTGTGTTCGAAGTTGTCGTGTCGGTAAGTTCATAGTAACTATGATTAAATTGGACATTTTTTGTGAGATAAAAATCATTGAATTGGATAAGATAGCTGCAGGAATCTTCCAAAATGATTGTGATGCAATATTTATCTTACATTGACACTTATTTTTCTTACTCAATTGATTATAGTGTTTTTTTTTTTATATCAACCTGTGTTAGTAAGATACCAATAGGATTTAATTGGAATTATTGTGTGTCTAGGGCTAAGATAAACCTGTTTTACCAGTTCAGTAAGGTTGTTAGTACTTAGTACAGTGCATAATTGATGTTTTCCATTTACAGAAAATGAAAATTGTGATCTTTGGCTCCACTGGCATGACTGGCCTTTGCGCCGTCGAGGCCGCCATCAAAAAAGGTACTATAGTTTTTTTTATTATGCCTAGTCTTACACTTTATATGCTACATGCATATAAAACATTGTCTATGTCTTAAAGGACTGCATTTTTTGTTTTATTTTTGTTGTATATTATTACTAATATTTTATATACAAATCATCAAAAGCTTAAAAAAATTATAATATTAAAATCTTTAGATGATTACAATACCGTTTTTATATATTTTTTCTAATTTAGAACATTTGATATGGTTTTTACGTTATCTAAGATTATTATTAGGTAATTTCTAATCACATTTACTTACGTCATTGTGCAGCATAGACAGAACTATTAGGAAACATTAAAAAGTAAAAAAGTATGCATGTATGTAGTATGCAGTTTCAAAATATTTGGTTGCACCTGTGACCTTAACATTATCAGACACCAAACTTGTGTTTTATTTAAATATTCTATATTCTACTTCATTGTTTTTTATTACATAATTAAGTAAAATATGCAGTGTCATTTAAGATTTTACAATTTGAACACAATACTTATATTGTTTCCTTTACTTATAAAATTCTAGCTGTTTTCGTTCAGGTTTGGTTTCACATGTCCCTTGGGAACTACTGTCCGAAACTGGATAAAATACAGCCTATGTTACTGAGGGATAATCCAGCTTGCTAAAGATTTTTTCAAATTGACTTTTTCTGGACACCTGCTAGTCACGTGATCTTCATGTCAGTACCCTGTGCAGTAGAATATGCCTACTCCATTAAATAATTCGAAATTATAAGTTCATTAGCCTTCAAATTAGTATTCAAATGAATTTGCAATTTTTCTTATGTATTCAGCTAGGCCAACAAATTACTTTTCATTTTCTTTTCATAAAAAGATTGTAAATCAAATTAGTAATTGATTATCCTTCTGAAAATCCGATTGTTTCTTTTATTGGTAATAAGATTTTTTTTATTTATACCTGAAGGGCACCAAAACTACTGAACCAATTTGGACAATTCTGTCACTGTTGGGATGCTAAATGATAATAATCCCAACAGTGCGGATACGCAAGTAACATAGGCCGTATTTTCTCTGAGTTCGGGAAGAAGTGGGTGAAACCACGGGAAATAGCGAGTTTTATATAAATAAAATAATACACCAACTGAAGAATTATTTCTTACTGCTTACAAATAATTGCTCTATATTGGTACCGGATTTTGAATTTTAAAAGTAGGTGTCCCAAATTCATTTCGAAATAATAGGCACACAATGTCGCCTATTTCAATGTAAAAATTCAAATAGACCCCTAAATTATTCCAAATGTATCTACGCAATGACCTTTGTCACGTTTTCGTTAGTTTTAAATTACTATTGTTTAAATTTCGACAATCGATATAAACTTGTGGCCCGCATACCCGATGCTCGAATCCTCAGAGAGTTAGTCATGCAGGAAATGGTCCCGTTGGGGGTCCAATTACTAAAGGGGTCTAAATTCGCGACAATATTGCTTCCTTTAATAACATTTAAATTCTAAAGTAACACGGTCTCTTTTATCCTCGTTTGAACAGGTAATTCAATTTATATTCGCGCACAAAAGTTGCAATTTCGCGGAGTTTTTTTTAAAGATGCATTACAGTGCGTCTCACTGCTGGTATCTAGCCTTTAGAACCTTAGAGTAGCCTACTGATACAGAGTTAGATGTGATGTAGAGGTACCTACGATATGACCTTGTTACATGTTTAGAATGCAGCCACTGACTTCATAAAACCGGTATTCGTAAAGTACACGAAGCTACAAAAACAATAAATAGTTTTTCTTTATTCGTTTTTCTTCTTCCATACTCAATATAATAAAGAGGAAACATTTTTTTAAGGCACCGACTTTGCCGAACCGATTTGAAAGATTCTTTCACTGTTGGGAAGCCGCACTATACCTACTCGAATAATTCGGATTATTATTCACATAGTGGGTAGGGTTCGAGTGAAACCGCGGTCTTCAATAGTCTAATTTTGTGCATCGCCCAACTGGTTGGTTTCAGAGTTTCTTTGCTTACACAAGATAATACGATATTTTGCCCAGTTCACATGACTTGACTTACTCCGTTATCGTTCATAGGGTGCGGCGATAAAGAATCACCATGACTTAACACTTAATACTTTCTTCAAATGTTGAGGAAATACCTTTATATCAGTCGTTAAGTACTGGGGACTATATTGAACTATTTAGAGTTAGTATTTTATCCTAACTAATATTATAAAAGTGAAAGTAACTCTGTCTGTCTGTCTTTTCTTCACGCCTAAACTACTGAACCGATTTGTCTGAAGTTTTCATTACAAAAAATATAAAAATAAAAAATACTATTTATTCCGGACATATAGCGCCATCTATTGGTCAAACCAAAAATCTGCCGGAAGTCACAATTCCACGCGAACGAAGTCGCGGGCAAAAGCTAGTATCAACATAAATAAAGTATTCGCCTAACTTCTTTGCGTGTCGGAATATCGTGCAAGACGGTGCCCAGAAACCATTTTAGGATATTAGCAATATTGGGTATAGTATAGCCCACACGTGCCTACTTGTGCTCGAAAGTTAGTTGCAAGCCGCCCAGATATTGGGCAAAAACTGTAGCATGGCTATAATTGCAACTTGGTCACATTTAGGAACATAGGTAGTATTAATTGCTGTACTTACAAAACTAATTCTTAGAACGAACGAAGCGTTGATCAATCGAACCCAGATTTCCGTAGAAAATCGGCCATTTGTAAATATTAGTCCTCACTTAAAACGTAATCATTGTCTTGTAGCGTTCTTAGAATCTATCCGACACTGTTATTCGAAATTGAATGCATTTGAATGTAGTTTTGTGGCCTCTGCCTATGCCTGTTATACTTTCTCTCTTTCAACATTACTGTCCTGTTTAAATATGATGATAATGATTCCCCTTCTTCCTTGGTCCCAATTTATTCAATTCTCTGAAGTTCATCATATAACTCATCTTTGTAGCTCCCCTCCTCATCACACTGTAAGACAGCCTTAGGTAGCAAGCCTTTCACTTATGTGCCATGTCTTTCAACTCAAGCTAGTATTTCTTTAATTAGCATGAGCATTATATTGCCTTTGATGCACGATCTTGTCCCCTATTTGGCATCTATAAATACTTTTGCACGTAGGTACCTGTCTTTTATCCATCGACTCAGAAACCTTACCTTGACCGCTTGTCTCAATAACTACTAATAACATCATGGTATGTAGGTAAATATAGTCGAAGCCAGTAAGACGAATCAAATTAACATTTAATAATAATTGCACCATACGTATACACTATACACCTATGTAGTATTCAACTATATTCACGTCATACTGGTTTTTAATGCATTTACGTCGCAAGACCTTTAGGTTTGTTTTCTACCTATTTGTGTTTACTAAACTACGTAAAACATTGTTTTGCATTATGCTACTTCAATCAAATATGTATTGCTTTCTAAGGAGGTAAAACACTATCCAAATGTACTCGGCCAAACGAGACAGGTCTTGCAAAAGTCTTATTTCACAAAACCGGGTGAAATAATTGTGTGTGTAAATGAGTATGAGTTTAAATCTGTGTATAATTAGTATTACAAATGCATGAGTTTTACATGTCCACACAAGTATGGCTCACCCGCTTTCGTGAGATAAAACCGATTAGTGCTAAATCTGATGCCAATTTCAACCAGTACTCATAACATGTCTTATTTGCCCAGGCATCTCAGTCCGTGCATTCGTCCGCGATGCGTCGAAGATGCCCGAAGCCTTAAAGGACAAGGTGGAGCTGTTCCCCGGGAACGTTCTAGAACCCGACAGCGTGGCTGATGCCGTCGATGGCACGGACGGTGTGGTCATCGCTTTAGGAACCCGCAACTGTCTCGACGCCACCTCCGACATGTCTGAAGGAACGAAGAACATCATTGATGCGATGAGAGCGAAGAATGTGAAGCCGGTTTCTGCTTGTCTGTCTGCGTTCTTGTTCTATGAGCCCGCGAAGGTGCCACCGAGGTTCGTGGACCTCAATGAGGACCACAAAAGGATGTATGAAGTGTTGAAGGACAGTCCTCTGAATTGGATCGCTGTGTTCCCCCCTCATATTTCTGGTAAGTCCTCTTTTTTGTTTGCCACAATAATTTTTACTAAAGGAAGGCTAGGTTTAAGTGATAGGCTGTATAGTGAATTATATGTTTGTAGTCATCAAAATCCGGCATGAACCCAGTTTTTTTTTTATGGAAGTTGGGTTTGCAAAGTATTTGCCCGTAATTTTCCTGAAAATCGCCCAAGAAACACATTACAATTGTGAGAACACGATGGTAGTGCGTGGAAATAGCTTTTTCACTATTTGCATTGCCAAAATTCATTGGCAATATTCAAAGTAAATTTTAAATGAGCATATAGGTCGTCAACCTTTTTCATAGACTGTCTTTCAATATTTGAATAGGTACACATGTATTTGTAATTATTGTAAATACTTTGTAATATTTCTAGCTCCCATTGTCTACAATAGATCTTTTTTTTTCAATATTACAGACGAGCCCAGCCGCGAGGTGACAGTATTACCAAACGCGACGAGTTCCCCTGGCCGCGCAATCTCCAAGTGGGATCTTGGCACCTTCCTCGTAGAGTCTCTATCTGAGCCCAAGTACTACAAATCCGTCATCGGCATCGCTAATAAGTAGAATCACAATAATTTTGCTATAGATTTTCTATCTCCCGAAAGCGAAACCATACTTGAGTGTGTAAATATACGTACACATTGACTTTGTATGTCTCGGCGTCCTAACGGACTATAAGAGTGAAGGAATAGTGAGTGCGCCTGTGTCTGCGCAAATGCTTGTGCACTATAATATGTCCTGCGCAGTTGACTGATCTCCTTATATAAGAACAGCCGCCGTAGCCGATAATCGGCTAGGAGGAGGACATCATCATCATCACGTCTCGGCGACTCAATCAGTATCTACTGAGTGCTCCCGAGCTTACACATACAAACCCAATGTGCTTGTTAATTCACACACACCAGTATATCTAAGGCGCTTTCGGGAAATAAAATATCTATACCGAAAACTAGGAAACAGTAATTCTACATTACGTCCGAGATATCTTTGCGAGTCTGAAGTTAGCCGTTTAATGCGCAGTAGACAATTTTATTCGTATAAATGCTACTGCGCAGATCATCAGCTAACTTCAGATTTACTGACATACGTCGGACGTACTGTAAGTGCCATTTACAAAGTGAATTTATGTTACAAATTGTTACAGTTTTTAAAGCTATTTTTTAGCATTTTTTGTGAACAGTGAATATTCCTAATTATTATTAAAATGGATGGTCGACAAATTCATTGGAAGTTTTGCAAAAGCGGTGTCGATTCAACAGTGGTTCATGTAACATTTTCATGTGGTACATTTTTTTAAGCCAAGTCTACAGAAAGACCCTAAAACATGGCTATGATCATAATTCTTATACCTGTTATAAAAATAAAATACCAGGTATCGAATTGACGTGGGTATTTTGTAAACTAGCAACTTCCCATGGATATGTCTGCCATTGATCAGTTGCACAAAACTACAGTTTACTGGGCCCAAGGACGTTGATATCAATTACGTAAATGTATGTTAATAAGAACAGATGAAGCGCATTTTTATTATGTAAGTTATAAATGAAGCTATTTTATGAAATAAATATAATTCCGTTACGTTAATTTTGTTTTTTTTTATTTTTAGGTTTGAACTATTAATTTTAAATTCTCATTTCCAAATACTAACAGTTTTAAGGCCCTCTAGTAAAGTTCACGAAAAATAACTCTGATATAGTAAGTAATTTGGCTATCTTCAGAATTGTGAAAAAATATTTTTACGATTTAGTTACTTGAATCTCTTCTTTTGGAAAGTCAAATTAGCTGCACAGTTCCGAGTACTAAAATAGTTACACGTATATACTAAGTAAATGCTGGACCCCAATGCTCAATAACATTACTTAATGATTACATATTAAATAGAAGTTATGTACATCAAATATTTAAACGTGATAGGATAGAATCTCGGTTACCTCGAAGGCGACCACTGGGCGTCATGTCTTACTATGTGCTATGAAATTATTTTGTGATATCACAAACTTCTTTACCATTACATTGTAAGGCATAGGCACCTTCAATATATTCCAATTCATTTCATATTCATTTGAGTAGACGTACGTAGTGGAAGAATGACGTTGTTTTATACGTAGCTTAGTAAATTCATAAATATTTTACTGCTCATTCTATGTTGTACTGTTTTGTCAACCAAGGTTGCAATGAAAACACTCTAATCACTGCTCTTTGTATAAATATCTGTTTTCTAGTCAATATATAGCCGATACCTACCTCATTTTAAGTAGTATGTGAAACAACATTTTGTTGGTAATAAATTTTTAATAACTTTTTCAATTTTTTTTCAACCCTGTCAAATGACCGTGCAGAGCGTTGGGAAGTAATTTTCATTTGCCACGCTTCTCTCTATCTCATGACATTCTACTTTGGAGCTGAAGCTCACGGACATCAGGTCTTTAGCTGACGTCGCTGGCTTCAAGGTGTCCTTGCTGTCCTTCCTCTCCAGTTCCAGGCTGCACGTGTCCAAACTGTTTGGGTAGTAGTCCGTACAACTGTTCTTAGTGGCGGGACTCCAAGGATACTGCACCTTCATCTCGCTGGACCCGCTGGCAACCAGTTGCACGCTACCGACCGACTCCGGCGTCCACGAACTCAGCGTCTCCAAGGACGTCGAGCTCTTCTGACCCGAGGGCAAGTATAACTGGTCACTAATGCAAGGAGTTGTTGCGAAACTGTACAAAGTTAGAGTAGTCCTGCTGTAGGTCCCGACTGTGCGCAGAGGATTGCAACTCGAGTAGGTTGTTGTAAGCGGGTCCAGGGATGTCATTGTATTAGTATAGTAAAAGCATGAAGGGTCCTCTAACAGGTCAGACACCAACAGAGTACTGTTCAAGGAGCACCAGCTCTCCGTACTCCAAGGCGTGCTAATCATGCTGAGCGTGTTGGTGACCGCAGTCGATAAGTTCACGTCGGTGTCAGATCGGTCAGCGTCTACTGAGCCTGATAATGAAGATGAATACCGTTTCTTCAATGCAAGTGACGAATACTTAGAGTCCCTTGAATGTTTTGAAATATTAATATTGCCTGGGTGTACCATTTTTAACGAAATCACTCTTGTAGTCTGTGCCCATATTCTGTTATGCTGTATGAATTTTGGCCATGATTGCGATGGGGTAGCAGTCGTTAGCCATGTCGATAAGCCATCGGTACTCTTGTATGGAACTGACGAAAGTCTGTAGGTAGTGCAGGGGATTCATATTTTTATCATGTGGATGAGACTTGCTCACCCCAATCACACACAGTGGCTTACCATTATTTTCGACGCGATCTCGTATAATTGAGTGCTTGAAGAGATTTTTTTATATATTTTTTTTACATTAACAATTTTACCAGTTCAATTTTAACTTCATTATTTTTATTATCTGTGTCGAATTGACAGTGACGTCACATCTTTGAATTTTAAATTATTATAATGGCAGTCGTTACAGAAGAGGTTGAATGTTAAGGTTAATTACATGCTAATCAGATTAGCTACTTGTGCTACTCTGTTTTATTCAATTCTGCATTGTTAGTAATTTCATCTATCAGCTTCGCACCTACTACCCTCAAATTCCATATAGGACAATGGCTTTCTCTACTTTTTAAAGAAGATCAGGTCATTGGTTTAATTATGTGCTAATTAGATATTCATTAATGTGATTTCTGTCGTTGATACAAATTAATATTAGCATATCAATTTTGTTATTTTTAAAATTCACTTTACCTAAATGTACCTAATCCTAAACCAAAGGTAGGCAGGTAGGTTGGTTGTAAGCATTAGTCTTGTTTTTGTCTTGATTTGACAATCTATAAATAATCTTAGTACTGTACTTGTTAAATGCATACTTTGCATTCAAAATTAATTTCTTAAGCTTCGACGCTAAATGGCTTAACCAATTAAGATGTAATTTGTCATGGATAGATGGATGCTATTAGTGTGCTGGAGATAGAGATAGGCAACTATATGTTCTGCAGACGAATTTAATCAAGACAAAATAAAAGATTTAAAAATAATTATCATTCTTTTATTCCTTGCTTTCTAGCTTACACCTAAAAAATATAACTAACTATACAATTATTTACAATTCAATAACTTACAATTTCACGCTAAAGATCTATCTAGGTCCTTCGGATTTTTCTCGCCGAGTACATCAATATCTAGGAGTATTTTGCCCAGTTCCCCAGTCCTGAATGCTTTGATCATCAGGCGGGAGACTTCGGTCAGATCTGGGACGTCCCGGACGCGACCGTCGAAGTCTCTTGTTCGTCGGATACGATTGTACTTTATTGCGCCACCGATCAGCACCTGTAATGAGAAGTTTGGGATCTTTAGTTATGAGGAAAGTCTAGTCTGGTAGATAGAGAAGTGATTGATATCAATTGAATACCATAAGGTGTTTAAATAAGTTTTTATGCACATCCCCCAAGTACCATGTAGTTCATTATGTGCTACCCTCAAATCGTCCTTATGTACAAACTAAGGACTCCCTACATGTATACTTCTCTGTGTATGTACATACTTATTTATGCACTCGCCCTATCTATCTGAATCCTTATGTACTCCCCCAATATGCTATGTCCTATGTACTACCCCCTATCTACCCTCCCTCCACCTATGTATTTACATCCTTATGTACTTCCCTTTGTACTCTTCCTATGTACTCCTCATATACTCCCTTATGCGCACCCCCTGTGTTAAACATGAACTTTCAGCCATATCAGACAGATGTATGGACTGCCAGATCATCATCATCATCTAACGAGCCTTTTCCCAACTATGTTGGGGTCGGTTTCCAGTCTAACCGGATTCAGCTGAGTACCAGTGCTTTACAAGGAGCTACTGCCTATTTGACCTCCTCAACCCAGTTACCCGGGCAACCCTTGGTTAAACTGGCGTCAGACAGCCAGATATATTGTATAAATATCAAAATTATATCTATCCATATAAACTCACCCTATTAATATCATCACAGGGTTCCTCTAACCCCATGTAGTCTACGTAGTTGAACTGGCCATGCTTGTTTAGCCAATACAGCAGGTAATCAGCAATGATCTCCTCTCCAACGAGGTGGTCTTGCAGAGACGCACAGAGAGCCAGCTTCAGACCCATTTCTATGTCTGTTACTGAGGGCTCCAGAATACCTGGAATATTAAATGTTGTTTTTTAGTGATGATGTTAGTGTAGTGAAATTGTTGGTGGACAAGTAGTTGAGTGCTGTATTTCTTAAGTAAGGTTTAGAAATATGGCAAATAGTAAACTGTATGTAAGGTTGGTATGACTTAAAAATTCTGTCTAACTAAACCTGTTAGACAGAGAAATTTCTATTGCTAATTGAGTTATCAGCTGATTTGGTCTCTACCTGCTGTGAAATTACGTATCAGCCTATCTTCTATCAATATATCTTAACTTCTATATAACAATCTTACCAGGTGTATCCAACATAAATATAACAGGATCATTATTGATTCTGATCTTCATCATGACACTCCTGGTGACTCCTGCCACCGCGCCCACCGGCAGCGCGTGTCTGATGCTCATGTTATTCGACCGGAGCATGTTTATCAGCGAAGACTTCCCCACATTCGGCACTCCCATGATCATTACATTGTAATCTAACTCCTCACTCCTATTGTATCTATTAGATCCTTTAATCAAGTTCACCATCAGAGGCTTCAGCATCTTCAAACCCTTACAGTGCTGGTCCTTGCTGTTTGTAAACACCAAATTCTTTATGTTCTGTTCCGCTTTTAATTTGTCGCGTATCCGCGGTATTAATGACGGCACAGTCAAATCCTTCTTGTTTAACACAAGTATGTGAGGTTTAGTACCTATTAGCGTGTTGGTAAATATAGGATTTCGTCCCGTAAAAGGTATTCGAGCATCGTGGACTTCGATCACACAATCGACACTGTTCAATTTCCGTTGCATTTGTTTTAAGCCTTTGTTCATGTGACCAGGAAACCAGCGCAGCAGGTCCTTGGTTACAAAAGGACATTTTTTCCTGAAATTGTAAGCGGCAGCGTCGAATTTTGCAGCCATTTCGTAATATTGTTTGTTTTGTTTTGGTTGCCTTGAGGTTATGTTATGGTTCTGAAAGTCCTTGCAGTTGAAGTTCTTTTATAGCTAGTTATACGTTGTAAGCCTTATTAATACATAAACTGATAACACAAGTGAGTAAAAAGGGATTTAGTCAAGAAAATAGCTGAATTCATTCCTATAATCGACAGGAAACAACCAAAAATTTCAATTTTGGCACTTTTTTGGCAACTTTGGCAAGTATGACAATAAGTCTGCCACTTGATAGATCGTTCAGAAAAGGTGATTTCAATCTTGGTGAATACTACAGAAGAAAGAGTGAAAGCCAACTTGATATTATTTAAATTACCGTACATGATTTTGTAGTACAGGCCATTTTCAGCCCTTATATGTTTAATTAAAACAATATGATTTAAGGTCAAACGCTGTTACCGAGTGACACGTCACATAGTTTACAAACAACTTCGTTATAAAATAATTTGTATGAAAGGAAGGCCTAAAGATGTCAAACACATTTTTATTGGAGCCAGACATAATAGCAGCAGCAGAAAATGTTATGCCAGATCTTAACAATGATTTGATATTGGCCAAGAATTTCCTAAAGCAGCAGAGTGCAGCCACTGGAGATTCCCTGTGAGATATTGAATTAATATGATGAACTGTCTTTATGTGTAGCATATTATAGCTGAAAAAAGCAGCTTATTTTAACCCACATTGCTTACAGTAACAGAGACTTTGAAGAACGCATAGGTCACCTTTACGCTTTAAACATGCGTCTTGCAATAGCCAAGAACGTGCTGTGCAGCAATGCTTAAATAAATGCATGCACATCCATCACAACCATGTTTTTTTTTTCTAATTTTACAGATATGACCATTTAGTCGATGTGGTCCAAAAGATCCTATCGCAGAAACCGCCCGATGTTGTGGACAACTTTGAGCACTACTCCTGGGAAGTCAAGCAGGAGAAGTTTCGGCCCAACTTCGATTTACTCAACGACATATATTTGTCCCCTCCTCAGCTGGCCACCGTGCGGAGTATGGAAGAAATGTTCAGGGTATCAAATATTATTATTACAGTTACAGTGCTAATCTGCCTGGTTCAAAGTTGCTACACACCTATAAGTGTCGTGTGTTAAATATGTTCCTAATTCTAACACAGTTGATTTTATATGCTCATTTTAGTCGCTTTCACTCAATTTTTTTCTTTTTTGGGGTGGTTTTGTGGGGTGGTTTTTGGGGTGCCGTCCTTTTGTAATTTAATGTCAAACAAAGTTAAAAACTAGCAGAGTTTCATTAAACATTTCTGACTTTACTCATCTTATGTACTCCTCCAGTATTAGTGTATAATCTATGTGTACTCCTCTCATAAACTCTCGTATGTACCTACTCTCTTATGTGTTCCTCTTATGAACTCTTATGTAGTCCCCTTATGTGCTCCTCTTATATACTCCCCGTATGTACATTCTTATGAATTCCTCTTAGAGTATTCTCCCCGTATGTACTGTGTTATGTACTCAACTTATGTACTCCTCTTACGTACTCCACTTATGTAGTCCCCTTATGTACTCTCTTATGTACTCCCCCTATGTATGCCTCTTATGTGCTCCTTTTATCTACTCCCCTTATGTACTCCTCTTACATAATCCTCTTATGTACTCCACTTATGTACTCCTGTTTTGTACTAATCTTAACTAATGTGAGTACGCGATACGCGACTAAACCACTCCGATTATATTATTTGTCGCTTAATATGAAAGACGGCTTATCCAGCTGTATCACTGTCTCCCTTTAGCTGGTCGCCAGCAAAGCTACTAAGCTGGATGACCTTGGGGAAGAGGAACAGGAGTTAGACCTTGAGGAAGACAACTACAAGCCGAAGATACAAGACCTCATTGATCACAACTATTACTTTAGAGAGGTATGTAGAGTAGGTACTCGATGATTATAGTTCAACAAAAGATAAACATTTTTTTCCCAATTCGTAAGATGGGAGAAGATTCGGAAAAATGGCAAGAACTACAAATGACCGCTATTGGTTACCTACCACGTTTAAATGGGATTCTTATCCTTTTACACATATTGAAAACGCTTAGGTGATCATCGCATGTTCTACAATACTGTTACAGCCTTTTTATCGTCCCACTGCTGGGCTGCGGCCTCCTCTCACACGGAGAAGGATCCACATAGCGATCTGTTAAATGATGTCCTGTCATGTCCTTATAGTTTTATGCTTATTCATCTCTAGGCAGGGTATGGTCTGCCAGCGAGCGAATGCTACACAGTCTACATCGCCATGATCATGTTGGGAATCAAAGAACCAGTTTCATCTGTCAGGTCTGTTCAATGCTGTAGTATTTTAAGTTTTGCAATTATCCTTGTAGGTACTTACCTACTTAAGTAATATTGCAAAAGCGAGCTCGTTTGATTGTTATCCTTTCACGATAAACAGCTGAACCACGGGCTGAACCGATTAAGATGAAGGCAAGGATAGTTGGTATAATGAAAAAATACACAGAGGCTATTTTTTATGTGTACGAAGTTCTCTCCTGAGTCTTCTAATCTAGTTCTAGAGTCTTCTAGAAGTAAATACAATCATAGCACTGCTTTTGACAAGGAACTGCTTTTCTACAGATTTTTCGGTAAGATCTTCGGGACCAAAGCGAATTACTACGTCGCAGAAACTGATCTTACTATAGATGAACTGGACAAGCGGATCAGGGTTAGTAAGGAATAACGCATTAAATTACATGGTCATAACATCTGAGTACTAAATTCCTGACAAAGAACCTTTTCCCAAACTACTTAAAAGTTACACCACGAAGGTACACGTAACTACTAAGTTCTTATCCCAACTCAAGGTCCTTAAGTGCAAACACGGCATTAATGAGAAAAAGTATATTCTGTATGGCACCCATTATATACAATAAACTGCCAAAAAGTTGGAAGGAAGAAAATTCTCAAATATTTAAAAAACGACTGCAGAAATTCCTAGAAAAGAAAGCATACTACAATATCTCAGAATTCTTAAATGATAAAGTAATTGCTTGAAACTTAAGACTGTTTTGCTAGTAGATTATTTATTATATTTTTTAACCTAATTTTTAGTAAAATTTCAAGAATGTTCTTTATTTTAAATTTTGCTAGTAGCTTATTTTTTATTATATTTTTAACCTAATTGTAAGTAAAATTTTAAGAATGTTCCTTATTTTAAATTTTATTTTTTTGAATATTTGTACGCCTAAGAGGCCAAACATGAATGGTAACTTTATTTTTTTGTATAACAACCTGCATAACTATATGTACACCCATGTTTTTTACAAATAAAGTATCTTGTATCTTGTATCTTGTATCTTGAACTTCTTAGTGAAAAAAATTTGTTTCCTCAGGAGTTTGAACTGAAAGACATGCCCGGGGAGGGCGAGGGCATGGATGAGGCGGGAAGCCCTCCCGTTGAGGAACAAGCAGAAGTCAGTAAGTTTCTTCTTAATAAATAGGTACCTACCTACAACTTGGCACGGCCGACACTTCGTAGCAACTAGCTGTGTGTGAAACCTATATTGAAGCACCCCTTTTTCGAATTGGCTATCTGTTTTATAGGTATAAACACTTTTGGTGCCATTTTTCGCGATGTGCTGTACCTACGGTTTATTTTGATACTTATTGCTTTCAAAACTTCTTAAGACCGACGTTACGTGGACGTATCTAATGAATAAAACAGTAGGTAAGTATAACGATGTTGTATCAACTCCCGACAGTGCCTGAAGGAGAGGAGAAAGAGGAAGTGCCTAAGGAACCAGTACCTCCGAAGTTGCCTCCGGAGCCACAGAGCACCTGGCAGGCGCCCGCACCCATACCGGTCGAGAGGCCGGGTCAGGGAGTCAATAAGAAGGTAGGCCGGGAAGAATGAGTACCTACTACGTTAAACCATGTTAAACTCACTAGCTTATCAGAACATACGTACCAAATTATGCATTCTTGGTTTTCGTACCAAAACAATTATTCTTGAGTTTGAATTATCTTGTTTGTATAGGAACCTCATATGCTGAATTCTGAACCTTTTCTACCTAGATTAGACGGTTCAAAACTCCTTAATCGATCCTGAAACTGTCTGGTTTTATCATTTGTCTTGAAGTATTTTCCACAAAGCTGAACTTCACAGGTGTACTGGGTCTGCAATCGTCCTGGTGAGCAGTGGATCTGTCTGCCTGACATCAAGCCTGATCACATCCGCGTGGCCAGGCTCTCTGTGCGCTGCATGACTGGAGACCTTGAATCTGAGGTAATCTTCTGGGGCGAATCATTCGATTTTTTAATAGGTATATTGGTTATGATAATTAATCTGTGTTTGTTCATGCAGCCAGCTGCCTCTATGACGTATGTCATTGCCTTATTACGATTTAGGGACCTCCTTCTTTTTGGGAAGTCAGTTAAACAAGTAACAAAATTGTAAATCATCTGTTTTAGTATGTTGCAAATCACTACTCAATTACTGTGCCATGATTCGTAAATCAAGCAAACTGGGAGTCAAAGATCAAATCAAGCCATCAAGTTAATATAAATAATGGCATATTTAGAGAGCGTCTTGAAATTCCATTCACCATACGCATGGTCCATCTTTCCACTCTATAGTTCAACATTTGCAGGTGATAACATTCCCTCCATTCGACGGCGTGGAGAAGCACTATCTTCGCGCTCAGATAGCTCGCATTGCTGCTTCCACTTCTATCTCACCGCAAGGGTTCTTTACCTACGGTTCTGGAGAAGAGGAAGAAGATCTCAACTTGGAAGAGGGAGGAGGTCAGTTTTCACAAAACCCTTTTTTTATTTGGAATCGTCAAATACCCTTCGCCCTACGGCTGAGCAGCGTGAGGGAGTGTCAGACTCTTCCTGACTAAAACCCATCATGTTCCTTGTTAAGCCCTTTATGTACCAGCGCCGCGGTAATTCATTCGAACAATCCCGCAGCCCCGATTTTCACAAAATCTGACAAAGTTACATTCCTACAAATTACTATGATACCTTTATCCTTTGGGTGGTCAAAATGAGTACCCTTGCGAAAACATATCCTCCTTTGCGTCGCGCAGACCATCAAAAATTGTTCCTGACGGATGACCATTTCCAGGTGACATGGAATTTAACCCGAACCCATACTACCAGGGCCACACGCTGAAAGATCTCGTGGACTCCAACTTGACGTACTGGGTGCACCACGGACGACATATCCTCAAGCAGGGTAGGACCTTGTGGTGGAACCCGAACGCTGGGATGGTAAGAACTACAAAGTAAAACGAAATTAAAATTGAGCTTTACCCAAAACCATGAATATTCTGGTTGGTGTTACCGGATACTCTATTAAGTATATCTTTCAGCCTTAACTTCTTTCGACATTTACCTACTCATTAGAACATAGGTAAGAAGTACAAAATTGCAAGCCAGTAGACATTCAGATATTCCGTCGTCCTTTACGAAAATGACCCATGTTAACAGCAAAAAAAAAAGAAAAATTTTATAGACAATATCCGTAAAATGGTGTAGATAAAATGACTAAAATCCGGTAGTAATTTCACTTACTATTTGTACCAGGACGAGGCTATCGAGGAAGAAGAGGACGAAGGCCCTCCCCCCGCAGAGCCAGAAGTAGGCCCGTCTCTCTTCACGGCGCTCGCTGAAGACGACAGGATCGAAGGCCTGAGCGCTTGGAGTACCAGGGTCAGCTCCACCCTGTGCCCTGATAGAGCTCTCGCCGTCATCAGGAGTAATCTGTGGCCGGGAGCTGTGGCTTACGCTTCTACGGGCAAGTTTGTATCTTTGGAACATGTTAAAACTGAATAAGATGTAAGTACAAGTATAGGACGGAATTACAAATGGTTGAGGTCCTGTACTTGAGTGAGGAATGCAATATTTCTTCCAATTCTGAAAGCATTAATATCGAAGTAGATTTCAGAATTTCATAAACATCGAAAATTGATTCAAAGAAAAAACTTCCCTTTTACTCTTCTACTGAACCATATTACTGGGGCCTGAACCTGAACTAAGTGAGCTCGGGTGCGGTTTCAGGCCTGAAGCTTTATCCGCCGATTAAGCCTTATCATAAAAAATTGCTTATCTAAGTCGATGCATAATTAGTTAACCAGGAATATACATTCTACTTAGGAAGTCAGATTGCATGTACGTGGGTTGGGGCCTGAAGTTCCAGCCGCCGAACTTCTCACCGCTGCAGCTGCCGTTGCCTCAGGACGAGTACCCCATCGGCCCTGAAGTCATGGAGATGGCTGATCCCACCTTCGCTGATGAGGAGGTTTGTAGCCGGTATCCAGTAGCCAAAACGTGTGCGAGATGCTCTTCAAAGATATCATTTTCTTCTCTATTCTAAACTGAAGCTTGGCTTTGGCTTTTTCCCCTGTAAAATATAAGGACATGAACCATGTAATATGCCTTCTAAATCGAGTACCAACGATGGAGCTGTTAGTTATAGAAAGTACCTAGTTTTTGATGAAAAAGGAATAAAACTCACGTTCAAAATCGCTATCGTGCATAATATGTACCATATTTTGAGCCCACAGCATTTTTGGTAACATAGGCGACTACGACTATTTACGCTTCTGCTTGGAAATATTTCATTAATGGCCGATTTTTCAATCGCCTATGTTTACGTTGCTTTTGTGTAGAAAATATATCAATCGCTATATTTAATCCCCAGACAGAACTTAACTGATGATTGAAAAATCTTCCAGAAATGGAAATGTCTAGTCAGAAATTACAATATTTTAACATTTTACTCTCGCAGGCATACCGCATCGCTCATTTACCCCCTCCACCGCCGCCGGAGATCATGGGAGAAGGAGAGGGCGGCTTCGGAGAGGAAGTCGAAGAGGAAGACTAAAGTCTACACCTGTATTAGAGACTTCTTATATGTATGCCGTTCGTTTGTTGCTAGTTGAACTTTATTGTCATGGTAATAAAGGTCAATATTGAAGTGTTTTATACCTTTTAAAAGACTACGATGAGATTTAACTGAAATAATTTGTAATACATATTCGATAGTTGGTTGACTGCATTTTATTTTGCAATACTAGGTTTGCTTTTTGTCGATGATTATGGTTATTATATATTTTATGAAATAAAGGATATAAAAAAAACTTGTGTTTTTATAACTAACTTTTTTATTTCGCAACATCAATGTTTTACATTGTTTGTTTTATTTTTATATACAGAAACTTTAGTTGAGAATTTCATAATTATGATTCCATGATTGATGCAAAAATATTTTGATAGCTTATGCATGAATTTTATTTCGATCCGATATTCAAAATAAATTATTTACAGAATTTACTAGGTTAGATAAACGGCTTTTATTATTGTTGGTATCAAATGAATCATCAAAACATTACTTTTGGGATAATTTTTTTTTAAGGCTTAAAAGCCACTTATCCAACCTTCACAAATCCACAAAAAAACAGCTGTAATATCATTGTATTTATTTTAACATAAACAGGACAAAACAACAAAATTAATTTACAAATATTATTTTTTATGCTTATGCAACTGTGGGGCGGACAATTTGACTTTCCCGGGGAAGTTTCTAGCAATATTTTCCTCTTTCACGGCTTTGAGGAGGTCCTTCTCGCGAGGAGTGCCGGCTTTGTCTCGGAGGAACACCTGGACAGCAGTCTTGGCTGCCTTCCCGCGTTTACTGGCTCCGGGAGTCAGCTTTACTTTGTACCTGGGGGTGAAAAATTATTGAAATGTGTGATATAGTCGATTTTACTAAGGCAAAGACTAATAAAGCCACGTATTCACTGGGAAACAATGTTTCAGATACACAGTTTCTGAAACATCACGTAGATGTTTACAGCAACAATGTTTCGGAAATTCTGCCATCCACATCGTCCACAGAAACAAAATTATATGTTTCTGTTACTGTTACAGCCTTTTTATCGTCCCACTGCTGGGCACAGGCCTCCTCTCACACGGAGAAGGATTGAGCATTAATCACCACGCTTGCTCAATGCGGGTTGGTGATTTCAGACTGTAGAGTCCAGGTTTCCTCAAGATGTTTTCCTTCACCTTTTTATCAGCCATTGGTGTCTAAGATATACTTAGAAAGTACATACATCTTAGAAAAGTTGCATTGGTACATGCCTGACCTGGATTCGAACCTGCGCCCTCATACTCGAGAGGTTGGTTCTTTGCCCACTAGGCCACCACGACGTTTTTTTATTATATATATATTATATATGTTTTATATATATTATATATGTTTCTGAAACAAAATTATTTGTTTCAGAAACATATAATTTTGTTCTTCAAATATTATATTTTTATAATTTTTCGAGTATTTTTTTAATCATCGCTCCAACCTACATATTACTCCAATACATACTTATAGTTGTTGAGCGCGGAGTAGGGCGCTACCACTGGCACAGCGAAGAGTAGTTCGTCTTCCGTGTGAGGTATACCGGTGAGCTGGCACAGCATCTCCGTGTCCGCGTCCGGTCCTGGCTGCTCAGCCTAGAGGGGGAAAAGAGGGGTGGATATCATCATCGACAGATGGTGTAGTAACGTTAATTGTTCCTCGCAATAATATCCAAATACCTAAGCATTTTTTGGATTAAATTTATTTTCGGAAAGAAAGAACAAACTTATTTATGGACGATACGGCTCGGTGTTTCTAGACTCAACTTTTAGTCTTATGGTAATAAAGTTGAAATTTCAGTGCACGAAGTTTGAACCACAGTAGTCGTAATTTTGACGTTCAAAAAGTGCTGTATTTCAGCCTATATTGTACAAAAGCTTTTATATTTTGGTAGATTGACATATGATTACTTACATCAGGTTCCGGGTCCACCTCCTCAGGGTCTGACTCGGCCTCGAGTATGAGCGGCGCCGGCTGCGGGATCTTCACTCCTCGAGGGCCTGTCTTCACCTTATTGGCTTTAGCTGCTGCTGCCTTCTTCTGAGCCTTCTTTGATTCTTTCTCGCCTTTTGCAGACTGAAAATCGAAGTGATTATAAAGGCGTAAGTTTCTGATTGTGTATCTCTGTTACCTACTTCTTCACGCGCTAATGGCTGAAATGATTTTGATGTTGCAGCTGTGCAGTATAGCTTATACCACTGGAATAAGATATGGGCAAGTTTTGACCCGGTTGAGGAAAGTAGTTCAATCAGGAAGGAGGTGGAACCGCTAGTGGATGCTAATTTAAGACGGATCGGTTTTCAATTATAAGAAAAATGGATATTAAAAGAAGTTTTTTCTAGATTCCGCCAGCATAATAAAAACCTAAATTGGTTCACCTTGTATATGTTGCATATATCAAAAGAGCATAAACTTAAAACCTATACTTGAAAGATAATTAATATTTTCAGAACAATTTCCAAAACCAACCTGCAACAACTCCATCATAATAGCGCGATCCTCTTCATCCTGGTTCTTATACTTTTCTTTCATCTTCTTGATCTTGCTGCGCTGTCCTCGTTTCACTCCCTTCTCTTCTCTCTTCTCTTCTGCAGTCTTCTGCGCTTTCTGCTGTTTCTGTGGCTTCTTGCCGCCCTTTCGCGGAAGAGCTGGGAATGATGGCATTTTGTCTTCCGCTAAAAATATAATGAAGATTTTAAAAATCTTGCTTTTTTTGTAGAAGTTGGTAATAAAAGGTTAAGTTATGTTAAGTCAAAGAGTTGGCTATTTTTTTATTACTTACTTTTGTCGGATGTCTCGGAAAATGTTCTGGATTTTGACTGGACGAAAACTTCACCAGTTCCATGATCAACCTGAAAAGTTATTTCAAGGTATTAAAAAAATATATAAAAGTAGACTTTCGATAATTCAGAACAGCCTATCAAGGATAATTAGGTAAATAATTCAGAATTTTAAGGCACCTTTGCTTTTATCAACTTTCAAAACATAATTTTCTTTGTATTCAAATACTCTCTACTTTCCTAGATATACTTTTAGAATTCATAAAAACTCCATACCTTGATATGTGTATCAGGGAACTCATCTTCCGAGGACTCACTGTCACTCTCACTCTCATCTTCCTCTTTCTCATCTCCCTCCTTCTCATGTTCATTCTCTTCTCCCTCATTCTCTTGTTCATTCTCTTCTTTTTCGATCTCCTTGGTCTCTGCTGTATCTTGTGCAGTCTGTGCCTCCTTTAAATCTTGTGTCGTCTGTGGCTCCTCTTTAATGGCGTCTAGTTTGTTTGAATCTGGTTTATCTTCCTCTTTGTCTGATGGTTCGTCTGTTAAAAATTATAAATAATGTTGAAGTTTGATGGTTTTGAAAAACTACCCTCAATCCTAAACGGCTTTGGATAACCTGTGCTGGGACACAATTAGCGAAACATTAAAGTTATCGTCATTTTTTTATTCTATATTAAAGATGTTTCCCCCTTTAATCTTCGGGAATTACTGAACTGATTTGAAAAATCTTCCTTAGATTGTTGGAAAGCTATAATATTCCTGGGTGACACAGGCTGTATTTTATCCGTAAATGAACTACAGGAAACTGCTAGCATAGCATTACTATTATTTATTAAAATAAACTTATGAACTAATTACAATGTCCCACAAAACTGTAAAAGCTATTAAAACTATCTCACTTGATAACTATTAACTGCATTATATGCTCACCATCATCAGACACCGGAATCTCCTGGTCTTCCTCCAAGTCCTGTGTTGACGTGACGTCAGAGGCGTCTTCAATGGCTATCGGCTTGCGTTCATCACGGTGCCGCTCTATACAGCTATCTTCTAGCTGATAAACATAATATGCAAATATTATAATTATTATAATGGTAGTTAAGTTATTATTAAATATTTATATAAGAAACCCATATTGTAAAAACGATTCACAACAAATGTTCTTAAATTTACGTGACATAATTTCGTATTACAAAAAATCTGAAGCCCTAAGTCCTGTGGTAATTTCATTTGTTTTTTTTTGTGACGGTATGAAGTTTCCCGGGACGCGGTTGAACCCGGAAATTTTACGTGTACGTTAAACACGTAGAACTTAAAAGTTTTTTGTTCTGTTTAAGTTCTGTAGGCAATATTTTTGAAAACGATTTTTTGAAAAATGTCAGCTTATTGAGAAAGTGTTTAAGTTGATTCTGCTCATTGAACTATTTTAGGACTTTAGGCATTTATCGTTCCACATATATTTTATTATTTTACTTACCCGGAACATAAAACTGAATCCGAACTGCAGCTGATCGGGCAGCAGGTAGTTCTTCTTCCCCCGTATCATGAAGGAGCCGGTGGTGAGGAACTCCCCCGTGGGGGCGGACTTGGATACCTGCGAGGCGTGCACCCACCACGCCCGGGTCACTACTTTAGCTTCCCAGGCTACACTGTACGAAGAAATAAGGTTAATTAGTATAATAGCTTGCGCGGTTTTATCCACGTCCAGCGAGAACTTATTTCTGTTGCAGTAGCATGGTGATAAAAAGCCTCCCTTTAAATTTTAGCCAAATCGGAACAGACGTTTTTGAGTTATGAATAGGGAGTAACTAACACTATTTTGTTTTACATATTTAATAGTATAATGAGACAAACTTAAGTAAGTTTATGAGTTCGTGGGGGGAGGGAGGGAGCTTAATAACGACTGACTCGATTTTGATAATTGCTTCACCAATAGAAAACTATGTTATTTGTGCGAGTCATTTTATTTATCTTCATAAACTATAGCTTATATCGCGTTCAACATACACGAGGTTGTTCTGATTTCTACATTATTCGATTCAGATAGCGATACCCAACAATACCTCAACGGGTCGGACAGGATTTTCTTAAAATATTTTTAATTCATATAGATACCTGTAAGCCACAGCGGCCTGTCCGGCTTCAGCGAGCGTCCGGGGCGGCACCTCCCCCTGTCCGGGGTTCTTCACGATGACGGACGCAGCGCCCGACACCTCCGCGTGCACGTATATGTCTCGAGACCGCATGTAGCGCTTTACTAAGAGTTCGTTCTGTTGCTGGTCGCGCCCTCCTATTACCTGTTACCATGGATACAATAAAAGATTTAAAAAACAACCGAATGAATCGAGCCGGTTTTCTTTGCTAATTTTCTAACTCTCTGTTAATAACCGACTGCTAAAAATGTACGAATAACGAGCTCCTTATTTTATTTTTGCTACCAATCATCTACTTTAAATCACATTCAATATTTTTATTAACAACAATTATTGTTTGTTAACAAAGAGGCTTAGATGCACACCCGAACTTATAAGCTGCGTTGTTTTTAATCAAGTTCTCAAAAGGTTTTTAAAGGGGGTAATTTAATAAACGACCATTCACCTGATTTGGTAAAAAAAAAAACGTTTACATAACCTTAACTATTTGGCTCGATTATAATCATTTTACTTCGCCTAACACAAATCAGTTACAACAGGAATTCTAGGCACACAATCAAAAAATACAAAAAAGAACTCTTACCAGATAATTATCAGAAGATATAAACCAGAAGAACTTCTCGAACCAGTAAGTCTTCCTTGCTTTGATGATGTTGCTGACAGTATGTGCTTCTTTCAGCGTCTGCTTGGTCTTACGTTCAGCGCTTTTAAGCGCTTTCCCCGCTGACTCTAGCGTTTTCTGCTGCTTTTTCGCTGCATTGCGCTTTTGGTCGTAGTACCTGGGATGATAGGTAAACTTGATAATATGAAATAGTTTGATTCTAATATAATTTTTATATATTTATTTTTATAGCAGATTGAGGTTTTAAACAAACCTTTACAAATAAACAAAAAAATATTTGAAAAGAAATATCCGGGATGATATTTCAAATGATGCTAATAATTCCATCGATAATTTAATCGACCCGGGAGTAACCCAGCAAATCATTTTTTGATTAGATGTTTAATCATTACTTTTAAACCAACTTCCAAAAAAAGAGGACGTCAATTAGGATGTCTATTTTTTAAAGAAATAATTTGGTGATTTCTGATACGAAAAACAATATAGCAACATAGATCTTCCATCGTTTTAACTCTTATTAATTCAATTTTACCCCAATAGAATCACCATTTTACATCAAAAACTTACCTTCTAGCATTAGCAAAAGCCGTAAGACTCAGATCAATATCCACCAGCATAGGCTTGATGCTCTCCTCATCACCTTCATAAGGGTCTGACAGTAACAACGTGATGTGATTGGTCTTCAGCTTCAACTGTTTGATGCAGGACGCTATGGGATCGTCGTTGTCCTGAGCCGTCTTTACTAGCGCTTGGATATCGTCCCAGGACATCTGTAAAAGGATAGTTCTAGAGTGTTCTAGAAAGATCGAGAAGGATATGAGAAAGAAAGAGTTCGGCGATTTTTGAGCCACATTTTGATAGTTAAACGAGAAATGTTCGTCAAAGAACCTAGAATGTTGTAGAAAGATCTAGTGTTAATCTTGGGCAAGTGGTCTAGCTGTATGTTTGTGTGTGTCCATGCCCAAGTTCATGGTACCTACCATCACGGCATGACCTAAATGGCTGAAAAAACATCTTTTTTGTTGTTCTTCTACAGTGGTAGCAACTGACCTGGTTAGCTATAGCGGCCTGCACAGCTCTCCGGGCTTGCTCCACGAGCGGCTGGTTGCGGGAGATGAGCTCGGCAGCTCCTACAGTGGTAGCAACTGACCTGGTTAGCTATAGCGGCCTGCACAGCTCTCCGGGCTTGCTCCACGAGCGGCTGGTTGCGGGAGATGAGCTCGGCAGCTCCTACAGTGGTAGCAACTGACCTGGTTAGCTATAGCGGCCTGCACAGCTCTCCGGGCTTGCTCCACGAGCGGCTGGTTGCGGGAGATGAGCTCGGCAGCTCCTACAGTGGTAGCAACTGACCTGGTTAGCTATAGCGGCCTGCACAGCTCTCCGGGCTTGCTCCACGAGCGGCTGGTTGCGGGAGATGAGCTCGGCAGCTCCTACAGTGGTAGCAACTGACCTGGTTAGCTATAGCGGCCTGCACAGCTCTCCGGGCTTGCTCCACGAGCGGCTGGTTGCGGGAGATGAGCTCGGCAGCTCCTACAGTGGTAGCAACTGACCTGGTTAGCTATAGCGGCCTGCACAGCTCTCCGGGCTTGCTCCACGAGCGGCTGGTTGCGGGAGATGAGCTCGGCAGCTCCTACAGTGGTAGCAACTGACCTGGTTAGCTATAGCGGCCTGCACAGCTCTCCGGGCTTGCTCCACGAGCGGCTGGTTGCGGGAGATGAGCTCGGCAGCTCCTACAGTGGTAGCAACTGACCTGGTTAGCTATAGCGGCCTGCACAGCTCTCCGGGCTTGCTCCACGAGCGGCTGGTTGCGGGAGATGAGCTCGGCAGCTCCTACAGTGGTAGCAACTGACCTGGTTAGCTATAGCGGCCTGCACAGCTCTCCGGGCTTGCTCCACGAGCGGCTGGTTGCGGGAGATGAGCTCGGCAGCTCCTACAGTGGTAGCAACTGACCTGGTTAGCTATAGCGGCCTGCACAGCTCTCCGGGCTTGCTCCACGAGCGGCTGGTTGCGGGAGATGAGCTCGGCAGCTCCTACAGTGGTAGCAACTGACCTGGTTAGCTATAGCGGCCTGCACAGCTCTCCGGGCTTGCTCCACGAGCGGCTGGTTGCGGGAGATGAGCTCGGCAGCTCCTACAGTGGTAGCAACTGACCTGGTTAGCTATAGCGGCCTGCACAGCTCTCCGGGCTTGCTCCACGAGCGGCTGGTTGCGGGAGATGAGCTCGGCAGCTCCTACAGTGGTAGCAACTGACCTGGTTAGCTATAGCGGCCTGCACAGCTCTCCGGGCTTGCTCCACGAGCGGCTGGTTGCGGGAGATGAGCTCGGCAGCTCCTACAGTGGTAGCAACTGACCTGGTTAGCTATAGCGGCCTGCACAGCTCTCCGGGCTTGCTCCACGAGCGGCTGGTTGCGGGAGATGAGCTCGGCAGCTCCTACAGTGGTAGCAACTGACCTGGTTAGCTATAGCGGCCTGCACAGCTCTCCGGGCTTGCTCCACGAGCGGCTGGTTGCGGGAGATGAGCTCGGCAGCTCCTACAGTGGTAGCAACTGACCTGGTTAGCTATAGCGGCCTGCACAGCTCTCCGGGCTTGCTCCACGAGCGGCTGGTTGCGGGAGATGAGCTCGGCAGCTCCTACAGTGGTAGCAACTGACCTGGTTAGCTATAGCGGCCTGCACAGCTCTCCGGGCTTGCTCCACGAGCGGCTGGTTGCGGGAGATGAGCTCGGCAGCTCCTACAGTGGTAGCAACTGACCTGGTTAGCTATAGCGGCCTGCACAGCTCTCCGGGCTTGCTCCACGAGCGGCTGGTTGCGGGAGATGAGCTCGGCAGCTCCTACAGTGGTAGCAACTGACCTGGTTAGCTATAGCGGCCTGCACAGCTCTCCGGGCTTGCTCCACGAGCGGCTGGTTGCGGGAGATGAGCTCGGCAGCTCCTACAGTGGTAGCAACTGACCTGGTTAGCTATAGCGGCCTGCACAGCTCTCCGGGCTTGCTCCACGAGCGGCTGGTTGCGGGAGATGAGCTCGGCAGCTCCTACAGTGGTAGCAACTGACCTGGTTAGCTATAGCGGCCTGCACAGCTCTCCGGGCTTGCTCCACGAGCGGCTGGTTGCGGGAGATGAGCTCGGCAGCTCCTACAGTGGTAGCAACTGACCTGGTTAGCTATAGCGGCCTGCACAGCTCTCCGGGCTTGCTCCACGAGCGGCTGGTTGCGGGAGATGAGCTCGGCAGCTCCTACAGTGGTAGCAACTGACCTGGTTAGCTATAGCGGCCTGCACAGCTCTCCGGGCTTGCTCCACGAGCGGCTGGTTGCGGGAGATGAGCTCGGCAGCTCCTACAGTGGTAGCAACTGACCTGGTTAGCTATAGCGGCCTGCACAGCTCTCCGGGCTTGCTCCACGAGCGGCTGGTTGCGGGAGATGAGCTCGGCAGCTCCTACAGTGGTAGCAACTGACCTGGTTAGCTATAGCGGCCTGCACAGCTCTCCGGGCTTGCTCCACGAGCGGCTGGTTGCGGGAGATGAGCTCGGCAGCTCCTACAGTGGTAGCAACTGACCTGGTTAGCTATAGCGGCCTGCACAGCTCTCCGGGCTTGCTCCACGAGCGGCTGGTTGCGGGAGATGAGCTCGGCAGCTCCTACAGTGGTAGCAACTGACCTGGTTAGCTATAGCGGCCTGCACAGCTCTCCGGGCTTGCTCCACGAGCGGCTGGTTGCGGGAGATGAGCTCGGCAGCTCCTACAGTGGTAGCAACTGACCTGGTTAGCTATAGCGGCCTGCACAGCTCTCCGGGCTTGCTCCACGAGCGGCTGGTTGCGGGAGATGAGCTCGGCAGCTCCTACAGTGGTAGCAACTGACCTGGTTAGCTATAGCGGCCTGCACAGCTCTCCGGGCTTGCTCCACGAGCGGCTGGTTGCGGGAGATGAGCTCGGCAGCTCCTACAGTGGTAGCAACTGACCTGGTTAGCTATAGCGGCCTGCACAGCTCTCCGGGCTTGCTCCACGAGCGGCTGGTTGCGGGAGATGAGCTCGGCAGCTCCTACAGTGGTAGCAACTGACCTGGTTAGCTATAGCGGCCTGCACAGCTCTCCGGGCTTGCTCCACGAGCGGCTGGTTGCGGGAGATGAGCTCGGCAGCTCCTACAGTGGTAGCAACTGACCTGGTTAGCTATAGCGGCCTGCACAGCTCTCCGGGCTTGCTCCACGAGCGGCTGGTTGCGGGAGATGAGCTCGGCAGCTCCTACAGTGGTAGCAACTGACCTGGTTAGCTATAGCGGCCTGCACAGCTCTCCGGGCTTGCTCCACGAGCGGCTGGTTGCGGGAGATGAGCTCGGCAGCTCCTACAGTGGTAGCAACTGACCTGGTTAGCTATAGCGGCCTGCACAGCTCTCCGGGCTTGCTCCACGAGCGGCTGGTTGCGGGAGATGAGCTCGGCAGCTCCTACAGTGGTAGCAACTGACCTGGTTAGCTATAGCGGCCTGCACAGCTCTCCGGGCTTGCTCCACGAGCGGCTGGTTGCGGGAGATGAGCTCGGCAGCTCCTACAGTGGTAGCAACTGACCTGGTTAGCTATAGCGGCCTGCACAGCTCTCCGGGCTTGCTCCACGAGCGGCTGGTTGCGGGAGATGAGCTCGGCAGCTCGCTTGTCGCTGTCCTGCACTCGCGTCAGTTCCGTCACTCGCTTCTCGTGGTCTTTGCGGACGTTTTGTAACTTCTTCATCGCTTCTCTTTCTACTTGGACCGTCTGGGAAAGATGGTTGAATAGTTATTCGATAGAGAGTCAGACTGATCAGACTTAATCAATCAGCCTGTAGGTGAGCATGTTAAGTAGTCAGATTTTATCGACTGTTACTCAGAGTTGGCAAAATGGTTGTCAAAATTCGTCAGACAGGTACACTAAGTTAGACCGCTTGGCACACAGAAGATTCGTAAAACTTATTATACCTTAAGGGTTTTAAACATGCCCGGGTAACTGGGTTGAGGAGGTCGGATAGGCAGTCGCTTCTTGTAAAGCACTGGTACTCAGCTGAATCCGGTTAGACTGGAAGCCGACCCCAACATAGTTGGGAAAAAGGCTCGGAGGATGAAGGGTTTTAAACATCCGCGTTTGGTACACAATTGATAAACAATCGGGACTCAAACGTGATATATTACACAAAAGGTTTGATTGTCACACCTACCTTCAAATCAATCTTCTGTCCTTCTAGCGTAGAGAAGAACTCATCGACTGCTCTGTCGAAGGTCTCGTGTTCCACGTGGGGCATCTCGCGGTGCTGAGCGAACAGCATCGGGTGGAACTCCTGGCTGGTGAGGAGGAAACTGGTGCCCTCACCGTCGGGGTTTGGACGGACCTCCTTCTTTTGGGTTATGTAGCCCTGGGAGGAAAGAAGTTGAGAATTTAAGTCTTGTAAAGTTACACCATCTTTGATCAAACTTGACTTACAGATTTTTAAATTTACTGAGATATTTACATCAGACAATATATTTACATTATTTATTAAATCTACGTATTTACAAATAAAAAAGGAAATATTAAAACTATGTATCAAATTATAGATTACATTCTACATATGAAATGACGATTTAAATAAATATTAAGTAGGTATATCGAGGAGTGAAGTTTAGAAAAAGTTATTGTTTGTTAGTATGAGTAGACCAAAAATATTTATATGCGTCACTACGCCGCCGGGGAAAAAGGCTCGGAGGATGATGATGATGTTAAAAAAGTAACTTTATCTTCTACATACCTTAGCCACCTGCTTCCTGGCTATATCCAGTAACTCCTCAGCCTCCTTCAGGGCTTTGACCAGTTTCTCCAAGTCCTGTTCCACGTGGAAGCCCTTCCCTGGCTCCTTCGTCAGTTTCATGGTGCCCGATAGACCGTTTTCTAGTAGAACGTGGTCTATTATTGCAGATCCGAATTCTAGAAAATAAAATAAAATGAATGAGTTGGGATGACAAAGAGGTGGTGAAAGTTATATTTGTTATAAAAAAATATGATCTTCAGAAGTTGGATAAAAAAGATGTTTCACAATTTCAATTTATTATGCGCAACAACGGGAAAAGGCTAGGCAGATGATGATGCGCAACAAAACTGTTTTTACAAGAGGTTTTGTAATGCTTACGCAACTTAAGATTGAGTGGTTTTCTTTAACCTTCTTTTTCTGCAACATTACTTACTTTCATATTTAAAGCAATTTATTTTAGATATTGCAACAATAATTTGCAATTTATACATAACTAGTGACTCGCCCCGGCTTCGCACGGGATAACAGTATTTCCCCACTATTTAATGTATGTTATACATATAAACCTTCCTCTTGAAATATTCTATCTGATAAAAAAAGCCGCATGAAAATCCGTTGCGTAGTTTTGAAGATTTAAGCGTACAAAGGGACATAGATATAGGGACAGAAAAAGCGACTTTGTTTTATACTATGTAGTGATAAATTTTGTACGTCTTACCTAGCTTAGGATTGAGCACTTTCTTGAGATTGTCTCCCGGCTTGCTGGTCGCGAGTATTTCCTGTAACGCGTCGGTAGATGGCGCCGCATAGCTGGTCTTAGCTCTGTCTAGTGGGTACTTCTCTTTTACTGCAAACCTGGTAAAGAAATAGTATTATGTATTATCAATAAAAATGTTGCAGCTTTTTGCTCATTTAGGTGTTAATTCTTATTTTTGGCAACAATTCTTATTTTTGCTTGACTTGGTGCAACCAGTAAGCCTACTTTGGCAGTGTTGCCAACGCTTATTAAAAAGGGCATTCGTTCAAGTTTTATACTTGCACAACGGAACATCTAATCATACATTCATATTCATGCCAGTACATAATGAACATATCAGTCAGTACCTAATTCTCTATCGTCCAATCAAGATTTATATAAATAATCCCAACTTAAAGCAGAAAATTTGTCTTAGCTTGGTGCTGATCACATGAAAATATTATTACTACTACCTCAATAAACACAAACTTACCGTATCTTATCCCCTTCAACATGAGGTCTCAACACATTCAGTATAGTCCACTCATGGTCAGTCAGCACGATGTTGCCTCTATCATACAGCTCCAGTATGACATGGTAGGCTGCCTCCCCGCTGCCGAACTGCAGGTCTACTATACGGTCTATGCCGAGCTGTGAGAGCTTCTCTAGACGTTTGTTCTTTAAGTGCTTGCGGAGCTGGAAGAGAAATTATGTGTGAATGGTTGTTTTTTGGCGAACTTGTGGGAGGAGTTCCATATTGGTGAAGATAGAAGGTGTTGCGTGTCAGAAACATATACCTACTCTGTTTGGCTTATAACACATATAAACAGTAAACAGTTGTTTGAGATAATAATCATTTACTTTGATGTTCAAAGATAAAAAGTTATATCAAGATTGTTTATCTTAATTGCCTACTTAATGTGAAATGAGATTCATATTGGCGGCCTACAATCTGTAAATGACTGTTACAAGATGCCAATATTTTGTTTGTTTAAAATTAGTTTTCTTTCATATCTTAAATGCTATAGTTACATCTCTATCTCCTGATAATAAGAGCATCGAATCATAATTCTATTTTTAAATATGTGTTTCATCAATGTAAATGCTTTAAGTTTTTTTTTATACCTTCATAGTAAACCCCGAGGGAGCAACATTCTTGGGCCACTCAAACTGTGTGGTATGGAACCGGTTGCCCGACTCCAGCAGCAGCACGCTCTTCTCCTCGGAGCGTTGCAGACGGATCACGTATGTCTTGCTGTCTATGTCGTAGACTTGGTTTACTCGCATGCCAATCAGCCTGGTGAAGAAAAAAATAAATTTAGGTGAGTATGAAGAAGGTATGACTAAGTAGGTAAATAATTTTATACTATTGAATTATTTTTGGAGGGTAAAAGAGATGAGGCACTTAAACAAAACTCTTATACATTTTTGACATTAAAATTGTCATTGAAAGTTAGAGAGTTCTCCTTTTCGGATACTTCACAATTATGTTTCTTGCTGTATGTTTTATTTATTATTTATTTATTCTTTGAGTGTATAAATAGATTGATGGCTCTCAAAAGATTTTTTTATTATACAGGTGTATTAAGAATTTGAGTGAGTCATGGGAAATAGATAATATTGAAATTGTGCAATAATTTTATATGAGTAGTTGATTATATTGACACCACATGAGAACACATGTGAATATTCATATGAGATGGTCCTATTTATTGCCTTCATCATCATCATCCTCTGAACCTTTTCCCAGCTATGTTGGAGTTGGATTCCAGTCTAATCGGATTCAGCTGAGTACCAGTGCTTTACAAGAAGCGATTGCCTATCTGACCTCCTCAACCCAGTTACCCGGGTAATCCGATATTCGGTCCTATTTATTGCTTTATTTAGAAAATAACACAAGAACAAATGCAAAAGAAAAACATTGATCAAATTAACCTCTCATTTTCATTTTCTTTCTAATAGTTAATTAACGACATCGCAACAATAATTAGGAAACGACAGTAAACTGATTATATAATTTAATCAATTAATTAAAAATACTAAGATGCGATGTTTTGATTTCGTGGGTAATTAACTTTTTACGCTTATTTTCAATGCACAAAAATATTGTTACCTTTGTAATTCTGTGACCATGCACATAATATCATATGTATTGAATCTGTTCTTCATTTTTGCGGTTTATTTTACACTTTTCACAACATTTAAATGATATTTCACGACAAAATGATATTGATGTGATTGACAAAAATTATTGCCACAGGCACATAATGGGTTACTATTGTATTGAAAATGGCAAGACAATACGATAGATAGCGACTTTATCACACTAGTATTTCACTTCCAATAGTGCTATCTCTGTCAAACTAGTTCATTATGACAAAGGTAAAAAGTGTTCAAGAACTCGATCGAGTGATAAAAACTAGAATGTTTCATGGTAGTGCTTTTGACAGAAACTTGATAGATCACCATCTGACGTTGACACAATTTTTTTTTCTCTATGCGTTTAATTTTTTAGCGTAGTTGACTAGAATTAATTTGATATAATCTATCTATACTAATATTATAAAGAGGAAAACTTTGTTTGTTTGTTTGGTTATAGGCTCAAAAACTACTGGACCGTTTTTAAAAATTCTTTCACCATTCGAAAGCTACATTATCCACGAGTAACATAGGCTATATTTTATCCCGGTACGGGCAGTAGTAACCACGGGACGCTGGTAAACGGCTAGTCTATTATAAAAATGAAACCCGCTTTCCGTTGTTACGACATAACATGAAAACGGCTTGACCGATTTGGCTGAAAATTAGAGGGGAGGTAACTTAGACCCGGGAGAAGGTTTTAAGATAGTTTTTGTCATCATCCGGCTACAGGACGCGGGCGAAACCACGGGCGAAAGCTAGTATAAGATAAATAGACACTGCAATAGCGAGAAAAGTTGTTGTTTGGTTGTTTTTTGTATAGGTATATGTACCAAGGAAACATTATAGTGATTTCAAAATGTTGCAACAACTAAACGCATCATGTTCGTTCAAAAACGATTATTTTCAGGTCATCTCGTGGAAACACATTCAAGTTCAAATTAAATTGATTAAGTTTATTCTTCTTTGTTTTTATACTTCCTATCTCGATCGTTTTTCTCAATCTCATTCTCACCTGTTGTAGGTACTCTTCTCTTTTGTGTTATTAATTACAGTAATCATTTTGTTTTTCTTTAATACCTAGTTTCCGAACAAATAATTTACTGTCATTGTCATTAGACTAGACCTTGCTCTCACGTTGTTTATAAAACAAACTTTAATTTTTAGGTTTAGTTAAATTAATACTGTTATTTAAACACAATGGGAGCAGAAACCACTGATTTAAAAGATTTCAACCTCAGGCCGATGAAATGCGAGTGTAATTTCCTTAGCAAATCGGATGGATCTGCGATTTTGTCTCAAGGTATAGTTTAACAAAGTTATTTTCTAGTTTCAAAGTTTTTGCAAGACTATACAACGAAATAACCACATTTCTGTGTTCAACGAGAACATCACGACAACTTTACATTGTTACCTACATTTATAATCTACCATTTAAGATTGATTTATCATTTGACACAGATAACCCACTAAACTCATTAAAACACCCTTAATATTTTTCCTGTCACATAGTCTTCAGCTTCCACATAACCTCTATCTTCCTTCTCTGAGTACATACTCATTATTCACATAAATATGACCATTTTATCAACATAGAATGCTTATTTTACTTCGCAATACATTACAGGTCCGACAGTAGCCCTAGTGAGTGTGAATGGCCCACTGGACATCAAGATGACAAGCCAGAGCATTGAGAAGGCGACCCTTGAGGTGCTGTTCAGCAGCAAGTCGGGCAAACCTTCAGTTGAAGACAGGTAATGTAAGAATTTGAGTTCCCAGTGGGTTTGATCCATGAAAATCACTACTTAATACACATTATTATAATATTAATGTAGATGCAGCTTATGTACAAAATAAAAAGATTATGAATTCATCTCATTAATCAGTCATGTGAAATTTTATAACTAATGACGTTAACAAAAGTGATGGGAAACCATTTTCACATTTCTTAGAAGATCATAGAAGTTGTAGTAAAGTCATATCATCATTCCAAGATATCATTTATGGTCAGCACAGCATATCTCCTTCCATTCCTTCCTAGCTGACAGCATCTCATAAGTATCACTCTTTACAGTCCTATGTAATAAAATCATGTGTACCAAAATAAATATTGTTTTATAATAATTTCAGATACAAAGAGCATGTGATCAGGCAGACGTGTGAGACAGCTATCCTGGGCAGCCTGTACCCTCGGTCAGGCATCACTGTCACTATACAGGAGTTGGAGGACTATGGAGGAGTAAGTGTCAAGTAAATGAATAGAAAACATGCCACTGACTAGTGATCAGTAGCATGTGCAAATTATGGATTTCATTCTTCATAAAAATTACATGTGATGCTGTAAATATATATGTTATTGCTAGTTACTTTTATCAGCTACTATTATTAGGTTTTGGAATCTAGTAAAACTCTAAGCAGAGAACACATCAACAGTAATTTACAACAGTTCCTATAAAAATAACAACTTGTTTTGCATAGTGAGGCCTTCAGATGGTAGTTTTGATATAAACCTCGTACAATAAACAACAAAAGTTATCATGGGTAAAATAATATTTTCTTGACTCTAATTAATCCTTAATTATAGTAGCTTATAAAACTAACTAGCCATATATCCTACCACTCAAAATGTACCATCTAAAACAATACTTCTCCAGTTCCTAGCCTGCTGCATAAACTGCACATGCCTAGCTCTCCTGAACGCCGGGCTGGCGATGCGGCACACATTCGCAGCGGTGTCCTGCGCTATCGACGAGCACGGCAACATACAGCTCGACCCCGCGCCGGCACAGCTTGACACAGCTCGCGCTAATATGACGTTTGTGTTCGATAGCCGGGAGAAGAGTTTGGTTACTGGTGAGTTACCGGTTTTACTGGAGTATTTTATCTGGCATTCTCAACCCAATTACCTGGGAATGCTGGTTGTCTGCTGACTGCCCTTAATAACTGCCAAACATTTTCAAATGAGATCCACACATTTACCTCGCCTTCCCACATACGGACATCCCCTAAGGTACACGGTCCGACCGCCCCAAGTGTTCTTATAAGTTACGATCTATAGACCCGTGCGGCTGTTACGTTGCCACGGAAAATAAACATTTACCTATAGGTAATTTTGATAGGTCTTTTTAAACAAATATATCGGCTTATAGTAATGATTCAATTAAGTGAGATTAATTTTTGTCATTAAATTGATTTTAAGTCGTATTTAATTTTTAAGCTTAGTTTTAAAATAAAAAGATTGTTTATTTTTTACCTAATCAAAGTACAAAATGTGTTGTGTGTCTCTCAGGTTTCACGGACGGCAGTTTCAGCGAGTCTGCATACAACGAGGCGCTGGAGCGATGCCGCGCCGCCTCGCAGCTCGTGTTCGACTTCTACAAGGACATTGTCAGCAAATACTCCTATGTTATCGGATGATTAATAGTAAATGTTGTTGTAGTTATGTGCCCTGTTTTATTTATTTATCCTAAACATCTCTCTCGTGGATAAAAATAGTTTTAAAAACTAAAAAAACACGGTAGACATGTATTGACATCAGAACTCAGAGCGAGTGCAAAATTTCATACTAGCCGAAGACAGGGAAGTGGTTCAGATTAAGATTCCAAGATTTACTTACATACATAGTTACAAGTGAAGCTAATGTAAGCGTGTTAATAATAAACTTACATCTTTTGAATGTCTCTAAAAGTTTTCGTTTTAAGGCCTACCTACTCGAACTTATCTGGTATGAGCAAGCGCTTAAAAAAATTTAAGCAAAAAATGATAAATCAGGTTTATTGTTTTAAGAAAATGATGAACAGATGGCGTTGCAGTTAGTAACGTATGTATCTTCAAGACTCCCTGAGACACCTGAGGTCCCGAAAAAGTCACTTTCGCATTTAGGACTGGTAGCCGATGAATGATGATGTTTGTTGTAGAGCCAAAGGATTGGTATGAAAGGTCTGAATGTAAAAAAAAAAATAGGGACTAAAAAACCTCTAAATTCCCAATTTTGCTTTTAACAAGCGTGGTTTAGAGATTGCGCGGATTGAAATGTAGCACAATCGTTTACTACGGCAGCACTGAAATTGCTTTCGGTATGTGACATAACAGGCCTCCTTTGAAATATAATTTTACTGCTAGTGCTATTGACTAGCTAAGAATTAAACAACAAGAACAGAAATGTCGGTATCTACCTAGCTATTCTCTTGAGAGCAATCATTATTTTTTTATGTAGGCGTTTCATTAAACACTGTTTTTCTTTGAAGTTTATTGTTAGCTTGTAAAACATTGTTTACCCATTAATTGAGCCGTCTTATCAAACACGAACTGCACCAAAACGCGGCGAACATCTATCCCAGTATATTTGCGCTAGTTTTTACCGACGCGTTTTGTCGAAGCTCCCAATTAGCGAGGAAGATGATAGGCATCACGACAGTCGTACACCAGTTTATAAACAAGAATGATACGAGTAAATAATTGAATGCGTCTCTTTGGTGCGCCGCTACCGAATATAAAGATGGTGCACGAGTAAAACGAAATGTTGCGTGAGCTGAGCTGGGGATACACTGAGCGGGAGTAAGTAGGTAAGTATGAACCTACAGGTGAGTGCAATGTGAGGTGCTCGACTCTCTACTTAATAAAATCTATAAGTACATAGGTGAGTAGAACATCTACATACTTCTTGATAAATACTTATTTTTGCCTGGCCTCCTTCAGAAAAGTCAGATAGGCGGGCTCTCTATGTGAGTATTTAGCTTCATTCTTTTAGCCGCGAAATGCTTGGCAGATGATGAATAGAGCCCGCTAGCGCCCGTGACTGAACGAATGTTTTATAAATCTCATAAAGATGAAGATGTAATTTCGTTTTGTGAATTAAACATAAATTATTCAATTTCACGAATATCACACACTCAGTGTACACCAACCCCAAAGCAACGCGTTGGCGGCAAAAAAAAACAGCGAGGAGATGGCCGATCAACGCGATCTCGGATGCAAATGGCGGGCCCAAAAGCACCGCCACCACATTTAAATGTCGCAAACTGATGCTGATTCCTTCTCGAATGATTTTTGTTCTATTTTAAAAGGCCGACATTGTGCTCCTGTGAATCAAACAATTGTACGCGACGGCGGAATGCCTGAATGGCTGCCTGGATGAGTTGATAACATTACTTGTATAGCGTCTGCGGTTTAATTTGGACTTAATAAGGTCATTGAGGTATCTAATTAAGACTTTGTCGTGTACTCCTTGAGAATTTACTTGAGAAATTCTTTGTATTTCGGTGTGATTTGGAAAATGTCGTTGTTTTGCAAGGTTTCTGTTGTGTACAAGTTGTGTCAGTCCTTTTATGTTATACCTGCAATATATGTAGTAGGTATTTGAGCCGAGAGTAGGTAATAATAGTACCTAATTTATTATTTACCCACCAAGGTAGAATTTTGAATGTGGCAGTATTAAATAGTTTAGTTATGTCGCGTGTTTTGCTCTAGGTCCAGGTTGAAAGTATGCAAGCCTTCAAGACAAGAGATGATATTATGCTTAACATTGTCTCAGAAATAAAATCCGAATTTAAAAGAACAAAGACCGGGCTAAACCGGGCTTGTAGTAGCTAACGTATAAAATATCACAAACGTCAAAAGGCACCTTTTAAACGTCTAATAATATCGCTGAGTAAGTAAATCTTGCGGTCAAAAGGCGTCCGTTTGCAAAACGTACCTTTATCAATAGCTAAACAACCCATTCATCTAATTCAATACGTGAACGCGACATAAATCGCGCGCGCGAAGAACGCGCCCGTTGCGGATAAAATATGGCCGCCAATGTGACATTCATCCTTTCCCGCGCAATTTACATAGTTTAGCATTTTGCGTCTCCGTGCCACATTCCCACGGTAAGACACGTCTTAATTTAATGCTTAATGCCTTTTAATATATGATACATTATTGGAATATTATTTAAGGGTCTTTAAGATGGTAAATATGACTTGAGAAGTTTAAAAGCTGTCGCGTCAGAAATGCGTTTCAGACTTCAGACCATAAAAAGGGTTAATCAAGAACCCTGGTATGACTGTCTAAGCTAGTTGGCGTAGTAGATAGTTAATTAGTCAGTCATACCTGTGTTTCTACAGTCTCTTTGAAATTATTTCATAGGACGATGTCAATCAATCCAAATTAATTTCCTAGGACCTCAATCTAAATCATTTGAACTTCTTGCAGTACTTTGACCTCTCCTGTAGTGGATATTGTCATGTCTAAGTACAATACTTCCGATTTCAGGCTCTTACATCATCTTAACGCATTTGCAACCAAACTATTTAATTTACAACATTACTGAAGAACTAGGCAGAACTTTACTCTGACAAAGTTACAAACTCCTCATTTATGACATGAGAAAGGCGATTGGTAGATCATATACTTTATGCTGTTGTCTGTCAGATCTCAATCAATCAGAAAGTCGTGTCGTTCTGATGTGTCGTGTCTAAGACAGGTGGACACGCTTTATCGACGGTTTCTGTCTTTAGATAAATCGGGGCGTTATTAATGTGAGAAATAGGTAATGTAAAATACACACTTATGAAAACCTCGAAAAGGAATGTTTTACTATTAGGTACTTATTGAACAAAAACAAAAATGATTCTACTGACTATTTCAAAGTTCGTCAAATAACTTTGCCTTTTTAAAATTAGCCTCTTTTGACTCCACCCTCCGTATATTGGATCATGTCATGTTTTGCATCTGCTGAGTCGCCTGCCCAACGACCTTATATTTCTTTCTGTAAGTAACTCAAAAATGTTCGTAGTAACCGTCACTTGCTTCTCGACCTATAATATGGTCTACCTACATTTAAATTGCAAAAAATATTGCAATTCACGAAAGGAATACTACATTGTAGTAATTTTGCAATAACAGAACTTCTGCCATTCGAGGAGCTGTTTTCGCATTTCGAATTAACAAAACCGCGTCCATCAACATGTCATTTTGATAGCTGTCAAATATGTGTCAACATTTGAATTTTATGTGGCACAGAGTATATAAAGTAGGGCTATGGACACGCAACGTACAGCCTAGCGATCAGTTACCCAACAGGTGGGTCGTTCCCGATCAGGTTACTGCGGCCGTCAACTAAATTAAAGAAATTAATGAGTATTGCTATTAATAGCTGCGTACTATCGGATGCCTCGTGCCGAGCTTACAGCTGCGTATGCGTGCACGATCGTTACTAGACATTTACTTGTTTTAGATTTTAATGGAACTTTGGAGAAGGCAGTAAGTTAATGCTCATTAAATTGACTATTGATTAAGTGGAAAGCTTAAGCAGGTTCGTTAACGTAAGTAAGCGTTTCTTATTGTGCTCTCACAAGTAGAAGCACTAGAAATCCGTCAATGTGTGTAAATTATGTGTACGAGCACACTCGACAATTTTATGCTGACGCCCGCGATCTTTACTTACGTTAATACTTTATAACATATGCATTACTGTAATTAATTTTTAGTTCAATAAAGCTGCTTGGTTAATACACATGTCGGTGTTTTCTTCCACATTACACATTAGAATTCCCGACGCACAGCATACCTAAGCGGCTGGACTCTACATCTTTTTGGTCCTTCGAGCGCTAAAGTGAAGTGTGAGAGAAGGTGTCTTCATCAATAGCGAATCGGCTTGGCTGGCCTCCCACAAGCGGGTCTCACCAGTCAAGTTGAGAAGTCGTACATGTTGGTGACGGACATCAGCTCATACGGAACTTACAGAACCAGTGGACATACAAGACCACTGCAAACTCTTCTATCAGTGACAGTGATTGTTGACAAATAGTTTCTTCTACACATCTCTTACAATGGAAGGACTACTACAACGACAACACATCATTGCTGAAGCCATACAGAAGTTATCTACAAACATCAAGAAAGATTCTGCAATTCGGAAAACTGCCGAGTACATAAGAAAACGGCTAGTGAATCTTGAAGAATTGTGGGATGAGTTCGAGAACAATCACAAGAAACTTACAGTGTTTTGTGATAACAAACATGAGTACTTTCAGTCTGGTGTTTACCTCTCCGTGAAGGAGCTCTACGCAGCTACATGTGCTCTGCTGATGGACATAACATCGACCGAAACCGTGGCTAAACAAGGTACAAGTAGTCAAGGTGAAGGTGATGAACTACACAACGTCAGCACGGAAGAAAAAGGTACGCTATCCAAAACTGATGAGCTGATTAGTCAGCAACGAACAAACTTTCGAGCTTTTTCAAGAGTCGTGCGAGGAATCGACATTAACATTATCTCTGAAAAATGGGAACTACAAGACAAACTGCAGATGGTACAGGCGCGCTGGAAAACTATTGATGATCTCCATTGGCAAATTGATAACTTACTTATCGGCACGGAAGTGGATTATGAACAGGAGTACGTGGAACATGAAAATATTTACGAAACTACCAAGAGACAACTCAATCAAAAACTTAGCCATACTTCTCACCAACAACAAACAATGCCGAAAGTAGAGATTCCGGCATTTAATGGTAACTATGCGCAATGGCCAACTTTCATGGACCTCTACTCTGAAGCCATCCACAACAATCCTTTGCTAAGCAAGACTCAAAAACTGCAGTATCTCAAGGGAAAACTGAAAGGTGAGGCAGAGCGTCTAGTGCAGCATCTCAACGTTTTAGCTGAAAACTACGACTCGTGCTGGGATATACTCACCCGAAGGTACAACAACATACAGCTGCTGTTTACAAAACAGATACAAATATTTTTAAGCCAACCTGTAGTACACCACCACTCTGCGCAAGAATTGAAAAATCTCCACGACACGACCTTGGAAACAATTCACGCCATACGCAATCTCGGCGTCGATACCACTACGTGGGATCCACTGTTGGTACACATTCTTACAGAAAAAATGGACACGGAAACCTACAGTGCATACATGGAGTGTCGAAAGGCACCACGGAACCTGCCTTCATTCGTTGAGGCTATGGAATTTCTGGAAAGCAAATTCACAGCTCTCGAGCCAGTCAACAGAAAGAATAACAAGGCTGGTTTTCCGAAACATGAGGCCAAGAACAGGAACAACATTGAGGCCAAGGAATTTTCCTCCAAACAACTTCCTATGAAATTTAACAACAAGACAAGGACTTATCATGTACGATCTGAAAGAAAATGTCCATTATGCAAGTCTGATCACATATTGGTTGCCTGTAAAACATTCCAAGGAATGGCGCCAGAAGATAAAGTAAATACAATTGCACAATTAAAAGTTTGTGAGAATTGTATGTACTGTCATAACGACAAACAATGCAATTCCGCGAAAACGTGTAGGGTGTGCAATAATAAGCATCATACGACGTTACATGATGCTATGCAACAAAAGGTTCCCACCAATAACCTGACACCCAAAGGCGTCCCTACGGTGGCGCAACATAAGTCGCATCACGTGGCTGGGAATGCGAACGAGGTGCTACTTGCTACGATTGAACTATGTGTTCTCGGTGAAAATGGAATGCCTATAAAACTTAGAGCTCTACTTGACCAAGGTTCCCAAATTAACTTGATTACGGAATCAGCTGCGCAACGATTGGGACTTCACAGGCGTAAACAAGACGCAATTGTCTCAGGAGTTGGCATCTCGAACAACAAGAGTCACGGAACCGTATTACTTACCTGCGAGTCCATATACCAAGACTACAATTTTACCGTTGAGGCGCTTGTCATGGCAAACTTGCTGAACAATTTGCCCAATTACACATTTGAGCGGCAACAGTGGCCACATTTAGAAAACATAAGCCTTGCCGATCCTAACTACAACATTTCTAGGCCAGTTGACATTTTACTGGATGCTGGAGTTTACGCTCAAATCATCATGGATGGTATCCTGCGAGGACCCATACATGCGCCAATAGCTCAACAGACTAAGCTTGGATGGGTTCTATTGGGCAACACCACAACGTACCAATGCCACGCAGTGCTTAACAACCTAGAAGATATTTCACGTTTTTGGGAAATAGAAGAAATAACTGAACAATCAACAACGCTGACGTCAGACGAACAATATTGCGAAACATTATATGAAACTACAACTACGAGAAGGTCTGATGGCAGATATGAGGTCAGAATACCCATGAAACCGGCATTTGAGAGACAATTAGGTTCTTCGAAGTCGCAGGCATTAGCACAATTCCGACAATTGGAGAAACGTCTATCAAGAGACCAGTCGCTTTCCGAAAGTTACAAAACATTCATGGCTGACTACATACGTCTCAATCACATGAAGCAAAGTTTAACTTCAGTACAACCGAGTTGTTATCTACCACACCACGGTGTCATGAAATTAGACTCCACTACGACAAAACTCCGAGTTGTGTTTAACGCCTCTAACAAAACAACTTCGGGCTATAGTCTCAACGAGCTAATGGAACGTGGGCCAAACCTTCAACAGGACTTACAAGCATTAATATTGCGGTGGAGGAGGTTTCCCTTTGTTTACACCGCCGACATCGAAAAATTTTATAGAGAGGTCCGAATACAAGAACAAGATCAGCATCTGCAAAGGATTCTGTGGAGAGATTCCGAAGAAGACAAGATCAAAGAATACCAGCTGTGTACCGTAACATACGGTACTAAAGCTATAAAACAATTAATTTACGATGATGGTGCTCAGTACCCGCTTGCTGCTGAAATATTGCAGAGTCAGCTATATGTCGATGATCTCCTAGCCGGGAACTATGACATTCAACAAGCCAAGGCCACTCAACAGCAATTAATCAATCTACTCAAACAAGGTGGTTTCAACCTGCGCAAGTGGGCGAGCAACGACAAACGCTTATTAGAAGATCTTAAACCCGATCAAATTAGTCAAAACATGATTGACTTCAAGCACGCCGAAACAAACAAGACATTGGGAGTTATGTGGAACCCCTCTACGGATCAATTTACATTTCACCATCCAGTGGAAATAACAAACGAGTGCACTACAATTACGAAAAGATCGTTGCTATCTCAACTATCAAAGCTATACGATCCACTCGGCTGGCTTTCACCTGCTACTATAAAGGCCAAACTTATTTTCCAACAACTGTGGACTACAAACCTCAACTGGGATGATCCCGTTCCACAACACGTACAAAAACAGTGGGAAGAGTTCAGGAACGACCTTAAATATTTAGGTCAGATCTCTATACCTCGGTGGATGGGAACTAATAATACCCCAGTGGAACTACATGGGTTCTGTGATGCATCGGAGAAGGCATATGCATGTGTCATCTATTGTCGAAGCATAAAAAACGATGGCCAACACATGATTCGGGTAGTGGCAGCGAAAACGAAACTCGCGCCAGTTAGAAAAGTGATGACACTGCCCAGACTCGAACTATGCGGCGCACACTTATTATCAAGACTAGCAACAAAGGTCATAGAGTCATTAAACGAACAGACCGTAACAATACATGCTTGGACTGACTCTATGGTCGTTCTGGGATGGCTACATGGCGACGTGTCCCGCTGGAAGACATTTGTAGCAAACAGGGTTACGCAAATTTCAAACATATTGCCACCATCGTGTTGGAGACATGTTAAATCCGAGGAAAACCCTGCGGATTGCGCTAGTCGTGGCTTACTTCCGTCACAACTAGTCGAACACAAACTTTGGTGGCAAGGACCCACGTGGCTGATAGAAAACAACATCCCAGATCATTTAACTGAATTCGTAACTCCTACATTAGAACACAAGCATAAGAAGCAAATCTGTGCATCCCAAACATCGGAATCGATTACCGAAGAGCTTCTATGCAAACATAACTCTATAACACGTGTCGTCAGAATTCTAAGTTGGATTTTACGAGTCAAGGCGAACAAAAACAATACGCGATCCCCTTACCTAACAACAGTGGAACTTGAAACCGCATTGAATGTCATTATCAAGAAAGTGCAATATAAACATTTTGGCGAAGATATTGCACATTTACAGAAACATGGAAAGGTGCATTCAAAAAGTTGTTTACTTAATCTAAACCCATTTTTGGACAAACAAGGTCTATTGAGAGTTGGGGGACGTTTAACTGAATCGGCTTTGAAGACCTCTCAAAAACATCCAATTATTTTACCAAACAAAGATCGGCTCACAGAACTCTTAATCGACAAATCACATATTTCGACAATGCATGGAGGTGCAAGACTCACTTTGACCCATTTGCGTGACAAATACTGGATACTTAGAGGTGTGAGGACAGTAAAGGGCCACATTATCAAGTGTGTCAAATGTCATCGCTTCAAGACATCTACTAACAACCAGCTGATGGGAAACTTAACAAAGCCTCGAATTACACCATCACGTCCTTTTACGCACACAGGCGTGGATTTTACGGGACAAGTGGAAGTCAAGGCTAACAAGGGCAGAGGGTGTAAGACATCCAAGGCCTATATCTCAATATTTGTCTGCCTGGCAACGAAGGCTATTCATTTAGAATTGGTCTCCGACTTGAGTACGGCAGCCTTTCTCTGCGCATTCAAACGTTTCTGTGCCCGGAGAGGAACACCAAAATGTATGTACTCTGACAACGGCACCAATTTTGTTGGCGCTGCCAAAACTCTCGTACAGGATCACAAGGAGGCATTAAAGTACTACATCAACGAAGAACTCTTGAGTGAGTTACAGAACCGTGGAGTTGAGTGGCAGTTCAACGCTCCACTTTGGCCATCAGCAGGTGGACTGTGGGAAGCCGCAGTCAAAAGTATGAAATACCACCTAAAACGCGTCATTGGCGAGCAAAAACTGACGTTTGAGGAGTTTTCCACGCTGATAGCCCAGATTGAAGCATGTCTCAACTCTAGACCACTGATTCCGTTAACAGACGACATTGATGATCTGGAATGCTTAACGCCTGCACATTTCTTAGTGGGAGGGCCAATACTGTCAAGCCCACTCTCCCCTGACGAGGATATCAGAAACATTAAAACTAGATGGCAGCTACTGGAAAAAATGCACAAGGATTTCTGGAAGAGATGGTCATCTGAATACCTTCAAACACTGCAAACGCGCAGCAAGTGGCATTTTGCAACCAAAAATCTTGAGATCAATGACATCGTATTGATAAAGGACGATCACTTGCCGCCCTCTAAATGGCTTCTAGGGAAGGTTACGGAAACACACCCTGGTAAGGATGGACATGTTCGAGTGGTGACCTTGAAGACAAAAAATGGCACTCTCAAACGCCCCATCATCAAACTATCACGACTGCCTGTTGAAGGGAGTGATTCAGGGTGCACAGTGAGTGAAGGTGACACAACACCTAACAAACAACAAACAATTACTGAGAGACCGAAGCGGAGGAAGCCTGCTAAAAGATCTCTATACAGTTACATTTGCATGTTTTTAACGTTTGCAATGTGCATAGCTACGTCATTGCAACAGACTACAGTGAACGTCACCAAGTTGTCGTCAGCAAAACTAGTCTACTTCGACAAAATTGCTGATATGCAAATACAACAAGATAACTGGAAAATGGTTGTGTATTATAATATGACAACATATTGGCGAAGTTTAAAAAACGTAGCAGACTACGTCTCACATCTGAACAATTTGACTAAGGAAGAACCCACCTTGATATCCATCGCCGCTCAACTAGAACACGAAATTAATGAAATACGACACTATAACGATGTATTGCGATCGGAACACGGAACGCGCAAGAAAAGGGGGCTGATAAATGGAATTGGTTATGCAGCAAATTATCTATTTGGAGTGCTTGACGAAGACTTTGCCAAAAAATATGACAGGGATATCAACCTTATACAAAGGAACGAAAACCATTTACTCAACCTCTACAAGGAACAAACATCGATTATAGAAGGCGAATACAATATTTTGAAGAGAAACGAGATTATCATGAACAAGCAATTTACGCTTATAGACAAACGCTTCCAAGAAACAAACGAACGGATACACTTGGAACGTGGCAGTATACTCAATGTGATTTCGTCTGCATTTGCTGCCAACTTAATGATCTCCAACATAAGAAGGGTTCAACAATTACTCCTCGACTTAGTGACTGATGTGAAGGGCGGACGCGTCGATGCACATCTATTGAAGCCAGATCAGTTGCAAGAACAACTAAACATAATATCTGGACAATTACCTAGCGAACTATCGCTACCTTGCACAAACAGCCATCAGTGCATTCGTCAGATGTATAAATTGTCACGAGTACACGTCAAACTGACAAGAGACTTCTTCCTGTTTGAAGTCAAGCTGCCCTTGGTGAACAACGAACAGTATGAGATAAGCCGAGTCATACCTATACCTTCCATACAAGGACAGATACAAAAACACATCATTACTACATCTGAATATTTGGCAATAAATCTCAAGAAGGACGTGATGATGCCGCTAACATATGATGACTTAAGAACATGCATACAACTAAGAAAACATCGGTTACTATGTGAACTGAGTTTGCCGGTTTATGACATCAAGCAATCCACGACTACGTGTGAGGCACTGATTATAGTAAACAATAAGGACTTATCAGCGTGCCACACGACTGTATCAAGTTGCAGAGACAAGTGGATACAGTTACACAATGATGGCGCGTGGCTGTACACCTGCTGTAAAAATAGCTTGACTCGCATTTTCTGTCCATCTGGCACGTCATCAAAACAATTAAGTGGTACAGGTATTATCTCACTTGGTCCTGGATGCATGTTGAAAGGAGACAACATTATACTTCGCTCTCATTACAACTTCCACAGTGAGATAACCGTGAAGGAAGACGAGTTTTACTTGAGAGAGTCAACGGTAAATCACTTCATAGCAGACAACAATTACACCTTTCAACCTGAGCATCATGAAGAGATGATGAAGACGTTGGAAGCCAGGATTCAACAAGTGAAGCTGCACCAAGAGACACTTAACGAAGTGACAACTTCCCACGACACACATCGCTATATTTTGTATAGCTTTATGCTCATAGTTGTTGTTGGAGTTGGTCTATGGATTATTTTCAAACTCAAGAAACACTATGGGCCAGTCCTTCGAGTTACGACTGATATCCCGGACCGGGAGCAAGCTACCAACGAACCACGACCGCGGACGAGCCGGGACACTTGTATGGCGAACAAAGTCGACAGCGCTACCTCGCCGACAAGCTGGAGTTAGATATAAGCCTGATTTTATATTCTTTATTTACGTTGTTTATTTACAGTTTACCTTTCTTTTAATGTGTTTAATATTTTACATTTTGTTGTTTTTTTGGTGATTCGGGAGCATGTACGAGCACACTCGACAATTTTATGCTGACGCCCGCGATCTTTACTTACGTTAATACTTTATAACATATGCATTACTGTAATTAATTTTTAGTTCAATAAAGCTGCTTGGTTAATACACATGTCGGTGTTTTCTTCCACATTACACATTAGAATTCCCGACGCACAGCATACCTAAGCGGCTGGACTCTACATTATGGCTATAATTAAGATCTCGAATTACTATAACTATCATTCGTATATCTTGTAACTTAGATGATTATGTAATGAGTTACGCATAAACGTAGCAATGCAGCCAGTGACCTATTTCAATATCCCGGAGATCTCCATACTTAATTTTGAACCATATTTCATAGTTAGGATGCATCGAGATATTAGAAACTTTCGACAAAAGTAACTCTACAAAACAACCAACCAATTTAGACATGAGAATTCATTATCTTTACGACGAGGAACCAAAACGCCCGTGGTCGGCGACCGTCATAAACTGCCTACCACCAGTAGGTAGGTTCAACAGTAGGTAGTATGTACCATGGTGGTACATACAGTACGTACCATGGTGGTACAGAAGTATAGCGGTACGGCGGTATGGTACACGACGCGGTAGCCCGCTATTAGCATGAGAAATTACAAGGTGCATGATACAATAAATGCGCGGGCGACTGTAGTGGTAGCAAATTAAGGAATATATTTCGGTACAAAATGCTTTGAACTTTGAATCATAAAATATGGAAGGACTGTTTGGAAGATTATATGGGCAGAAATTATATTTTGTGAGATGAAATCAGATAGAGACTATACTTGCGAATGGAAGGTCTGTCAACTTCAAATAAATAAGTGCAAAAGGACCTATAAGAATATGGCTAGGTAGCTGATTCTATTATCTACATTGATAACTTCAAGCGTACCTATAAGAGTAATAAAGTTTTTCATTTGTTTTATTATATCTATATCAACCCGAATTAGAGGGTAATTCGTGTAATTGCAAAAGTTAACAAAGGAGATTGCCCAAAAATGTCTAGGCCTTATCTGAATGTCCACCACGAATGAGACCTGTATCATTCTTTGTTTGTCTGTTTTTTGTTGTTAATTTTCGTAAGTAGGTACGACATATTTGCAGTCGCTACAACCCGGAGCAGACAGTAAGTTACGGACTGCACGCATTCGACAATTAAACCAAAGAGCCACCCGCGGACACGGCGGCGGGACAACCCTGATGAATGTCACGGAAGACGCAGACCTGTGTAGCAGTGGGCTTTAACATTTTCAGGGGCTAATCATGGAATGTAAGTACCTAAACTTTATTTAATTGCTGAGACTTTAGAAGAAAACTTGCGCTCCAATGAATTTTGTGGGGATTTCGTTTGCTCAAACGTAGTGCAGGACATTCTGCTGAATGGTGGACTGCCAATTTTAGAAAGTGGCGGGCAATGGACGGATGGCGGCTGTTCAAGGACGCGATGGCTGGCGCTAACTGGGGTTGACCTACGTTTAGCATTGGACGGCAATGGGCTGGGCTGATATAATATGATTGGAGGGAAAACTTATGTTTTAACATAGGTACTCATTTCTGGAATAACTAGCTCGATGTAAAATTCTTACTGCATTGGAAAGTCCAATTATATGAAATAAAATATGATTAACGAGTTTAGTGACGTCATTGAAATTAAAAAGCATTTACTTAAATATATTACAAGTTTTCATGGGCGAGCAGTGTATTACAAATTAGGGGATGAGCCAATTGTGTTCACTGTCGTTAGTTGTAACAAAAAAACATTCTGATTTCCACCTTTTACCACAAAACCTTTTTTGGGTAATTTTACTGCCATAATAAAAATAAAATAAAACAAACCAGTTCGCTGTAATTGGTTGTAATTTACGAAGAAATTCTGAATCAACCAATAAGGGACAAGCGAGTTAGTTTTTGTTTACAGTAATCAAGGGTGCAGGTTTATAGCCGCATTATTATTTTGTGTGCTCATTTCAGTGATTTTAGACTTTATTATCTTACAGTTAAGGTGTTTTATTGTTCTTTTATTTTGGGGTTCTCAAGCAGAGTCGCCATTTTGTAAAAACTTTTTCAAAATAATCGATGTAGCTTGCATGTTCGTTATCGTCGCGTATCTTAGCAAAGCTCGCCATGTTACATTATTTTTAAAGTGCGACCATTTTGCAATATTTTGATAAAAATTAAACACCTGCTTACGACTTGGAGTTATTACGGCGCGTTCTGATTAGGACTCATTCAACAATAAATTACAGAGTGATGAAGTGGCCCGTTTAATTTTTTGTAAACGTTTTGGTCTTATCTTTGCGTATTATTAATTAAAAGTACACACGATATTATATTTTGTCGTTTATTGTAATTACATGACAAAAATAATGTGGACATGAGAATTTTGCGAAGAAGTTGATTAAAAAGATACTTAAGTACCTAAATACAGGAAAAGCTCAGTTGATTTTAATTTCTTTAAAATATTTAGCCAGTCGCCAGGTACCTTCTTATGTTTTGAAGTTTATACTTAAATGCATTTTTTTTATCAAACAACAAGGATGATAGATTTAATTTTATAAACAGACGTAACATTTAAAAAGGTTGATCTATGTTTTATTTGTAAGCATTTACTTCCTTTACCATTAGATCATCAAATAAAGGAAAAACAGTCTACAGAACACCATAAAAACTATTAAGTGCCTACTTAATTACTTTTACATTTACTATTTCTATACTTTATGCAATTAACCTTTTCAACCGATAGATAGGCTGACAATCATTAGTTTTTAATTACCATTAAAACTTAATTAAACCTACTTACGAATTAAATCAAGATAACGTGTTTGTATTAACGTTTGCTTTGTCAATCAATTTTTTTAAGCAAATAAGTATATGTCTATTTTTGCACGTTTTTTTCGATTAACGCCTATTTAATGAATTCTGCTTTGGCATTTGGTGTCAAAACGATAATGATAAGAATTATCTGCTGGCTGATAAAGGTAAGGTTACAGATAAAAATGTAGGACTAACCGTTATTGAAATAGCTCATCAACTCTTTGGTAATCCTCACTGTTATTTATTAATAACGCTACGTTAAAGAGCGTCACTTCGAGCTAAGTTATTTTTTATCAAATACGTCTTCAAATACGGTTTTAAAATGTCATAGGCAGCCCCGGATCTAGGGGGGGGCAAGCCGGGGCCCATGCCCCGGGCGGCAAATTCAGGGGGCGGCAAAATCAGGCGGCTGCCTGATTTTAAATCCTACATCACAGATTACCATAATAGTTACCTACAGGGCCGTCTTAACCTATGGTGCAGTTTGGTGCAGTTATGCGAACAGTAGCGGTTTTAGGGTAGGGCGCGGTTGGGCGACGGCCCAGGGCGCCGGACATAGTCCCAAACTCAAAAATTTTCGCGCTCGCTTCGCTCGCGGCTTCTTTGCACTTACATTTTTTATCACATTCAGCTGCTTTTAATGTCTCAATACTCAAAAAAATTCGCGCTCCCTTCGCTCGCGGCTTCTTCACTTCATAGTCTCCTTTTATTATACATGTTTAAGAATTTTAGTGATCCAAAACTCAAAAATTTTCGGGCTTGCTTCACTTTACAGTTGTTTTTATTTTTCAAAAAGGTAAAAAGGTAGCGTCGTTTTTAAGTTCTTTTATTAATAAGAAAGTAACTTCTAGTTTCCTTATTTACGGTACTACTTTAAGTCCCAAAATTTTAATACATAGGCGCCAACACCAACAAAGAGGTATGTACGTTTGGGCTACATTTTAAGTAATTTTGTTTTGAGTTCTAAAATATAACAAAAAATTTCGCGCCCGCTTCGCTCGCGTAATCAGAAGCCATGTCCCCGTGTTTTTGCATTCACCAACAAGCAATAACTTATGTACGATTGGGTTACATTTTACGTAATTTTTGCTTTGACTTGGTAACAATATAAAAAATTCGCGCTCGCTTCGCTCGCGCAGTCGACAACTACATATATGTCTCGCCCAGGGCACTGGTAGAGTTAAAACCGGCACTGTGTGCGAATAACCCGGGCGCCTCGGTCTCAGGGGCGCCGCGGGACGCCTCATCTCCAGGAAATTTCGATGAAATTACACCCGTTTGATAAGGAAGTTCCATCGTATCACGATACTTTTTAATTGATCCTTTAGATTATTTTTCACTTTTAACATCCTCCAACTAAATGAAAAAATTTTCGCTCGCTACGCTCGCGGCTAAATAACAATGTGTGTGCTATTTTTCTGATGGTTTATTATCTTTATTGACGCCCGAATCAACGAACACAAATGGCATTCGCTCTAATCACGGTTTATTTTTATTTGTACATAATTCCCAGTTTAATTTGTAAGTCTTCAAACAAATATCTTTAAAAAATTCGTTACTTGACAATGTACCTACTTGATCAGGTAATTTTGTGTCATAGGCTCAAAAAATTTCGTGCTCGCTTCGCTCGCGCAATGTTAAATGCGCTTCCGACTGCTTGTTACTTTACAGCGCTTTTTAAAACTTATTAACTTTTTGTGTACATTCATCTGTCTCGACTTTCATACATTGGCCAACAGTTTGAGCCTACAATTATTTGGACACATTTTTTTAAGTCCTTTACCAACAAAAAAGTGACTTTCATTGGTGAAAATAAACATAAGTAGGTATGCGGGGCGGCATTTTCCAGTTTTTGCCCCGCCTAAAAAAAATTGAAGATCCGGGGCTGGTCATAGGTACATCAGTAAGTTCTGCTATGTCGTAAAACGTCGCAAATCTGCTAATATGCACGTTAAAATGTACAAAATAAAGGCTCTATGTAATATTCATCACATATCAACAGATTTATTTCTATTTAATAGCTACCCGTGTTGAAGTTTGGGTAAAAACTTCGCTGGATAATAGCGGGGCGTGGCCAGCCTACTGGCGTGCGCGGCCATAAATCGAACGCGCCCGTTCCAATTTTATAATTATGTTCCGAAACTATATATTATGGCTTACTTTTTAAACTTTATTTAGTAAGATTATTACAAAGATGAGAAGGAATTTAGGTTCCAAAATGACTATTATACCTCCTTACCCATACTTTTCCGGGGCTGAGTGACCAATAACAGCTGTTTTGAATAACTTTAAGTCTTCAAAAAAGGGACCAAAGAGAGTTTTAATAATTTTCAAAATCAAGATTGATTTAAGTCATAGTAGGCAGAAAACACAATCGGTGGGAATCAGTGGCGTGCACTTGGAGAGGCCTATGTCCAGCAGTGGACTGCAATAGGCTGATGATGATGATGATGATGAGGCAGAACACCAAGGACTAGCTACAGAGAGAATATACGTGGACCTACTAATGTATAACACCATGCTCTCCCACACTTAAAGAAAATTTTTAAATGTAGCGAATCATTAGGTACCAAAAACAAAATTCATCAAAAAAACAATACAATATTACCATAATAATTACAGTACAGATTATACGTCGATAAATCCGTACATTTTACAGCAACGATAAAATCCGATATAAGTATGTTGCGCGGTATCACAGCATGGGGCCGGCTTACAACCGATTACCTCGGCCAACAGTCTCATTAATCCTTGCTATTTCTAAAGAATTTAATTGCAACTTTTGACTATTAAAATTAAATCAGTAGCTCTTATTAAGATATCCGAACGTTTTCCTAATCAAACTTTTTGTTGACTATGATTCTATTTTCAAAATTATTGCGTAGTAAAAGGAGGCCATAAAGTATACCTAAGAATCAAGTATTCATAACAACTTTACTGTATTGATACAAAAAAGACGCACGTACCCATAGATTAGTGAGGGCATCTTTTAATAACAGAATAAAACTAGCCATCTCCATTTTCCGTTCGCATGTTGCAGCATTGTAATTATTACAAAACCGACGATTAAACCCTTAACATAATGATAGTGTGCACTTTTTTAATTACGGCAACATTCAGTTCGCTTTTTTGAATTTGAATTCCGAATGGAATAGTGCGAGTTACTCCGTGGTCGTTTTTTTTTTATTTGATAATTACAGTTTTTTGAGAAAAAGGTTTTAATTCGAGAACGATTGATATTATGGCGATGAACAAATTCCTATTATTACGATCAGAGAAGGAACCAGCTGCTCATCGTTTTGAAAAAGTTATCTAACGTCTGTCTTCGATGTTCACAGCAGTTATTATTTATGCACCTGTTTAGGAAATTAGCTATTTGATTGAATAAGTAATTAGTAAGTAGAAGTAGTAATATCTGGTATAGGCTCGACTCTTACAAAGATCTTAAGCCATTGTAGTGACTTATATGGTACCTATCCGCTTTTTTGGTTTCCAGATTAGTTACCTATCGGCAGCCTTTTTAATGTTCCTCTCCTGGGCTGCGGCCTCCTCACACATAGAGAAGGATTGAGCGTTGCTGCGCCCTTGCTCAATGCAGGTTGGTGGTTTACTCGTCACTATGACAATACTAAACCAAAGATCCTTAATCCTGTTTTCTTCCTGATTTCATAAATTACTGGCTTACTGTTGGTGGGTGGTCCTTGTTATACCTGTCTTCACCCTGGTAAACGCTACAAGCTACGCAAGTTAGCTAAGTATTGTGTGGTTAGACCTAAGTGGCAATCTAATAATAAGCTAATATTGATCTGTAATGTGATGTTAATAGTAGCATCGCGTGATATGATAACGACATTGTTTAGAACTAGCTGCTGCCCGTGACTTAGTCTCAGTACCAAAGATATTAGAAAGAATTTCATTTGGTTCTCAGCCAGAGGCATATTCCACTAATGTAAAATCTAGGTACTCATCTGTGTGTGTCTTTTGATACCGGGATGGAAAGTACAAGTGATTGACGCTCTTGTCAGTTGTGTTTGATTCTTGGGTGGGTTCGATTCTATCGTATACTTAACGATATTTCATTGAATATCTTTGACAGTTGTTACGGGTAGACAGAAGCCAGTAAATCTGCCCGGTTGAATGGGTAAACCACCCCAACATAGTTGGGATAAGGCTAGGCAGTTGATGAACGTGCACAGAAATACAGACATACTGACATACTTTCAAAACATCTTTGTTTGTATAATCCACGACATTTATAATTTACGACGTGGCGAGTCGATCATAATTGTGAATGTCGTTACATTTTAATTGCAGGCCAAAGAGGTAATAATTGTCAGTTCGCCACCATGAATTAAATAAGCATTTATTATTGAAATGTATCCGAACTGCTCGACCTTTGCAGATGTTAGTAACTTATTACACTGCGATTATCGCATCGTAAAATTAGGAGTACCTAGGTATTGAGTTAATTCATTTTTTTGATGAAATATGAGGGTAACTGAGGATTTTGGAAGGCCATAGATTAAAAATGCGAAAATCTAGTTCAACTTGTCCATTATAGAACTTCTGGAATGGCTAGGTATACTTATAAAGTCCCAGAAAAATACCCAGTAATTAGGTACCTATGTACGTAGGTACTGTAACTGTAGAGTAGTGTAGAGAAACTTAGCATATACCTGCTACTTAGTTATTATGAGTCACAATTAAAGCAATGCGTGTATGGCGCAATTAGCTGGGTTTCTCAGGATGTGTAATTTAATGATATGCATTGATGTCAAATGATTTCGTAAAAGGTGCATTGGTTGCATTATGCATACTTGTAACAATGTACCAACACGAATCACAAATTATACTATTATTCTCATATCCTACCTCCATAATTGTGATTTATTTTAACGAGCGCAAGGAAATCACTGGCCGTTAACTTTGGAACGTCAATTTAAAAAGTGCGTTCGTTTTTCGAAATGTCAGCGGAAGTGACATGCGACCCCGATAATGGGCGATGCGTGCGCGGGAAACGATCCCCGCGTTCGGATACATGCTGAAATGATTCGCACTAATCGTTGACTTGACATTTCGAAATGCGAGGGAAATATTTTTTTTTTATATTATTATTTGTTGTTGATTTAAAACGTCTTCATATAGGGACAGCATCTTAATTTGGCTTAAACTTATTCAACCGCAGTTTTTAGGTAAAGAAACATATAACAATTAGCACAAAAAACGCTCAACGAAGTCAACGGTAACATTTATCCCCGATTTAAATGGCGTTATATTTTTGCGGAACGTCGTATAAAAGTCCTTATAGTCCCGGAGTTGGCATCTCGAAGGTATAAGTTTAATCAGGAGCGCAGCGGGGTGCTGCCGTATGACCGTGTCGTACGACTCGGACGATCGTTACAAGTGATGTACACCTAATGTGCGCGTGCAATATCCTTGTTTTATGTAATTAAATATCACAGTCTCACACTCTTTGCCTATGCGTGACGTGTGCTGTATTTCTATGAGAGATTTTCTAAGGACTTTTAGTAGATGTTTTGTAGTATTTTATTACCGCAAGAGAGTACAGAATGCCTTTAGGAACTCGAAGAAAATTTTTCCTGCTTAACTTTAGTTTGGTATCCGTTTTTCGATTAGAGATCGAGACATAATTTACCAATATGAAGCTGATATCAAAATTGAATATCCAATCGCAAAACAGGATAGATTGGTTATTAAAATCCGCAGTGGAATTGCTAACATACGCAACACCAATCCTATTTATTTACAACAAACCTTTTTCCAGAATCCTGACATTTTTAACCGACTTCATACCTATTCCTTTTCCAACTTACATGTCTTTCAACATTGACAGTTAATTTTATACGCGTGTTAGGGTGTATATTGGATAATGTTTTCATCAAAATTATTAAATGTCGCTAAACCATGTTACAATGTCGCAGAAACTTGTTCGTGTCGATTGTCGCAAGTTTGCTTGCAAAGGAAAATTGAATCGCAGCAAATATCCAAGTTTGAGAGTAAGAGACAACATTGTCAATATTTTCGGAAGAAGTCTAGAAATGTTTCATCTGGGTTTTGTATAAGGTTTGTATGCTTTATCTATGAACTAGAAGTCCGCCATCGGTTTCACCCAGGTGCTTCGTGCACCCGGATTAAAGTGGCTACAACCTTTCTCAATATTGGCTTGAAATATTTTTTTAAATCGGCCAAATATTTCCAAAGCCAGATTATTTTTTAGAGACTATCTTTTTTAATTCTCTTTTACATTAAATACCTTGATAGCGATTGGAATGAATTTTCCAATGTAAAACGATATATGATCCATTTATCTGATGCATCGAGCTTAACAGATTAATTAATTCCATCATAAATATATCTTATACATAAATCTTATATAAAAAAGTATATCTTAGACACCAATGGCTGATAAAAAGGTGAAGGAAAACATCTTGAGGAAACCTGGACTATATAGTCTGAAATCACCAACCCGCATTGAGCAAGCGTGGTGATTAATGCTCAATCCTTCTCCGTGTGAGAGGAGGCCGCAGCCCAGCAGTGGGACGATAAATAGGCTGTAACTATCATAAACATTTCCTCATATCCCTCTTATTCGCTAGGCCACATCGCGCGTACTGCAGTGGCCTAGGCCTAGGCCCGCAGCCGCAGATAGACTGGCGAGACATCATCACCGAGGCGGAGCAGATCGTGGGCTATCCGACCTCCTTTCTCAACCTTCGCTGGCTCTTTAATGATGAGATCGCTAGCACGGCCATACATCTCAGGAAGTTGGTTAGTTACACTGCATAGTAAACTTGCTTAGAGAAACTTTTTCAGTAAGCAGGTAATTTCAGAAATTTTATCTACTCAGTTAGGTAATTACCTATTACAGGAAATGATATATAATTTTCTTAAATAAAATCTTATAGATAGGTATTAGACCGTGTGATTTTCATTTTGAGATTGCCCATCAGGCCATATTGCCTTGATATCCAAAAAATTACAGCGAATTCCACTGATCTTTTGGCACATCATGTAGGTAACTCCAACAAAATATCAATTTTCTAATCTTCCCAGGTCGGCACCAACCATCCAGTCCTAAAATCTGCAAAGAATCTCCTAGTAGGATCGAAGAGCAACCTTCAGTCCGTTGGCTTGATCATCTTACTAGTCTCCAAGGCTGCTGGTTTCGACACCCGACAGTTCACCAGAGACCACTATGACTCCGGAGTCTTGCATGCTCAGAGGGGCTTAGCAGAGATCGTGGAAATGAAGAGGACTGGTCATATGATACATAAGGCGATGGTTAATCTTCAGAAGAAGAATGAACATGGAGACAAGTTCAAGGATTTGCTGTATGGGAATAAGATTGTGTTGTTGACAGGTTATTCAGTTTTATCATATTTTTAACAAGCAAATTACCTACACAAGTTTGAAAACAAGCGTGTTCTGATGCGTGTATCAAAATTAACTCTCAGTTATCTGGGGCCCTGAGGCACCATTAGAAATCATAGATTTTACAGCCATATCTTGTGCTAAGAAAAAATAAGCACGGATGCTCTTTTAGGTATACAGTGCACTATGATCTGAACAGATGACGACAACACTGTAACATATTAAGTTAAGGCATGTTCCTTGTTCAGGCGACTTTCTCCTGGCGACGTGTCTACAGCACCTGGGTGGTCTCCGCAACAACGAGGTGACGGAGCTGATCTCCACCGGTCTTCGGGACCTGGTGGAGGGAGACGCTTTCGGACTGTTCGACGCGGACAATAACCCATTGCCGACGAAGCCGAGAGGTAGGAACATTCTTTATTTCTCGTTTAAAATAATTATTTTTAAAATCTGATTCGCGCGTAACAATATTTGACGGTAGTATTGGATAGCTACGGAAAATGCAGTTATTGCACGTACCGAGTAATCTGAATAAGATGACAGCAGGTTACTTGCAAGGTGGGAACAGTGGAAAAATCTAGCTCATTTCAGGTGAGAGCCTACAAGTGCACTACGACTGGGAAAATGAAGATAATCTGCAGAAATTAGGTTCCAACGAGTTCCTCGGTCAAGGCATCAACGAGTGGAAGTTACGCACGATGCTGAACTCTGGCAGTATGCTCGGCAAGGGCTGCCAAGGTGCCATGAAGCTAGCCCACCGTGGCCCAGAGATGGAGAAGAACGCCTACATTCTGGGAGGCCACTTGGCACTATTATGGCAACTCTATTTGGACGTCAAAGACTTTTTCACTCACCCCTATTCTTACTCCTTGGTCGGTGCCCCAACTACTATAGCGTTATGGGAGTACCCACAGATATACGGCCTCATTTGGGAGTCCAAAATGGAGAAGACTCCGATAGAATTCAAACAGTTGTATTATGCTGTGAGGAGCACGAGGTCCATGGATTATCTACTGAAGCTCTTGGATGATGAGCTGGAAGCCGTGTTGACTTACAGCAGCAAGTTCCCCGAGGGGGACGCGATATCGGCGCTGCAGAAGATGGCCCTCTCCGTGCATGGGGAAACTCTTCAGTACATCGAAAATTAAATAAAAGGTATTTATGAACTCATTTGTTATTTCATTTCTTAGCTATGAAGTATATAGTTACTTACCCTTTATTCTTTAGACAAATGTAAATATCTGGTGAAGCTATTTGCAAACGCAGCGACTTTTCCGTGAGTTCATACTCGAATCATATCAATTCAAATAATATTCCACGCCGATCAAACGATATCTCGTCAGATCAGCTCCGAAATATAGAAATAATGATTTTAATAACCACTTTTGCGCACGTCATTCAAGTGTCGAACGTAGTTTCCCGATCGCACGATACTGCAGATTTAAATGAATATTTTCGCATAAACTCGCAGAATTAACCTCCATCATGGCGCCGGATATTTTGGCGGGAACTTAATGCTGTCGCCATGTCAATCAGCGATGAGATTTAAATATTTTTTTCATCCCACCATCTCGGAAAGAGTAGTTTTACCCTTTGATATCTGAGCGCAAAAGCCGTTTTTATCCTCTAGAGTGGCAAAGTGATTTGAATTTAGAACATCAGAATATAGACATGGACATAGAATTTAGACATGATAAGACTTTTCAAACAAATACATATTAAACAAGTAAAATACTGCTTAAAATAATTATTCAATTAATTAAGTAATTTTTATTATTGTTTTTACATAGATTTTTAACCTCGTTTCATTTTTAAACTGAGATTTCAAATAAATGAACTTTAATAGGCACTTCTTTTTAATTTGATACTCATATGTGCGCGCCATTTTGTTTTTTTGCATTTAGTAATTTCCTCGATGAGGTGGGATGAAAAGTTACGTGTTGCACTCGAGTGAAAAGATTTTTCACCTTGTGCTCTTTTGATTCCCTCGCTATCGCTCAGGATTCTAATTATTGAAACACTGGCTACGCTCGTGTTTCAATTTTAGAATCCCTCGCTTGCTCGGTCATCAAAATTGAGCCCGCGGTTAAAAAGCAACTTTGCACTCTTGTATTACAAATAACTATTTTTGCTGTGATTTAGAGATTATTTTTCTGTAGATTAATCAATCATACTAATTACGTGGATATTGAATATTTATTAGTGCTAATGTACTCCTATATTCCCTTCAAGGAAAAGCATAGGTAAGTAAAACCAAAGTTTAAAAAAGTTAAAATTCATGTACTTCACAAAACTTAACGACTATAGGTAACACTTATAATAATTAATTTATCTTAAATACTAATAAAACAATCATGGTGCAAAATTATCTATTTCACTTAAATATAAATGCTTGGACACAGATTTTAATTATTACTAAATTACTGTTTGGGACAAATCACATTAACATTAGGTTTATTTAAAATGTCTTTTGCAACAAAGTTACTATTTGAAAAAAAAAAAACGGTTTCAGCCTCCTTTATATTTTGGTAATGGATAAAAAGTAAAATAACATTTTAGTTCAACATAAACAGTAAAATTTTTGTCTAAAATCCTGCAAGACTCAATACCCATTTTTTTTTTAAAATTTCAAATTAAATCAAGCAATGTATGGAAGATGGGAAATTGATTTATTGTCATTTGTGTGATCAGGTACTAGAATGAAATACTAACCGTCGTACCACAAAATCTTTTAAACGTATGTTGAACACTTGTCTAAAAAATGACAGATTATGTTGAAATAAGGTCCGTTTTGCAGCCACACTTTTTTTAGACAAGTGTTCAACAGATGTTTATGTTTTTGTAGTAAGCTGTATATGTTGCAATGTTTTTTTGTTTTAAGTTTAGTGCTCTCGCCCTTTTCATAGTGTGTATTTTTTTAACAAAGCACCTTCTTACTGTGCAACCTAATTAACAAATTTAATATTTTACATGATTTTGGTTTACAAACAAAACAAATATCAAAAATACTATCAAAAAACAAAAAATCCAGCACCTAAAACCCCCAAAAGTACAAAAACGTAATGTTTTAAATAATTTAACAAACAAAGCAGGTAACCTTCATAATTTGTAGGCCGCTTTCATAATTCTAACTACTGACTGAATTTCTCTAATGTCAGTTAAAAATAACATTTAACCTACTTTTGACTAAATAAATCAAAATTATTTGTATAACTACAAACAAGTTACTACAATGTATAAATCATCTGTTTTATAGTATCTATTGACTCACATTCACCGAATGTTTCCGCGTAAGACTTGGCTTTATCTGCATGTTCGGTATACAATAACCTTGACCGCTCAACCGCATCGGTCTTCAAAACTTCCTCTTTTAAAGTCTCTAAATCTACATCAGTAATATTCTGAACATTAGCAACTAATTCGTGTAAATGTGGCTTTTCGTTTAGTGCGAACAACACAGGTGCACTGACTAAGGAAAATGACTCTTTGTCAGATGTGATTTTTTGTACTTCCGTAGCAGCTTGCCATGCTAAACATAGATGGCAGCCGAATTTGTATGCAATTTCTTGCTTCTCGTTGTCATGGGAGCCTAGTAACAACGCTCCCTGACAGCCTCGACCGAACAAAGTCCCTCCGTTATACATAGACCGTAATGTCCACTCTCTTACCGGTGACCCTAACACATCTTTCACTTCTAACGGTAGTGTATCACTGTTGATATCGTAAACGTCTCTGTTGTTTTCTATTGGTTTACCCGGTATAGGCATGTTTTGTGCGTCTCTATGTCCGTAGAACTCCCCTTCGCTGATATCTCGAAGTGCAGTTGATATTAAGTATGAAAGGTCTTGGTTCTTTAATCTAGCGAGCATACCGTTTGCAGTTACTAGTAAATAATCTCCAATTAAGATGGCTATTTTGTTTGCAAACATTGCTGTGTCTGAGTTCTTGTTTCGGTCACTCGGTGATATGTTTAACAGTCCTCGATGTACGTAATGTCCTGTTCGGATCATTTCGGTTAATTCGGCAAGTATTCTCTGGTTTTGGGTGACGGTGCTGGTGAGGAGTGACGTTGGTGGGTTGACCGCTTTAGACAGGAGTAGGATGACGAGGCCCCAGGGTTGCAGGTTGTTGTGTTCGTTGTGTAGGAGCATTTTCGCTGTCTTTACTATCGGATGGTTCATGCCAACCTGGTGGAGAAATATTATTGTTAAGTATTTTCCTTTCTTGTGTTTCCGAGAAATACTAACTTCTTAGACCTTAATATATTTTTTATAGCTTGCAGGCTTCTAAGGCCAATTTTTTAAATTCAAATATTTTTTATTCTAAGGTCATTCTATGTTGCAACATAGGCTCCAAGTATAATTTGAATCTCAAGATCATGCCTTATTCTGTTATTGTATTTAATGACCAGTTTAACAGGAAATAACCTTGACTGTCACATGGTCAAATTCTAAACACCAACATTATTACATAATATTTGATATTATGACATAAACTTCATTTTTTTGGAATTCTACTACTGTAATATTATGTTTACACATCTCATATAGGTTTGTAAATATAGGAAAGACTAATTTGATTTGTTTTTTTAAGGAAAACAGTAGATAACAGGTACTTACAACTGTCCGCAAATGCATGGCCAAATTGGCGAATTCGTCGCTCAGTAACCATCTCAGGTTCATGAAAGAGGTTGGATACCCAACTATCTTCTCTGCCTCTCTGATAACTTTGCCCCATTGCGCGAGAGGAGGCCGAAATACGATGTCTTCCGGAGTCAAGCTCGTCATAGTGGATTCAACACGGATTTGCTGCGTTAATAACGCCGTACGGCGCAAATGGCGAATTAAAGCGTACGACATGATCACTGAATTGATTGTAAATTGTCTCAAAATTAATGCCACATTTAGATATTAAAAGTATTTTTTAATTTAAAAACACCCCGCCTCGCGCACTGCACAGTGGTTATGTCATTCTGTATTTTGACTGTTTTGACTTTATCTCGAAGCGTTCGGAAACTACAGAGTTGTTGAACGTACACTACTTGAATCGCGATATAGTTAAATTAATAAAAAAAGGTTATTACTGAAATCAATTACGCGCAAAACAACTATTTGAGTGTTTAAGGTACAAAATTACATTCAAAATAATTCAGATAAAAAAAATCCTTCTTATATTAAAGCTTGTTTCAGAACGAATTAGATTGTCTTTTGTCCGCATAAAATCTTTAGCCGACCGGAAAAAGTTAGGTAATGTATTATTGTTTTTCTTTCTGAGTTGTTATTATTATGATATTACGTAATTGGTTACAATTTAGGCTCATTTTTTTGTGAACTCAAGCGTGATGACTATAATTAGGCTTTCTAGTCGAGGGGATAAAGATTTATGTAGAGAGAACTGTGCTTATTTATGACAGAACAGTTACAGAAGCAGGTAGCGGCTACCTATATAATGAAACCTATACCAATTTACCCATATTATGTACTAGCCGTTTTCCCGCGGTTTCACCCGCGTCCCGTGGGAGCTACTGCCCGCACCAGGATAAAATATAGCCTATGTTACTCGTAGATAATATAGCTTTCTAATGGTGAAAGAATATTTAAAATCGGTCCAGTAGTTTTTGTGTTTATCCATTACAACCAAACAAACAAACAGACAAAGTTTTCCTCTTTATAATATTAGTATAGATTACTGGGCTAATATTATGAAGCTTAAGTTTTGGTTGGTTGAATAGGCTTTTGATTTCTCTACTAAATTAGATAACGAGTTAGTAGGTATCTGCCTAAATAAGGCCGAAGCTTTTTATTAATCGAGTACGTGAAGCAGGTAGTTCCCTCTCGTCTTACAGACGGAAGTTAAAAGAACGTTTCGATAGATTTTCAGTTTCAGCGTTAACTGTCTACGTAATTGATTTCCTATTCTTAAGGTTTCGCACTTGGATAGGTAAATAAGATACTCAAGTATTTTTGGTGCTCCGCGAAAGATTGAGTTGAAGGATTTTTTTCCTAAAAACCTTTTAAACTGTAATTAAATCAACGTGTAATTTATAAACAAAAAAGCAAACAAAGAAACCTTAAAACAAAAACCTGCATCATAATCAGTAAAATCGGCCAGTATCCACAATAATGACGGCCACTGAATGATGCCATAATAAATACCGGCCAGCCAACTTTGAATGCAATTAGGTATTTCATTTTAGATTTTATCTCCACCCCCATATGAACGCATCGCTAATAAATACCAAGTACTGAACGAACGCTTCTGCGCCGACCAATCACGTGTCGGCGCGCCATAATTCAAAAATAGAAGGGTCAGGCCGCTGGCGAAGACGGTGGCTCGTCCGTAGCAATTAAAAATAAAAGCAATGTATAATTTGTTGGCAGTTTATGGTGGACCGTACCTGAGGCCGCAAAACGACCAAAGCGTCCGCCATTTGCATTTTGATCGGTGCATTTGTGATTGAGTGAGGGCCGCACACTGGCTGTGTCGTGTGGACTGCAGGTGGTAGATTCACGTTTTTAGAATGACCTATGTGTTTTTCGTTTTTCGTTAATGTTGTTTTGCTAGCTTGTCAGTAATGGATACTGGTGTAATACGCTCGTAGCAATCGATGTAAACTACTTCATAAAGTTCGAAATGAAAAAAGCAATTATTCAAAAAAGGCTGAAACTGAACTTATTGGTTGGCAAACAAGACTTCTGCTTTCTCTAGGTTGTTCTCAACGGGACTTCATAAGGTGATGTCCTTGTCTATACCTAGTTCTGACCATAATGTTAGATACTAAGGGTACGTAATAAAAAATACTTATACCTTTAATACTAAGGGTAGGTATTAAAATCTCCATACACAAACTCCCTTTATAAATATGCATAGAGTGATTTTTGTTTCGACCCACTTAATTGCTTCTTACCAACATCGCCAATCCTATGCATTGAAAACCAATTAAGTTTTATTACAGCTAAAAAGAGATAAAAGTGTTAATTTTTAGGCGCTAGAAAAGGGCAGACATTTTAGGCTGTAATTTGGGGTTACAACTTGTAAAAATATGGGTCGGAAAATTTCATCAAAAAAGTTCGGGGTTCAAAGTAAAAATGCAATGTAGTAATCTTCTATATTTGTGTAAGTTAGCTTACGCATTAAACACATTTTTAAGGTATTAACTACTGCACTTATATTTTACTGTTACCTTCCTAATATTTTTTATCGCTAAAAAGTATTAAAAACATTGCACCACAGGAAAGTCGCGCTTTTTTTTCTTTTTAAATGCACCTTCGGTCATGGTCGCAAACTCTTGATGCCTGGTTCTGAATGGAGGTCTTAATGGACTTCAAAAATATAAAAATTAAACCTAAGTTAATAAGTTACATAGCATACGAACGAAGGATCGATGGACGAAGGCTTTTGTTGTTCAGTTCAACGAACTCAGTTTGTTTTTAGTAATTAATATTGCATTTTTGTATTTTTTACATTCACGCGAGATTTAGCTTAATGGACGGAGCAATATTGCTTTTGAAAACTTTTTGTTGCTTATCGATGTTTTGTAAGTAAGTGAAAATACAGCACTTCTCTTTTGACCCGACTGGTACGAAGAGTACCTATCTATTTACTTAGTAATTAAGCTTTTTATTTATTGCATCACAGCTCAAATCATCCAATCATCCAATTTCTACCTACAGACTGGCAGATCGTCATTCCACCATGTTTTGTCTAGCCTAGTCCATATGGCCCACTCAGGGCGACCACGACAGTGGCCATTTCTTCTTAAACAGACGTTACTTTTGTTTGCCAAATATAATAGGCATGTGCAAGTACAGATCTTTTAGACTTTATTGGGTACCTACACTGCTCTATATAGAAAGATAGAATCGAAAGAGCACGTCAAAGTTTCGAAAGAGCACGTTTCCGGGCTATGAGAATGAAGGTATAGAGAGTGCACTTGTGTCTGCGCAAATGCTTGTGCTCTATAATATGTCCTCTGCAGCTGATCTTCTTATATGAGGACAGCCGCCGTGGCCGAAATCGGCCCTGGATATCATTCATTATTGATAGAATTTGTGCTAAGCCTCAATTTTCAAAACTGAGAGTCTGAAAATTGACAAGTCCTGGGCAAGAGTGGATGAACAATATACTTAGTTATTAACATTGACTTGACACATGAATTAAAAATCTTTTCTAAGCCGAATAAACCCGTGGCCAATGGCTTGTTCAAAATAAATATTAATTTGGTTTAAAATTTACATATTAATAGATATTTTTTGTTGACACCGTTCAGAAATGGCGGCCGATAATTATTGAATGCCCTCCGGCCATCTTATAATCAGTTTAGATGAGCGCTCTGAGCTATACGAACTATTTAAATTAAAATAATTATTGTTAGTGGGCCTTTTGTTTTGTCTTAAGTAATAATTAGATATGTATTGTGTTTTATATAACAGCTGTAGGTATAAGGATGTATTAGACTAGGTGCTATTAGTAGATTTTTTTTACCGGTTGGACTGAAAGAATCACTTGTAGATAGATGTTTTCAATAATAAGGTTTCAGTTTAATTGAAAAGGTTGCAAGTAGATAAATTTTATTTCCATAACACTTTGTAGAGACTATTGGATACCTAACTATTCTTACTTTATCATCAGCTTTTTCATCGTCCCACTGCAGTAATCTTCTTCTCATACAGAGAAGGAATGAGCTTTAATCACCATATTCACCACGTTTGCTTAAGGTGGATTGGCAAATTCAGACATTAAATCTAGGTTCCTCATGATGTTTCTTGTTCTTCATCTTTACTCTTTTGGTCCAAGATGCATTTAAAATTTTATAAAAGTTACATTGGTTACATGCCTATACGGGAATCAAACCCTTTCTTGAGTAGCAGGCTTTAACCTCTAGGCCACTATACTCTATCAAAATAGCAAAACCTTCACCCTTTTGGGGTACTTCACCAAAGAATCGAACAATGAAATTTACTACGTACCTAAGCTGACCCATCCGTGCGACGGACCTCAAGCTTCAGTATCCATCGTCAATGCGCGCATTAGCGTACAATGTGCGGTGCGCGTGCGCAAGCGGCGACTCTTTGATCGTGCCGCCATTAAAAATACATGCATACTTTTTAGTTCTTGTTTTTTTTATAGAGATGATAGTGTGTACACTTTGTTGTTCACGTGAGAGGTATTTTTTGTTGTTGTAGGTTTTCTGTATTGATTGAAATTTGTAGAAAAAATGTGCGTTGTTTTTATGGCTAGCGTGGTGAAGTGCGTTTTGCATAATAATGCTGAGTTATGAATGAATGTGTAACTAAGTTGTGTTTGTCTATCAGGTTTTCATGATAAAACAATGAACCCATTTATGGCCATATATATTAGCTTAATTTGTATTCCGGGTCTGGAAGTAGGTGCATACCTTCCTAGTTCATTAGGAAGCAGGTGAAACCGCTATCGGAAGCTATATGTAATATCATAAAAAGGTATTTTATTATATGTATACGATACACCATGCCGCATCACGCATGCATTAGGTAAAACTAAACTTCGTGTTTCCTTGTGTTGTTACGTTTTCTCCAATCTTTTACAATCATACAACAAAAGATATTAAGAAATTTGAATTAATTATTCGTGACTTTACTCCATAAAGCCTACATAAGTATGCCTATTTATGTATATCTGTGAAGTTAGTTGCCTACTCGCAATTTCACGCCATGACAATAAAATGCCCGAAATAGTCGTATCTTCAGACGTCACAATTTATTTATATGTTTACATTTCATTTAGATGATAACATAATATGTTTCAAACAAAGATATAGTTAAAATACCTGCAATAACATAAAAAAAACTGAAAATTACTCCGAACGGAAAGCTTAGTTCATATAAAGTACCGCTATCGCATACTAGATGTCGCTACTCGTAGCGTTTTGAGCAAAGTTTCGAATTTAATGCTTTCAACTTTTCAATTTTATTTTGTTTGCTACGTACATTTTTATGTTTTTACGTTGGGAAATCACACAGTTATTTAATAGAGTATCAAATAAATAAAACGTTAGTAACATAAAATTATGTTTAGCACCTAGGTAACTTTTTTGCTAGATAAATAGGTAGGTATGTTATGTTTTTAATAAGCGCTGATAAGTATGTAGGTAATTACAAATTCTGCTATTAAAAAGCCTGGTAGTAAGTAATACATAATTAAGCAAGTAATTAAATAATAATAGATATGTTGACAACTTTATCCCAATTAATTTAGGACCTAATAATTTAAAAAGTTTATGAATACGTAGGTTAAGTATTGAGGTAATGATATCGAGCCGACAGTTTCACTAAAGCTTAAAACACGTCAAAAAAAAGTAGTACCTATAGCGCATATTTGAAAGACAAATCGTTGATGAAACTTTGACTTAAATTACTAAAAAGTACCAACTAAAGCACTAGGTCTAAACATCAAAAAAGGTAATGGTCTAAGCCTAGCACCATAGCTTACTTTTTAACACCACATTTTATAATAAGGTGGAAAACGCTAATCACCAACCTGCTTTTAGCAAGCCTGGTGATCAAAACTCAGTCGTCAAACCTGTTCCTTGCAGTGGGACACTCAAAACACTGATGAGGATGAAGAATATTGGAACCAAGATATTGTGATCTGCTGAAAACCTAAAGACTTATAGGTAATAACACATAAGAATTAGGCCTTTGAAAAAAATCTTGCAGTTATTTGATACGACATGCGTTGTTACGGAAGGCACGCTATAGGTATTGGTAGGTCTTCAGCATTCGTTCCGTTACGGGTAGAAGTCAGAAAATCAGAGAACCAGTCTTACCAAGGGTTGTCCGGGTAACTGGGTTGAGGAGGTCAGTTAGACAGTGCTCCATGTAAAACACTGGTACTCAGCTCTTTAGACTTGAAGCCGACTTCACCATAGTTAGGCAAAGGCTATGGAATGCTGATTAGTTTTAATCTAAATGTGAGTTTGATCTAAACCTTGTAAGTGTGTAACGTGTAAAAGGTAAACCAACATTCAAATCAGGCCAGTAGTTATATTCCTGAGACTAAATCATTTAACACAACAAACAAACTGATCAGCTTTAAAATACTTCCACAGATATATACCTAACCCTTTTTCTCCACCGTCGGCTAACAGTTCCTTATTCCTCCCAACTTTATTCCTTCAGATCTCAGGGCCTTATAGTAAACTGTGTTGCCAGTTTAACGACGCACTAAAACTACTACTGCTTACATAAAATGCATCTGTTGATCGCAACACCTGTTTGTCCGTCCGTCACACGTAAAAATACTTTGTTTACTAGATGTTTTGGGTTCTAAGTATTGTGCTTTTATGTTGGTTGTAGAAGGAAATTATTTTGGTTAGAGGCTATGGTTTTTGTGGGAAAAGAAAATTTGACTCATAGGGAACTTTCTGATATACCATGAGTTGCGTATTATTCAAAGTCTTTTATTTGCCAGAATGAAGGTGAACAGAGTAGGTATTTACTTAAATCTAAACTGGCCCATTTACATTCTACCGTTACATACGGTATGCAAAGATTTGTTCTAATTGGTATTCAAAATCTATTATTTTAAAACACTAATTAGGTACAACTATTGATTACGTAACACCAATACAGACAAATATACAGTAAAACATTCAATTATTCACACCTAACCGATAATGAGTTAGTGCGTCGATCATTTTTGAAACGCTCGACGCATTTTCCTTTTCTTAAAAAAATTACCTAACTTCACGGAAAACTGTTTGAGACTTCTGCACTTCTGTCACCCGATGATGCCTAAGCACTGCTTCTGCGTGTACGCAGCGACCATCGGAATGTTTCGTGACGACAAAAAGTTTGGCGAGACCTATAGGTACCTGCCTAAAAAATTTAGTGTCCTCCTGATTAAATCAGTTCTCTTGATTTCTTTTATTTAATATTTTCTGAGAATGACGGGTTGCTTTAACCACTACACCACGACGACTTCCGGCCGTTCCCAATTTTGACATTAGCCTCATTCAAGTAATGTCAAATTCTTATTTCTTGTAAGCAAAACAATAGATACTTAAATATTTCGGATGGCTGTTAGTAAATAACAACGAGGCCTGAAACTATGTAACTCGATAGCCACGCGTCACTACAGTGTACAAAGGATCTAAAACCCAGATTTTAAAGTCACAGAACATCTTATATTATTAACAGAAATTTTGTACGGTTGCCCGTATATTCGCAAGGGACACGGGTTCCGTATAATTTAAATATTCAAACTTTTAAAAATTGTATTGAACAACGGAACGCGAGTGAAGTTGGATAAAGTTTCCAAAATGGCCGTGGTTTGCAGAAAACGTTCTAATATTAATAGTAATTGTAAGTTATGGCTTTTAGTTTGCGGTTATTAGAAGTGTATTTTGAGGTTTTAAGAAGAATATAGGTCCAGTTTTCTTTGTAAATTAGCCTATAACTATTGCCTCACTGCTGAGCAAAGGCCTTTAATTACTCAAAGTTTTCCATCTTTCCTTCTGTCTCACACCAACATAATTTTATTAATCAAGAGAAGAGACTGACAAAATCGCAAAATGCGGAAGCAAGTTTGAAAATATCGTATGGCTCTTTTCTGGGATGAACAAATCTTACAAAGTTCTATTTAAAATAATTGTTTTGCTGAAAAAATATTCAATAAGTATTTCAATAGTCTCATTCACCGCGAGACGCGAAATCTTTGCAGACAAACATTTTCGTAATTTTTTGCATATTACAACATGTACGTGCGAATGCATTATTAATAGAATTTTAAGTACATATGCACATTGCATTGCACAACGAGGTACTAGGCTAGCATAAACCGTAATGTGTTTCTGATTGCACTCGCCGATGATTTTGACAAAACTGCGCCGCAATGAGGTCGCAATGTCGTAGGTCTAATATTGTCACAGATAGCTTAGGTTTCGTAATGTTGGCAGATGATGGTGCCCTAGTACTTTGAAGTAAATTATGTATTTGTCGTTGTGTAGTTTATTTATTGTTGTTGAATTTGAAAATTTTCTGTCTTTTGTAAAAAGTGGTAAATGGTTGTTTAAATTTATTTTTTTGGTCTTAAAGTTCATTGGTCTTTGTCGTTTTCTTCCAAGGGCTTGAAGAATAAAACAATTGCATGGAAATTCTACCTAATTCTACCATTTTTAAAAAGAAATTACGATTCTGTTATATTTGGATTTGAATGAGATTATTGCAGTACCTTACGCTTAAGACCCGAAAAAATTATTACAATCTTTAATCTTCCCTTCTTTTGCTTGCAATATTAACTAAAATTAATTTATAAACTTTTACCCACAAAACGCCATCTCAAAAATGATAATCCACTCCCAAAACATAGTCGAGATTTACCCTTGCATCTCGGGAGACATACTTAGTACGAACATGAATACGTATAACGGTACGGAATCCGCATAGCAGCGTTCTGAAACTAAAGTTAAATTTGCAAGTGATAGATATGCGAGGCGCTCCTGGAATGTAATTTTCACACGCTCAAGCGACGTCACTGGGGCCCCCGCCCTGTGGAGCCTCCCCGAGCCTCCTCACGCCCCCTTTCTAGCCTGAGAGACTGGGAAACGTTTTGCTACCATTTTTGAGTAGTTTTTTTTTTTAAGGGAAACAGGCAGGAAGTTGTATGTTTTGTAGTAATCGAGAGTATTTAGTAAGTGTTGTATATGGTGTGTCTGTAAAAAATTACCTACGTGTTCTGTTGAGTATTAAAAAAATAAGAAATCATTAAATGATGTTTGAAATTATGAGAAAAGGCGACGATGGGGATGTGGGCTTTTAAAATCGACGCGTGGAGTTTTGTCTTATTTCAACATCAAATAATAGCCTTGTTGATAAAAGTAGGTAATAACCTTTTTTAATGGCAGCAAATATGTATGTACCTATCTATGTGGTTTAAACTATCACAGGTTTCTTATATTGAGTAAAATCTGCACTTTTATTTCGTTTTGTTACATTCCCAACACGAGTAAAAAAAATACTTTTGGTGAGATTTTCTTCACTTTAATTGTGGACTCTTCTTCACATTAGCCACAATACTTTAACTATCCTCCTAGAAAATATACTCTACTTATGTTAAAAATCGAGCATAAAACAATATTTCTTATTTAAAAAGGCACCAACGTCGCGGGCTCTCAGACTGTCGCCCCCGCGGCCTCGCACGACGGATGCTCCGGAAAATTGCTACAATCATTGTGAGAGGGAATTCCGAAATGAAGGAAATGTACTTAAGGACTCCAGCGGTATCGTGTTCACTACTCATAAATGCTCCACTGCTGTGCTGGACTGGTAATTATATGCAGTGGACAGTAGCTGCAGGTTTTATAGTGACCTTAGAATAGAGAGTGGGTCTAGTTCTTTTAAGTGCTGCAGTCTTTCTATGAGATGATCATTCAAAATCGGATGGTTAGAAGCTCTGGAATAGACAGTGGTAGGTCTGAAAGTTCCTTTAAGTAACGCTGAGTATTTTTCGTTTCCCAACTTCTTTTGAAAGTTGAGAATCAAGTAGTTCTGATGAGATGATGGTTTTTGTTAGGAATTGAAGAAGATGTATTAAATCTAAGTCTGTGGATGTCGGCATATCTGTGGTCCATGCTGCTGGTGGTAGAAAATATTTTCTGTTTTTGTTTCAGACTTATTTTCTTGATCGTACTATATGCTACTGCGCGGAGTTTTCTATTCAAGATCTACTGGCGTACTCCTGAGAGAGAAGTAGCAAGTAATTATATTAAGGCCAGTTGTCAAAATTCCTTGTTTTTAATTTTTCATTATTTACACAATATGATGATCATGATGATGACATTCTTATGCTCATGTTAAGTCGGATTTTTATATTTAAACATCTACGATTGTACTACTGAAAGAAGAATTGAAAACGGGTTTATTACTCTGAGTTCAAACGTTTGTCTTTATTTCAAAGTCGCTATTTGCAAAATATGGCTATCTAGTGTCTGTAGAAGCAGTGCCAGTAATTTAGCCATATGCACGGAGTAATGAATATTGCACATGCATACAATCATTTGCAATGGTTGCAAATTAAACCTGCTCATGAGATTCAGTGTGCCAACACCTAGTGTTGTGAATGTAAGTACATCATTTCTAGTATTCAAAGACATTTTTGAAGACTTTTTTCTGTATGTCATAGTTGTCGCTTTATACAGAGTGAAGAGTGAGGCTAAGATTTATTTTTATTTGTCTATCTATGTATCAGTATCTGTCGAGTAGGTACTTACCTTAACTTTGCTTGTTAGGACTTCTTGCTAAGAACAGCAGTATCAACGCTCACAGACTATCATAATGAAGGCAGTTAGGCTTTTGCACTTTGTCTTCGAGTATCTTTTGATTTTCAACGAATAGAATGGGATAAGGAAAGGTTTCTATAAGTTTGCTACATTCCAAGGAATTAACAGTATCTGAAGTTGTTTTATTTTAGGTACAGTAATATGATTTAAGATTCATATGGAAGATATGGGCGATAATTTATTTACCACACCATATAATTGCGCATGTTCCAACCAGCTATACATTCGATGTACCAGGACATCATAAATCACAGGCACGTCGATATCTTTCAATAATCCAATCAAAGCGGCTCGTATCCGAACTAATGTTATTGTCAAACCTACCGGCCATTATCTGGGCACAAGCGAACATCTGAATGTTCGGTCACGTATCCGAACGAACGAACCGACATATACGATTAACGGTGAGAGCGAAAGGGACAGATGATCGATGTAAACAATCGGATTCGTTCCAGTGCAGAAATGGTGTATTACTATCGTTGTTTCGAGACATTTTGGGTTTTATTGCTGTGGTTTTAAGTGTCATATTTTATTGCCGTTTTCAATTTTTAAATTTCGACTATGTTGCTTACACTTCTTGTCTTTCATCGCAAACGACTCTGAGTCTTAGCTTAGTTGTTTTAAGTTCAAAGTTGTCTGCAATTTTAATGGCATTTACGATATAAGTAGAGAATTCGTTAGTGTACAGTGGTGAAGTGGCATCTATCTTATGTTTCTTATATTGACAACGCCATCACCAGAATCGGAATGAGGTAATAAAGAAATTGCCATCCTTTTATGTAGCTTTTTAACATTGCTGATGTGCACTATAATGAATGCGACATAATTGAATAATCCTCTTGAAAGCGAACCGCCCCATTTGTGAGTCGAATCAGGATGAAGTAATATCGTCAATGTATAAGTTTTTTCGTATTAGTATGGAGCCGGGAGTTATTTCTGAAGGGTTATGTAAGACCTAATTGAATTAAATTGGTTCTGTTTTGGTTTGTTGTTGACTGACAGTGAAGAGGAAGGTTATGGTTTACTTCTTGAGTTTCTTTTTGTTTTTCTGAGATCTATGAATATTTTGTTAGTAGTTATGTTGACTTTACGATGGCTCAAATAGAGATGTTTTGGTTGGGATACGTTCTAAAGGAATTCATCATCATAATTTGTTCATTTATTTGAAAGTAAATCCTAGCCCAGCCTTCTCCAATTTTTTTTGGGGGTCAACTCCTTAAAGATAAGCAGCACTGCCAGTCTGTACTTTATATAAAAAATTACGAAGAAATGAGGAACAATTAAATTGATTTATGATCCTTTACAATTGCAGTATGTATTTTTTAACAGTCGTAATTTGCACATCAATGCAATTTATTGTCATCATCTAAATTACACACAGGCGATAAATCTCTTCGATCGTCTGTGCGCCTGGTAGAATCATTCATTGCTATAACCGCCCACACATATTACTCGGGAGCTCTAAACGGCATATCTCAGCATTCCTGCGCTCCTAGTACAATTGATGCAATATACTAGGCTGGTCCGGTGGCATCTTCGTTAGTAATCTCGTCTTGTTAAGAATGTTTATGCATTTTATGCACTCCTAGTAGTTGCTTTCCGTTGTACCAAGTTATCAGTACTTTTTTGGTAGGCATGATACCAGCGTGGGCTTGAATTTTTGAAGAAATGTTTATGTATTTTATGTACTCCTATTAGATGTTTTCCGTTGTACTAAGTTATCAGTACTTTTTTTGGTAGCCATGATACCAGCGTGGGCATGGATTTACGTGGGAAGGTTAAATCTTAGAATGACATCTAGTAGGTAACAATAACTTTTCTAGAATTTTCCACTCTCAAAAAGATGTTGGACATCCCACTAGCTAGAATACCCTTTACTTAACGAGATACCCCCCTACTTATGTATTTTCTGATGGACCTTAGAAACTTTTTAGTCACCTGTAAGGTGATCAAGTATGTAAAGTGTATTCTAGAAAAGCGGTGGTCAATCATCATATTCTCATGAGCCATCTTAGGAAGTTGGAAGTTTTCTTTAAATGACTCTAAATATCTTCTAATGATGGACTTTGGTTTTGTCGGCACCCTGTTGACTAGAACGTTTCGATTTCAGTATAGTATCGGCACGGATATTGAGCTCTCGTACACATAAGGCAATAAACCAATAGATCGCTTGTGCGCAGGTGAAGGTCAGGGCTCAATATCCGTGCCGATAACTATACAGTTATGGTTCAAATAACAACTTTCCACATTTCTTTCTCTTGAAATAGTAAAAAAAAAAGTGAAAATCTTAATGTTCCATTATTACATTACATTAATGCTGGTATCCTAGTAGCATGGGCTATGGTGTGACTGCACAAGATATATGAACGCGCCGCGAATTCGCTTGTTGGACAAATTTTTCAGTACCCTGTGTGGAAAGCGATCATTGTAGTTGCGTTACTACTGCTGTAGTGTCCGCAGAAAAAATAGTAGATATATATGTTTGGTTTTTATTTATCGGACTTGGATCTATCCTGTAGCAAAAATGCAGATTAGAAAAAAACTGCCCTGCAAAGTGGGATTGTTTTTTTCCAAATTAAAGGTAACTTGACGGGAAATCCGCCTCTGGTACGAAAACGTTCTGATGAATTAAGAATTTCTTAAATACTTTTTGAGAAGTTTTTTTGGTCATGGTGACTTCTTCGGTACCCTAAAGTTACTTTAAGTTCTGTACAGTTATCGGCACGGATATTGGGCCCTGACCTTCACCTGCGCAGAAGCGATTTACTGCCTTATTGCCTTATGCGTACGGGTGCGCAAAGCGATCCCCACTCTTCCGCCGAGAGCCCAATATCCGTGCCGGTAACTGTACTACACAGTTCTTTCGTACCTAAAGAGTTACCTTCTGTAGTGTACTGAAGAAGTCCCTGTATTTATCCTTCCCAAAAAGTACCATGGATTGTACCTCTATACTTAAATCTATCCCACACGTTGTTTTTGCCCTCCGTCCACTGTCACGAAGCGACGCACGAGCGTCAAAGCGACACGGCCGTTAGTTGTCGCGGCGCCGCGTCGCGCGACCAAACGTTTTTCATTGCTGCACCAGTGATGAATTCGATGCGGCCTGCCTAACCTAGCGAGCAATGTACACCGCGATTTAGAAGCGGTCACCCGGTAATAGATGCGTGCACGTTTTTAAATTGTTGCTTAATTTCCGTGTATTTGTTTTGTAGAACAATTTTGGGTGTGTTTTTGGTTGGGAATTGTTGGATTTCTATTGAAATGTAGTATGATAGTTAATTTTGTTTCTTTTTTTCTTACTTTGTACATATAAGGTTGATTCATCGTTAAAAATACTGGAGTATCTCGTAGCGTCATTTAATTTTGGCCTCTTCTCTTTAGTGTCGTCTATTGGGACATTGTTATATCTATTGTTCTGCTTTAAATTAGTCTGATTTGTGGTCATCCTGATGTCCTGGAAATCATCCAAAAACATTCAGTTTTTAATTAAAATTATTCCACAACAAAAAGTTATTTACGGACACGCCACGTAAATCCAGAAACTAATTAGGAAGAAACAACTGACACACAACATTTAACAAGCCTACGCAAGCCAACTACCAGGGCGACATAGTCTTAATAAAGCATAGTCCAACAAAACAATAACAATAATTTAGGCTAAAAACGGAAATATCCCCGCGAAAAATGTTCAAAACGCCGGACGTAGTCCACTGCTGGCCATCACGCCAGTTATTTGGTCCATTAAACGTGAATAGTTGGAGCCGACGAGTACTAGGAGCGCAGAGCCAGCGGGGAGGTTTTAAAATACGATTTATTGCCTATATAGCTGTGTTTAAGTTAGGGCTAATGTGATTAGGTTATGTTTATAGATTTATGTGGCTCGTGATCTCGTCGCGTTTGGCTGAGTTGCTTTGTTACGCTTCTCATATTAGGCATATGCCAATATTATGACTAACTGGTCCATCGAGCTTCACCTCATAATTAAGGCATCGTTCAGACCAAACGTATTGTCGGCCGCTGACTGTGAGCGCGCGTTACGCAGTTTATTGCTTTTCCATATAAATTGAAATTGTCGTTCACACCGAACCGACTATACGCTGTTACGTCGTCTGTTGTAGCTGACTCTCAGTGGCCGATTATTTTACTACGCGACTATGTACGGCGGACGCGGATTGGCTACGCGGACGCAGTTGCCGAATAGAATAGCGCCGCTCCGCCGCGTACGCACCGCCGCGCCTCGGTACAGCACGTCGATAATTAGTGTCCCTTTTATATAAACTTAAACGTATTAAAGATAGTAACTCATCGAATGTTTTACTGTCATACGAAAATATTTCTTGAACTTATTTACTTTTTCTTGAAATTGACCAAGAAAACATCTCTTCAAATTTAAGGGATGTACCCACAATCTCTTCTTATTATTATTTTCGTCTTCCTCTAGAGCTTCGCAAATGGCAACTATCTGAATGCGCATCATTTAAATGAAATATCAGTAAAACGTCTGATTTGAAAAAAATAAATTACGCTAGTTTTATCGTTTATAAAATACTACGAGCAACTTCAATTACTGAGCCCTTTTATGTGTAGAATAGTCAGCCGCTCAGCGTACGCATCTAGTGTGAACCTACAAGAGCCTATTCTTTTGTTCACACATGTAGCGCATCGTACGCTATAGCCTATTGTCGGCTTGGTGAGTACGCGTTCTGCAGATTGAGTCGACGTTCACACTGGGGCAGACAGTGAGTATACTCACAGTCAGCGGCGGACAATACGTTTGGTGTGAACAATCCCTAAATAGCTTCTAGCGTAGAGTACTGAAAAATGTGAAACCTTTATTAGAAGTTGCAAGCTTTTCAAACGAATTTTGGTCACTATGGAGAAATACAAAACAATTTACAATATCTGATCTAAATGTAGTTCTATATTAATCGATGTTGAGCGAAACAGTTAATTAATTTTCATGCCTAAAGATGATTTTTCCCAGCAGTGAGACAATATTCTTAGATTCAAAAACTCCATGATGTATCGTAACTTTTCATCGAAGACAAACGTTTTTATTACTATTTCACATAGTGTTGATATTACTTTATTGATCACGTCACGCTAGCTCACGTTTCAGCCATTTTTAGGCTATTGTTTTGTTCTACAAATCCAGATTTCCTATTTTTTTTTGTATTTATTAACCCAATAATAGCATTCAAAACAAATTCAACTGAAAATATCACCTTGTTACCGAAAAAGTTCACTATGCGTTGGCAGTAGCTGTCAACGATGTCTAATGACAAGATCAGCAAATCTTTCTCCATTTTACCAGCCACCACTGATTGTCTTACTGACGCCATTGGTTTATTTATTATCACGTCATCATCTCAGCCATAGGGACGTCCACTGCTGGGGTGCGATTCACTAAGAAAAAACATCTTTACAACCAAGAAATCATCGTTGTAACATCAGATGTAAACTCGGCGGTATTCATTAGTTAAAATTGCGCGATCGTAGCGCCTCAACGATGTTGACGGCGTGACATAGAACTAACATTTGGAGCCAAATGTATGAAAATCGGTATTCAGCAACACGAAACATCCTCGCCTGCAACGACAACCTCGCCTTCGCCTTCGATTTTATCTGTCAAACCGAAAAGCTTGTAAATTGTGGATGTTTTCTTGGATGAAGGCGATTAAAATGTAAGTAAAGCAAGTTATTTAATAAATTGCAATGTGAAAATATGTTTTTATGATGTTTTGTTTATCGTACTTTAATTCCTGAAACGTTTACGCCTATTTTTAATGTTTTAGATGGCAGTTCGTCTTTCCTGTACTTATGATTTTTTTGTTGGAAGAAACTAAACATCAAGAGTATTAAATAAATAAAAGTCACGCCTCCGTGATACGTAATATGGATTTACTAACTACTGATAAAAACTATATTAAGGTTGACTGAAGAACAGATTAGACAGTTGAAAGAAGATTTCTCCTTTCCTAACAAAGGCGAATCGTTAAGGAGGAATTAGCAACCACACCAATATATTACACTTAAACAATATAATATAAATCATCATACAGTACAGTGGATAGGTGCCTAAAACTTACTGGCCATCAACCTTTTGTATGTAGGTACTGTTAATTTTTTGGTTAGTGGGATTTATGTACCAAATAATGCTATGTGACATTGCAAGAACAATATCTCACGGGCATCTGCCTCAAGGACTCAACAATATACAGTAGATGCCATCAACCATCCAGATATTATTGATAAGTACGAGATAAGAAGCGACTGTGACCCGGTTAACAAGCAAGCCGGACTCTAGCAATGACTTGGACAGTGGACATCATGCTAGAAGTTATTTAATAAACAATAATATGTGTGACACCTTCTAACAATACATATGTATTTTTATTTATTACCTGTTACTGTTACAGCCTCTTTTTTATCGTCCCACTGCTGGGCACAGGCCTCCTCTCACATGGTTTGAGCATTGAGCACCACACTTGCTCAATGCGGGTTGGTGATTTCAGACTATATAGTCCAGGTTTCCTCAAGATGTTTTCCTTCACCTTTTTATCAGCCAGTGGCGTCCAAGATATACTTGTACATAAAAACTTAGAAAAGTTGCATTATTTTACCGTATTTTACCTGTGTATGTTAAATAGTATTTTAACATTACACAATAGTGTGCAAGTATCAAAGTAATTTTTATAAAAATACTTTACTTTTCTGTAATCATTAATTAATAAAACAATATTTTAATTCAACATGTCTTTTTATTATTTTGTATTTTATAATGAACATGGATTTATTTATCTAAATTCAGGTTCCAAAACATTCTCCTCACATAATGAAATGTATTTTTAACTCAATTACACCGAGTTCTGGCAAATTCTTCATGTTGCCTCGCAGCTGCAATTGAACTGGACTTCCTCTGCACTGCTCCTTTTTGTCCTTCCAGTACTGCAACACAAGCAAAAATTATGTGGTGTAATATATAAAATAAATAAAACAACTATTTGCTTGGTGTGGTTTAACTTTCAGTTGCAATTTCAAATGCCTTTATGATTGAATTTGAAGGATAGAGTAAAATCATTGTATGTATATGCCTGCTGTCAACACTTATTTAGTACCTAATACATACAAAACAATGTAAAGAGTACCTACTATACTTACCATGATTTAATGCAACAGTAAACACACACAGGTTCATAAATTATTATTGATTACTAACCTTACACCACTGCTCCAATATTTTCATACACCCACTACGTCACTGTTTGGGGCTGTTGTTTTCGGATCGTGCCTGATGACTGCTCGCATTTGCAGTACGATCATGGGCCCATCATAATCAAACATGGTTTGTTTTCCAAAAAGCTTACTAGCTCTTCCAGCTGACTCAACGAAGGCAGTGCGTTGCGAAACACTAAAAGATAAATATTTTAGTTAATACACGTAGTTCACAAAGACTGTATTGTATATTAAAATGTAAATGTTACGTACTGTGTACTTACTTTCGATAGTTTTGGAACCAAACTAAAACACAGGACAAGTAGAATGCCGTTGGTTGGTTGGTACAACTTTTTTTAAAGTCCACTTGACCGCTTAAAGCCATTTGGAGCTTTGAAATCTCGTATTTAGATAAATAAAAGATATAATCAAGTTATGAGCAAAATGTTTGTTTTGGTTTTGAAAAGTTTTGAAATGACACAGACTATATATTATACTACATAACCTAGATTATAACAAATGTCAAAGATTTGAGTCATTATTTTCTATGTCGAAAATGATATGATTAATTAAATATTCGTTGCTTATCGAATAGAATGTGTTTTATACATACATGTTATGCATTTACATTGATTAGAAATGTCGAAATAATGCCAAAAAACGTTAGTCGAGATTTTCTCGATTATACTTTAAATTGCTTTAGAAGAAATTTGGCAACACTGTAAACATCCTACCCGTCATCGTTGTTCGGCAGATCGTCGACGAGCTTTTGAGCTAAGCGAATACGGTTTTCAGCAACGTTGTTTTTAAAAGCGATGTCTACGATGCGACATCTGTGAACTCGTCGTTGTTAGCATCGATGATGTGTTTGTTACAGAATCGCATGGCTGAACATAGGCCCCCCCCTTAGATCTCCACCGATACCTGTTGGAGGCGACCTGCATCCAGCGTCTTCCGGCCACCTTTATAAGGTCGTCTGTCCACCTTGTTGGTGGACGTCCTAAGCTGCGCTCGCTAGTCCGTGGTTTCCACTCTAGCACTTATTTATTATACCTATGACGTGTTTAAAATATTTTCTAAATTAAATGTGTGGTTAGTTTATAAATCTATTTTCAGACCTTTCAAAAATTTTTGTTTTATTCATATACTTATGGAAAAAAAACTCATGACTTTTCAAGGTGTGTACCAGGGCATCAGACAACAAAAGCGGTCACATCTCAGCCTTAATTTACGCATCGAGTCTTATCAGTGTTCGGATCAACACGTTTCACCGTACTTTTCCAATTTTCCTAAGTACTAATTACCTGGTATGTTTACATTAACAGAATCAATTTATTTATGTGATCCTAGTGAAACTCATTACTGTTTAGTTGTCCTTTTCGTTAATTACGGGCTCGGCGAGTGGGCCGAGGTTGTTTAGAGCATGAATATGGCTATAGAGCGCTTCTTTGACTTAGAACATCTCTATTGTACTGTATTTGGCTTGAATTCCTTGTGACATATCATAACCTAAGCTACCACTGCTGAAAAATGCTTGAAAATCGTTGACTTAACACCTGTATACATTGTAAAAAGCTGAAAATATTCCTTGAATATGTTTTTTTTCACTTTATTTCACCTGTAATTCATATTCGTCTTGAAAACTTGTAGCTGATCTTAGGACGTAGAAGTCTCACCCGATGCCTCGTTTGATTCGTACTCTATCGCAGTAGAGTTACTTGGCCCAGTAGGTAGGCGCAAGTAATCGGGATCGCGCGGATAAATTGTAAACTTGGATTATTGTTTTGCCAACCGTGGCCTGTTCAGGTGTTTTTGATATTGTACTGTTTGCAGAACAAGCTAAGATAAAAAAGATCAAATAGGAAAATTTTCACAGTGCCGTAGTACACCGGAAGTGATGCTAACACATGTGGCCGTGAACTAATTATGTGACCACTACTGGTTTTAATTTTCTATATACTAACAAGTTTTGTATTTTTAATTATGTGTGCGTGTATTTATGGTACATGACATATATATGGGTCAATGTAGCATGAAGATATAGTGATTTTGAGTTTGAAAAGCTTTGCTTTACTTGACCGTCCACTAATATAGAATTCGAGTCTCACATGGTGTCTTTTTTCTATTTTTATGATTGTCAAAGAACTATTTATCTTCTCAGATTTATTTTCTTCTGGAATATCGTATGCATCATTACTGGGTTCCAATCTTCTAAAAATGATCCCGAAAGTACATATTTTATAATTACAGCTGCAAAGTCTCCTAATCCCCGCTTCTGCTATCCCTCCACTCCTCTGCGTCCCTGGTACTGTTTGTTTCTGAGTAAAACTTTAATTAACCAATAAACATGTCGGTCGTGGTCCCGTCTTAAATTAGCCCTGAGTGGAAATTGCTCGATGCCTCCGCAGCAGTCATGACGCCCTGGTACCTTCGCCTGGACGTAATGAAACTTAGTTTATAATTGCCTATAAGCTACGTTACTGTCGTATGAATTTAAGGGCTAAAGCAGGTGGGGTCGGAATGAGCAAGAATTTATAATTATTAAAGATTAAAAACAATTGGGTAGGCTTTAGATAAGTTGGCTATTTTCTGAATTAATTAAAAGGTAACATAACTTACTGTGGAATACGCGAAGAAAGTATAGTTTAGGTAATTTTCATTGAGCCCTGAAACTTCACTTGACTTTTGTTTAAGTTGAACTACACACGTGATCCTTATGAATTAGTGACCAGTTTTCCCATAATCTGCCTACCTATTTCGTAGCAACGCTATTTCCCAGCGATGGTTTCCAGCTTTACTCATCTAGCTTCTAACCTACAAATGACATTATGATACTTTCTGGAGGCCTAACTCGTCTAAAAATTTTCCTCAAAAATTGACGAAGCTTTCTCAATTCAAGAAATTGAAATATTTCTTTTGCCTGTAATTTACCCAGCTCAATCAATTCAGGTCGTTTTTTCGGGTAAAATAAGAAGTAAGGTATTTCCATTTTCGGAACGATTGCTCTTCATATTCTGCTATTGCTATATAGTTGATCTCAACCTACTAAGGATTGTTCTAGGCTTTGCAAATAAACTTGACCCACAAAATACCGATTATTGTATGAAAAAACTTCAGTTATCTTAAAGGAACACTGGTACTTAGAAAGGGCGCATTCCTGCACATTTGGTACTAGGCATACATAAATTGATATAGTTTCCAGTGTTCATCTGAAGCTTTTCTTTTGTCGCCGGGGGCCGGGGTGCGCGGGTGATGGGAGGGGCTAAGGTTGACAAATGGGCCGCTCGGAGCATCCGCGAGCGATACAATCGGTGCGTTGCTTACTGTGCTCCGTTCGAGGAAAAAACGTAGGGTTGCCGAGTATGTTTAACTGGGAAATTGAGATTATTTTCCAATTTTTTTGGCGTTGAAGAAAAAATATGTGACATGTGGTGTCACTATGTTGTTCTGTATGTATCTGTGACTGCTGATCATAAATCGTAGAAAGTAATAACGTCTTTCCACGTTTGATATCACAAGCTCAAGAATAGATTAGAAAGTATTTTAGAAGAGTAATGCAGTAGTTCGAGAATTATTATTTTATTCAATAAGCAGCTCATTTACATAAATTAAGAAAAAATAACCTGAATAGAACTGACTTCCTTGTCACGTCATATATAAGAAATCAACTTTGAGACTTACTAAAATTACAAGTTGCAAAAATAAACTACCAAAACGTAGCAGAATATGTAATCGAAAACTTAAAAACAAACTATCATTTTAACGTATCATTTAATTTAGTTTTCAATAATAATATAAATTTTCATCAGCTTGCCAACCCTGCAGCACGCGTCACTGGACTCGTCCCAGTGTGCCATTACTCACTGTCGTCCGCCATTTTCGAGCCGCCACGCCCGCTACGACGCTACGAAATGCTACGCCGCGTAGCGTTGCCGTTTCGTAGCAACCGCTCGAGATTCTGTAGTCTTAGTACTTTTTTTTTCGCTTGTTAGTTGTAATTTAATTCGGATTTGTTGTTATGAAGTAGTTGTTATTATTATTTTAGTATTTTTTTTGTAAGCGTGTTTGTATCTTGTATCTAGAAAATTTATATAATTCCATCGATGGGTTACTTAGATATTTTAACAATATTTCTCTAACAGTTGTTTTTACTGATCTATCATATCATTTTTCAACTTGTTCCACTATGTGTTACTGTAGTATCCATGTAATGACTTTTTAATGAAACAAGTAGTTTTACTTAGTAAAAATAGCAAAAACTTTAATAATTATCATATACAATACACCGGCTAGTAATGTTCACGGAGCAGAGAGAGACCATAGATTAAAAATACAAAACTATAACTATGCTGAATGGAACAAGGGAAATTGAGTACAAGGCGCAAAATCAAAATATTACAACACTCTCCCTGAATTTAAGCCTTCATAAAAATATTAATTTTAAATATTGACAAAAGACATCAACACTGATACAATAACTAACTGCTAATGACTACATCATTAGACTTAAGTCCAATTTTATCTCTTAAATAACAAAACTTAACTTTACTTAAAGGTTTGGTAAAAATGTCAGCATATTGCTCATCACTACACACATAGTTTAATTCAATAACCTTATCATAGTATTTTTCTTTAATGAAGTGAAACTTAATGTCTATATGTTTGCACCGTTTGTGAAAGTTAGTATTTTTGATTACACTGATAGCACTTTGATTGTCTAAATTTAAACATACAGACTTTTGATTAAATTCACCAATATCAGATAGTAACTGTTTAATCCACATGACTTCCTTTGTAGCAGCACAGGCTGCCATAAATTCTGCTTCAGTGGTCGATAGTGCCACTGTTTGTTGTTTTTGACAGGCCCATGTCACTGCTCCTCCATTTTTAATAAATACATATCCAGTAACCGAACGTCTTGTATTAGGGTCATTAGCAAAGTCTGCATCACTATACCCCATGACAATATTGGGATCAGATGACTGTATGTAATAGATACCATACTCTTTAGTTTCTTTTAGATACTTGAAAATTTTCTTCACAGCATTCCAATGAGTTTCATTATAAGAGTTTAAAAATCGACTCACCAGGCTTACAGCAAAGGAAATGTCAGGTCGGCTTACTGTAGCAAGGTGCATCAATGATCCAACAGCCACCATAAAGGAAAGCTGTTTTTATGTCCAATTGTATTATTTGAAGGTTATGTTGGGCAGCTTCAGACAGTAATAGACGAATTGAATCATACCTCACAGTAGGTGCGAATGTTTCTTGATAGTCAATACCTTTGGTTTGTGAGTAACCTTTCGCACAAAGCCGAGACTTGTATCTTGGTCCAGAACATTCTTCCTTGATGCGAAATACCCATTTACATCCAATTACTCGCATATCAGGAGTTTTATCAACTAATGTCCAAGTTTTATTTTGTTGATGAGCATCAAGCTCTTCTTTTATTGACATTATCCATTTTGAAGCATCAACAGACTTCATTGCTTGTTCATAGTTATCAGGAACCTCATAATTTAATAATTGTTCATCAAAACACAGGTAAGAGCTTTCTTCTTGTTTCTTTGACTTTAAAACTTGACTTCTTGTTCTGATTATAGTTTGTCTTTCTGGTGAAGATTCTATGCTTTCATCTGGGAAGTACTCACTGTCAGATTTGCTCTCATTAACAGTGTTAAATGAGTCATCATCACTTAAAATTTGTTCACTATGTGTACTGCTCTCATTAGTATTCAACTCAATGGGCACATAGTCTCTTTTGACTGTTGACTCCAGAAATACAGCATCTCTGCTTTTAATAGCAATTTTTGAGTTAGGCAATAAAAAGCGATACCCTTTTGTGTTCTCACAATATCCAATGAAAGTCATTTTTTGTGATTTTGAATCCAACTTCTTCCTTTTCTCTTTTGGCAAGTGAACCATTGCCTCACATCCAAATGTCCTCATGTGGCTAACGTTGGGCTTTTGTCCAGTCCACATTTCTTCAGGAGTCTTATAGCACAGAGATTTAGTTGGAGAACGGTTTATGATATAAGCAGCGGTGTGAATTGCTTCAGCCCAATAAACTTTAGGTAAGTTGGCATTTAACATCATACACTTTGCTCTCTCTATTAATGTTCTATTCATCCTTTCAGCTGTGCCATTTTGTTGTGGAGTGTAAGGTGTGGTTGTCTGATGCCTTATTCCACATTCTTTAAGAAATTTTGAAAAATTCTTGTTTACATATTCTAGTCCGTTATCGGATCTGAGAATTTTAATTGTACGGTTTAACTGATTCTCAACTAACTTTTTGAATTCAGTGAATTTTTCCAGCACTTCAGATTTGTTATGCATGACATATACAAATATTTTCTTTGAGTAGTCATCAAGAAATGTCACAAAATATCTGGCCTTGCCAAATGACTGCGTTTCCATTGGTCCACAAACATCGGAGTGAATTAGTTCAAGCAAGTCTTTACTCTGAGACCCTTGAGTTTTAAACGGTAAACGTGTTTGTTTTCCTTCCTGACACGTTATACATTTCACATTGTTTGCAGGTACACCAAGCTTTAAGTCGGCAGCATTCTCACTCAATTTATTCAAGCTTTGAAAGTTTAGGTGCCCCATTCTTTGATGCCACAGGTACACATCTTGCTCAATAACATCTGATGTGCATGCATGTGCTGCAGACACGTTTAAGCGATACATATTGTTTATCAAGCTTGCTGTTGCGACTACAACATTATCTTGGTTAAGTATAATACAGCCATTTTTATTAAACTCCACTTGGCAGCCATTCTTAATTATTTGACTTACTGACAGCAAGTTTGTAGCTAGTTCAGGTACATAGAGCACATTTTTAATCAATATTTCATTTTGTTGACCTCTCTCATTATGAACACATAAGCTTATTTTTCCAGAGCTGTGAACAGATAATGACTTGTTATTAGCAACTTTAATAGTTTTTATATCTGGATTTGTTTCTTCTATGAACAAATTTTTGTGTTTGGTCATGTGTACTGAGGCGCCAGAATCAATATACCAGTCATCAGAGTAACCAGAAGATGCAATAAATACAGCCGCATAGGATGATTGGTTGTTTTTACCTTCTTGGTTCTTATTAGGTTTTGATTTACAGTCAGGACTTTTATGACCATATTTGTTGCATGTATAACAGCGAGGGCCTTTTGAAAATCGTTTATTTTTGTTCTGAAACTTATTAAACTTCGAAGCAAAAGCAGTTGAATCAGTTACAGTTTCTTTAACATCTTGTAGAAGTTTAGATTTTATTGAATCAGAGCTAATCTTCATACCTGAACTTTCGATTGCTATTATCATTGGCTTGTAACTTTCAGGAAGGCCGGACAATAAGAGTGTACCAAGCCATTCGTCGTCTACATGAAAGCCAATGTTCCTTAATTTATGTGCTGTGGTTATTATTTTGCTGACATACTCCTCTACATTTGAACATCCTGCTAGTGTAGTATTGCACAAGTCTCGCAGTAGGCCAACCCGGCGTGTAAGTCCTGAATCGTCAAAAGCACGGGATAAGTTGTCCCAAACCTCCTTAGCAGTAGTGGATTCTTGAATATGAATATAATTCACGGGATCCACCAGAAGAATTATCTTTGACCTGGCCTTGGTGTCACGCTTTTTGTCGAGTTCTTTGGGTGGATTTTCGATGCAATCCCATAGTTCCTCGTGTTCCAAGTAAGTTTTGACTGCAAATCGCCATGTCGCGTAATTCTCACGGCCGGTTAATTTCTCTATTAATGCCAATGAGTTATTTGACGACGACATGTTGTTGTCGGAAAAGTCTTTTAACCGAGCACGTTGCGTTTGCGGCTTTGTGAATTTCGAACTTTTAGAATACTGAGTTTACTAACTTTTATTCACTGATTTTAACTAATCGGACACTCTGGGCCCATAACCTAATGACTTTTTAATGAAACAAGTAGTTTTACTTAGTAAAAATAGCAAAAACTTTAATAATTATCATATACAATACACCGGCTAGTAATGTTCACGGAGCAGAGAGAGACCATAGATTAAAAATACAAAACTATAACTATGCTGAATGGAACAAGGGAAATTGAGTACAAGGCGCAAAATCAAAATATTACAACACCATGTAAGGATATCCATATTTTAGTAGTTAGTGGCTGAACTTCTTGTTTGTCGTTACCGAGGTATAGTTGCTTTTTAAGATACTTTTTTTTTGCGGCAAGGAACCCAAGTCCAAAGCCATGAGAATAGGCAAAAGTTTGTGATTTCTATATTTTTTGGTAAGGTATGATCTTAGTTACTAGTCTTCTCTTTTCCTCTCACTTCAAGAAATTTGTTTAATGTACCTAATCAAACAATAGCTGTAATTACAATCGTCATCATTTCAAAACTATTTTCCATGACAGCTTTACCCCAATTCACAACACACCTACAAACACTCAAAGCCAATGGTGTCCCGTTCTCACACGACAAACGGAACGTTTTTCTCGGCAATACTTGGCATACATTACAAAAGTTTGCAAACTATAGTCACTTGACACCGCTGTCGTCGACTGTACCTCGGTATATAGAGGTATATTGACAGGTTCGCCGATTCATGCGAGGTGACAAACTTTTGTATGTGTATGTATTTTTTTCTTTGTAACAGTTTGGTACTTGTATTTGAATTATGATAGTTAAAAATAGTGTTCTGACTGGTTTGTTAGTACAAAACTTAACCTACTGGTTTGAATTCTAAAGTTATTAAAATGTAATACTTGTATAAGTAGAAAGAGTATTAAATAAAATGTGTGTACCAGTGTTCATTAATAGCAAAGATCGATTCAAGAGTTGCTCAAAGCAATCAGTAATTAGTAGAATAGATAAAGGGTATCCTAGTTTAGGTCAGACCGCACAGAGGTCATGAAAAAATGAAACAAGATATTTTTTTTAGGTTTTAATATTTTTTACACAATTCGTAGCATTCATAATGCCGACACAGTTTCGTCAGATATCCTCCACATCGCCGTCAGCGTGGCTGTTACTCCATTTATATAAACCTGTTACTATTCATTGTTTACTTTCCATTTATTATATGTACTTCGCCGAAATTATACAATACAAATATATAATTAACTTTTTCCATCGAATTGAAATCGTAACGCTGACAGACGTGCATTTTCACCATTTTTAGTAGCTATATTTACAATAACTTGATGACTTTCAAATCATTATATATAATGTACATATACATATATAATAAAGAGAAAAATCAAAATAAAATTCTTCAATTAATACATTAATACCTAACAACTACTATTTAAGATTTTCCTCTTAATAAAAATATATTACACGCAATGCAAATAACAATAATATTTGTGTATCAACAAAGTCCGGTGTTGCAAGAGAAAAAAATCTTTTTCTTTCCAATTTATTTAATACTGAGACTTCATTGGGGAAAAACTGTATTTATACAAAGTAAAAATGACGTATGTATAATATTTAATGATTAATATTTACAAAAGTTAACAAACTTCTTTCTAAAATGAGACGCTAAGTTGCGACACGACTGGAGCGACGTTCGGAAACCCTTACTATTCCATTGTTAAAATTCGTATTTCTAAACGAATGAATAAAATCTTATTATTTCGCTAACAGGTAAGAGAAAGAATATGAGGAAAGAAAACATAGTGTGCTTTATTACATTATATTTATATATACGTCATATACAGTCGTGTTGCAAGTTAAAAGACAATATGGTGGTCTTAATTAGGCTAGAATAAAGCTTGTTCTCGGATAACTTAGTCTGCTATCAAAGTTTATCGCAGCTAGGACCATGATGACATTTTATATCTCCCGTTCGTATACATGACATAAGGCCGTAATGCGACGCATTACTATAAAATGGTTCACGTGAAATATTTTTGGAAAACATTGTAAACTAGTACTGTACTGTGAGCGGTAATATTCCATCGTATACATTGTTTGATATTTATTTTTAGTTTTTTTTTACAGTTGCTAATTGTTTGATGTTTATCATCTACTGAGGTGATCGTCATCACCGTTCATGACAAACATCGTTTATTCTATAAATTAACACTCACAGTAAAGCCGTCCCGTGGTGACTCCAATCACTATACTTTAGAATTCCATTACATTTACGCAAAAAGTTAATTTTAACACCACGGAGTAAATTGTAATCTAGGAGAAGCTCACAGATTCTCATCAGTCATGAAAATCACACAATTATAAATATTATATGTGTGAAAGATCCGCAGATTAAAGTATAAATAAGCGAGCGTCCCTCGCGCCGAACACGGCCTCTATACTTTTTCAACTTATTCTTTTAATCTGCATATCTTTAAGTGTATGGTCTCCTGGTAACATAGAAGGCAATCAATATCAGGTATCATCCACAAGACAAAAAATAGACCTAAAAATCTCATTTTTTTAACATTGTAAAATATCATTTTGTGATTCGTATACATCGGTTACAAATTGTGCTACATTATCGAACACCAAGGCAAGGTGAGAAACGATATTCGATATACAATATCATTACAATAAATATATAATTCAAAGATATGTATTCAAAATGTTTTCTGTAAATTAAACGCGGACAATTAATTTTCAAGAAATTGACATTCGTTATAGATGTACAATTTGAGCTTGATAATTACATTTAATAAATTAGTTGGTAGGTAACAGACGCAACACGTAAACGCAATTTACAGTTATACATTTGAAAATAATAAGGAGCGGCGCACAGGGCGCGGCCGCCGACGTCAGTGGCCCGCACGCGTCGCCCGCACGCGCGTCCGCGCGGCCTGTCCGCGCCGCTCCTCAGTAACAAACAAACGTTGCTTCGAAAAACCTAAAACCTATTAATACAACTCCTTTACAAAAAGAAAGTCCCATATCTATTACCACTCTGTCGACAGCGACCCAAGTACTGTGATAGTTACAACTTACACAACTATTCAATTATTTATTTATATTTACGTAATAACAATACACAATTAGCTATAAATATTTATACGATAACTATGAAACCACATTATTGTTACATTCATCAACTTTGCTCCTATTGTTCCGAGTGATAAAACCGTTATTTATAATAGGTGATTGCACCGTTATGTTTCAGCGTCCATGTCACTTCGCGTTTAACATTTACATTTTTACTTTAACCATTAAAGTTGACTTCAAAACTTAATTTTAGGAGATCGTATACTGTTTCAAATATTACAAAAATGTCGCGTTTTTTATTTTAGAGTTTTATGTACATGTAGCATCGTTCTCCTGTATATATCACGTGCCGGAGTCAGGTGAGGCGTCGAGGCCCGCGCGGCGGTGCCGAGCGCGGCGCGAGCGGGCACGGGGCGCGGGCGGCGCTAGGCCCGGCCGATGTCAACGTTATTCATATCTGGAAATAAAAACACAAATATATTGACGTTTCCTTACCTTATTTACAACTGAATATATTACACATTAATTATGCATTTTATTCGAAAGCCGTAACAGCGTAATTATGATTCTGTCAGGTATCAACGACTTTCTTTGAAATATTTGAGCTGAGTTGGAATTACGAATGGGTCAATTACAATTTAAAATGCATAAAAATATTTGACACTATTCATATAAAGGTCAGATGAACTTTAATACCGAAATACTTAAATGACATTTACAATTATCGTAATCATAAACTGTGTGTGCAACAAGATGAATGCATTTTGCATTCATTGTGCATTTGTAGGTAATCTAGGAAATTCGTGGGAATCGGTCGAGTTGTCTCATTCAAATTAGGATCTTTGGCAATCTTTAAGTTTCTAGTATATTATAGCACCATTAGACATTTAGATAATGCTAACATAATTCTACTGCTTTTGACCAACACATTGATTATGATGCAAGTAAGTGGTCTCAACAAAGTCTAAAATGTTGCGACAAGATTTGTTTTGTTTTGCAATATATCTGTATTTACCTAATCACTAATCACTTATTTTATATGTTTTAAAAAACTTACATATATTTTTATTAATGACTTTTCCTCATTAGTCTTCTTCAACTACTAGGGTAGCATAAATCAAAAGAGATACTCACATGTACAAGAATGCAGGTTGCATTAGAGATGGTGGCCGTAATATTCGGCTGGGTAGTGCGCGTACCCCTGGTGGAAGGCCGGGTCCGTGGGCGGCCTATGCATCATCTGCTGCCCGTCCATCATGTAGCCCATGGTCGCCTCCGGACTGTAGGCCCCGCTCGGCCCCGCATGCGGGAATACTGAAGGATAGAACACTGCCCGGTTAATTAGGCTGGCTGGTTCAGCTTTAGCTGGTTATTGTTGAAAATTATGACAAAGTACAAATAGAAAAAAATACAGTTTTCGCTTAGCACATTTTTTTATAAATATAAGATTTTCTTTGCAAGATTTAGAAGTAAACTAGCTTCCGGTCGCGGCTTCGCCCGCATGGTGTGTTGATAAAAAGTATCCTTTGATCATTCTAGTACCACCACAAATATGTGTACAAAGTTTCATGAAGATCGATTAAGTAGTTTTTGCGTGAAAGCGGAGCAAAAAAACGGATTTTCGCATATAATATCAGACACAAAAATCATTAAAATCAGAAAGAATATTTCCTCCATTTTTGCATTGTGAAGTAGAAATAAGCGAAAAACTATAGGCGTAGTTTTATACATTAGCGGTGTAGTTGTCCCTTGCTCTCAAGGTGCAATGGTGCGTACCATCATAAAGACCCCATGAGGATGTCGGAAATCGACGTCTATAATGGACGAACACCATTACAACGCGATTGATAATCCCATGGATATATCGCGAGCGGAAGCCATAACAGTTTTGTGGTAAAATTGAACGGATTTCTTGAGTTTTGCTGTTGCGTTTCTTACAATGGCTGGGTGGAGTAGTTTTGAATGTGAGGGCAATGTAGAAATGAAGACATTTTCGTTTGCATGTATTTTTCTTGTTTTAATATTTTTCCAACAATTTTATGATTTTAACAAGAAGAATATTTTAATTTATTATAAGTTGGCAAATAATTGATTCTACTGTTATTTTTTGGGAAATTAAGTTTTAATCTTCATCTGCAACAAAGCCTTATTGCATTAGCTGGTAGAGCAAAAACACTACAATAAATGACATTTCTTAGTCAAAAACAATAACGACTTTCCTCCTATTTTATTTTGATCGCGAAACGTTATTCGGGATGATTTTTATTGCTTTTTTCGCAAACAATGCAAAAGTGGGTGATTGAGTCGGTCCAGTGACGCGTGTCTCCTACCAGGGCCGCAGGAAGCAATAACGGGCGCACAGGGGCACAACTACCAGGATACTATGATTTAGTAGGAAGTCATCTTGGCGACGTCAGTCTAAGACTGCTTCAATTTGCTGTATAGAGACGAATTTTATTTAAATGTTCAGTCATACTATATTCGGGTACACCGTTTATTGGTTTTGTATTCAAAATTAATTTTGTTAATCAGTACCTACATTACATTTTTTAAATTATTTCCAGGTACGTTGTGAACGCAATCATTGTTCGGCCACTGACAAGGTCTAATTACCGCTTCAACTGTTAATCATTCCCATGATCGGCGAGCTAACAAAGCGAGCCGCTAGTTTTCAAAAATATGAATATTAATTTCGCTTTTAATAAATGCATCGGTGACGAGAGAACGGATTTTAATCCTCGGCGAATGCCCAATAAACGATCGTTCGGTGCTCCAACGAATTGTAATTTACAGTCAGGCGCCGTAATGGGTCGCATCAGAGGGCAATTTATGCGCTTATAATAAATTCATTAGCGCAGCGACATGGCGTGTATACACGTGAACTACTGAGATAGACCGGCAGCGGCTGTGTTCCCGCCCTAATGGACGACACCTTGCGTCACTCCAATATCATTACTGATTTGTATGGACATCATTGGAAATCCGTACTGATATTATAAGATTATTTACGCGCTGAAAACACTATTTTTGGACAGCAAAAACTTAATAGCTGAAAATAACCCGAGCGAATCGCTGCAAATACCTCTAGGAGGTTGGCAAACGAAACACGGGGAACATATCGCACGCACTAGGAATACATAAACGCAGGGAGGCCGCACGACAAATAATATAGTGATTGGAAAAGCGCCTTTTGGCTTGACCGCAGGAAATGCGGTGGCCATTTTCTTTAGTCCATTGCCAAAACAATTTTCCATCTATCCTTCCACCCCTCCGGTTTTTCCATTTTCCGTCGTCGGCAAACTTGGCCGGGCGGCCACATCCGCCCGTTTGGCTCGCGAGATGTGCCCGGTTTATGTACTCCCGGTGTTTGGTGTTGCGATATTTGAGTGCTGACAGCCTGCTAACTTTAATGCGATACCATTTTGTAAAACGAATGCATTCTCACAATAGGATAGACAGATATAGCGATTTGTTAGAAAATTCAAGGGAAATTGACACTTATCTTTTGAGTCGGTCATCTTTTTATAAGTTTTCATTGTTACGCATACGTAGTTCCGAAAACAATGTAATTGTTAATGTAAAAATGTAAGTTACTAATTACCAAACTTTTCCGGAACAAAATTAACAAGAAATGAAGAAAATGCCTGTTTCTTTCTAATCTTGAAATAGAAAAAGGGGGGCAACATCCACACATCTAGATAAAGGTACCAGGGTAGCATACATCGCCGATAGTCGACGGAGGGGCGAGTGATGGATAGCTCGGGACGGGTCAACGAATTCGGACATTATTCTTTTTTACCCTTCTTGCGTTCGCAGGAGTAAGCCCTTTTTCTGCGACGTCCTTTTTTTCCCCCGAACGGAATTTTTGTTGGCTACGTACGGGGGACCCGGGAACGTTTTATGGACTGTGCTACAATTACAAAGTAAAAATAGAATTGGTCGTTTGTAATTCTATTCCATATTGTCGACGGGATGGCAAAAAAAGGTTTTATCGACGGATATTTTGGTTTGTGATTCGCAAGCGTTTTAATATTCTTTTTCTTGAAACTAAAGTGTCTACTTTAATTTTATAGCTTGGTCAAATCATTTGAAATTAGGTTTACCAATAATGCTCGAGACAAAACAAAGCAGTTAAACAGATGGTGACATAGATTTTCTCAAAAAGGCATCTGCTCACATTACGGTACACTCTCAAACTATCGGTATCAAAAACAATACACTCTATTTTACTCAGAGTAAAGTAATTCTATCTCTAATCTACTTTCTAAACGCAGCTGGGACGGTACCAGGCAGTCATAATTCCACGGGCGGTCAGCGCTAAAAGCTAGAACATCCTCATGGGACGGCGGCGTTACTGGCCGCATGCGACGGCCTGCATACTGTATGAACCACTCCGTACTTTGTGGTCAGCAAACTCGATTTTAGACTTCAAAGTCGTTTCGGGGCGTGCTAGGAGAATTTGAAACGTCCGAGCCGATACGTGATGCGGTCACAACGCGTTAATGTCCCGGTAATGGCGTCTTGAATTTTGGATATCGAATGGTATTGCCGTTTGAAGTTGTTCCCTTTTTTAAACTAGTTATTAGAAAGAAAAGGGTGCTGTATTGAGTAGATGATCTATCTAACTAGGGCGTCATTACTTGAAGAAACTTATACCATCGCTTTTAAAAATACTTATACTCATTTTACTTTAAGGATTTTTATGTTTGTTTACTTGAGATTAAGTTATTTTTTCTCGTAAATGGATTGTTATTCTTGCAAAGAAAATCTTCACGAAACAAATATTCAAATAAAAATCACAGCTGTATAAGAAAAATGTTACCTGCTCTATTTGACTGGTCTATCATTGGCTGCACTATCCTACGTCTCGCGTTGATAAACCTGAAACAAAACACATACAAATTATTTCATATAGTTTGAGAATCTTATAAATACTGAAAATAATACAGGAAGATTTATAATTCTGTTAATAAATTACACTGTTCAATATTATCAGCATAATCTTAGTTTTCCGTTTGTACAAAAGTTCTTGCACAAACAGGCGGGAAAAACAAGTGAGCAATAATGAATTATGTCAGATTCTGCCGATCCTGTGTTTTGCAAGTCGAGCATATATTAGTACCAGGGTAGCATGGCTTGTGAAGATGTAAACATATTGACCATCTGTTATCACAGTTCGTCATTTAATTTATGCCGTCAACAAGGAGAAAATTGGAGTGAATAGGTTACAAGTTTTTCTTTACGAAAATAAGGGTTGTTCCATGGAATTGTACGAAAATTTGGGATAAATTCCAAATAGATAAGATATACGAGTTTTATCTGGAAACTGTACCCACTACTGAAATAACTTTAGATTCGCTTATCAAAAGGTTTCAAATATCATTGGATAATATATCAAGCTAGGTAGTAGGAGAGCATCCCTCAGAAGGGAGTGACCGGGGGCTATCTCGGCCGGCTTTATGAAAACTAATGCCTTCATTTGGCGTCGGCTCCGGCCACCGGCGATAAGCTATGTCGCCCTAGTACCTCGGGATTACGATTTTGGGATTTACCCTGGACAAGGGGGGGTGACCGATAAAACTTTTGTGGAAATTTCAGTTCGTGTTTGTAATTTAAATGTTTGCAAACTAGCTTATGTTATTATGAATTTTGTAGCTTCATTATAACTACTGAAACCGCAGACCTACACATAATTATTTAATTTTATTGCATGTTTGTGTTCCAATTTTATCATACATTATTTTTTAAATAGTTCGGAGTATCTGGCTATTTAAATGCATAAATCTCTAGGAGAACCAATTTCCGAGACGATTAAAGGAATAAATGTAACAGGCGAGAAAATAAAGTTTTTCCTGTGTTTAGTTACATAAACAGCAGGTGGCAGAGTGAGCTATTACCTGGGGGTAATAAATACCGTTTTTCCCTAATTAACGCTTAATTCGGGGTGGGGTCGTGCGCACCCCCACGGCTTAAGACCCACAATACCGATTTTTACGTCGCCAGTGACAAAATGAAAGTAGCCTAATGTTTTATGTGACTTCTTAGCTTAGAAACTGAAAGATAGTACCAGTATTATGTTTGTAATTCATGCTCGAAAATATATATTTTGATTTTGCCACCTCTTTTGAGAAATACCTCGTCCAATACTTCGTACCAGCAAAAGATCTTTTGTTGAACTAAAAATTTATTAGCAACAGAATTGTTCTCCGCCAAATAACTTTCCCAAAGTCCTGGTAAATGTAATCTTACGTGATATTGTAATTCCAAATCAAGTAAGGATAAATTTTTAAATAATGAAATCTGGCCCGACGGTGTCATCTGTCGGCGATTCAGACCTTATAGACCTATCGTGCAGAACGGAGAACAGATTTAATATTTGATTATGGATATACACGACACGAATTTCATATCGTTCAATTGCAAAAATGTAAAACGATCAGTTGATGGAATCAAGGAACTGTGCGACTTCGCTGATATCATAGCCCTACAAGAAACGTGGCTTATGCCACATGATCTACCTTTTCTTGATACTATTCACGTGGACTTTGGCAGTACCGGTACATCGGCGGTAGACACAACAGCTGGCATCGTGAGAGGCAGGCCGTACGGCGGGGTGGCGTTGTTGTGGCGCAAGTCAGTGTTTCAGAATGTGTCAGTGATACCCTGTGTAAATCCGCGAATCGCAGCAATCCGTATTTCGTTAAATGATCGATCTGTGTTAGTGTTAAGTGTATATATGCCCGTCGACTGCAGTGAGAACTTACCCGAGTTTACGGACTGTTTAGGCGCAATTAGTGCAATCATACAGGACAGCAATGTAGAGTCAGTATTTGTATTGGGGGATTTTAACGCACATCCCGGTGAACGTTTTTGTGATGAGCTCCTAAGCTTTTCACGCGAGCAAAGGTGGATTTGTGCGGATCTAAATCATCACAATTTGCAAGGTACTTTTACTTTCATTAGTGAAGCACATAATAGTAAAAGGTGGTTAGACCACTGTATTGTTACTCAGGCAGCTGCTATCTGTATTACAGATATATATGTGAAACATGACATATATTGGTCTGATCACTACCCACTAGTTATTAAGTGTAATTTAAATATAGTATTGCATAAAACTCAATTAAAAACATCACCATGTAATAAAGTACACTGGGGTAATAGAAATGGATCTCAAATTAATAAATTTAAAAATATATGTAATGCTAAGTTAAAATATGTAGATTTCCCGATAGAGTTTCAATCTTGTAGTGGTAAACATTGTAATTTATATAGTCATAAGCAAATTATAGATAGAATGTATATAAATGTAGTAAATATTTTATGTGACGCTGCACGTTTCTCTTACGTAACAAATAAGGGTAGACGTAAAAAGCTGCTGGCTGGTTGGAATAAACATGTGAGCGAGGCTTACAGGAATGCTAGGCTAAAGTTCAACATATGGGCATCTAGTGGTAAAGCAAGTAACTCGGATACGTTTACTGAAATGACACAGGCACGTAAAGAATTTAAAAGTAAATTAAAGTGGTGTCAGAACCACCAGGAACAAATCAAGATGGATATTTTAGCTAAGCACCATTCAAAGTCCGATTTTAAAAATTTTTGGAAATGTACGAATAATAGCAACACTAAGCCTAGTATTCCTGTAAGTATCGATGGAGTCTCTAGTCCCAAAGAAATAGCCAATTTATTTAAAGACTATTATTCCATTAAGTCTCCGCTGGGTCCGCCATGTCGGGATAGTGTCGTCTGTCATACTGATATTACAACAATGGTGCTTGCAAAAGATGTCAAAATTGCTATAAAGAAGATGACAGGAGGTAAATCCCCCGGTCATGATGGACTCAGTGTCGAACACTTGAGACACGCTGGCGACCATCTACCTCGAGTGCTTGCCATGTTGTTTAACATGTGCATAAGTCACGGATACCTTCCCCACGGATTGATGCAAACGCTGGTGGTACCAATAGCTAAGAACAGGACAGGAGACATGGCAGATAAGACCAATTACAGGCCAATTTCTTTAGCGACTATCGTTGCCAAGGTACTTGACAGTGTGCTTAACTCTTATTTTTCTAAGTACATACAACTGCACGACGCTCAGTTCGGGTTTCGAGCTGGGTTGTCCACAGAGACAGCGATATTTAGCTTGAAACACACTGTCAAGTATTATACGGATAGACGAACTCCCGTCTATGCCTGTTTCCTGGACCTGAGTAAAGCATTTGACTTAGTGTCATACGATGTTTTGTGGCAGAAGTTAGCAAGTTCTGGAGTGCCACCAGAGTTGGCATCAATCCTGAGGTACTGGTATCTCAATCAAGAGAATCGTGTGAAGTGGGCGGGTGAACTTTCGGATGCGAGCAGGTTGGAGTGTGGGGTGCGGCAGGGGGGTTTGAGCTCACCCCTACTCTTCAACCTGTACGTAAACGCCCTGGTTGAGGAGCTCAGCGGCATGCATGTCGGCTGCTATGTTGATGGTGTTTGTTGTAACAACTTCAGCTATGCGGACGACATGGTGCTGCTGGCCCCCTCAATCGGAGCTCTCCGGAAGTTGCTCGCAGCTTGTGAGTCTTTTGTGGCTTCACACGGACTTATATATAATGTGAAAAAGACTGTTTACATGGTTTTTAAATCGGGTCCCAAAAGTCCACCAGTACAGCCACTTCACCTGAACGGTGAAGCGTTATCTAGAGTGTACCAATTTAAATACCTTGGACATTGGGTCACCGATGACTTGAAAGATGATGTCGATATGGAGAGGGAACGCAGATCATTGTCAGTTCGGGCGAATATGTTGGCACGCAGATTCTCCCGTTGTACAGACGCAGTTAAAATTACATTATTTAAAGCGTATTGTACATCACTGTACACGGGAGCTCTGTGGGCTAACTATACTCAGAGAACATACAATGCTCTGCGGGTCCAATTTAATAACGCGTTCAGGGCGCTGTTGCGGCTTCCACGTTTCTGTAGCGCATCAGCAATGTTTGCTGTTGCGCACACAGATGGCTTTGCAGCTATATGGCGTAAAAAGACCGCATCATTCATCAGTCGGTTGCGTGGAAGTCGCCACAGCATCTTGAGTGCTATAGCTAATAGACACGACTGCCCACTAATGTGGAAATTAGTGCAGAGGACTAAGTCCCTGCTTACTATTATATATTAATTGTATTATGTACCTAATGTATGGATCTCAGTTATCTGAATAAAGAAGTTTATTATTATTATTATAAATTACACCACCCCCCCGAGTTCTCGCGAAATGCGAATTCTCAGCGCTCACTGAAGGAATTCCACTCAACCCCGCATACTCATTATTTAATTCGCTTTCAGGTAATTAAAATCCAAAAACTTGGAAGTCGAAATTAAATTTTATACTCTGTAGGTACGCTGTAAGACTTCCATCCCTATTTTCTACCCTCGTGGCGTCGGACGTGCTTGCCGGATCAAATCACCTTTTTAACTTTCCCTATTTAGGGAAAAGCCGGGGAAATCTAGCAATTGCAATAATAAGTTGCTACCAGGACATCATGAGATCGAGTGGTCCGCCCCTATTATCGTTACGTAATGTTATTCTCTCGACCGAATGTGTTTTTCTACTAATTATAATTATGTATTATGTATGTGCTGTTTGTTATTTTTGTGTGATGTTAGGGGTATCAAGATAAGTATGAAAAGCTATTAGGTTTTTGTACACCATATTTGTCATGGTTTCCCAAAATTATCACAATATGAAAATATTTGTGAAAGATGCAAATTGCAGTCACAAAACACCACAAGCAGACAATTTTAACACCAACAGAATCACCATAAAAGCATCACCTAATAAAATAAAAACAGTGCTCCCCTCCCGAGTATCAGATGACGCGGTAATGTACCAAATCTTATTACAATTAGTCGCATTTGCATACCAAACAGATATATCAAGCGCATGTGCAATAATGTGCATCAAACAATTGTATCGCCAACCCTTCCGAACAAATCCAGATCGCTTATGATTTATGCGCCCCTGGTATCGGGCCGACCGTTGTCACAAATAAAATAAACACACATACAAATGCAAATTTGGTAATGTCAAATGTGTGTTGGTCTATTGTTGAACTATGTTCCGTATATCATGAATTTTGTGATTTATCGCTTTTATGATGTCGAAAACAATGTATTTTGAACGTGTTTTTTTAGTATAGCCCAGAATCATAATGATTTTTTGGATTTAATGGCTCTTGTATAACGTGTACTATTATTTATTTTTAGATGACCATCTTCTTTTTAAATAATAATCCAACGTATTACGACTTAAATGCGTTAGGTTTGCTAATCAAACTTGAAAATCTGTAATTTCTGCTACTCACAATTACAATATTACAAAAGGAAACAAAGGTTGGGCAATGTAATCTTAAAACCTCATAGTTAATTGCAGCTAAAACATCAAAATAACAGTAACAGCCGCCGTCAAAATTAATACAAAGCGCGATTTAACAGATACCCTCTTAAGAGTCGTAAAATTTGCCGTTTTTGCGCCGGGGCCCCTCTCCCGACGGACAGGGGGTGCTATGGACCCCGGGTCGGCGGATGAAGAGTTAATGAACTAATCTTGATATTAACAACACATTAGACGCATCGGACGCGCGGCCATGCTTCGCTCAAGTAATTACTGGGACCCTTGCAAGGGATAGTGCCACCCCCGCGCTCATGTTCTACGTCAATTTCGTATGTTTTCGTTTAAGGGTTAATTTATTATTATTTTAATGTTTCATGAAATACATGGAATATGCCAAACGCATAATGTGATGTAACAATTCTCTTCTCTTACACAACTGCGCGGATTGACATGGCTGTTAATTAAAATTCGAGTAACAATCGATACAGTGCACACAATACATATATTTTGGAACTGGCTCACTATCACTGGTGTATTAAACCATTATGGGTGCGTGCCGAAACGGTAATTACACAACAATTATCGCAAAAACTAATCGAATCACAAAGCAATCGGAAGAATATCCGAACGTTCGTACAAAATTCATAGTGACAGTTAATTTGGGAATGCAGTGCGCGCATCGGGTCCCACTCGCGATCAGATTACTTATTCAGCAGACGTATAACATATTGCCCAAGTAATTGGTTCAAAATACAAACTTGCGCGGTACGCACGAGCCCCGGCTAATTATTTATTTACTTGCCAAATTGCTTTTTCATTATTTGCCAGTCGGGAATTTAAAACAACTTTGCAAAAATACGTTTGGCTGAAACGATCAAATATTAACCCTAAACTGGGAAGTTTGTTTAGATGTTTGCACTACAAAGAGGATCCGTGTAAGCTTAACTAAACATTTGGAGACGATAGGTACACTCAAAAGGGTGAATAATACTTGGATTCCGCAACAAATGCTGACGGAATCCGACAAATCCAGTGCGGATACCGGCCGACGGACGGATCGCGTTTTGATGTCTGAGATATCCGGAGCGGCTATGCTACCCTGGTGATTGATTGATCATACGTAGGTGAAAGATATTGCTTTAAGTTTGATTTTTACTTCTTTCTCCATATTCTTTCTTTCTTTACCGAAGCGAAATATTTTATTTTAATTAGAGCGGTGAACAACATGACATTTTGCAGCCTCCACTTACAAGTTTCAGGAGTTAACTAAAACTGAAATATAACACGAAAATAAGCGAGAAAATACCAGTGGTCGAAAACAAAAGGTCCAAGCGTCACGTACAAATACGTCTAATCCACGGAGTCCGGGAGGACAATAAATATTTTTCATGAAATCCACCGGCATCGGCGGCGCATACAAACTGCCTTAAATCAGGCAATTATAGGTGTGACCAGTAAATATTATAACCAGGGGATCAGGAGCCGTGTAGAGATTGTTAAGGATATTGGCTATGTTGTTTTCGTAATGGACTCTTCGCTCCAAGAATGTGCGGTATCAGACGTGAATTAGCGTTATTGTCATGACTGAAAGAAATATGGCTGTTCCGTATAGGTTCGTTCAATACGAGGAAGGTGAATGTGTTCTTATAAAATGTGATTCATTTTATTTTGAAATGGTTCACGTATCAAAATGTAATAAACAGTTTTCAGATTTTTTATTATGAAAAGTTTCAGTTGTCGCGGAAAAGCCTTGAAGTATAACTTTCTCCGCTGTCCATTTCAAAACCATTTTCCGAATAAAAATAAAAGTCAACAACAACAAGAGTAAAAACAATAAATCGCACTAGTACTAATTTAGCAGGGCTACATAAAGTGGAGAAGCAAAAATCGCCTCTAATAAATTACGTTAGCGGAAAATGCTTCATTTTAAGGCGTATAGCTCCTTAATCCTATGGCAGCCTGGTAGCCGCTGGGCGTAATTACCGGGCGCAATATATCGCCAGTTCGACCTCCCGACCCCCCGAGTTTCTGGGTCCTCATCACGCGGAATGAGTAACACATGGTACTGCGTTAATTGTCGGGGCACACGGATTTGTTTTTATTCTGCGATTGCGAGGGGGACTCGACTGTGTCGCGCCATCGATTTATTTTGTTTTGACTTTCTACTGACTTTCTGCTTTTATGATTTTGTGCAACAACGTGAATAATGGCTATATTCTCCGTCTGCACTCACGTACCTATTGGTTCTGTTTTGCTTCGATACATTTACACATCTATGTGCTTAACACTGGACATCTAACTATAGTCATTCAATTAATATACGCGTTTCCAAATTTAATAGTCAGTAGGTACAATTAACAGGCGACTAATTAGACACCAAGGCATAAATCGGCAGTAAATATCTCAAAGTGTCGCAGATGGTGTCAAAACGCTTGCTCTGCGTGGCCAAGAGGTTAGCGATGAGCGGGGGATGATCAAACATTATTGGACATGGTTTTAAATCGACATTGAAAGAGAAGACTTATATAATTTGTAAGTGAAGTAGGGAACTTTGTCAGTATGTCGTATACTATTGTCAAGCGCTGATATAGTCTCAGAAGAGGCGTAAGAAATGTATTTTTAAGCCAAAACCGTTTCTTTTAATAAACGCTTTCTCCTGCCACCCAAACACAGTCGCAAATCTCAAGTCTAACCCTCGGGTTTCGCAGCCGCACCCAAGACAGGGTCGCGGATAACATGCAATTGCGATAATAGGCCGACCCGGTGCCATATTGCGCTGATTGGTGACGTGTGCGCAGAATTTATTTTGTATTACAGAACGCGAAGGGTTGAGGTGCGAACAGTTATTTATGGAGTACATCTGGCGCCGAATTTGAATTTGGTACAGGTGAAGTTGGGTGAAAAGATTTACTTGAAAGCCAAATTAGTGTGGAACGAAGTTTGGTTTTGGGTCAAGTAAAAAGTCTCTAGTTTATTATCCTTAGGGGTTAAGAATGCACTAATTTGGCAGTGTTTCAGGAAGGTTTCATTTCTGTTTGTAATTTACACAGGTATTAAGATTTGAGTGCTAATGAAAGTTTGCAATTTGGTGTGGGGGTTGTATGTTAGTTAACGTCCATCTTAAAACTGACCTCATTATGTTGCTGGCCAAAAATGTGCCCTACTCCGCGGTTTCATCCTGGTTTGTTTTCCCATGAATTTTCATAGATTACCGATTAATCCAACGTGACGATAAAACTAAAATAATGTCAATATTTTAATGATGATAACAATTAAACACCAGGAGCGCATGGTTCGCAGGCGACCGCTAATGAGTGCGGCAGTAGCGCCGGTGCGGCCGCTGCGGCCGGCGCGCGAACTAATTTGGTGCAGTGATGGATTGCGTGTGGCCGATGCGGGTCGCACCAAATACTCCCGTCTTGTATGCTGCCCTGGTACTTGCTCTAATTACGGATCATTCTCATTTATCTTCAAGTCCTACGGTAATGTCTGGGTGATATTTTGGTGGAATTACTTCTCTATTTTGTAGAAGAACTGAGGACCTGCCGTCTAGTTCCATGTTTCAGCCAGCCGAATATCAAAAGCGTAGGCAACGGATATGTATGTATGTCCAATGGAAGACACCTCCAAATGATTGATGGCCAATGCCACATAGATCGAACAACTTGTTCCGACGACGAGAAAAACAAAACTTTGTTTTAACCGAAATTGTAACAGAATGATTGAAAAATACATTTATTAAAAAACGATCGGTAAACATTCGATATTTTCGTTCTACTACCCACATGAAAGTCAGAAAACTGATTCAAAATAAACAAATCGCCCATCATGCATTTCATGGCTCGTTTAGATAAATAAAATACAAATTTACAACACGGAAATCACAATAAATATAACAAAAAGCTTTATAATTCTGTTTACAGACGCGTCATGTTCCGTTTCCATAAGCGAACATGAAATAATGCGGATTGAGCAATGAAATTATTATTTAAATCTATTTACGAAACCCTTTTGTTAATAGACGTGAGCCATTTGCAGAAATGTACTTAAGGGTTGGTTCGACCAACGTAAAGGAGCATAGACAAAAACTGGAAACGAAGGAGGTCTTTCAACACTTCGTATTAAAAACCTAATTGGAAGTTAGGCGGGTAATGGTAAAAACAGAATGCTAAATTCAAATAAATTGAAGGAACGCGATGGGGCGCTCTGGCCGCCATCACCTCGCGCGCCCATTTGTCAAATTAATGATGGACGGATCAGAATTCTAAGCGGCCACCTGACGCGCGGTGACGTCACGTAAAAATGTCTTTATTTCCACGGACATGTGGCTCAGGTCACGGTTTTCGAAAAGGTCTAGAAATACTTGTAGTTTTGCAAATGATTTCTTGGAAAGTGTAGACAGGGATAGGTCTTAGGGGTGTACGTAATAAACCGATCTTTGGTTAACTATTTTTGTTTACTAACAACCTAATATGAGAGAGCAAAAGATAAACAATTTCCTAAGCAAATAAATGATCATCTAACTAATTCAAAACATCTCTATTCCGTTTACATTCGGTTTATTGCTCACTATGATGGTGCGTTCGCGTGTTAACCTCGTCGAATTAGCTGAGCACGTTGCTTAATCGCGTTGTCGCAATCGTACGCTAACAATGGTCGGACCGACGGCCTTTTTGCCTTTTTTACCGACAGATAAGGCCTTTGATTGTCCCCCACAGTTTCTAGCGTGCATCAGTCTATACTTTATGCTCAGGTTAACGATTAAACGCAAATAGCTCGCCAATTTGACGGAGTTTTGTAAAGATGCGACTTTTAGGCGCAATTAAAATTCGCACTTATGTGTGCTTATAGCAAATATAGATTTTATAGAAAATTTAGTTTTATTTTGGCAGTGTGGGCTTTTGTGTATGTTTTTTTCAGAACTGCACCTTTGAAATGAGACCCAATTCATCAATCTCCCGTATCTAAAAGGTTGCCAATTAAAAATAATTAAAATTCCAATGAGGCAATTACAAAAAAGTCCTTCTTCCGCGGTAATGTCACTGTCAATTGGCAACCCTGTGCATATAGGACGTAAATATATTACTTGGGAGTGGGAATGTTCTAGATAAAGAGTTTGATCGAGAAGGCTCTCAGTTGGTATCGTTTCCGATGTTTTTAAACTGGACGTTTTGTTTGATACATTATATTAATGGACGGTGCGCTGCTACCATAAGTCTCAGACATTTGAGTGTACGGTTTTATTTATTGGGTCCGAGACCGTAATGGGTCAACTTGGATGAGATATGAGAAGCGTGATGTATTGTTTCCTAATACACACTTTTAGAGCTCTGATTAGGAGATAAACAATTCATTCCTGTTCCATTGAGAAATAATTCGTTTGAGAAGTCTTAGAAATCCAGTTTTGAAAAAATAAATTCTTGTATAGAAACTCTTTTTGGAAGACTTCTTGGTGAAGCAAATGTTTTCTGGCCTCGTTCACATTAAAACTTATCTTCCTAATAACTTAAAATAGCAAGTGCAACAGCAGTTATACTGAGTACGCACCTGTATGGAGACAGTACCGTTGTGTGCAAGTTTATGCGCTTAAATGCATTGTACCGGTGCAGCGCACTGAACCTATAGTTCCTTGTTAGTGTTTGTTTGTTAATTCTTACAGATCTGTGCTGCACATTAACTTTATCTTGGATAAGTAGGTCCTACACCTCTTCTTTGCATTTGGTATGTAATTGTGACATTACTCTTTTTCGCACCTAAAAACTGTTTGGTCAGCAATTTGAACTCCATCGGCTCGTCTGCATTTAAAAGCTAAATTCTTCATTTAAATTTCTACATACTTAAGTTCTCACGTTTTACCAGTGACTGTAGATCGTAACTATTTACCTAAGCTACCTCAAGACCATATATAGCGCGATCTACTCCAGCCTAATATCCAGTACCAGGCGATCCGATGTAATTACAGCAATACAAATTGATGAAATACCAGCGCTCCTAACGACTGTGTCTGATCAAACGATAAGACACGGCGACAAACATAAATCAGACTGCAATTAACCGTTTTAAATGGCCGCCGATTTATGATGGGTTTCAAGCGTGGGCGGCTGTTTGGGACCTTTTTCTAATTGTAGGATGCTGACATAGGCTAAAAGTTTAAGAGTCTTTCAATCGAAATTTACAGTTTTGTCTCCGCTCCCCAAAAAGGTGTCAATATTTCCCCGAACACAAAAATCGAATAAGAAAGTGAAAAATAGAATCATAACGAATAGATCCGACGGCTCGATATCGGTCGAGCCTCTATAAATAAAAGGACGTTTAAAATTTTAAGGGCCTCCAGTTCAGCGGAGGCCATTAGAGGCCCTTAACTGGTAACGAACGACTCTCGCCCAGATGCCTGCGGATACCGAACAATTGTTACTCGCGTGAAATTCGTAGCCGATTATAAAAATCGATTTCTTTTTTCGAATAATCGCCATTGACAATGTTGCCTTCGCCTGCACTATGTTGGATTGTTTATGGATGGTTAAAGGTTGTTCCCACTAACGACAATTTACATACGCCTATTTTATTGGCACATTAACCACTTACGTCGTTTCAATTTTGTACAGTTTCTAACATGTGGAATACAATGTGCTTTTATGTCAACAGTTCGAGGGTCGTAAACTATTTTATTTCGCTGTTAACTTTGTGAGAGAAATCCCATCTATCATTGTTTAGTGTAGTTTCCCTCCGTATGGCGGTAAAAGTTTATATTAACTACCTGCAGTGGGACCAGACCCTTTGGAACAACTTTTTGAACTGTAAGTAGGTAGCATTTGATTATAATAAGTTGAACGTTTGTCGATGACGCAATAACGCATCGGGGATTACTTCGAACACATTCCATTTTTGAAAACTTTCAAAACATTCGCGCGTCTTATGTAAATGCGCCGCCATTACTATGGATTATGATGATTTTATCGATTTATATTTAATTAAATGTTAAAATTTGACACTTATTAATTGTCACCGAGTTTATAAGGTTTTATAACGATGGAAATAATCAGTCAGGTCACGATTACATCGACGAGCGACCGGTTTTGTGACATGTCATAGCATTTTAAGTAATCGTTATCGATAAATCATGTTAACTCGGAATTCGATGTTTTCGAACGTCTAGCTTTTGGAAACGCCCACGGTTATTCTTGGGACGAATGATCGCTTGTGATTTATAAGTGTTAATTACAGAAACATTTTGACTTAGAAAAATGTTGAAGCCAAAATAAAATACTTTTTGTACGGCATTTAAATAAATACAAAGTTAATTTAAATGAATTAAATCAGCGTCGCGTTCCATACGACCTGTGGACTACGATGACAGGTCTGAATATTTTTATTGTACGGGACACACTGGCCGATAATTCAATGCGTATAACGGAACGCGGCCGGATGTGACCGCCGCGTCTTCCTGTCACAATTAATTTCCGGGCGCGTTGAAATTGGCGCGAAAACTGTCGCGAGGGGTGGGGGGGAGGGTCGGGGCGCGCCACCGCCGCGGGAATTTTAATTACGCACTCGTATACCGAATACCAATGTCGTCTTGTTTAAATTAAATATAAATTATTCGCCTCCTAGGCCCTGCTCGCCTGGTATTGCGAACTGCGAAACGCTGAATAAACAACTGTTGGCTTTTAATTAGTAAAGATTTTGTTGGTATTTTGTCTAATGTTTTAGTTGTTTCGGAGTTGCGTTAGTTGTGTTATTAGTTGATTCTACAACATGAGGGTGACGTTGAGTAAAACGAATTGCTCTGACTGTCGCCTCGCCTGTCTCAGCTAGAGTGATGGAAATCTTCATGTCACAAAGTCCACTACTTCCCAGTACTAGTTCATTTCCAAAAATCTCAAGTAGGTATATCTCCTAGTTAATGAGTTTCTCAACCCTTTAATTCTCATCATTCGCAACTAACTTAGTAGCTCTTAAAACTACTTCGCGAAACAAAGTAAAGCCGTCCAAATCTCGAAGTATTTAATCATCTTTATTATAGCCAGCTATACACAGAACTAAAAGCAGCATCAAAACTAGTTTAATTTCATAATAAAAGTTTGCAAACAAACTCCAAACGCAATTAGAGGGCAGATGAGGAGCTCACGGCAGACGGGTGCACTTCTTATGGCATTTAACTAACTTTGATAAAAAGATTAAGTATGACAGTTTGAAATATAGCCACCGCAGTCGGTGGAGAAAAAAATAACAGCGCAAAACTTGGTCGAGCGGGCCCCAGCTCCATTGTTGCGAGCGCAGAGTTAATTTTGTAGGAAAGAAACAAGCGAGGCGCAGGTGTACGGCGGCCCGTTGTATTAATTTGAGTCCCGTCTAATACCTACGTATGACTGCGTTCAAAACAGACGCGCCTGAATTTATACGCGAAGTTGAGCGCGTCCAGGCGCCGGCGCCGGGGATTTGTGCACGAATATGAACGCGCCCAGATTATGACGTCCCGTGCTCTGACAATCCGAACGCGCCCATTACGCTCCGTTTCACTGGCACGGGCTTTTAATTGTGAATTATTGCGCGGTGGACGCTCGTTACATATTAACATAATTGTTTTGAAAGAAACGCGTGTAAGCGATCTAGCTGCGATCCTGCTTGAGATAATGTTTTCGTGTGTAATTATGAGCCGTTTGCATAGCGATGTGCGGGTGACATTTGTTGGCCCACGTCGCCATTTTGGTAGGTTTTTATCTCGCTTATCATTTTCTTAGAAAACTGAGGGTGTCCATTAGCTAAGACGTAATGGTTGCTTATGTTTAGTTTATAGCCTTTCTCGTTATACCGGTTTTGATGAGTATACTTTATTAAGGCTTCAAATGTGCATTTTGATGCGTCCCAACGATGTTAATTATCATTTTAGATGCAGTAATTTTTCGTTTATGACTTGTCGTACACAGTGCTCGACGCACGACGTAATAAAAGTCCATTTTAATTGGAGCGTTTTCGTTTTAACGTCTAATTAATACGTTAACTATAATTTTATCAGTCACTGAATTATATTTAACAGCTTGTTACAACATTTTTGAACAAATACTAATTTGTGAGGACGTGCCTCATATTTTTTATATTTCAATTAACAATATAATAATACCAACATGCGTGGAAGTAAGAAACAGACGTATAAATGTCTGTGAGCATTCAAAACATAATTATTTAAATGAAAACAGCCTTTTAATATTTATAACTTCCTCCCATCACAAAATGGCGTAATTAATTCTATTGTCAAAGCTTCGCGCCAAAACGGCCATAGACAAGTAAAGTTTTCCGATGAGACGCCATAGACAATAGTGATTACACACGGTTGGTTTGGCGAGGGCCACTCGTCAGTCGCCTGACAGCGGCGACGAGTGATGAACCTCTCTCGTGTTTATTGCACCTGCTGCCAATTGCAATTTACATTTGTTTAATTTGAATAGTTCGCTGTGGGTGTTGGAGATTTACTATTCAAATGGTTTGGGATTAAGAATTCATTGGGGTTATTGTAAACCCTCAAAATGAGCAACTAAAGTAACTAACTATGCAAGTCCGGGGATGATTTTTAGTACCTAATTAGAAAAATATAGTCTTTACAGCCACCAACACAATCTAATACATTACAATTTAAATATTTTTACCTAACACAACTTTCATATAATCCACCTAATCATAATTATAAATACATAACATAATTAAGCCGAGTTATCAGGAGCACAGAAACCCGAGGGATTGTAAACAAACGACCATAACTCACAAACGCGCCTTACTGATAAGAAACTTTCATTATGGACCCGAAAATGTTGAATTTAAAACGGGGCTTAATCAAGTAGGACCCAGTACCTGTGTGTTTAGGTTCGGATTACTTTGCGAAAATTACCTTACTATCGGTTGCTTTAGATTAATTCTGTTCCCTCTTCCGAATTATGGGTCCTTGCTTTTCACATTTGCGGACTCACACTTGTGTCAGCAAAGGAAGTTTTTAAATTAAACTGGTCTGGAAAATAGGGCCTTTTAGTTCGCTTGATCCTAAGCTGAATTAAGAAGTCCCCAGAGCTTTAAAATCAACCAAAATTGCCGTTCCTCTCGTACAATGCAAACACAATTAAATACTAATTTTTAATACATAAAATCTGTATGTTTGTTTGTCATTTAAGCAGTTTGTACCGCGCCGCTCCCGGCGTACCAGGGCGGCAGAGCCGGGCAGGAGCATTCCCTAACCCCTTCGCAGTTTGATAAATGGCCAATTACTGTGCCCGCCCCGTCCCTTCTGTTAGCTTGTTGCCTATTTTGAATTGCTTTTGCTTTTTCGTTTAGATTAATATCTAAATAGGATAGATACGGATCCCGCTTTAGGTATTTTACGTTGTTTTTAAACGTAAATTTCGGGTTGGGAGCGCTCCACGTTCCTTTGTTCGCCCGTTTTTCGCTGCCCCGCTATTGTTTTCGTCTCTAATACCAACGAATCTTTGTTCTGTCTTGTTGTGTAATACGTTCTTTTGTTTTAATGGGATTTCCCGTTCGATATACGTGTTTTGATTTTGATCTTAGGAAATTGGCTGATGGGTTTTATGGTAAAAAAGGGATTTTCTTTCTGAATGAAATTGCTTCGTTTTTCTGTCGAAGAATTTTGGGCAGATACTTAACTCCAAATTTGAAATTATTCAATGGTCCTTTAACCTCAACCGATAGCTTCTTGGTGTAGAACAAAACCTTCATGAGTTCTAAAAAACCAGTCACAAAAGAATCTCCCAGCAGGCATACAATACAAACAGTGTGACAGCCAGGGGCTCAGGTGTAGGTGTACTCTCAAACACCCGTCATTACTTGATAAGGGCAGCAGGGGTATTACCAACCCCTGTTTATTTTTCCCGAATTCAAAGTGCCCATAATTGCCTACAGACTTAAGCTCATTTAAAATTTTAACTCTGAAAACAAATGGGATTTTTTGGGGACGAATGTAAGTGTTGGGCACTTCTGCTGTGTATGGGATGTGTCATGTAGTAAGTAGTATGTTAGGAAAATTAATTGTTATTTTAACGTTTGTTTAAATTGCAATTAATAATTTATTGTATTTTTTATTGATTTTGCTTTAGTTTCTTAATATCTTATCTGCATCTTTTCTAAATGTACTAGGGGCTCATGACAAGCAAAGAGATTGCAAAACAGAGTATTCCAAAAATGAGTTTCTTCGAAAGAGGCCGTAGTAGGTACCTCTTTTGTAGATACATTATTATCCATGTAGTACATGAAAACAAAATCATATACAACTCATAATACATAGATAATTGGTGTAGTCTTTTCACTGATTGGACGAGACCATGATGACATCAAATTACATAGGCCCGGTCACGCAACGACACGCATTTGATACAAAATTACTGACAAGGCTACGCTTTACACTGTAATACCGTTTTTAGTGTATGTAATAACTATCATTACAGCTTATTACGGTAATTGTGGCTCCGTAACGGCGTACTATAATGATCATAATATCTATTTCAATTGGGTATGCGGAACCAATCGGTGACCAAGTTTGAGTGTTGTCTGTGGTACTGTCGTCTATGCGATGGTTTAAATTACAGTAAATGATGATTTGAGTGATGTAGCTCGTGTATTTTTTCCACTAGGTTACTGTTTAAGTTAAAGTTGATTTTCTTGTACGAAATAGTTTTGTGTACAAAATACATAGGAAGTTGTGTAGGGTTAGCGTTTTGTGGGCTGCCTTTTGTAAATTATTGACGTTCGAAAAGTGCTATTTTTATAGCCAAGTTGAGACAAATAACTCTTTAGAATAATCACAAAGCTTTTTATTATTTAATCGAAAGCGTCAGCGATACGTCTTCCAATCTCCTCACCACTGCTCGAGCCTTCCAAAGACAATACACAAAATGACGAAAGCCGTCAAAACACAATATGTTTACAAACATATCTAGACGCATGACATGTCCGTCTGTCAGGCCATCACGCCGCCATGATGGATGCGAGCGCGATTAGAAAAATGTTAATTATACGTCATTGTAGGCTTGTAATGATAGGACCATTATTTTTTTGTGTATTGGGAAATTCCTTTAGCTTTGGAAATAGAGGGCAATATGAAAGGGGATCGGTGACAGTTAAAATTGCAGTCTCTCTATTTGACATGCCAGAATCATGTTTTTTTTTGTATTGCAGTATCCTGCCCTTATCCCTATTTTATTTGGAGTTGTGTGTTTTCCTCTTTCATACTCGAAACCCGTTATAAAAATAACATTATAAGAGGTGTTTTTAAAGAAACATGACCATTTAAAACTGCTAAGCAAATTGACTGGCCAACCGATAACATAATTGTAAATGAAGTGTAAAAAACGTAGTAGGTTCCCACAGACCTCCGAAACCGCGTGGGCTTCAAGATCAATGACCAGTCAGTGCGGATACACGCCGAATTGATGGCACAAACCAATGATAACAACTCAAATACCGTTACAACACAATTTTTCACATTCAAAAACACCTAAGAAGAAATACAATATTCAATAAACTTCACACAAAAAAATGTTGAGCACAGATAACGTCAAAGGAGAAACGAAACGTCACTTTTATTTTTTTTGTAATTTAATTGGAGTATTAACGGACCATAGATAAAGTCACTCTGCCTCCTAACTTTTTTCGTTCTTTTTTCAAGTTTATCAGATGGCTTACCGTTTGAATTTAAAGGTGTGTCAAGTTTGTACGAAGTTTTAATAGACTGCCTGATCAGATCTTGAGAAAATACATTAAAATAAATTGTTCTATTTGCCTACCGGAATGAGCGACGGTACTTATGTATTTTCAATTCCTATGTCTATGGATGTGTATTTAAAATGTGCGTTCGATTATACGCCATTTTGTAGCCGTGAATATGTTATTTCTGCCCTTTTACAAATGTTCACTTAACGATGTGTGATAGAATAAAAATTAATGTTAGCATATTTTTATTCAAACGGGCGCTAATTCAAGGGCCAATTACAAATAATAGATATTTATTTCGCACTATCGTCGAGTATTTCTCGAAAACTTGAAGACTTAGTTGTTTTTTGTAATGCAGGATAATTGTTGCGTGCTGCAGCTGTATTGATGTCGGACAAACATTTACAATCAGTCGGAATGTCTGTTTGTCAAGCGTATTGACAGTAATGCCGCGTTATAATAAAATAGCGTGAAATAACAGCGACAGCGGTAACCACGATTCCTAACGTAATTTAATGAATTAGCATTCATTGGATATTTTGGCGAGGGTGGAGGGTAGCCGGTAAACATCCGCACGTTACGTCGCGCGCACCACAAACCTGCATATTTCTAAGACTTTATTACATAATGTGACTCAAACCTTCCTCGTGCCCATAACTACGGAATAACATTAGAACGTTTTCCCGTCTTTCCGGGCAAAATACACGAGTTGGGGAAAAAAAGGAAAATTTGGTCACTGCGACCGTCCATAAATTCGCGTAGAGTTGCGGGTACTGCTCTAATTCCTTTGTTTGCTAAAACCGAAAACTGCCGTGGACATCCCGCGATGCCAATACGATATTTCACTCGCTCCCACTTGACTGATTCCTCTGCGTTAGAGTGTGACAGATGTATTTGACGCATTGCGTTCCGAGAACTTATTGGCGAGTCTCAAAGGCGGTAATCGTTTGTCTCATGTGCCAATCTAGTAATATACATGTAGTAGATTTATTAGACGTAGGTTAGCTTGTTCCAATCTAATATTTGGTGTTTTTTCTTGGTGCCGGGGGCGGCATCTAGCGGCGGGTTGCGACATGTCAATTTCCCTGGCGCGGCGCCAGGCGCTTTGTTAAAAGCTTTGGCGTCGTGAGAGGCAGCCGTAGTTATATGAACCTAGCTTTAATGCTACCAGATAATATACTATTTGACGGTAGAATGTGTAATTTTAAATTTGCACTCTGTTGCTAGTGATATATTTTGCAGTTTTTTCGCTGCACTTTAATTTACGGTCACTTGTTTAGGATTAAAGTTTCGCTGTAAGTATTAAACGTCACGTGATACGCATTGCACTCGCTTTGTATGCTTTACTAGCACACGCGAGCGTTTTATAAGTGAAATTCTTTATCTAGATTAATTGTCTGCTTCTATCATTTGTCTTTATTCATTTAAACGAGAATTACTCCAAGTTTTAAACTGAAAACATTTACACTGTACAATTTCCCAACCATCTGACAGATTACCCAAATTCGAACTCTAACCGCAACATCCAAAAAAGTTACATGTCAATTCATGCCGTTATGTACGCGGACTCGACAATACATTATAATATCGCGGTGGTACGTTGCAAGATGGCGTAATAATACCTCGTGTACATTAGCAAGCCATCGAGGCTGCGACAATAGACCCGGCTGATTTATCGCGCAGCGGATAAGGCGTTCCGCCAATGGAAAAAGGATTTTCCCGGGGAAAACTTCAATGAGAATAAATTTAAGGGGCATTGATGGATTTTAAAAGATTTCAATCGTGTAATTGTGATTCTGTTGTCAGTGGAGTTTGTTTTGTTTTTACTATTATTTTTAAGAAGTAAAAGAAGTTAGAATAAAAAGTTGATTGCGCTAAATATAGGCTTTTAATTTCCCGTGGAATTAAGTGTCACTTTTCAACATTCATTGCCAAGATACCTATTAAAAAAAGTAAAGTTAATTTCTCAATGGCTGGTAGTTTACACCGAGTGGTCTCTTGACGCTTCAACGCGATGATTACGCCCGTTTTGATAACGAAATGTAATCTTAATGTTAATTCGAAAATTATTCAAATCAGCCTCCATGATCACCCAGATAAGCCGCAAGAAAAACGAGTCGAGTATTTTTATTACGACATGTGTTCTATATTTATCTGATAAGCTCAGAATTGTGTTCCTCGATCAATTTGCAAAGAATACGTCTCTCAAGTTTTATCTACGCGAAAACTTTTCACGAAAAACTCGCTTAATGAAGTTTCCCGATTTGGCCGGCGATCAGCAATAAAGTCCTGTGAATAATCTGTGCGATCACTGAAGTAATCTGCAATAAAACGCGAAGGAAGCCAGTTATTATTGAAGTGTAAAGTAATATCCTCATTATGCGATGAGCTGAATAACAATTATTACAGGCGGTATTCAAGCGCAGTGCAGTAAAAACGGTTGATTGCCCACGCCTCCGACGCTGCAGACATTTTCATATGCGCAGATCTCTTGCCAAATTTTTAATTATTCAAATGAGAGCACCAAAACACCAGCATGAATAACAGCCGGGCCAGCTCATAGCTCGCAATAAAAATATAACGATGAAAGCGCCGCGAAACTAAACATCCCGCGTCACCGTTTGACAGTTCAGAATGTAGTCTATTAAATTATAAACGTCCCTTCTCACCTTCGCAGTTTTTTTATTCAATGTAACTCCTAAACAGAAAGGATACATTATAGATACGCGGCGGAGCAGACACGTACAAAATGAAAATAGGGGAAAGGGAGCGAGGGTGGGGGCGGTATGGAAATGTTGGTCAAATATATCATCCGGCGTCTGACAGGCCAATTCTCTTATCTCACGCGCGCGGCACCAGCGCGATCTAAGCTAGCTTAGCTAATATAAAATGGTTTTAAATTCAAGTTTAATTCGGGCTATCTGCAGCTCTCCGCCGCGTCGTAAATACGAACCCCAACCCACATACAAAAGGCGGGTGCGATTTACGGTTTTGACGGATTTCGAATATTTTAGCAGCAGGTCTCGGGATTAGGCCGAGTTACGCGGCGTGCGGACCTCGTACATCGTCGCCCGGGTGGGCTTACATTTTAATAAGACGATGATAATTTAGACTCGGGTGAAACTAGTCTTGGGATATGGTGAGCAGCTGCGCCGCCCGTTACATACCCGCCGATTTAATATTAGTTTTCAGTCGAGGCGCGATGTACGGCAGGATAAACTTTTCGCCTCGATATCATTACACCCTCTCTTATCTCATATTCCGAGGAAATTATTCTTTGTTTGCGCGGCGGGCGGGCGAATCTGCACCGCATCAGTTTACAACACGAGGACATCATAAAGTGTAAACAATGACGGCGTTTTCCATTACAATATGTTTACCGATCCGTGGAGCGGCGCATTATGTATGTTATCCTGGTAGGACGCGCGGGGCGCCGCTGAATTTATGAGACTCCGGCAAATATTTGGCGCTCCGAGTTCGGACGCTCACTGTCGGCTGACAACGGGAAGATTGTCGGCAACTGTTTACACAACGGGATATGGTAATTTTTCAGTCGCCTCGTTTCTCGCTGTAAGCGTATTCCGTTCACGGCGCGGCTCCGTTCTGTTCTCTTTACATTTAGTTTATTTCAAACATCGGAAGCGTATCCGGACGAGTCCGGGTGACGGACGACGTAAACAGAGTGGGCTGACGTTTAGTGTCATTAAATCTCGTAATAGGATATCATAAATCGCAGGAGGTCGGCGGTACCAGGCTGCCCGGGCGGCTGTCATCGTTTGTCAGAGCATTTCACGCATTGTTGGACAATAACGCAGGCAGGGGCGGGCTAGCATTGTGCGCGGCCGGCCGCCTGGATGCGGACGTGACGCGTGCACGATATGCTGACCGCTGCTAACACAACACCGTCTATGCGTCCACTCCACGCGTCAAATATACATCTCTTTTGTCACAAGAGATACGTTGCGCACGTAACTCGGCATTATCCAAGAGATTCCTCCCCCATTCGGCTAATGTAAAGATGCGCTCAGGTTGTAATTCTCACTTGAGCTGTCTCGAAGTGATTCACTCAAAAAGTTTCTTAAACCGGCACCCGTATACGTACGTACCACAATCAAATTTATATCGTCGGTCGAAGGTAAAAAAGTGAAAAAATAAAATAACATCAAATATGTTTGGTATGCATCGTCTCAGAGATTCACATCAGAAATTTAAGCTTTAAAGAACCGGGCGGGATAAAAAACATCGTGGAGTCGAAAAAAAAGAGTAAAAACTTGACCCCTGAGAGCCGGCCGCGTAAATTCGAATCAAAAAGAATCAAATGTCATTTTACGAATGTATTCCCTTAACGATTATCAATTTATAATGTCATTGAAGCGGTGCTTTCTCATAAAATTGGTTTACGTTACATTAAAATAGGTTTAACAGTGGATTTATGGTAATAATTTAACTTGAAGCTTCGTGGATAGTGGCTGGGCAAAGTTCACTTGATTTGAATGTATTCAAACGATGCTTAAAATACTTTGATTACACTGATATAACATAACATTATACATATGGTTTAGAAATTATCCCAAAAGTCCGATTTTCGCAACTTACTGCAACATCCCAAACATATTAAAGGTTTTTAAGATTCTTATTTAAATGCTAAAAATAATTAGTTAATATAATTTATGTTATTTAAATGTTTTAGTTGAATATCCTTTGTGAGGCAGTATCAGCGTGGGGTCTAAGGCCCGTTGGCGTTCTTTAATGCAAAACTCGAAATAACTTGGCTTGTCTTTTTATGCATATAATTAAGATAAATTAGAAATACAGCTGATTGTTATTGGCAGAGTTTTCATTGACAGAGAGAAATCAAGAAAGTAGAATGGCACATTTTTTTTTTCTAGATATTTGAATTTCGAATTTATCACAAAAAAATGACACGCATATTCCTAATTCAAAACAAAAATTACAGTTGACACTCAAAACAAGATGGCCATGAAAACCATAGACAGAAAAACAAAAACAGAAAACTTTTTATTGAACTTCAAGGTAAAAACAAAGTACTGGAATAATTTTCTCAAAACGGTGGGTATCGTGGTACCAATTACTTTGGCCGAGGCACTCAGAGACAAATGCCTTCTCATATATCGAGATGTTATCGCGATGTACTGGTATCGAGACGATGCCTCGCAACGGTTAATCAGACCACAATGGGATAAATAAAAACGTATAAAAACGTACTATTATTTTGTGTAGTGTGATCTTAAAGTTCGAATGGGTTGTCTATGATCATTGCTTTTGGAGGTTTGACTGTTTATGGATTGAGAATATTCTAATTCTGGATGTTAACTACGCAATAATTTTTACTTTATTTTCGTTAAACTACCAAAAAAATTTCAATGTCAAAATAAAAGATGGTCTGAAAAAGTCCAAAATCTAACGTTCTTATAAATGATCAAAACTTACTTAGAAAAAACCATTTAAAAAAGAAGGTTCTCAAATCTTTGCCATTTTTCGAAAACTTTTTTCAAACGCATTTTTTTCCTAAATCTCTTAAACGCTATGCCAGCCTAGTACTTATTACAACCGGTACGATTCCGTGGTGTTTGACTGACGTGCAACCATGATGTATCTGCTCCGCGGGTCAAGGGTCAGCCAATGATGGATGGTCAGAACTTCCCTGATGAGGCTGGACTTGAGGTTCCGTCAGATTACTTATACATACGAGGAATAGAGTATGTAAGGAGCTTTAATTTTTACAATGTATTTTATAGTTTACCTGTCCGAGGATTATATATTTTCATACATGTGAGTGGTGAACTTACCTGTAACAAAAAATACAATTCATAAATAAATTGAACAGATTCAAATAAATGATGTAACGTTTTTTAAAATAAGAATAAAACAATGTCCCCGGATCCAACCCTTCCCCATCATTAAACAACCAAAATCATCTCACACTTTGATTTAAAAATGGAAGGATGGAATCCTGATATTTTTAAATCAAACACCCGAATCGTTCCGAGAACTGACGGTCTTTCACGAACCTCGCGTTATTCTACGAATGGCGGGGTGACTAACCTCGAAATTAGCCTAGCGATTTGAAAATTATAGACTCGAAGTTTATTTCAAAGTCTAACAAAAGACAATGCGTGATAATTGAACAGAAACATTTAATGGTAAGTGGTGACATGCGAGCAAAACAGTAATTTGATAGCAATTTCAACTTGATACGACAATTACGCCGTGATTAGGCTATAAGAATGGCGATTGCGATTCGCACGTGATATTTCCCGCCATTATGGCGGAAGCGATTTTTTTAAATTGGCTGTTATTATTTTATCTGGTACCTACGTGTAATAAAAAATATAAATCACGAAGCGTCGTAATAGTTGCTGTGAAGGGAAAAAACGTAATTGATCTTGAATCACGTGGAGACTTGACAATTGTAGGCATGTGTTAAGTCCCTCCCTCAAGTTCTCAGAATACCTACACTTTAGTCTAACTCTCTAGTAGGTATTTAGACTCCACAAGTTACCTAACGATCATTCAAACAACCTTAGTGAAAGATACGGCTTATTATTTCAATCTCTAAACGACATTTATAATTACTTAAAAATATGACATCCGTGACGGAAGCATAGAGCATTCTAAACAGATGGGCTGTTAACTGTAAATCCCACATGCATCTGTCCCAGACCATAAACAAAGTCACCAAAAAGGTTGAAGTTTATAATAAAACTAAGAACAATGTTCAGAGTATCTTGCTCATTCGAGGTTGCGTGCGTACGTCACTCAAATCGGATCACCTGATACGTAAATTACTCAGAACCGTTTTATTAACCAATTTGTTCCGTTTCGAGTGAATACAATTCGTATTATATGTGACCCGCCATTGTTGTTGCTTATTTGTGTAATTTCTAAATTATACGTGTATTATATTGTGCTGGGTGCAATCATGTTACGTGTAATTTTGTTGAAATCTAGTGATATGGTAGTGTTGGTAATCGGGTCGGGGTCCCAACATGACGTTTATTTCCTTTTTTAAATTTATCTAAAGGAATGTTTCTTGTGTCATGTGTATTGTTTATGGTACATACTGTTCGTGTTAGTGTATGAATTGTCAAAACAGCAGCCAATATAACAAATATATTTGACGATTACACAGTCGTAACCGTAACATGAAATGACGGACTTTTATCGTTTATAGACTGGAGCAATAATGGTTCAATCATAAACAAGATTTTCGACATAACTCGACCACACTCGACTTTATATATTTTATTATATTTCGAATGTTGAACTCTTTATGAACATACTAATATTTGTTAATATGTCGTGTTCGAATTTATTATATCAAAATAACGTTTATAAATTAAGTTTAACAGTTAGTAGAGCATTAACATAAAGCCAGCGCCCTAATTGCGACGGTACATAAATAATATCGGTACAAGTACTCCACCTAATTAGTCGACTATGAAGCGAACGCGCTCGCTATAGCGCCTTTTTCTTCAGATTTTCCGACCGCCTTAGTGTTTCCCATTAAAAAAACTCTACCAATCCATCGTACTCTCTCCGCTTGCACCTTGCACCGACCTATTATTTCCTTTTCACTCTTTTGTTTCTGCGATGTGGATGTCTCGCTCCGCGCTCCGCCCATTTATAAAATCGACTGGCCGCCGCGCCGTCCGTTCACCTGTCCCTTTCCCGTCCGACTGATTTATGTGAGAGTGAGCGGGTTTGATCGATGCTTTGTTTTCCCGCTTCAACTGTCACACCGCATTCGTTTTTCAAAAAAAGGCGCGCACTGACCCTCGGATTAGGTTATACGTTATTACCTGGTGTAAATTCTGATAATGCGCACAGATTGCGGCCGCGAATTCCTAAGGCTCGAGTGTCGCCTTGTAGGAAACGCAATGGTGGTTTTTTTGCTCGGTAGGTACCGGCGTTTTGTAAAACTATATTTACGATAATGTTATCTCGCGCGGCGGTGTTACGTTACCTACCTACGCCGCGGGTACGCGTGATTAATGATTAACTCAGTCGACGCGGAACCTCTTCGCTCCGACGAGTCCGTACAGAAAAAAAAATCAATTCTAAGAAACTATAATGCTTATTGTTCGATTGCTCCGCGGACATAATGAAGGTGTTTCTTATCGAACAAATAAGTAATCGCCTATAGTGTTAGAACGATCAATCGATTGTTGCATGTTTCCAAAAAGTCGCGAATTAAGATTTCAAGGCGGGCGCGCGATTGCTCTGCAAAAAGGGCGCGCCCGTTGACAAGTTGAGAAATGTCATGGCGGTAGTTTTTTGAGATTATTTTTGGCGGGAATGCCATTCTAATCAAAATAGTTTACGCGTCGGCCGTACCGCAGATTAGATTCGTTTGTTTTGGTCGATCGTGGGAACGATCCGAGTTTTTTCAATAATGGGTCTCGAAATCGTTTTGGAATCCTTCATTCCGGATTGAAGTAAAAAGATTTAATTTGTCCAAACATTTCGGTTCTAAATGGTGGCAGGTAAAAACAAATGGCACCTTCATTACGATTCATACATTCATTGTTTGAAACAGAGGAAAAAATAATCGTTACACGTTGGAAGCTTCCACGTTCCGCGAAACTCCGATATCATGTGTCGGGAGCCCGACAAACTGTTATAAATCAAAATGCGAACAAATAAAAACGGCGCGCGGAGGTGAAAACGTTATTATCTTTATAATTGCACGTCAAGGCGGGAAAACTGGGGGGCATTCGGCGCTTTCCTTGTCTCTGGCCGTTTTTTTAACGCGGCGACGCTATGATATATCGGCCCATGAATACGGGATGTATCGCGACACCTGCTCGCTTCCTTATGAATTCGAAATTGCGACTTTCTTGATGTCATTATATCCTGGTACCTAGCCGGAGTTTGTTTGCTGCGTATATTTTATGTATGGCTGATATATTGCGTTGTGTTTTCGCTTTAGATCCCCCCCAGAAGTCATAAATAAAGCGTAGCTCGCATGGATTATATTGTCCGAGACGCTGAAGAAAGTTTGATGTGTTTGACAGTTTCTTAAGAGTTCTAAACAATGTCTGTTATTCCAAATAATTGTTAATGGATATTTGCGCTCACTTATTGATCTAAGACATCTTCTTAAGTCCACTTAGCATCAAATGAACCAATTCACGTCACGTCGATCGAACATGAAGATTGAATACTTACTACTAAAGCTCTCAAAAGCGGACATTATCAAATTATCACAAAAAGAAATGAATCGCTGCATAACAATGAAGCTAAAAGAACATAAACCCACAGTGTTAGCGATAAGAGATGGCTCGCGCTCCGCCCCGCTTGTAACGAACCGCACTATCGATGTCTCAGTCAAAAACTGTCAAAAACGTGACAGGCGCCGCGTCAGCCTAACGAGGCGAGCGAGCGCCGCGTCAGCGTGACTCGCGCCTTGCGCCACCGCCAGCGCCATCTCGCGCGCAGTAGGCGAACTAGCCGCGCGGTCACCGAACAAAAAAATGTTATAATCTCGTCTGGACAGAAATACATAAAGATGCAAATGAGCCGCGCCCCCGGGCGGCGAACGGGCAAACCAATTTATTGGTGCGCGCGCACCTCATTATCGCTAACAAGCATTGGAACCCTTTCTTTACCCCATAAATATTATATTTTACACCTGCACTAAAAGGGGTACCGGTACCGAGATGGCGTGTCATTGCCAATGTTGCGAACACCTTTTGGCGAACATCGGGTTTATCGATTCAGTTAATAGATGTCTCTTATCGATTTATAACGATTACGCCTCACTCATTAGGCTTCCCTATAAACTGAGTGCTAATGAATAATAAAATACGTGTGTGGCCTTTAGCTTTCCGCGTTTCGTGTACACAATACAGTATTTAGTAATTTCTGTTCTTATCTGACCTTTTTAGCAACAATTCCTGTAGATATAGCGTTCTTTTAGGGTTTAATTTCATTAAGAGAGCAATTCCTATGTTGGGTAGCAAGTTTTTTGTTCTGTTTGCCTTAAAAATATTGCAATATTATTATCTGTATTGTTAGTGGTGTGAGACACGCGAATTTCTTTGGACAAAGGGACCACCAGCATGCAGGTAACTGATACTTTTGTAATCATCGATGGTATTTTATGTTAAAGAGAATAGTGAAAGTGGGAACGGAGATTCTCATGTTCAAAACTATTTAAATTAAAATCTTTGTAAATTAACTTCTATCTTAAAATCAGAAGAATATATTTTGAAAGTTGCTCTCGAGTTTATCAGATAATAACTTTATATTTGTACTAAATCAATCGATATAAAAACGCAAAATGCTAACCAATATCCAAAACAAACATAAACAAATAATAAAATCACTTTTCGTATAAACTTCCAATGTACCAGGAGTACCAGGAGTGAGCGAGTACTAGGGCGGCAGAAACGCGAGGAGGTGACCACATCGCGTGCCGAGCGGCGGGTGCAATTTGTGAATAATTCCAAACGCAAGCGCAATTATATGACATTCACAAGTTTCTTGATATGCAGCCATGGTTAGCATTAGCACGTTCACGTGGGTGGGTAACTACGTGCTAAAGTAATTTTTAATCGCAATTAGTGCCTGATGTTCCTAGCTTTATAAATCGAACACATTAATATTGGTTATCAGCTGCTAAGGGTCTTAGTTAAAGGTTAAGTGGACATTAATATGTCGGAATAACGATTCTAAATAGTTGTGCCGTAGAAAGAAATCTTACACTACAAAAATGTCCAAAACACAATTACTTAAGCCAACCGCCAATACCATCCTGTTGACTGTTAAAATTACGAGTAAAAACCGCAAGGAGAGTGCACGAAACCGCACCGGAGTTGCCAGATATAAAAACGCAGTGAGTCACCGGAACGCACCAATTACAACACATTGTCAGCGAAATCACGGCCGACCACAACTTGTGCGTTTAAAAACTGATACAACTTGACATTTGGCATCAAATAGGCTGTAATAGTCGTTGTGGTCGGCACAAACGTGCCGTGGCCCAATTTTGTGGCGTTAGGCACTTGAAAACGCACTGACATTAGCAGACCTGCCCGTTTGCGCCCAAATTATTTTACACTACGTAGGTACGGGTCAACTCAACCTTATCATATTCTGTTGTCCTAATAAAATGAAGTTATACAATTATTCATCCAAGTTTTTTTGCTGAATTAAAGCCCCTATTACCATAATAATTTACAGTTTAACTTAATATTCGATCAATTGAATTTTTAGTCACATAAATCAGCCAAAGAAACAGTGTACATTTCAATTGTGACTTTATTAACACAAAAAAATATGATTGCGCACAATTTAGCACGGTTAAGCTAACAATAGAGTTCTTTGTGATTATTACAATGGACTTTATTACCAATTGACGTAAAAGTATCAATTATTATTAATAATTATTGTGTTAACACAAGTGGCTCGTGATTCATTAACATTGTTTGTCTGTGAGCATGTGCCTTTTGTTACATTTTAGCAAAACGTTGAAGGATATTGGTGTCGTCATCATTATTATGGGAGATGACACCGTGGCTTAAAACAACTGTAAGAAGTTACACTTTTAGATTTTGACCCAAAGTCTGGCTCCAAACGTAACAAACAAACCGATATGGATATAAAAGTAATTTGTAGTGTAACAATAACTTGTGTACGAGCGATAGGCCCTGAATATTTATAAATGCTCGTCCTATTATAGTGTCGACATTTTGAATAATTAAAGAGAGCGCTATTACGTACGGCAGACGTGGCTACCCTTGCTTCATGAATAATTTCAATATCAATCGATAGCAACACTAATGGCTTTTGAGACAGAATAATGAGAAAATCAAAAATTCTCCCGGCAGCCATGGAAAACGTTACCAACTGATCGTATGGTATTTGTTGTAGGAATTTTATATATACATATTATAATTCTATTAGATATGAGTAATATTCTACTCATATAAGTTAAGTTCATGCAAATTCATGACTTTTGTTATCGCTGCAGTAAATACTTAATTCAATGCTCAACAAAATAAAACAAATAAGTAGGTAAACAACGGTAATCTCTATGAAAAAGGTAAGTCTTTCCCCCCGCAAAAAGCAATATCAACAAAATATATCACGTACTAGGTTCGCATAAGCAAGAAGCAGGTGTGTTACGCCACATGAGCCGGAATGTGCGGTAAATTTTCCGGATGCCTTCCCAATGATTTCCTCGGAGACCACCGGCCCAGATACGGTGGATTTCGATACGATAACGCTTCTCAATTTCTGTTCGCCTAGTACACGAGATATTGTGACCACGCCCCGCGCCATTAAATATGTATACCTAAGGGTGGGTCGGTTATTTTTTCTATATATGAGGTCCCGAGGGATCTCATCTTGGGATATCAATCGGCGATATTCGGTGCGGTATCTTGACAATCATCTCGAGGCCTCGTTATTGTGGTAACAACGCTGTATTGTTTTGTAATAAATAAAAAAGGCCCTTCTTTGATATGGACACAAAATATAGCAGATTAAACAAGTAGGTACCTACCTACATTAAAATGTTTGTAAGACTTGATTAAAATCACAGACGTGTATTATAAACCGAGAAACATACTCGCAAGTTAACATTCTGTAATTAACTAGTATTCTAATGAGATCGCGTCCATTAAACACAAGGTAATTAATATTAGAATCACATAGAAACACATCATACGAGACATCTTATCATTTACATTCGAGACTCGTATTAAACTTATCGTCTCACCTACTAGATATATTGAGACTGCATATTCACACTATAAGTGATTAATTTAATTAGTTATCAACTTATATTAGATTTATTGTTTGTTGCAGTTCTCAATTTATTCACCAAGAGTAAAACTGTTCCACAAATATTCAAGAGATATTAGTGATGGGAAAGACGATACTATAAAATCGCTTTCAGATAATGTAACAGTTCCGAAATATCGGTACCAATGTATAATAACGCATCTGATTCTCTAGCGGCAATAATCGCAATCGGCGATTTGGCGTAATCGCCGTAATCTGCGTAATTCCTGTAATCGGGGCGGGGCGATTCGTGGCGTTCCGTATCGCCATGACGTGGTAATGGTTAGGTTAACGCCGATCCAAGGGCGGGACCCGGGAATTAAACTAACTTGCGAAAAGAACACTGAAATGACGAAAAATTGTGCGGTGCACGTTATCAGAACTATAGCTTTTTATTAGAAATGCAGGCAGCATTATTTTCCAATGTTGCAATAACGATTAGGAAAAAATGACCCAAAATATAATAAAGAGGAAGAAGAAAAGAGCTTTTGAAACACAAAACTCTCCTAAAAGCAAGGCGAATAAAAACCTAATCCTTTCCAGTGCAGGCAAGCAAATAGTTCATAGGGACACTGGATACCACATACAGGCGCTGTCACCCGGCTCCATACATGGCGGGGCCCGGTCCGCTTGCAAATTGCAACAAGACATTGTTCCTAACTGGTATCCGGTACCGGATACCGATACCGTGAAAGGGCAAGATTACGATCGGTACACCACTAGTAGTATCTAGATCGAATGAAATTAGAATTTCGTACCTGTTCGAATTTGGAATTAATTTTTTGAATTTTGAAAATCGAAGCGGAGATTCTGCTTATACCTACATCTATGTTTTTTTTTTTGTTTGGATTTCATGCTTTGAAAAAGTATTCTCTAAAATAGTTTTTATTATGACCTAACAATGATCAGTAAGAATTAGAACTGTATATTTTTAATGGCGTTAATGTCTAAAAGCACATAAAAAACCATTAAAAATACAACAGTCCCAGTATACCATATCAAAAGCATTCCACCGTAAGATTTATAAACAAAATGATATAAATCGACTTTAAATATTGAGAAAAACTTTAATAAAGCTATTTAAATAAAACTATCGCATATCAAAAGGCAGATAAAGCTATATATCACTTACAACGGTAGTTAATATTTTCACAAGTTGATTTCTGTCAAACGGGCAACGTCAACTTAGGAGTTAGAAAAAAACGTATTTTTAAAGTCGTAATAAATCAGTTGTGTTTGTGAAAACAATGATTCTTTTGTAATAGTATAGGCTATTAAATTTAGGGATATAAAAGTGTCAAGTTTTAAACTATACGTCTGTGTTCGTGACGCTTGCGCCGGCGCCGCATTTGGTCATAATTTTGGAATGATTTACAACATAGAACTGATGTCTAAGACGTTTATTTGCGAGTATATTTTTATACGACTTATCTAAATACAATAGTTTTGGTGTTCTCGATTTGTTAAGTAGTTGATTTTTGTTTAATGTTTGACTTTGTGAATGATGTTTCCGTTGCTAAGTTTCGAATGATTTACGATGGAGCCAATTGAAAAGTTGGGAGTTAGTTGTCACGTTTTTGACTCATTTTTGAAATAAGCTGTTGTCTCAAAAACGACGTATCAAAAGCAATATTTTATTGATAAGTTCGCCTAAACACGAGTATGCACTCAGTAATTACCCGATCCCGTTATAAGACAAATGGTTTTGCTAGCAACCGTGCGCAACGGTACCTCTTGTAACTTATGCTCGCCTGGTGTCTTAATAGCTAATATCGCCGCCTAATGACCGAGCTCGTCTTGCTCCTAATGTGCCACATGGGAGTTCAACTGGAGAACGCCTCGCGATCCTGCGCTCCTGGTATGTGTGATCACTGCTTTGATTGTGTTTGATGGCACATGGGGAGTGTCACCATGAAAAGAAATGGGTAAAGTGCAATCACTCATTCTTGACAACAAGAAAAACAGTAACAAAAGATCTGAAATCTACAACTTTCATAGATAAAAATCCAACAGGTTACAAATAAAGTAAAAGTACACAGTCATAATGTTTACGGTTATTAACCGAATAAAGACTAGCCATAAAGCAACATCTAAAGGACACCATAACATCTCGTCAAGGGATGTGACAGTCCTCAATTCCTTTTATGATGTATTAGTGAGATGTCACTGAAGACTTTTACGAGCTCGTAAAACGAACCTATGTTCACTTGTTGAGTGTATCCTACCACAACTTTATATCTGCGGTCACGACCACCTTAACACCTTGTAATAAAGCCTATAGTTGTATTTTACTAAGTGTGAATTTGAATACAAATGTTAGATAGCTGGTTTATTGAGGAATTTGATGATTAAGGATTTGGCAGATCGTTGGTACATTGATAATAAAATGGTTTATACGGTACGAAAGTTATTTCAAGATCAAGCAATTGTTTGGAGTTGATCTTTCAGCTGGCGTGATGCCACAGGTTTTATTGTGGAACTAAATCGAAAATATCCTTGGTTTTATAAGTTTCAGTAAGTAGGGATAGTCTTTCCAAACTTGCTTTTGTTTCTATGTAACTAGGAAGCTATTATACAAAAGCTGAGGTAAAGTGTCCAATTCCTAACGGGATTTCTAATGAAAAAAGTCTTGTAATTTTTACCATATTTGAACATTTCCTCCAGCCTATGCTATCCTAGTACTTCACAATTTCAAAAGCCACACAATCTGATCGTATCTGGTTCAAAACAGTACTTCTCCGGCATCCTGTGACAATGCCGCGACAGGGGATGCCGGGGGGAGGGGGGATGATTAATTGTCTGGCGGGGAGGGGTGTGCGCGATAGAGAGACTCTTTGCTACCCACCACTGATGGTATTTTTGTCATTAGCAGTTTCCATTTGTGCGAGATTTATTTGTGTTTGAATTTCGAAGATATCTTGGATTTCGTTGTAATGACTTTTATATTAAGAGTATTCGAATACCTTTTAAAACACCAGATAAGTTAATTTAAAATTCTTATCACAATATAAAAAATACGGCTGCAGCAAACTTTTAATTGCCAAAGTTATTTCGAAATTCGAATCTCCATCATTCAAAACAAAACACGTTATAACAAACCTTCGAAATTCAAATAAACATTCAAAATTGGAAGCTCCGACGAGCGACTCCGGAAACGCGACGAGTGCGCCCGAGCGGGCCCGAAAGCTTCCGAAAATTGGCGAGAGGGCGACACAGGAAGATGTAATGATGTTTGTCAAATGGAAAATAAGATAGGGAAATGTTAAAGGAGCTGAATTGGGACCTTCTCGCTGACGCAGCGACCCCCGGGATCGGCTGCGGGTGCTTTATTACTGTTGCCATAAAAACCATTTTAAATAAGTCTTAGATTAGTTTTATTTCGGGTGAAACGTTTCAAATTATATTGCTGACAATTTGTTACTTTTTCGCATGTTATAAGTACCTAGTTTAATTTACTGACTTACTATTTTCTAAAGCAATATAAATGAGGTTCCATTACAATTTAAACAAAGAATCCAATATCAATTCCAAAGACAAAGAACTAAACGTTTTTAAATTCCTAAAAGCCTCGGCTTTATTCTCAAAAATGATATATATTCTCGTTTAAAATAGTGATTAAAGTGTCCATTTGTGTAGAAATAATTAAACAGTCTAATAAAGGCTGCCCTTTTGCTGGAATGCTGACATTTAATTAAAACGAGCCAGCGCTTCACTTGAACACAAACTAAACGGGCCCATTACGTGTATGATAATAATGTGTATATTATGTATGTGTGTTATTTGTATTTTTATGTATTTTTTTTATAATGTTGTCGCGAGTTTTGTTTTGTTGAACAGATTTAGTGCAAAATGACGGCAAAAAATATAAAGCATTAACTATTTTTGTAAATTTTTGCTGTTGCATAAAAAAATGTAGAAGGAAAATCCTATAAAATCATATTGTCGTCCAATATTCAAGCATTGCCAACATAACTCATCGTACTTTTAACGAGTCTCGCATTTCTCCCTCGTTTTTCGAACTAATCGTTCTAAATCCGAAAAAAGTCACCGAAAACTCATTGGGCATTTTGAATTGGAGCGAGCGTTCGAAATACGAACGTTAGCAGAAAACAGTAAATTCTTCAAGCGAAGAAAAAAATACGTTCGAAATTCAAACATTCGGGGATTCTAGCTGAATGGGTGCGTTCATAAATCTCTTCGTCTCAGCAAGTGATGTTCGAAATACGAAACAGCGCTATCGGGCCCGTTGGGCAGAGCGTGTGGTGCACAGATAAAATAAATGGCGGGAGCTGTGAAAAATGATGACGCGGCCGCGCGGAAAGACGCCCCTAAAGGGGTTGCTCAACACTGGGTCAGGGTTTGTTTGCTATTGTTCGTTTCATGGATTTTATTGTCGGATTTATTAACTTTACGCTTTTCAATATCGAATCTAAAAACAATATTGGCTAAGTCAACCACATCTAACTTTTATACAAGCTTGTTGTAAAAACTGTAAGACTAAGCAGCCCCCGATTCATGGAGACATCAGTGTTTCGTCTGTTTACGACTTACCCAGGCGGCGCCACGCGATAAACACTAGTTTGTTTTATGGAGGCCACGTCACTGCTCGCTTTGATGTCCATTTTTATAGTTCGCACAAACACACACTTTTATTATTAACTAGATTTATAGATAAATGACGCATAAGTACGGTTTTTCGTTATTTTTGTTTTAATCCGTAAACAATTTGTTGAAAATTGTTATAATTAAAACGTTTATTACGCTTTGAGGTGATAATGCGGTATTTTTATCGGTTTTGCAGCGAGATATTATTGCTGGTTTTTGTTGGTTATTTTAAAATTAATTTTATGAGGTTTTCAGTTAAAAATGTGGTTTGGTTCATCTTGAAACTCATGAAACTTATTTTTATGTCAGTTTTAGATAATTTCTTTCAGTTTAGATAGATAATTTTTCCCTGTCCCATATGAGTAGATAATATACATATATGTGATACACACCGAATATTTAACTATTGTGTCTACATCCGTGAAGTGGTTAAAAACGAAAACAAAAAAAAGCAATAACAAAATATAAAAATTACAATTAGCAAATTTTTTTTCAAGTGTCAATATACCAAAAATGGCGGCTTTATGAATTCCCGCCAAACAGCGAAAGGCACTCGCATTTAACAAAAAGGAAGGAGAAATTTAATTAGCATTAGGCACAAAGAAGTGCTCCGCCATTATTTATTTACACAAAAGCGTTTTTTTTAATTATAATTAATATTTGCAGGGAGAGAATAGCCCGTCTCGTAACCTGCCTTGAGATCTGTATAGACCTCGTACTAAGATCCTGAGGGATTTTTGAACGAAATTTTTTTGACATAATCTTTTTTTATTTTTTCACATTTTTGCGTGTTATATTTTGTGAATTATTTGTGTAAATATTGAGCAAGCGTAGTGATTAACGATCAATCCTTCTCCATGTGAGAGGAGGCCTGTGCTCAGCAATGGGACGATAAAAAGGCTGTGTAAATAATGTTTTTAATTATTTTCGACACTTTGATTCTACATATTTGGGTTGCTAGTTTTTGGCTAAGGAAATAGAACTAACTTATAGTCACTAATTTTCCTTACAAATGCAGTCGCATAAAAAATGCATCATCATCATCAGCCTATCGCAGTCCACTGCTGGAAATAGGCCTCTCCAAGTGCACAAAAAATGCATCAAACACACTCAACTACATAAAAAACCCTGTAATTCTTACTTAACCACCAAAACTGAATCTCAGGTACGACTTAACCCTCCCAGGGTACGAAGAACCGTAACCCTCATCCTGCTATCTAAGGTCATAAAATAAAGGTTTACTCTACCATAAAGAAAATGAAAATGAATTATTTTGACGAGTGAGCGACCCTAGCGCAGTATAAAGAGACCCCTAGTGCAGGGTGAAATGATATTACGAAGAAATTGTTTTTACTTGTTGTAATTTCTGTAATTTTGAGCTGTTTTTCGGGTTAATTATTTGATGAAGAGTTGCAGTTGTTTTTGGCGGTTGAATTGTGTAGAAAAGAAGTTAAGGTTAGGTTATGTGCATGTATTTATGTGTGAGTGGCTTACATACTGTAAAAGAGTAGATATACAGTTGAAGTTTTGTAAACTTCTCTCTGTTGGCTTACCTACTGTAAAGAATATGTTTGATCCTGAATACGTGTATCCCGTTAACGAGCATTTTAAAGAGGTTTTTGTGACTTTGGCAGCCGATGTCTTTTGAAAAAAGTTTACTTTAAGTAAGTTTATAATCATGAAAGTCCTTGTTAAACACTAAAACATAAGATAAACCCACCAAATAAATTCTTCAAAAACAACAAAATTACACGTAACAACCAATAAAGTATCCAACCCTTTAGATCTACATCTACCATCAGCTAAACAGCACCATTCTTTCATTCACGAGAACATGAGCATAACCCTAAAATGACACTCGTAAAAGTCGTAAGAATCAACTAGACCCCTTAGAGAACACACGGGCGGGGAGCCTGCACCGCGCCGCAGCGATACGCATCGACAGTAAAAATCCTGACTGCGATTACAGCTGGGAAATGGCTGTTTTATCACGGAACGACTGTGGGAGTTTACGGGGCGCGAATATGAGCGGTTTTTTGTGTTCTTTTACTTTGCTTTTACTTTAAGAAATGAACGAAAGAATTAACTGAGGTAATTGTCACTGATGCGAATACCATTTTATGTGATAACATAATTATATTTGTGCTTATTATATAGATTCCAGAAATTCCTATACCCTTTGCAATCTGCAAATAACATGCATAAAAGCTAGTCGCTTGCCTGATTACTTTTGCGGCGATAACTCATAAAGACATTTACAAGTGATTGTAATGAGCCACGTAACTTGCATAACTCTCGACAAATACGTACTTTATTGATACTGTAATCAGTGAATCATGTTACGGGCACAAGGCCTGCAAGCGAGACTTTGCGATTAAATTATAATTTGATTTGCATAATCCGATCTTATGTTATAAATATTTGTCTGGAATTTTCGTTGGGGTTAGGTTCTTAGGTACTTGATAATAAATTTTAATAACAGTGTTTCATTTTATGCATTCAAATTCATATTTAATTGCTATCAAATCTTTTTTTATATATATATTGCTTTTTTTTTATCGTGACGTTCTCGCCCCAAATATAGTCCCGTATATTTTACTCTCAGGGTAACAACTCGTACTGTCGGTGCCCATAAGTGCACTAAACGGGCGAAAACAAATACACAGCGTGTCTTCACGCTATGTTCCTCTGCAGTACAGGGGAAGCAGAGGTCTGATTGTTAAGAGATTGCTTCCCAGTCGCGGTGTCGATGGTGAAATGCTTTTGAATTGTTAAGGCGTGATTTTATGGGGAAAATGGACGGTTTTGCATTTAAAGTGCTTGTTTTATTTTTGGAGGATTTTATTTTTAGAGAAATAGGTAACACAATGTTTCAGAGAAAAGTAGCTAAAAATAAAAATGAACACATAAAATTATCTAGAAGTACAAGGCGCTAAAAAAGGAAGGAAAAAAAATTAAACCACCTTACCAGCTACCAGGGCATCATAAGTTTATAACAAGTCAAATTACCCCAACACCAAAGTTCCTCATTTAAAAATAATTCCACAAAATCCGGCTCATTTTTTAAGAAACAACACGAAACCGTGGCGCTAAAGAAAAATCCTGGGGTATTAAACCTAAGTGTCGTTCACAAGCTGTTTTATGCGGCCTTTCAGGAGTCGTAAACCGTTGGCGCGGTCCGTCAGTGATTCCTGATGGACAATTTGAGAGTTTGTACCACTTCGAAGGGCTGTAAGACGGCCAAAAGCCCCAGGGACCGTTATCAAGGTCGGCTGCTACCGCCGCGGATTTGTTTTACAGTTTTGAGTCGGGAAGACCTCATAAAGGGGATGAAACGACGGTGAATTTGTAAGGACGGTTTGATAAGGAATCTTTGTTAAATATCTTTACGGGCTGTCTTTAGAGGATTACTTTAAGAATGGGTTGTTTTTCCCCCCTTATAGCATGTAACGCTATTTCTACTTTATTTTCTCGTGTTTTGTGCGTTATCGGGAACCAGAATCGGTTAAATTGATATTTGAGACGGAAAATGTCACATTAATTTCCATTGTGGTATAACGTTGTAATTAGGTTGTTGGTAAAATTATTTACGACTTGTTAAATTATTTAGAACACGCAGAATTTTGAACGTAAACATTATTGGCCTTTTGGCTCAAGTAATTTAGATGAAAAGTATTTTTTTTCTTTTTTTATGATCATTTTCCAGCTGTCATGAAAATGCATCTACCAGGAGCGCAGAAGCTTGGCAGAGGTAGCAGGCTTGCAGTACCTACACGTTCCTATGACGCCCTGGTATTTTCATTTCGCGTCACAGGTGAGAGTAGGCGTAATTGCCGGAATAACGGCGGGTTATTGCGTGCCTCTCTGACGGGGATGCTAGTGTTGCGACCCGCCGGGATAGGCCCGGGATGAAAGGGATAGTTCCCGGATAGTTTATTGAAGTGTACGACGAATAGTTTAGGAGGGAGCGAAATTTGAATATTATTAACGTGCCGTGAAAGTTTCTGACGTACTCGTGTAAAAAAATATCGTAGCATAGTTATATCAATTCCCGTGTCCCGGACTTTTGTGTGTGTACAACACTAGAGGAGGTCAAGGGCTGTCCACTTAGTATTTCGAGACCTGTTGGTCCTTTCTCGTAAATATACACATAGTTATGAAGGTACATATTGTCCGGTGTAATTTTGGCTAAAATATTGTATGATGATGAAAAATATTTTCATTTTGGTGTAACTTGTTGACCACTAAACAAATTCTTTTGTAACTAGTAACCTGCCTTAGCTTCATACGAGCCTAAATTGTATACTTAAAACCTTTCTCATAAGGTACTCTATTTAGTGATGAAACTCGCATAGTGAACCGTTCAGTAGTTTTGAGTTTATCGGGAACAAACATACAGACAGAAAATTTTATTTTATCATAACTTACAGAAGAAAATCTTAAATACAAGTTACTTGCATTAAAATCTAATATAACCCCAGACACGACATAGGTTCTAGCAATAACTGTGTAATTTCACTGCACGGCACACAACCCACGTCCCTCGATGAGTAGTTAACGCACTTCATTGTTACGTTATGACCTATGAAGCACCTTGGAGTAAGGCGAGGTCGCTTTGATAGCGGATAGTGAGTTTAAAACTGCTATTTAGATTGAAGAGTGATTTAAATGATTTCATTTAGGAATACTAAGTAAAATATTGAGCAAGGACAGTTTTTTCATGTACTATGGTTCTAAGCGAGCTAAAAACTGCAATTTAGTTTATACAGCGTATTTTATGGCATTTGTAATACTTTTTATGACGAAAGCATTGAGAAAGAACAGTTTATAGTAACATACTACTGTTGTGTGTTGAACAATACCTGATTCGATCGTTTGTCACTTCGATTAAGTTATTTCGACTTTAAGGATAAAAAAATCAAATTAAAACTATAAGGTTTGCTCACTTTAATGTTAATTTATTTCTTTAACATTCAACAAAGTTTATGTCATCCTAGTCCAATTCGTCACGAAATCCTTCTATTCTAAAATCGCTCTTCGCTCACACTATAACCACATACGGTAGCAAATTGTTATTTTCTACCGTGCAGATCCCTCGATGTGTGATGGGTGTTCAACATGCCTTCTTAAGTGTTATGTCGTTTGTGCTGCTATGTAGCTTTATTTGTACATTTCGTACCATACGGGTACTCAAGTTGTACCAAGTTCCTACTGTAGTGGTACTGTAAGAGATTGTTTGATTTTTTGAGGTACTGAGTGTAAAAAGGGGTATGTTGTGGTCAGTAGAAGTATTTTTCTAAGAGGTTGATTAGTCTGCCTCATAGACAGACTTAAGTAAATAGTCTATTCTTAGCCCCAATTCCAAGCAATGCAACTTCAATGTCATGACCAACCAGAAATAGAATACCTTGAACACTGACTCATTAGCCTCCCATATTCATGAACCATTGTTTTTCTAATTAGTATGAGACTGAGCCCTTTTAGTTCTGAAAACCCATACATACATTCACTTTCTAGACCATAATTAGACTCACGCCAGACACCGGAGGTACGTAGCCGTGCTTAGTAATAATTATCGGTCCAATCGACGTAAGCTCGTCTATGGACTACTAATCAAGTGTAATCCGGTTCGAGCCGGCTAATCTACAGTGTCGCAACGTCGGTGCACTGTCTCTTGTACTGTACCATAGGGGTGGTACGGTAGACGCACCGTATGTCGTCATAATACCTGTAAGTTGCTGGGATGTGGGATTATGGGTAAGATGGTGATAGGAAATTGAATCTATGCAGGTGTGGTTTAGTAAAGAGCTTTGGAAATGTATAGAAATAACATTTCAACGAGTGTGGCATATGTATTTATATTTCTAAGTACCTATTTCATAATCTCCCGAGCCTTTCCACAACTATGTTGGGGTCGGCTTCCAGTCTAACCGGATGCAGCAGAGTACCAGTGTTTTACAAGGAGAGAACTATCTGACCACCTCAACCCAGTTGCCCGGGCAATCAATACCTTTTGGTAAGACTGGTTGCAAGTACTTATGTATATCGAACTTTTCCAGTAATTAAGACCACCTATCACCTAAAATACTTCACAGAAAATTGTTGCTTTACCTAAAATTAAAATATGAAGCAAGGTGCCAGCCCTAATAGTAAGGGAGCCCGTCCATTGTGCCGATACAGTATCCAATTTCAAGTGGCGACTAGCCTTTTGTTGGCACGTCGTGTACCGTGGATGTATTGACGGCCTTACCCGTGCACCAGCCTTTATGGGAAGGGTACTTGTTATGGGGTCAGCACAGACGTAGTGTTAGGACAGACATGGGAGTAGAGACTGGATATTTGAGATCGTAGGAAGATGGTGGGTTAAAAGTTGGTCGGGAAGCACGGAAATGTATGCTTTCCCTTAATCCCAAAACAATTTTCTTTTACAATATTCTTCATGTAAATATTATAAGCCACAAAGAGAAACAAAACATTGTAAATTCATAGCAATTTAGGTGACAGACAAACAAAAATAAAAATACATCTGTAATCCCGCAGCCACCAGGGACGCAACACGAGGTAGGAGGTTTCACAACACGGAACAAATATTAAGATGTAATAACAAATTCAGTGTGCTAGTCTAACGGTGGCGTGGTTGAGGAATAATACATGAACTGAGCTGGAAGACGAACCAAACTGGAGGAATTTCTTTATAAATGTATGCAGTATCATCACGTAGTTTTACCTCGGAGGATAAGCAAAACTCCGAGCAATAACCGGCGTGTGACTTACAAAGATAGAGAGAGATATGTTATGTGAATTTTGAGTTGAAATTTTTGAAGAACTTTTGCACGTTCTATAGATAATTTTCTATGAAGTCCAAAACACTCTATGGATTCTACATAGAACTAATAGGTATTCATTAATTTATTTCCTTCTGAAGGTACCACCCACCATACATAAAACGAAATGGCAACATTAGGCGAAGGCTAACTTACAGAAGTAATTAATATGGTGCCAGTTTCTCACTATCCAAGTAAATTACCAAGAAACAAGCATGATGTGAAGCTTAATGATAACAGAACTCGCTTTTATCACCTAATGAGCGAATTACGATAAACACCAGCTGAATTTATTCCAATAGTATATTGAAAGTAACGGCTCGCCCACCAGGCGCACATAACACTGATGCAAATGTCCCATAATTACATTAGCTTAGCATTACAAGGTTGTATCCAGCTCCATCAAATTGAAACGGCGGGTACCGCTGAGCCGCTGGGAGTTCCCGAATTAATACGAGCGCCCCTAATTGCGATTGTATGAAGATGCAAATTCGCCTAAGAACGGAATTGTCGCCGTCCGCTATTGTTGCTATCGTGGACTTGTAATTGATAAGGCGTGCGACTATTTGAATTTTAAATTTCCTTTACGTATCTCCCGGGAGACGGATGGGATTCCCTTTCTGTTTACCATTTCATTATCGGATTTGCGCTTTTTAAAATGTTTGGTTTAATTCTATAAAGAAATGGCACCAACTAACAACATCTACATATGTCTTTCTTTACTTCCTTTTAGCAAACATTACTTAAATGTGATCGGCCATACACGGCTGCCAACATTAATGGATAATCATGCAAATAGTTCATTTGGAGGTACTAGGGTGACATAAATCGTAGAAGTGAACGAGCTAATGTAATATTTACACAGTATCGCTCTCGAGAGGTCGCTGGGGTGACCACGGGAGATGGAAATGTGGGACAGAGAGGAAATTGTGCCGTGTCACCGTTTTGAAGAGACGTTTTGCAAGTCACCGTGAAGGAACGTGAAACTTGGGTGACATGTAAAAATATTTTCGAGCTTTTTGGCAATCAATATGAAGTGAGAAGTATTTTTATGTTTTGGTTCTTCGTGAAATTAAGGCTGATTGATTATGTGTTAATATTCTCGAAAGATCTAACATTTTGTGAAAGTAACCTAACTGTAACCTGAAATTGGTGTAAACAATTAAGTGGTCTTTATCCACCGTTAGCAGTAAAATATCTAAGCTCGTAAAAATGCATAACCCTTTTAGCGGATCGGTAACATAAGTATCCATATAGTTTGCGACATCGCTTACGGCGTGGTCCCCCTACATGAGCAATAAAGGCGGTTGCACACCTGTTCACACAGCTCGCTTACAGAACCCTTCCTAATGGGTTTACTGCCTAAAATGACTCTCCCGTACCACTGTTTTTTTACTAACGATTAGTGTAATTGGGGCCTTAACTTTATAAGCGATTTACAAGTTTATTTTATATTTTACACTTGTGAATGGAACAGATAAGTGGTTGAATATTTATGGCGTGAAATTAATTTTATTGGGGCTATATTTCTTTACTGACAGGGAAAAATCTGTAGGCTTCAAATCTGGAATCGAACTTACTACAAAGCCGTTGTGTCGATTTTACTCAGTATCTATTCGTGTAAATTTTTATGACCACGTCAAATGTACCAGGCTGTCATAACTCAATAACAGGTTAACACTCATTATTTGACAGTGTAATAAACCCCTTAATTGCATAGTTTAATTGTATAGCGGTACCAGGAACGCATAACGGGATAGGCTCAATGATAGACAAAGGCGCTTCAAGTCGACCTGTGACCTCGTCAATCAGCGTCTACATGTACTAGGAGGTCAGGAGTTAATTACACGTTTCGGATGAGGCATTCGAACGTGTGGGTTTGCTAAAAAATGATGCCTGTCTTTAAGTATTAGTCACTTTAATTGTGTAATTAATAGTTGAGGGTTTTTAATTACTGAGATGGACGACAAAAAATCGTTTTAAACATTATTTTTTCTCGACACTTAACACACTCTAGCCAAAACAATGAACAAGTAAGATCATCCTCATCCTCCGAGCCTTTTTCGCAACTATGTTGGGGTCGGCTTCCGCAGTCTAACCGCATGTAGCTGAGTACCAGTGCTTTACAAGGAGCGACTGCTTATCTGACCTCCTCAACCCAGTTACCCGGGCAATCCCTTGGTTAGACTGGTGTCAGACTACCCGTAACGACTGCCAAGGATGTTCAATGACTGCAGTAATGAATTAATTAATTACTGATATGCAAAACATAAAAATATCTTAGCATCAAACATTTTTTTCTCGACACTTAACTCTCTAGCCAACACAATGAATAAATGATTAAAAAAAACTAAAAAATAAAAGTGCCGTGTCCACATTTTCTTCACCACTGCGAGCCGAGACAAGAATGCACTTCGTTCGATACAAGCGCGCCTCCAGGCGTCGTCCGGCTCATTACAATAGATTTACGCTATTGCCTTTGAATACTAATCAATATTAAAGAGGTTATTGTTGGAATTTTAGCGAGAAAGGTCCCAGTGACAGCGATTAGCGGTTTTGGTGAATACTGTTATGTTTGTGTTTTTAAGTTATGAAATATGTATCAAAACTTGAATATACTGTATTATCATAGAACGCGGTAGTTAAAGCACAGAAAATTGTGTATGTGAACGTTTTAATTTACCTAATATAATAAAAAGTAAATATATGTTTTTGTCTAGTAAAGGCTCTGAAACTACTGAACCAATTTGAAAAATTATTTCACTGTTGGAAAGCTACACTATTCGAGAGTAGAATAGGGTTATATTTTATTTTGAACATACGTAATTATTTTCTGCAGTTCCACAACACAAGATAGGTACCTTTAAAAAAATCTACCAATAATATACATCTACCCACAATAATTTTACACCAATATTAAAAATACAACTTTTCCAAATCAACTATTAATTTTTCCGCCCCACTTCCTTCTCGCTTTCAAATCCGCTGTCTATCTGACCTCAGCTTTCGCGTCCATCAAGCCGTATTAAATAGAAATCATCCATTAACAATAAGTTGTTCTCCAATCGCTGGAAACTCGACAGTCATGGTCTTCACCATAGAGGAAACTAAATTCAATAATACACTGTTAAAGTATGGGAAATCTTGCTAAAGAACCAACCACTCAAGTATGAATGTGCGATTGATTCCAGGTCAGGCAAGTACCAATGCAACTATTCTAAGTTTGTATGAACTTTCTAAGTATTTCTTGGACACCAATGACTGTGTTTCGGATGGCACGATAAATTGTAGGTCCCGGCTGTCATTTGAACATCTTTGGCAGTCGTTACGGATAGTCAGAAGCCCCTAAGACTGAGAACCAGTGCTGCCAAGGGGTATTGGGTTGCCCGGGTAACTGGGTTGAGAGAGGTCAGATAGGCAGTCGCTCCTTGTAAAATACTGGTACTCAGCTGCATCAGGTTAGACTGGAAGCCGACCCCAACATAGGTGGGAAATGCCATACCTAATAATCGAATGTTTTAACAAAATTAAATTGGAATATTATTCTCAAAAAAACAAAAGGTAATCTAAAATATTTTGCTTTCGTTGAAATCTTACAGCCAACGCATTGAACAGACCAGTTGTCTTAGACCCCTCAACCCTCGAGATTTCAAAGAAAAAAACATATAACTGGCTTCAGAATCGATTTGTTGGGAGTTCTAGCATTGTGGCGGAGTTTCTTGATTATTTTAAGCGCATACGAAGTAAAATACTATATTTTACGAGCCGAGATCTGGTCCTAGCATAAAACGGAATTAATAATGTTCGCTTGGCTAACATAAATACGCATACTAGTCGATTCACGTGGTTTTGTTTGCATTTTTGATCGCTAAGATAGTGGAGTAGTGAATGCGAGCTGTCATAAAGATTGGTGGGGAGATGACCACATTCTTTTTGAATATGGTGTTACTGTTAATTTATACAGAAGGTAGTAGCTAGATTTTTATAAAATCTGAAGAATTATAAGGGAACTAGAATTGATTTCTTCCATTTTGATTCAATTTCGGAAACCATTCTTGAAGTGGTATATTTAGAAGGAACATGAATTGCAAAAAATCTATGCATTCAAACGTACGGTCAGACAAAACAGTGCGTAATAACTGTGAGCAGTTTATGTGGGTTTGTCTGCCAACGCTACACGTTTCCTTGGTGCAATAATAAAACGTTGGATAAATAGCCCATGTTTCCAATCTTAAAGCCGAAATGACTTCGATTGTTCATTTTATGAGACAAGAACTATCTCTTTGGATGTGCGCAGAAATCATTAGTAATTTTAATGATTTATTTTACTGTTTTACTATGATTTGTATTGCAAAAGCTTTAAAATTTTATGTGTCGAGGCTATATTTTATTCTTTGTCAAAGCCATTTAATTTTTACGGCACCGTTAAAAACGACATTCAATCTAAATGTACTAGGCGATCATAGATGACTAGGAGTGCATAGGTTTAACTCCGCGTTGAGATTTCCTTGTTTTTATTAGCAGAGATTGTTTGTGTTATATAAACTATGAAATAAAACTTACCAATTATTAACTTGTAGTATCGTTAACCCTGTATCTTGTGCTAATTGTTTCTTTTGGTCTTCCGATGGGTACGGATGCTGCAACAAAGAAAAATACACACTTAAACAAAATGAATCGGATACAAATAGAATTTGTGAACATCCAATTACGGGCGAACAAATCTAAATTGATTCTAATTAAATCGGCCTCTGTTCCCGGGCCGATTGTGGGCACAATTAGATTTTGAGACATTTTAAGGATTATTTTCCGTAGGTTTTTCCGTAAAGGAATTGTTACTCAATTTGATGGAAACCTTGTCAATAGAAGAACGCGTTTGTTTTTTTATACGTTGCGGGATAATGTAGTCGATTGTATTGATAAATAAAATTCGAAGATTTTTCTAGTTCTAGAACAAAGCATTATTAATACCTAGGCTTTTCCTTCGATCCTTCTTTTGCCAAGATGTGCAAATTACATTATTTATTCATCCTGGTTTACTAGTGTTCGCACAAAAAGCTACCAGGGCGACAGGAACACGCAACACGTACCATCCTAATGTTATTGGTTTTTGGCGTGCAAGTAGAGAGGTTCGCGCCCCGCGAGACCTCCAACGTTTTATCCCACCCTGGTACTGTGAGGTAAATTATTAAGATATTGTCGGTTCAATTCCCTGGCCGAGTAAAATATACCAGGTAAGAAAGGTAAAAAAAACTTTACTCAAAGAGGCGCTACAGAAGTAACATTTAATTTTGAAAATAAATCGTTCCAAATAAATTAATTGATATTTGCATCACTTGTTTGAAGGGTTAAATTAAAAAAATATTTACGTGTTAATTTTCCCAAGTGTTGTAAGAATGCATCAGTTAACGTAAACTAACTGTCTCGAGCTGCGTCTGCGCAAGTTAAGATGGTAACACATCGCCGGGTGAAGTTCTTAAAATATAGGTAACTTTGGAGAGAGCTTTTTCAAATTAAGTTCACTAATTGATATGAACGAAAGAATTCGTCACGAGTTGCTTAAATTTTATTCAAAAGAACGTTTTTGCAGTATACATGTAGTTGATTTGCAATCTTGGAATTAACTTAAATATGATAATTCTCGCAGTCAGTGTGCAACTTACTTTATGAGAGTGACGAAAAGCATTATTAATAATCTTTCAGTAAAACAACTAAGCTTAGAGCTCAACGAACCGCGTACCTGCACCCCATTGTTCATTCAGTGTAGCCCAGCTTAACATGCGCGGTAGGTCGACTCCTGCGCACCTAAGTTTATTATTACAATAACGGGTGTTTGGCTATTGTCGAATTGCACTAATGCATTCCTAATGCACGCCAGGATGTTAGGTTTGTGTTCGTACGCTCGTTTGTTTGAACACATTGTTTATTTCAAAGATGGCGGCCGATTAATCGATATTTCGAATAATTCCGATGTTTAAGATGAAATTATTGTTATTTCCGCAGCTACGTAGGGATCGGCTGTTGATTGGTTATGATGAAAATCGTGATTGTAGCAATGAGAATTGTTGCGGAGTTTAAATTGATATTGCGATTAATCGAGTATTTGTATCTATGGCAATAAGTACCGGTAATAATAACACATTCCTTTTTAGATTTTCTTCATCCAACTCTTACGGTACCGCGCCAAAAAGTAGCCAGTTCCAACACCAAAAACAGCTTAGTATTTTTTTTCCAAAAACGACAATCGGGCTTTTTCGATTCCATTGCAAAAAGTGGATATCAAAAATTTATGTGAACCATTAAGGTGGTGCAAAAACAGAAATATGATAAGCAGAGGTAACGGGACTCAAGATTCTGTTACATCAGCCCTCGTCCAAGTTTGGAGGATAAGAAAGAAAGTAATTGATTTTCAATCGGAAAGATTAAGAATAAGAAACTGTTTTTTTTTTGGGTCGCTCTTATGAATTATTGAGACACCGGCAACGAGAGGCATTTGCAGTTCTTTTTAATATAGTTTTCTGTAATTTTAACCAATTTTCAAAACACAAAAATATTTATATACTTTTTGGATTGTAAAAGGATACGAATATTGGCAGTCACCAAAAACAAGCGAAAAAAACTGCAATCTGAATATATTGTTTTCAAGCGTATGCACTAGGGCGTCATAAACCGTATAGAGATATCAAATTTCGCGAAAGCAATCCCGTTTGCTTCTCATCCGCTGTCGGCCGCTGTAAATCACGTGTGGCCATTAAAATCGCGATTATACCCGCCGTAAGTTGTCGATAAATCGAACACGAAAGAAAAGCTGTAGGGATGCGATTTTACGATAGAATGTTGCATACAATATCGAACTGACACTTTGTGATAATCGGTAAAAACAAAAGTACCTAAAATTAAACTGAAGATTTAAATATGTACTTCGAGCTTATTAGGACTTGGAGATGATTTTTACCGATGTTTAAAGATAGAAAATAAAAACCTACAGTAAGTACATTTATAAACCAGCTATTTCAATAGAAATATGGAAATAATTAAGTACAAGAAATAGGCATATTTATAAAACAACTAATTCAAGAATAAATTCGATATAAAAAAACTCCCAGAATACGCAGAAATGAAATAAATAAAATTACGTCGACATGTCGATGTCGCCAGCCCTGCCTGCGATGGAAAAAAGGGCTGCTTGCGAAAAATCCTCAGTTACTACTATAAATTTTGTTTCGCTATGTGAAGGAGAAACAATCCATTTGTTGGCACCTAAATCTATGGGGTGAACGAGAATATGTAAATACGCGTAGAGGGACCGCGATCGTAGAAATACGACGAAAAAACGAGTTTCGACAAATGAAATTTGAATTATGTCTTGATTTTCGAATGGTAGGTGATTTTTTGGTAGTAAAACGTGAAGTAAAAATAGTCTTCAATGTTAGGATTGAATTTTAATTTTCAAAAAGGCCTGTTTTTCTATAATAGTGCCATAAATATAAGGTCTATTAAGCCTTTATCATTTTTTTTATTTATAATAATATATTTGGTTCAATGTTTTTGCAATGTTCAATTAAAAGAGCATAACTTTACAAAATAATATCTTGTATATCTTGTACAAGTAGTTCTTATTCATAAAAGCTAACTTCAGCTTACTCTACCTATTATCTATCTCAAGTCAACAAAAAATACTAAACTACAAGAAAAACCAAGCACCTCACTAAAATATTTACACGAAGTTGGCTTCGGAAAACCGAAATTCCCTAATGATATGCGTCTCAAAACATAATTCTTGTGCAAAGGAAAAAGTGTATGGCGTATTTTACAATATTCCCAGACTCCTGGCAGTAACAATAATAATATATTCACGGGCCCCGGTGATTTCCGGAAATGTCGTAAAAATAAAAATCATAGCTCGGTACCCTGGGTTATCTTGAGGGGATGTCGAGCGTTTCAGCAAGGCTTCATAGACACGTAAAAAGTTTGACAGCTTTTAGTATTGTTTATGGATAGAGCATTTACGTTTAGTGATGTAACTGCGCTTTATTGTCGATTATTCGAATGATCGTATTTTTTTTGTGTAAAATTGAATTAAATAAAAAAATGAACTAATTAAATAGAAAAATCTTTTTTTATGATCAGTGACTTTTCAAAATGTGCTTTGACGATCTATAGAGTTGAAGTACCGCACGTCCATGTTACCGAACAGAGACGGTTTCGCGGCAAAGAGTGAATGTGAAACATGTGATGGATTAAATTTTTCGGCAGAACGACGTGACATCCACGGATTGAGCTTTAAATTATGCATGCTCCGCTTCCGCGCGTCAAAAAGAGCACGAATAAGTTTTTTTTTCGGTACATTTAGGTTATGTAAAGTAGCTGGTGAAATGAGTTTGACAACACTTCGCGGTAAAAAGAAACATTGATATCTTTTTACAACAACCATTTATTTTACTGTTTAATTCAAGGCACATCTGTCAAAACCCCATTTCAATTACATTTTAAAACCATCTGATGCTCCGCAAAACAAAATCCCTGACATTTTAATACAACGCGATGGCACAAAGCTATTTTGAGCATAGTTTACAAGCAAAAGTCGTTAGAGGGCAGGAACCGACCACAAATAGACGTCAAAAAACTATGGACCCCTAGTTCGGGGCCTTTATGTCTCACCAGGGACGCATAAAGGTACGGAGGTGGCCCTAACCCTATCGAAGAGATGTGACCGGGTGATGGATAGCACTATCACAACCCTCCCGGTCCTTCTGTTTTCTGCTCGACGTGTCTCCTTGTTTATTTATTTTATGTTTTGTTTATGTGCGAACACGAGGACCGGCGATACATTGTCGTTTTAAATGTGAAATATTTTCTGTACTCGACTTTTTTTCTCTTTTTTCCGAGAAGAAAGATTGATGGCGATTCGTGTTTAGTTGCGTCAGTTATGTTATAAAAGTGTGATGTTATGCCGCTTCTAAACGATTAAAATACTCGATAAAGTTATTCGTTTTTAGAACCAATAACCGTCAAATTCGAACAGTCATGCAAAATAATTCACGTTTCATCGAAACTGATATTGCTAAAAAAACACGAAATAAACTGATTGATTCTAACACATGTCTCGCCGAAATGAAACGTACTAAATTCTAAAAAAACTATCGACTAAAATAATCGACTAATTCTGTTTTATTGCACTAAAAACGGAACGAGGCTCGCTAATTGAAAGACAGCTGTCAATTTTCGAAGTGGCGTACAACATTTTTACGAAGCGAGCGATTCGATGGCATAAAGAATTCAAGTGCCCTATCCGGAGTTACCGCTACAGGATCCACCTAAATTATGCAGATCTATAATGGACAGCCACCGGCCGATGTACGACCAAAAATAGTTTTTGGGCACAATTCGAAATGTTTGCGCTTAATGTGCCCGATGTTTCTCTATATTTGGTGTTATGAGCGATAAATTGAATGCGTTATTGCTGTGAGTACCTCTCTTATAATTTAAAACGTATAAAAACTTTATCCTTATTGAAGAACTGGAAGTTTATTCGTACATTCAGTAACTAAAGGTAGTGGAAAAAGCTCTGTTACCGACAAAAAATGTTGCGCAAAGTAAACAAATAAACAACCCTTTCTTTGTAAAGCCGATTCCAGCCCCACACTAGATTAAACAATGTTCCCCGAAAACCGAAAATTGAAAATCGGATTTTCGCTAACACGCCGCCTATTATTCCCGTGAATCGCAATAGCAACAATGGCGCTAGTGAGACGGTAAATGGCGTCGATACTAATCTGTGGAGCCGGAAGAGTCCGCGCTGACGGCCATTCGGAAGCCGCAACTGGGCTAGGAAATGAGATAGGTGCGTTCTAACTCCTAGCGTGCTATGTTAGCCTAGTACCTGTCGCACAATGATGGAATTGGGACAATACGTGACATGTGTTAGATTGTGGGCCACAGTGTTATTGTTTCACTGTGCCTTTGTTTTGTGACTAATTTAGTTAGACAAGACTGTCACGGACGGTCTTAGGTAGTCAAGTTTGGACCTGCCGCAGAGTCGCCCAGTGTTTCAGTTTGTCAATGTACAAATCGGAGGTCTGTTATGGCGTTAGAATGCGGTCTGCCTCCATTGACTATTGAGTCGATTTGAAGTCTACTGAAGTAAATAATATCAAAGGATCACCCATAAATACATAGCCATTTAAAAGCAACCATTAATTCTATACAATAAGACAGTTCTGTTCCCCACACTATGTTTGGGCACACTCTTACTACAAAAGTAAAACAATAAAGAGTTTTGCATATCAATCGGGACATCAAAAGAGGCCGTATCATTAAAAATTAAGAAAAAGAAGTATGTAGTCCAGGCTGCTAGGTTAGGATGGACGATTTAGAGCTTTGAGTTGATGGGGTAAGGTTGAAAGTTGTCTGTGATAGAGTTCATGATGTGACTGTAGGAAATAATAGCGCATGTGCGCCTGGGCAGGCGGTGAGCTCAAACGGTTGCCAATAAATGTGAGGTAAATGTAAAAAGAAGTAATATTCATGAGGTGCTCGGAGGATGCTCTCGGATCCTAGGGCTGACACGACCACTCACACTACATCCTTTGACATTTCAAGGACTAACGTACTCACAAAAGAAAAAGGGATAGAAGAAATATGGTACTGGAATTACTTTCCGACGTTAATTGCACATCGTTTCTCTATCAGCTACTTTACATAGATTTTACTTCCGTGTAGGAACATCTATGAACTATGCTAGGAAGTCGATGATAACTGACTGCATTGATGGCAATTCACTTAGTTGCAATAATACTTACTTACATTTCCTGAACACTTGTAATATTATTTTAAATGGCATTAGAACTATCATTGATCTTAGGTTCCTCTTATAGAATCATCGACGTAAGTAAACTAAACTATTTCAAAATACATATTTATTCTATCCAAAGAAACATCTGTATGAACTATTATAGAATCAGATAGTCATCTAACATGATATTCTTAGCCATGTTAAGCACAGCATCCAATCTTACATGATGCAACTTAGTATCAATGTTTCTACTGATAGACATCTCAATTGAAATGTTAATAAATTGAGAATTTATATCTGATTTTACCAGTACATTTGAAACGTGTCTTAAGTTGTGTGTTGTGATGCAAGTTAAAAATTGTTGGTAAGGGATGTCCGCTAAAAGTTTGGTAGAAAATTATTCCCAAAACTGTGGCAGCCCTATCGTGCGTCAATTCAGTCTGTTTTGCATGCGACTCGAAGCAATAAATAACAGTAGGGTTGGCAAAAAGTGGCGCTCAAACCGGGCCATTGTGCCTCCGTCACAGCCGATACAACGCTTAGATTGTGGACCGACAAAACTCCAGATTGACATTAATTTAGTACTTTCAAATTTTGTTTAATTACTGCAAGAAACTCTTAAAAACATTTCCCATTTAAAAAAGTTACTAAAAAGCCTACACTTGTAAATTAATCGGAATTTCAAACTAAATTAAAATCGACTAAAACAACATTTAAAATTAAAGTCGTCTAAATAAAACGCAGTTAAAACGAATTGATCCGCAACGAATCGGTTGCATAAATTAAGCGCGTGTCGCGCATTGATTAGTGCCGCGAGCGAATAAATAATAATCGAGTCCATTCGATTCTGATTCGAATGAATCGAATCGAAAATATACCGGTCGTTGCGTTTACACAGTCGATAGCGCGTTATGTCAGATAAAACATGCATTATAGGGCTGTGGTGTGAGCCAATCTATGTGTCTATGGCTTAGTATCAGTTACATGAGGTTTTTATAGACGCTAGCCATAATTTGTGCTTGATGCGTCCAATAGATATTGAAATACAATGCTTGGATTAAGTGTTTTTCAAAACAGAAGCCCGTACTGAAATACATTGTTATTATTTTCTTTAGATTTGCAGTTTCCCACAAATCTATACCGGAATGGATAACGTAGAAAGCAAATGCGTAATGATTTGAGCAGTACATTTTAATGTCTTACTTAAGCTACAAAGTAAGAGCAATCGCAAGTAACTGAGCGAACAGTAAGATGGCCTCGATCGGCCGTAATCATGTTATATCCAGCTCGCTATCATTATAAGTTACTTCTAGATAAACTTAATCACACGTTCGTTTCTAAATCTGTCCCGTACATCAGGCGTAAAGGGGGTACCAGACTGCACGCAGCGTATCCGCGGCGCACCGGCTCGCATAAACAGGCGATATCGCGAACGCCGCTTGACAAATTTCATATCTAACAGATATCGATGCGGTGTAAATCATCGCGCGGTCTCGCCCGCCTGCATGTCGCCCGCTCGGCGTGAGTTATACGTGTGGATGCAGCTTTATTTTACGAGCATGACGTGTGATGCGAGTGTGCGTAAGCGCATAGTTCACGCGCGATTGTCCAACTGTTTGAACGTCATTTGTGGTGGCTGAGTTATGGCCCTGTCATTATTTCGGGCGGTTTAAATATGTTTCGGAATGTTTGTGAAAGGGCTTTTTAGTTTTCTACATTCCAAATCTTCAAAAGAATTCCTTGGCTTCCAGAGAAACAACTGGATTAAACTTTTAACTTATCAATTCTCTATTCGAAACGAGCTGATAAAATTATTGGAGCCATAGCAAAATATGAATTTCATCTTAAGTATTTGGCTTACCCCTAAGTGCTTAAGTTATTACAAAAAAATACCAGGAGAGCATAAGACGTGCACAACATCATGCCTACCAGGATTACATAAGATATAGCAAGTAGAACACAGCACTATCTCGAAGAGGCGGGGAGCCGCGCCCCGCGGCGCCTCAAATATTTGCACGCCGCCAACGCCCTATGTTTGCCTAGTACATAGCTGTTGTGCGCACAACTCCTGGCGTTGTTGATGCCCTGGTAACTTGCAGTTATAGCGGATGTTTTGTTTACTCAAATACTTTCTTCAACTTTTCTTGTAATTCAGCAACGATGCAGAATAACAGAAAAGTTTGAAGTTTGAAACGAGTTAGGTCGAAGAAAATTCTAAACTGAGTTTCTATTACAAATATAATTTGAAGGCAAATCTAGTGAGAAGCTGATGGAATTCCAGAAGAAAACTAATTCCGTAACCTAGTAAAGTAATTTGGAAGGCGAACCCCACAAATTCCGAAACACGGGTCACTGGGGTCGAACTACCGAACAATTTCGGCCATGTTCCGTACCGAGGTGTCGAGGAACAAGTCTGGAGCCGCGCCGACAAATCGCCGAGCCACGCCAATGCTGTGTCGTCAGCGGAGCCCGAGGCAGGGGCGGAGCGCCCGCCCTTGCACACGACCTCCACTCGTGTCGCCAAATTGGACAGAAGACGTAATGGGAGGCCAGGGGTCCCCAAAGGTCCTGTTTTGTTAGTTTGCTGTAAAAACTACGTAATTGGTAGGCAGAGGTTTGGGGGTGGCTGTTTTCCAGGGATAATTACATGTTATCGTTTCGAGTCACAGTTACTTATAGAGATGATTGTATCGTTGTTTGTTTGCTTGAATTGAACTTAGATAACGTCCAACATTTTTGAATCAACTCAAGTTACTTATAAACTTCTTATTTATAATCCCCAAATTATGAAAGTAACTCGACAAGACATAAACCCAAACATTTTAACCCTTAAGCCTTGTGTAACACCCGTAACGGCCGAAATGACTCGTATCAACGCGACTACGACAAATCAAACACAGTAATCTCCTGTTCTAAGACGCCGGAGCCGTCCCGAGTCGCTACATGTCCAGTGTGCGGTGAGCCTTGCCTGACACCCGATAAATCAACCGGATCGACCCGATCGCCTGCATCCACCGACCGGCTTCGAATAAGTAATGACTAGAGACAAACCAACTTGTGTCCCGACGTAATTATTTAATTAATAGAAGGGCACGATCAATCCAAGATATATTTTGACCCGTCCAAAGCGTTAGATCCAGTTGACAACAACAGAAAAACAAAGGAGGTTACATAATGTTGCCACAATAAAAAATATCCAATCATAACTACAACTGCTAATAACTTTAGGCTGTGTACGAGATTAGCATCGCGATTCAATTAAAATAATCATAGCTCTATCTACCAACAAACTGCCGACGCTATTATGAACAAAACAAAAGCACAAATTAGAAAACAATCTCTTACAAAGTCGCTCACATGAATGGCCGAACAATTACAGAGCACGAGTCAAAAATGACTCGAAACATATTTTTTCTAATCCCTTCCCACGCATAAAGCTCGCTAGTAATTACAGGTTTGGCTCGGTAATAACATATCGCATCAATAAAATTGTATATCATTCAGTTGTGTTTCCCGCGAACGCGTCGGGTGATTAGCGCAGCCATCTTGTGGGCGGGCACACCCGAAGGCGACACGATCTCCGATTCCATTCTCAAAAATAACACTAATCGGCGAATCGAGCACGCGCCCGAACACCCGAACGTGTGTTTTTCAAATTTGGAATGTACCAAACGTCCTACGACGTTATTACCGCGCAGGGATTTGACTACTGTCACTTTTGACAGATGTGATTGACGTTTATAAATACCGCAAGTCAAGTGCGAGCTTGTTATATTCCGTTTGGGAATTCACATTTTTTTATGATGATGAAGGGCTTTCAAATGTCATTTCCAAAAATTTAATTTAAGATGTCTCCCCATTGATGCAAACTATCATCGTTTTTCGTACATTTTCAGCTGCATCCTTGCGGTGTAATGTTAATTACCCAGCTTGGTCGGTCGACGCAGATGAGTGCATATTGAAACGTCAAAAAGTGTATGTTTTCTTTTGCTTCTCATTTTCGGTAGCTCCCCAATATCGTCGCGTCATGAGCGAGACAGGCATCGGCCGACGGACGCTGGCTTTTGAGAGATGGAATAGAGAACCGCCTGTTTTACCAGGAAATAGACGGGGAATTGGAAATTTCAATTTCGTTTTCAGTTGGTTACTTTGTGTTACGAATGGAGGAACGTTGTTAGCGGTTCGAGGTACGAAACATAAGTAAAAAAATCCCGTCGGTGATACTCGGTTTGACAAGTAACGATGGCGATGCATTTTTAAAACTCATTTGTCATTCGCTCACACTTCTGTTTGAACTGATTGAAGCTTATATCGGAACAAGCAAGGCCGCCAATGCAGCAATTACTTAATGAAATAATAACAATCTTAGCTAATGTTATAACCGAAATGAATAATCAAAGTAAGACGTCGTCCAAAAAGTTTAATCCAAGAAGCGAACAGAAAATCATTCATTCATATTCATAGTGGAAACAGGGAGCGAGGCTTTCACGAAAATGGCTCCCTGTTCCTAGGAAGAGTCGGGATGAGATGCATGAATATTAACACGCCACCGGTACCAGGGAGCTATAACTATATTAGAGCAAGCGCTCGCACTGCATGCCAACGGTAGGGGCACGTTTGAAGTTGCGCCCGGCTACGTTCTGAAATTTGACATTTTGACAGCTCTCCGACGTTGGCTGCCTTGTCTCCCGCCCCCCTCGTGCACCTACCGCCCGCCTCTCACCATCCCTCTCGCACAATAATAACATTACGTGCACGAGATTCCTGTTTCTGCTACGTCTGACTTCTGATATGAATTGTTAATGCATCGGTAATTGATATTATAATTTTGATAGACCATTTTGTTCTAATGGTTGTGGCTTTTAGTGTGAGAGCTTGCTATCTTTGTTGTAAACGTTAAATATGTCATGTGATACAGCTTTTATGTGGCGTTGGGGTCTGGCTGCCTTTGTTTGGGCTCGTCTTTGTGTGAACGACGGAATGGATTTTGGTTACACTGTTTCAATCAGCTTATTTGTGATCTTCGATTTATTGCTACTTACCTATTCACGTTTTGAGGTCACAGTTGATTCTATTGTGTTGTTATGTAAATGAAAAACTTTACACATCAGTACACGTCATCCACAAAACGCTTAGAGCAATGTCATAAGATTTCACAGCGTTCCCAATTAGAGATCTCTAGATGTCACGGAGCAAGAAAAGAAATTTCACAATACCCTCGGCAGATCTCAATGTCACCGGTAAAAGTCATCCATTGAGTCTCCACTTGAATGACGCACAATTGCTCCAAATAGCGAGACGAGACAACAGACAAGTCTCTTCACAACCAGAAAGCCCATTGACACCAATTTCACACATCAAAGTCATGGTTTTAAACACAGCATTAGCCATTTCAGTGAGTCCTTCAAAATCTGGACGACAGCTACTGAACAGACGATAGACACGTTACTACAAAAGAAAACGAACAATACTACTTTGAAAAAGACGTTCTAATTCGCAGACACTCTGAACATGTGCTAATCGAAGTCTGGACGAAAAAATGTCCGACAGAAACTTAGGACAAGGCTGTCAATCGACTGTCGATGGTCCCCAAAAAAGGTATATTTAAGGCTCAAAATAGCCCGTCAGTCAACCTTTTCAGGAGAGTAAGCTGGCTAAATTCGCACTATTCCGGGGGGAAATTCGGTGACGCCTGGAAATAGGAAAAAATAAGGATAGTGGACGGCGGCCAGTCATTGTTGCCTCGGATCGACCGGGTTTTTAAATAAACGATGCGGTGTAACTAAATGTGGAAGCCTTTAAATATCTGAATAGCGCTGAATTGAAACGTAGGGGATGTTAATGTTTTAATGTTTTGCTGAATTCTGAGAGAATAGGGGAGGAAAAAATAATTGTTGTGTTCTTATTAAGTCAGTCATGTTAAGTAAAATAACAACATAAAATAATAGCGTAAGATTAACAAATCAAATCAATTTTAGCTGTTTCCACGAATCCGTTACAAAACGTTTGCAAAACCAAAAATAGTCGTTTGAAAAATACAATTTACATTTAGTTTGACGCAAAGAAACAGGCCCGACCTACCAGGGCATCATATCAACGTGGAAACATGAAAGAAACTAAGAACAAAGTGAAAACAGAACTTGGCTCGTTTGATTAGGCGCGTTCTTAACATACGACCGCTTCGGGCGAACGCTTTGTAACATCCATCCTTTGTGTAGTTACGTTGAAACAATCAAAGCTTACTTCTTGTCGATTGTTGGGCTCCTGGTACCTCTGACTGAAAGGCGCCTGACGGCAAAGAAACGGTCAAATTGTGACCGTCAATTTTGATCAAGGAGTAAGTAGCAAAGAATTGGGTTATGGGTTCAAAAGATGCTTTGTACCAGCGAGTTGGAAGTTGACACCGTGTGTTCACATGTCACGATAATGTTTGGAAAACAATCTTTGAGAAATGAAATGATTTTCAAAAGATTTCATATTGACAATGTCTTCAAGTCAAATATCTTAAACCAAATCCTTGCTATTTCCCAAAAACATTGAGTTACGATTGAGTGTGAGGAATAAGACTCTCAGTACATAATATACATGAATGATCTCGCATGAAACGCAGCCAAAATACACTGGCAGGCCGAATTATCGGCCACACCTCACACGTAAATAAAACGGGAGTGATACGTACGTAAATGTACGGAAAAAACAATACTGCAAATATAAAGAGGTTATCCGAAAATATCCTCGACGTACAATGCAGTGCAAAAAAATTGTCACACGCGGCGCGAATGTCAATAAAATTTGATGTTTACGCGCCGGGCGATATCTCGCGGCAAATAAAACCGCGCGCCACTTTAAACTGTTTGCGTTCGTTGGAAAAATGATTTTTTTTTATTCCGTTTTAGTTTTGTGAGCATATTTTTCGGCCGGCAATTGTACGGAAGGTGTTATTTAGGAGTTCCATTGAATTAGCGGATGTTTTTAGTTGTTTGTGCTTTTTTTTTAATTGACAGCTATTGAAAATGTTTGGCTATTATTTTTGTTGGAGTTTGGCGCTTTAGTTATGGTAATAGTTGTCTGTTTTAGTGGTTTTAACTTCGCTACATAAAAAAAAATGGATTTTGAATCGAAATAAATCTCTACATATCTCAGTTTCTCTAACAAAGAAGATAAGGGTGTGTTCACAAAAACTGTGTTCTAACAAGCAAGGGTCCGATCGATATTAGGCGGGCGACACACGATAAACCCAATCAGAACACAAAACATAAAGAGGCGTGCACATGAGACAGAATTCACGAGCACATTAACAATACACCGAATAGCCATTTGTGTGGCGCAAGTCATGAGTAAAAAGGGAAATATCGACCTTTCTTTATAAATAAACTTGATCGGGAACTGAAAATATCTCAATTTTCAGCTGTTTCTAATTTGGTTGTCTATAGAAATGACTAAAATACTATATTCAGGAGTTTGATTTAATATTTTTAGTGGCACAGTTTTCATTTAGTCGACATCGCCAATTAGTCGCCAAAAATAATAAATTACTGACCATATTTATTTTTAAACAAATATTATCTAAAACCCAAAAAACTTTAAAAAAATATCTGAGAGATTCTCACTAAACAATCCAAAAATTACTCTCTAAAATAGTTCACTACACCATTAAAAAAAATACGTCATAAAAAGGTCACACACACAAACAAACTTCATACTTCGTAGCTGACAATTCAACCCTCCAACGCCCATGATACGCGCCCCGGTCGCATTGTACCGGCGTCCGATAACCCTGTCAGCGGCGTGACGGAGTGGCGTAGTTATCGCGCGTATTGTACGCTTCCATTGTGTGGCGACGTCTTCATACGCCGTGGAGTGTGGAGGCTTTAGTTTTAACGTCTATTTTGATATGTTAGGTGAGACTGAGGTTTGAGAGGCCATTTTATTTTGTGCTAGTAGATTCGTTTGTAACTGGAAATGCTAAATTTTTAAGTCACACACATCATCTAAAAAAACTCTCTTTTTCCCAACTATGTTGGGGTCGGCTTCCAGTCTAACCGGATGCAGCTGAGTATGCTAAATTTTTAAGTACTCTTAGAGTTAATTGTTAGCCTAGTTGAACTCATAAAATCTGCAAACTAAAAGACTTAAATTCTGCAAGATTTCCACTACCAACACTTTCTAATTCCACAAGTTCATATCACATCTCGTATTAGGTGATAGGAATCAATAAAATAAGTTGATAAGCCTAAATAATGACACTTACAACTTTTAATTACGGAAAATAATACGTATATTGCCATACCAATCATAAAAACTCTTCCTATAATATCTTGATACTCAACAGGTGCAAAATGAACGTCATAATTTCATCACTCAACTTAAAGTCACCATCAGAGCATTACGTAAGACTTTCCTAGAAGTCAGCCTGTGTTCCTATTGGTCGAGCGAAGTAAATGTCTTGGGTTTGATTGGCCCGTTCGTTACGGGGCGTACTGTGAACATCGTAGGGTTAACTTGAGTAGGTAGTTTGGTAATGTGGGAAGTGAGTTTCTGGTAGTTAAATGAACATTATTGGGTTGGATAATTTTGATATTTTGGTGATGTTAGACGCTATTCAGCATAAAAATCTAACAACTCTTATTGTTAGATTTTTATGCTGAATAGCGTCTGATCGGAGTCTGGATAGCTCAAGATTGGATGCTCTTTCAAAGAGGAGATATTTTTTTGTTTGTACCTCTTAAGGCTCCGAATTGTATCCCGGTACAGGCAGTAGATCCTACAGGATGCGGGTGGAACCGCAGAAAAACGACTAGTAAGTTAATGAAATAATAAGAAAAAGAAAAGAAATAAAAATAATTATCTTTTATAATGTTGTAGCCTAAGTACTTATACTGTACTTATAAGTGCTCATACTGACATATTATACTTGTTATAGAAATATGCATGTTCTACCACACATATGAGACCGTAAATCTAATTTACAACCATTTTTATAGAATGCAATTTTAGTATCATCTCCTATACGACACCATTGATTAGATTCTCAATAGTTTTTCAGTTTATTACCCACAATATCTGTGAGAACCCATTAATCTGTCAGTTTTACATGTCAATTATAACTTTCCCATAGTTTTTCTTACATGTGTATCAATGGAGAATTTTCCATATTTTTTTTTCAAGAGGTATCATGCACTCTTTACTACTTAGAATTTATATTACGATGGCAAACGCTTAGACTGTATGATCATCTGCCTAGCCTTTTCCCAACTATGTTGGGGTCGGCTTCCAGTCTAACCGGATGCAGCTGAGTACCAGTGCTTTATAAGAATGCTTAGGCTGTATCTCACTATAAACTGTAAGTTTGGATGTATGTGTGTTTGATAATAAACTTTCACGTTAAAATGTCTTACCCGATTTTGATGAAACTTTACAGTAATAATATGAGACATTAGCATAGTAGGTACGTAGGTATTTTATATATTTAGTTACGGGACCTAATTTAATCGTGATGCGAGGGAAACCGCGGGCTAAAACTAGTAGTGTTACAATCCTAGATTTTCCTATGCTAGACTAAACGCTAAATTCTACACAGCTTTACCTCAAAAGTTCAAAAGATCACTCTATCAACATAAATACATTCCTATATAATATAACTACGTAATAATATTACCAAATTAACATATTTTCATGATAATCAGTAAATAATTAAGTATTTTACTGTTGAAGTAGTGTCATAGGCCATAAGTCGGGTCTTACAATAGCTTATTTAATATGGTCATAGAACATGTACTAAAGCTTGGTAACATATAATATTATACGCAAGACTTTATGTTAAAATATATACGTTTTAGATAGGAACTATTTACTTTGGTATTTAGAAATCTACGTTTATACGTATACACCTAAGAAATTTCTCAATCTATTGGTGACAAGTAAAAACCGAGTGTAAATGTACGCAGTAGTTCATGAGTTTATCGCTAACAGACAGACAGAGAACGCAGGAGTTATTTATTATTATTATAAAAAATGGCAATGTTATCCTAAAGCATTATTTTCTATATATTTTGTGTGTATTCGAAACAAAAAACTAGATTATATACCTACTAGATGTGTGTAGCAAAAATGCTCCTCTAAAAAGTATCTACTCAATTTCAATCCATCCAAAAACCAATAACTTTAACTTCGAACTGAACCACTAGTAACAATAATTAAAATCACTTAAAAAAACGCGGAAACCATTACTTCAACCCCCACACACAAAAAACGACTCTAAAACAATAAGAATAAAGTTCAAAATCCCGTAGCTAAATAATTTATCATTTACAGCCTAAAAAGTGTTTAATTTCGTAAAGGCGGGTTCACACTGGCGCAGTGGAAGCGTGGATGGTTGGGCGTAGTATCGTGACGACTCAATCGCGATGGTATCGGGTGAGCGACGAGGCCACTTGCAAATGCATTTGTATGTAACTACAGGCTGTTTAATGTAAGTTGTTGTTGGTTTTTGGGAATGGTTGTTTTGAAATTGCTGGAGATTTAGTTATAATTTTAGTAGAGAGAAAAAACTGCTACATCTAATCCTCAGTTTTTAAATTTAAAAGAGGGTTAAAAGCACCAGTAAATTTTAAGAGAGATCTCGAAGGAAATGTTATGTTTGCTTCTAATAAATATCCTCTATAATTAAATATTTTGTTTCGTCTATAAAACAACTGATTTGCCTAATGGGGTTCTCGCAAATCAGCTTCCAAATTGATTATAACATTGACAACTTATTACAGAAAAAGAAACTAGTAAAGTAAACTTGTCTAAAGTAGAGGTAAACTAGTCTAAAGTTTAGTATGTAATATACTGATCTTGTACTGTATATTTGAAAATCTCTGACTACGAACAGGTACAATATTCTTAAATTCGGCAGCACTCTGTATTCCTACGTAATCCAGCAAGCGGGACAGTGAAGTGACAACTTACTCGCACTCGACGCGTCTGAACACGCGCTTATGTTGCTTGAGTATTTATTGTTTATAGAGAATTGAAAGATGCATGGGACGATAACAATAGATGTATCTATTTATTTTGTGAAGACTTCCTTTTACTGAAATCACTGAAATAGCAGTTATTCCTGTCATCTACACTAATATTATAAAGCTGAAGAGTTTGTTTGTTTGAACGCGCTAATCTCAGGAACTACTGGTCCGATTTGAAAATGTCTTTCAGTGTTAGATAGCCCTTTTATCGAGGAAGGCTATAAACTACTTTTTATTCCGGTACGGGAAGTAGTTCCCACGGGATGCGGGTGAAACCGCTGGCAGAAGCTAGTAGTCTCAAAAATTATTGACTACGTTTCATTATAATCAATTTAAAGTAATTTTGAAAAGAATTTCGGTTACAGCAAGTAAAAATCTGTTGCATTCCATTTACTTAAGAAATCATGAAATTTTCAGATCCTTTTTATCAGTAACAATTAGCTTACAAGCTACAACTATAAAACAAAATATAACCTAACACGAAACGACGTCTTTTTACTCGATCAAACTGAAAGAAGGTGCAGGAGTCCGCTAGACTCCATGAAACAATTACTTAGACTGAAAGAGGGGGCCTGGGAGACCCCCCTCCCACTAGGAGGTACCTGAAGCCATTTTCATAATGCACCACCGGTTCACTTCTTAAACTTAACACTTTAAATAATTGCCTGATGGTGCTGGCGGGTCCATAGTACCCAGGTGTTATTTTGTTCAACATTAGTCCGGCAGTGAAAGGGTTGGGCTTTTATTGTAACGACCAATTACTGTGATTGCAGTTTTGTGGTTTTTTTTTGTTTTATGATTAGTTAGTGATTTATGGGCGGATGAAATTCAGTTTTTATGACAGACTGTTGCATGGTGACAATACAAACTTATATGGCCTTACTACAAAAACTTAAACACCTGTTTTACACTTGTCTAAAATAAATGTGGCTGCAAAATGAACCATATGTCAACGTCATAATTTGACATTTTTTTAGACAAGTCTTAAACTGACGTTTAAAAGTTTTTGTGGTAAGACGGATATTGTTAATTTCAGTGGGTAAATAGTGTAAGTACCTATGTCAAGTCGAGACCTTAAAATGCAACAAATTCTACGAAAAAAATGTGTAAGGTTAAACAATCAAATCAACAATTTAATAACTTCAAAAAACCTACGATAAAAAACTACACACACCCAACAAAACAGTGTGTGTTTAAAATCTGAATTTTTAATATGACTAAGTGAAGTTCTTAGGTGTAATTTAACACTTTTCAGGCAAAGTCTAGACTGAAAAGTGCAGCGAAAATTTTAAGACTAGCTCTGAAATATGGCGGAAGTGTGCGGGGGATAATGCCGTCATAATGTATGGGGTTTAATGCGTCCAAGGATTATTGTCATGTGCATTTAAATATGCAGCTTTGCGGAACTGGTTAAGCAGTTTTAGATGTGGTTCAAGCGGTTTTAGGTTAGAAAAGTTTAACTTTTTCTTAAATGAAAGGTTTAAAACATGTGAAGATTGTTAATATATGAATAACTGATGTGTGTTTTCCCTTTTGAGACAATGAACTACATATTTTTTATTTTTTTACTGTTTTTCTTGAGTAGAATTCTATGGAATTTTGAAGTAAAAAAAAGCCGTCATTGGGTCGAGGAGGTCAGATAGGCAGTCGCTCCTTGTAAAACATTGGTAGGTACTCAGCTGCATTCGGATAGTCTTAATATAGAAAATATAATCTTAATACATAAAAAAATAGCATTGTCGTTATTAAATGTCAAGATATATCAAAATGAATCCTGCACATTATTAACAAAACTGCACTAACATACAAAGTAACATATTATTCGTCAAAATAATCTTATATTCACATAATTGGTATCCAATCAAAGCCTTTACACTATAAGTAGTTCTGAATAATTGCTGTACCCATTTGTGCGACTGATCATTCATCATCAGAGCTAATATGATGATGATGATTGCTGATGACTTAGTTAGAGTATGTCACGCACTGAATTACACTTGATTACTTTTGCACCCGTAATGGCATAGTTTTAATTTGGTTACTGTAGTTTATTTATCGGTATATTGGTAGTTAGAAGACTTGTTATATGATCTAATTCTTAAGTAATTGGTACACCTGTTATTTTACATAATTTCATAATTACTTCTGTATTAACGTGTGTATTCGTTTTGTGTTGTAATTTGATCGTAGTTATTTAGATGGAATTAGCATTAGAAGTTGATCTAAAGGCGGGGTAAGATGAAGGTTTTTTTTATCTGCGTGAGTGACAGATATCCTCTAAAATGTGAACTCACGAACAAGAGCTAAGCTTGATATTGAAAATAGTGACGCATTATTTTAAGAATTAAAAAAGCTTTTTTTCACATTACATTTTCATTCTCATCGCCATATTTCGCGAGTATTCTCACAAATATCTCGACAATATATCCTTCAGTTCGGATCGGGGTGGCCAGCGCAAATCCGTTGTGACGTCACGAACCGTCCAATTTCGCTAATGGTGCTTAAACTTTACTTATTCTGCGAGTTATGAAGCGAACGCTCGCTTTTTAAAAAATATTGAAATTCTGACTTTTCGCGTGTTTTTTTTGTGTGTGTTATATTATTGAAATTTATTGTTGTTGTTTTAGTGATATTTAAGGAGTATTTTATGATGTTATTTACATATTATAATCTTGAGAGTAGTATCAGATGGTAAAATGTACCTAAATCTTAGAATAGTTTCGTGTGAACTGGGTCGGCTTATGTCCACTTGTGTTATATACCTAAGTTACATACTTACCTCGACGTCAGAAGGAATTAGTATTGGAACTTACCTGAAATAAAAAAATTGAAAATTCAATTAATGTTTATTTTAGCAACTTTCACAAAATCAGAAAAACTTAATATTATAATTACAAATACATATAGCTGTATGGTTAAATCTTCGAATTTAATCAATATCTCATTAATTAGCTCAAACATACAAAGTCCATTGACACCATTAAAACAGCATTTCGTGATAACTTTAAAAATGGACAAATAACTGTAGTTAACCCTGAATCGCGGCGGTCTGCCGTACCCCCTGCGCTCATTACCGCGTCGATGCGATACATTCATATATCAACCTGCAGGTAATTGAAACGCTCGGGTCCTTTCGACCTTTACAATCGTCATAAACTTGATATACGCGCGTGCAGGGTTAAGTTTTATTAGTTATGCAGCGGCTGATTGGCAATTTAGCTTGGAAGGGTTAAGGTAAAAGTGCTTTCTTAGATCAGTTGAGAAATTCAAAAGTTTATGTCATAGAACAGAAGTGAAAATATTTTTCTTTGTGATACTTGATATCATAAAGCTAATGGGAACGTTTTCATAAAGCGCCCATCGAAAATGAAGTCACTTGGAAATCATAACAACTGCCTCCACGACCCTAAACTAAAACTAATTTCCCTACACACAATTAGCAACAATAGTCGATTATTAAATGGACCAAAGGAAATCCAATGGTATTATCGGAAAATCTCAAGGGTGGACCAGGCTCCCAGAAGTCCGAAGCGGTCAGCGTGGCTAATCGCGCGAGAGGCATTATCTCGCGGCCAGCCTCGAGTTAATCGCCCGACGGCCTCTGATTAGCTAAGCTCCCAGCCTATCTGCCCCCCTGGTGTTCAGAATTATGCAGGCACGAGTTGCTGGCTGACCCCGACGGGAGATAGCGAGATAAAAACCCTGCGTTGAACTTTGATGGTGTTTCTACGGGGTTTCGATGATTTATTATAGTTTTTTTTTTATCTTTGTGTAGGGGAATTAGATGTTTAAATTAATGTTTAAATATTTAAATCACGACAAAAGACAAGGCTAGTTGTTACAGTTTAAATCGGAACAAAAATTTTACAAAATATTTTTTTCCCTAACATAGTAGTTTAATCAGTGGAAAATGTAGCTAAAAATATGAGCGCTCATTAAGCTAGTTAATAAATAATGTGGCTAAAACATGAACGTCACACAACCTGGTGGGATGATGTACAAAACTTTATAGGGTTGTGCCAACCCGGAAAATTGTGGGAAAATATTGCTGTAAATTTTCTTTGCGGGTTGTTGTGATTTATAAATTTTCAACATCAGTTTAAAATTGTATGTTATTTAGCCTTCTGTAATACTAGAATAGTACTTTATGGAAAAAGTTACTACAATTCTAATTTTTTATTTTCGTTCTATTATAAACAGCTTGCAAAATCAAAAAAATATATATCCCAATCAAAAAACCCTTATTCACACTTAACAGTAGGTAAACTTAAATATCACCAACAAACAAACGAATCAATTAATAATTTATTAACCCTAAAATACAGCTAGGTAGGTGCAACATTAATGCGTGCCCCTGTACCCCGCGGCACCTGTAGATAAGTCACAGGCGCGTCCGATGCAAATGTCCACATTATCGGGCCGGCCAGCGAGCAAAGCTCTGTTTATTAAAATTAAATAAATATGCCTGAAAGGTGACAAGGAGGGAGTGTGTGTGTTTGGGGGATATTTTGGTGCAGTCGAGGGTTAAGTATGTGTTTTATTACAGAAATGGTTAAATAATGAGATGAATTGATGTTGAGAAAAGTAATTTACTAAAAAAACAATATTGTAAATTGTTTGGTTTTAATGGTATAACGGTGTGAAGTAACAGATCTAAACGAGAACTAACGTTCACAGGCACGCCAGCCATGAGTCGCAGCTACAGCTATCAGGCTTACCCGCTAGGCCGGCTAATCCGAACAGCTCTTTGTTTAATTAAATCGATACTATCGAAAATTGCCAACTTGCAGCAATCATTTAGATTCTATTCTCATTGGATTACATCCTCCTTTCCACACTTGCAATTTTGCTTCGAAAAAAGCGGAGTAAGGAAACACTTTCCGAGTTCCCGCGCGCCCGGGACCGAAGTTCGCTCACAATCTAGATATATGGGCGAGTTAAGATGTGCATCTAAATAGCCTCTGCCGCCCTGGTACCTAACTTTAGATTACTTGCACCAAGTTTTACCGACTTTTCCCCTGGAAATGGTAAGTTTTCTCCGGCTCGGGGAAAAATTTCCCGCATGTAACCCATTCAGTTTGACTCAAATTTACTGCTCAACTTGAACCCAGTGTGTGTTGGTTAATCATACGCTTTTGTAGAACAAACTAGGAAGTGCGGTAAAAAATAAATTTGTTTGTACAAAAGATCTGTGTTCGCGTTTAGAGGGTTATATTCTGAGAGCAATTTACATGGTGTTCGCAAAACGGTGAGTTCGTAAAAAACTAAAGGGTAATTCGCATAAAAGTCGACACCATGAAACGACCCCATGCGGCCACCATAACTTGAAGGGTTCCAAGGGTTGATGGTTCATTAACAATTCATAAGTGAAAACACTTTGACCGTGTGTCTATTACGGGCCCCCGCAGGAGCCGGCAGATCCGATGCATTTTTAAAACGGGTCACTTTTCGATTGTAACCTCGACAAATTATGGGAAACATGTGTTTGGAAATTTCTCTACAGTTTTAGAATTGTTTTCGTGCCCTCTCTATGTAATTGGTGGTGTATTTTCTATAAGGTTGAGGAGGGTTATATTGTCGAATCATCCGGATAAAATGTAGACCTTGTAATTTCTAAGGTTCTATCTAGACTACTATACTAGAAGAGTAGTTTTGGCGAAAGCTTGACAAACAGAGTTAGTTTCAAGTTATAATATTAGTGAGGATTTATGAATGTTCATATAAAGTTAATTTACTTAAAGGCTTGCCAGATAATGATGATTTCTGCCTAACCGAAGTATTGTCAATACCGATTCCAATTAATTTCTGAAATAAATTACTGCACAAATGACCAATGAAACCACTTGTACTTTAGAGCGAGATAGTGGAATTAATTCAATTATTCGATCTTAACAGTCGGGCCTTTTACCAAACCTATCTTTATCAATGAACTTTGCAATTAAAATAGCAAATAAATAGTAGTGCATCAGGATTACACCTCTTTTGAATGCAGGTGCCCTGGTATTTTAAATATCAGAATATTTCTTACTACATGAATAGAGACATGATATTTAAAAGAACTATCATTGATGGGGTTACAAAAAAGAAAATGTCAAAGTTTTTCTTTGTTTGTGTATATAGGGTTTTAATGTTATTTATAGACCGTCGTTAGTATTAATTTATTTTAATTGAATTTTTTTTTCATACATAAATATATTTTTTAAACAAAACGTTCCGTGATGGGTACTAGGAATGCATGACAACTGAAGAGGTAGATAAAGACATCAATGTCAGTGTTAAAAGACAAATGCGTTTTTTGCATATAAAGAAATGGGAATATATTAGAATTGCGTGCATTTAGACGTAATGAAGCGTCGGTAGTTAATTATTTTTTCATTTAGACATTGACAATGAATTCCTGCTATTTATACTGATTAATCGATTTTATTTCTGTCATTATTTGACACTTAGATTGATTTAGCGTAAAATCAACTTGTCAGGAGACTTTATTTTAAAATAGCACGTAAATGTTTTATCAAGACTAATGAGTAAAGGCTCAAATGCAATATAAATAATTACAATTAATAAATATTGTTTTGTGTTGCAAGAGTTCATCTGAGAAATTTATAAGACGTTACTTCTCGTCGCAAAAAAACCTACTTACATACAAAATTTTAATAACAAAAAAAGAGCCTTTATTTCAAGAAAACACAAAATACAAGAAACATTATAAAGCTCAAAATAAGGCGAAAACAATATATCTTCGGTAACCCCACAGTCATCTACATGGAAGCCTCGGGACAACGCAGGTGCGACTCTGTCACATAAATAGGACTACCTTCCACCCTTTTTAATATACCCTAGATTTGGTATAACACCCTGATATAGGGACTCAAAGAATATAAGGGGTTTTTCGCGCAATATAACTGTGACATACGAATACATTAATCAAAGTGCGAGGCTTCGCGAGGATTTTTCGCTTGATATTGTGTCCGTAACTTATGGTCTCCTGGTAGCTAATATCTTTGAGCGTACTAGTTTTTGGAGGCTGTCTCTGTTATTGATATGGTTGGAGATTATTTTTTTACTTTCGCATATTGAATTTTCACATAAAATATAACCTACGTTGCTCTTTTCTTATTTAAAAGATCTCTATTTAAGCTTCTCAGTAATTTTACGTTATTACGAGACAGACACAACAGTTCATTAGGTAGTACCTTAGTACAACAATGTTCGTCAAAAGCTTTCACATACTAACCATGACATCGTCCACGTAAGCCACGTAGACTTGTTATTAGCAATTCTGTGGTCCCAGTCGTGTCCACCCAAACCCATGTGCCTTGTGTCCTGCGCACCTTCTCATGTCCGTAAGTCAGTCCTAATAGATGATACGTGAGAAACCCTGTTTGTGCATAGTGATGTTACTGGCTACTGGGATTTGCCGGAAAGAGAGGAGTGTGTCGATGCGTATATTATGTGAAGGTTTTTTTTTAAATTTGATTTTGAGTTGAAGCTGTGGATTCTTTTAAGTACTTTGAAGTTTGAGTTTAGTTACGTTTGTGCTCATTGATTCTGTAGTTTTGAGGAGTATTCAAAATACGTCTCTAAGTAAATCTTGATCTTTACGACGAAAATTTTTGACTTGCCAAAATATTATTCAAATGCAAACATCAAAAAGTACACGAGCGCCCGTATTAAGTAACCTGAGTCCCGTGTCCAGCGAGATACACGTTATCTTAACGACCCCTCCCCCGGGGTTGGATACACCCCCGATACACCGGCCAGATATGGAACGGCCAATTTTGGTCAACTGTGTCTCCGTTACGACTCTTCTTGTTTTGATCTGTTGATAAGTCTCCAGTTTGTCTATGATTAGTTGTTCGAGATGAGATCGTTGGTAGTTTATGGTCATTAATTGCGATAACTGGTCGTGATATCTTAGTACCTGAGCCACTTCTCTAACAAACTCATTTGTGTGGCAAATTATTAAACTAAACTTTCTACTTTCTTTGTTTCAAACAATGGTCCCTCAGAGTTCCTGATTCTCCATTGGATTCAATTAAAAAAAATACTAACCTATTTGATCATTACATTTTTCTGATATCTCACTGTAGAACTACAATCATCACTTGATCTACCTTTTAGTTACTTAAACCCTTTAGTTACACTATGCTAAGCAAACCATTAGAACTATATCTTAAGTACAGACAACAAAAGCAGCAGTCGTATTATAAGTTAATTAATACTTTTAGTAACACGATATAGTAAGTGACGAGAGGGTGGCTGTTTGCAAGGGTAACGGGTTCGGTTCCCCGAATAGATTATCCGAGTTATAAGTGTACAGAGTTTGCTTAGGATACTTGACGTTTACGGGGTTTCGGATATTCAAGCCTTGCCTTTGGAGGGTAGGCAAACAAGTTTATGGATAAAGATAAGAAACGATAATTTGTATTTCGTTAGCTTATGTTTAGATATTATAAAATATAAACTTATGTACGGGTTGAAATGCATACAAAGGTTTATGTATGGATTCGATTCTTTCGAACTTCCCATTTTTACAAAGTGTCATCGCATTACATTAAATGTAAGTATTCAACATATCATCCATAAGCGAACACGCTTGACCATTTTTATTAACCCCATCAATCGCACAAATTCCATTTCGCAAAATTCAAATTTCTACAAAACGGATTTCGAAGACGCATTCCGTACATACATCTGTCCCTTTTCAACGTTTGATATAGAAGTATGTTTCTGTCCTCGTCGCTCACTCTATTTCCGGTAGTTCCTGCAACGTCCGCATTTAACGTCGCGGACTTAAAAAGTGGGTAGTTTTCGGAAATCTGCTCCGCGGATGGCCGGAAATGATTTCTGTCCGTTGGGGAGCGGGATGGATTTAGGTGGACAGACGTGACAATCGTGGGTAGATTAAAAAAATGCTTTACCCGTGGGGGATAGTCATAGGGTGTATCACTAGCTAGTATGACAATTTCTATCATGTCTTTTGAAACTGAATTTATGTCGATATATTTTTAACTTTATAGGCTGTGGCTGTATCTTGCCCATCACATTTCAAAATTCAAATTGTATCAACTAGCAAAACGTTTCAATATTCGCAAGCACTTGTTTCACCCAAATTCTCACTGGCCTTTAACCTTACAATACACAAACACAACCCCAGTCCAAAGAAATAAACATTTTTATAACTTAATTTGCTGTCCACCCGCGTCTGTCGCCTTAATATTAATAAATTCTCATTGGCTGGATTCGCTTGCAATTTGCCCTTGCCGTCCAAAAGTAAAACTTACGACGCACCCTTAGTCCTAAATAAGTGAGGGTGGGGCGAAAAAAAGGAAAATTCCGTAATATTTCCTTGGTCATTCGTTGCGACATATCGAAATTAGAGTTATAACTTTACGTACGGAGAATCTACATACAACATACTCATACGGAAACGATGTCATCAATATAAAAATAAGTAAAATGATTTGATAGTAACCATTTCAATGATCGACTTAAGAGAACCTGCTTGCAACATTCTAATTACACTTCCATATCGGTAGAATCTTATCTAGCATCAGATAAACATAGGAAGAGAATTCCTCTGCATGTCATAGCATCCTCAGAGATAAAATAAATATCAACAAACCACTCGATCCTTCAAAATCAGGCAAGCAACTTACGTCTAGGTAGGTCGTATCATGCAAGCATTTATCTTATAAATTTATCTAGGTTCATTCCGCCGCGGTGGTTCGCAAAGGCAACCCGAGCCTTCGGTAATACTACACCGCTAGACGCCTGGCTATACCCTGCGTTTTATGTGGCCTTAGTACATTATTATAATTGCTGTTATGTGGTTATTGAAAATTTCTATCATAAGCATCGCCTTGAGCTGCTTGCGTGATTTTTATGTGGCTTTCTTGTTAATTTCTTGCTGTGGTTAATTTGTATTTGTGTTGTGTTATCTTTCTATCTTCTTATAATATTGTGTCTGTCTACAATTCCTTAGTTTGTAGTGATTCTTGTCTTCCCTCATCAAATTAAACCATGTCTCTACAAGTAGCAATGCTTTGGCTTTTGGTTCTAAAAGATAACTACAGTATGTCAGCAAAATAACGGGTTACCAGATTACAGTGCGCTAGTGTATAGTTTATTCAGTTCCTTGTTTAATTTAATTTAAATTATCTCCATGTCTGGGAATTTCAAAGTTTCTGGGTTAACAATCAAGTGTCGTGTTTGAATAGTTCGCAATTGCATCTCACGAGCTCGCGGCCTCACCGCGTCGTGCAGAGAAACTGTTCATGTAAATTGTTCATACAACTGTTGTAACTTGTATTCAAATAATTTATAACAACAAGTACTCTCTGATCTTTGACTTATTGTTTTACTACATAGTTCTGAAGCTCTGTCATATGAATAAATTCAGAAGTCGTAAACATAATTTAGACTCAACAAACCATTAAAAGATACAAACAATCAAAATAACAATGTCATTACCCGATACGAAACGTAATAAATTACCAGGAGATCATAAGTACAAGCAACTGAGCGCACCCAAAAACAATATGGAGTGTTGTCGCGCGACGGGCGCCCTGTACCGGGATTATTACAGACTTATAATTATTTTTAGCCCCCCGAAAGGGCTTAAGGCAGCTGCGTAGGATTTGTACTAAGACTGGCGTTATTCAATATTATTTTCTTTCGGGAATTTCGTGGGGAAGCGTTCCAGGTGAGGCATTATGTGAGATTTGCAGCGTCTGCGAGGATTTGACGATTAGCGGATGATGTAAGCCCAAAGTTTGCGTTAACCTTACTGATTTTGATTAGAAACCCGACGGATTTGCTGATATTTATGCGGGATTCTACAGTTTTCATGTTCTGCAAGGAAATAAAAAGCTATCGCTGGAATAGCTATTATTTTTTACAAAAGCTAGCAATCTCTCGCAACAAACTAAACGCTATCCGACCAGAATCTATGAAATTCAAACGCGACCGTTATTACACGTACCGCGGGCAATTTTAAAATTCAAAACGCTCCCAGTCACGGACATTCGGATTGTTACCAATATCGCATGCACCGCACTGAATTTAAATTCACATACAATACTCACGACTCCGCGTTAGCCACCAGATCATTTCACTTCCCTTTTTGGTCGCGGAGCGCTCGCTACCGAATTAATTCAAACGCTTCATTCGATTCCATCGAGCCACTGTAACTGTGTAATCGCATATCAATCGTTCCATATTCGAACACTCGACCTTTGTGGTCAAGGATTCGAACGTGGGACAACCATTCATTTGTTTCCCGCCGGCGGCCGACCAATCAGCGGCGCGCGCTGCGCAGGTGGCGCGCTGTCACCGCGCGGCGTTCCATTTCCCGCAGCGCGTAATCGAATGAATATTACAAACGTCAAACTGACAGCTATGCAGTTTCACGCCCGATATATGGGTCGAATGCTCTTTTTACGCCGATTTCAAGTATTGTCTATGTGCGGTGGCGTTTCATCGCGCCCGTCACACGCGAATAGAAATTCGCGAACTTTAAAATGTGATCGCGCGAGTCGCGCCGCTGTTGACGCGTCCCGACCTACACCGGAACTGTTTTACAGGGAGCCCGTAATGAAAGCACTTAGCGCTAAGCGAAGCAATTATAAGTAATTTGGAGAGCGGTAATGGGCACGGACAAGCGATGCGCAAAAACGCGCCAAACGTTACGCGCTAAAAGCTCCCTAATTCGATTGTCGTACACTTTTTAAAGTTTGAGCTGACCGACGAAATGGCTCGAATTATTGAATATTCAAAAAGGATTTTCTTTTAGAAGCAGCGAGACACGGATATTTTAGGGAGCAGGCTAATTGTGAAGGCTCACCGAAGATTGTAATTAAAACTCGCTCTTGTAACTCAGCGGGAGCGTACGGAAAATTCGCGGAATTCATAGTCATAAAGAAAGTGGGATTGGAGTGGGCTCGCTCCGAATGAAACAGAAATACCGGGGCTCAGGCGACTTTGTGAGCGTCACCTGAACAGCGCTGAGCGTACCGAGCGCCTTCTTCGGCCCTGGTGATTTATGGCCGCGGATCCGGACCGGTAATGAAATTGCACCCTCTCTCCACCCCGCCCCCCGGCTACCCCCGCGCCGGTATCCATTCTAGAAATTACTACGCAACACTGAGTCGTGCACTTACGATTGTCTCGCCTCCCTGATATCCTGCTAGTCTTATGCTAATGTTTACTTTTTGTTCAAATTTCATCAATCAATTTAAGTCGGGGGCTGCAATCGGATGGCGACACTGATCTATGTAATTTGGAATGTCAGGAGAAGGATGAAATGAACTCAGATTTGGTTTTCTCAAGTCCTCTTAGACGATTTGATGTTAAAGCAGATAGAGAGTTGGTAGGCCATAATATGCTTAATGATTGCTTTCGTTAAAAATATCAATATCTAAACGATCCAAAAATCCTATTTCCTACAGCTAAAAAACCCGATGCACAAAAAGAGGAAAAAAGAGGCGAAAAAAAATACAAAAATACAACATAATTCCGGGCGCGGGAAATTGCGATTTACGCGGGAAAATGCCATAAAACACATACATAGAGGCATTGTTGGGTAACTTTTAAAAACGGATCACAATGGTGCATTGAGCGTGACGTAGCCACCGCGGCGCACCGCCGACGCTTTTCAATTAAAAATTCCCACCACCAATAAAATTTTCATTGGGCTACAAAGATTTCGTTAGTTACTGTTAGCAGGGAAATTGGGAAATGTGGCTAACTTTTCGGCTGGATCACCTGCCGTAGAGGAAAAAATTCCGAAGTCTTTGGTGATTTGAATGACTGTAGACTGTCAATGACTGTGAATGACTGAATACCACAGATCCTATGGACTTTACACTATATAGTAACTTAAAGAGGGACGGAAAAAGTGTAAAGAAAAACTATGGAAAACTTTAAAGCCTTCCTACTTTCTTACCCTATTTTAAATACAACTTCAATAGATACCTAAGTGTTCGTATATCTGAACTTATTTGGGAAGATCGAATCTAAAGGGTTGTCATCAAAAATTCTAAAGACGAAATAAGTGTTTTCAATACTGACCGTTAAGTGCTGAAACAGCCACGCCCTGAGGATGTTGGTGGCCACCTTGGGGAAGATGCCTCTTTTCTTCTGGTTCTTCTTGCCGTTGGTGTCATCATCTTCCTCTCCCGTGCCTTCCCCGGAGCCGATACTCGCGTTGCTCGCGTCTCCTGAAACGGTTACATAAGGTTAAATACTTGAAGTGCTATACTTAAATAATTGAAACTATGCTATATCCTTCCTTACGTTTTCGTCTATCTCCATACCAAATTCCATCTCAATAAGTCCAGTGGTTTAGCCGTGAGAGCGTAAAAGATAAACAGACACTCTCGCATTAGTAATGAGGTTGTCTTTGGCTCTACATTATCGTCCTTAATCCTAAGCATTAATTGTTTTAACTGTAGGCATATTATGCGAGCCAGAAATTACGCCAACAGCGACAGCCAATTTGATGGCATTTTCGATTGGATTACGAAACTAGGCTGCGCCGGTCAAATTGGCTAATGCATCTGGCACCAGTAGCGAGGGCTGTGCGTTATCTACCTGTGCAGTGGCGTGCTACGGTCAAAGGTCACGCCTAACTAATGGCTCTACCGTTTCCCTTACTTTAATTAATATATTCATTGATTTTCCAACTATCTTGCTCAACAACCGTATCTGAGTGTCGGAATTGTCATTTATAATTATTACTTCATTTAAATGCATGTAATGTTCTTATTTTATTTACAAGACGCAGTGCATAACAAATGACACGATAAAATAAATACTTGATGTAAATTAAAAACTTCATTATAACACTTCCTTTTATAGTGTTTTTTTATTCTCTAGTAATGAACGTTGCTTACGAATAACAGGAACACGTACAAACAAGACAAATTTCACATAATTATAACAACGTGTTAATCGGGTACCAGGCAGTTAGCGAGCGCAGGAGATGTCCCGTTCGTACACGAGAGCGTCTTATCAAACTGCGCCTGGCATATTAATTAGAAACGCCAACTTGTATTTATTTAATCACCTGACATACCGCCGATTCCTATCTCCCTAGTACCTACAGTTAATTAATTCTTACTGTGTTTCTTATATGCATTTTACGTCATGATCATTGATGATGATAACCGATGTTCTAGATGGGAATACTTAAATGAGATGTCTTGGTATAAGTCATATTCTTTATTAACTTGCAGAACAAGTTAAAATTACATTTTTGTATTAAAATTTGATCGGTAAAGATAGAATTCTTGAACAAATACATCAAACTTTTATAAAGAGTTGCGCTTCAAAAGAAAAGTGGCGCTTGCACTTTTCTTTCAGCTGCATAATACATGTGGATAATTTTGGATTCTGTAGAACAGGTACCAGGGAAGCAGCAGGCAACAGGATAAACAAATTAGCGTGCACTGAGCCGTATCAAATATTCATCGTAGCAGGAACAAATCGAATCAGTAGGTAGCGGGGTGTGAGCGTCTTATTTCCGTGCTCTTGTTGCTTTGTACACCGTTAATAATAAAAAGGCGAATTCGCTGTTCGCACAAATTTCCATTCTTCGCTTCACACCTTCCTTCAATGTAAGCGTTTTTAAACAATGTTACAACACCTCTATATCATTCGTTGAAATAGTGTTGCGCGCTGCCGCCGTAGGTTTTATCGATAAAAATGGATGTCGTCGGAACGCAGCGCGACGGCAACTGTATCGAGTGTGCGTATCTCATTCGACCGGTGGCATGCACATTGTGATGGTAATAGGGGCAAAGTAATAAAATTACTCTTAGGCCATTACCCGTCGCCCCTCGATGTTGCGTGGCCACCCCAGCGCGATATAGGGTGTAGAAGACACAATAAAACGCTTCCAGTTTGACAAAAACAACGGGATTATTGTCTGTGTAATTGTTTTATACGTGTACCGAGATTTATTTTGTTAAAATTACGTTTTAAAAGTTAGCCTGTCCGTGGTCATTTATTGGGAAAACTTTTTTTAACCACTGATATATATTTTTTTGGTTTTGTTGATTCATGTGTATTACCTGTCGAAATTGACATGTCAGTTGTGTGAAATTGAATTTCAGTTACGTCACAGAAATAGTTGGTTAAAAATATTCTCGTAATTACTCATCCTGTATAAGTTTGAGCGTGCCAAATCAGAGTGCAGTTGCATGATGCAGTATTGTAATCCCCTAATTCATCTTAGCGACGCACACAAACGCGCGTACCCTAATGTTTCTAATACACCCCCAAATGGACGAGCGCAAACATAAACAGATATGCGTGCGAAAAGTCAAGAGAGCAGCTTTTATTGAGTTCCATTTTATCGAATTAAAAATTGCTTTTAAATATTAGTAGTTGTATAGAACATTTTCACAAGTGTTTTGTGTGTATAAATAGATGATCGGACTATAGTCACAATTTGTTAGGTTTCTATTGTTATAAGTAGCAAATATTTCCCAAACATTACTGTGCGTAATAAGTGAACCAATCGTCTCATCTCATAAATCGCGGTAAATGGTATTGCCAATCCCGCGTCCTAAGTAGCAACGTTAAAATTCATAGATCTCATACTAATCAAGCCATATCGACTCCAATCCAATCAATAAAAACGGATTCCCCCATCACTTTATGCTTCCCTAGTATTTGAGATAGACACATAAAATATCATCCTCGTATATTTTAACTAATTTTCAAAGAAATCGTAAAATAAAAGATCTGTTACCAAGATTCCTTATTATCCGTTTTATAGTCCACACTTCATATTGGTTATGGATAGATTTTTATAGGTTTTTTACTTTCCATAGCTAAAAGTTATCGTGGTCACTCTAATTTTTATGTGATGATACACCTTAACTGCATTTGGAGGTAATTTTAGTACTTCATAAAACGGTTTTTAGGATAAAATTTTACGGTTGCATCAATAATGTATAATCTTTTTATTTGATTGAAAAATTTTGATGGACAAAGGTAGATTTTATTTTTATTGTTATCACTTTATACGACAAATATTTCAGTGAAATATCAGGTACAACTACCAAATATTTTCGGGTTTTCACAAAGCTTTCAACCAACATGTCCTGAAAAACTTTAGCTGCAATTCCATAGTAAAAACCATTTGGTCCGCTCCCATCGGGCGTAACAAGTGAAACTGCTCATTAGTACTAATCCTCCCATGGTGTGGTGTTTGCTCCCATGGTGTTTGTAAGCCGATTGGCGCAACCCGACACCGAATCCGCGACCCTACGGCTAGGGCACGCGCCTCTGTGGTTGGGCTTGCATTTGTGTTATGAAAAATAGTGAGAAGTGTTTTTCTGGTGTGTCTATGGGAGTGGTGAGACCACAGGCTTGTGTTAATTGCTGTGGTTTTTCTAGATGGAATAGATGAGGCTGAAATAATGAGTGACAGAGATGCTGTGTTTAGATAAGCTATAATAGATGATAATAATGCATAGAATTCAGGGAGAAGTGAAAATCTCTCAAATTCTTCAAATTAGAGTTTAATAAACAGCAAAATGTAAGGTATTGCTTATTGCAAACTGCTGGGTTTTCAAAAGGTTTACCTAAACAGAAGCTGTTTTTACGGTTAACTTCGCAAGTGCGTTTTTCTGAAGTGGTAAAACTTTGGAAGGTAAATAACAATTTTGATGATCTCTAACTTCATTGCATCGATTCCTTTTGCCACTATATTTCTAAGTTACAATACCTAGCTATAACGTGTAAGATTTTTAACGCAGAAACTTGATACCCTGATAATAATCTTGGGATAAATAGAGACATGTTTTTCGCCTACGACTCTTAAGTAACGGGTTTTTAACTTAACGTGACCTAGAAGATGCGTGGGAGGACAGATTATATTTCAAAGTTTTTTTTGGTCTTTTCCGGTACCGATTGGAAGTACTTAGACGACATGGTTTGATAGAAAATATTTATTTGAAAATAAGTGTACCTACTACCTACTTATTTGTAGCTGTTTAACTGCCAGATTTTTGGTTAGGGATGAGGATCAACTTTTTGATGCGTTTAACTGTTTCAAACATTTATTTACACTTTTAGCACAATGTACAATGGCGGTCTTAACGTCTTAGCCGTTATCTACTAGTCTACCTTTGGGACGTGGTGAAATAAGATCTGTGTTCTATAATCGTATATTTTTTCTAAGAGAGGTATATTTTTTTATTTCTGGTCACCTAAAATGTTGAACGAATTTCCAAAAAAAATATGGGTAGGAACATGAAAACCTGACCATAACGATTCAGTCTGTCTGCTCATCATTAGACGAGCACAAAGCGACGTCGAGTCCTGTCGCTGACACTCCTAGGAGATTTATCGAGTTACCGACATTAGTGCAGGGCGCAAATGAGTGCAGGGACTATCGAGTTGCGCCAATCAAATGAAAGCACGCGCTTGGTAGGGATGGGGCGCGTGGGAAATGTCGATATGAGAATATAAATTTTTGATGAATGAAATAATGTGTAAGTTCTGAAAATTAAACAGATTTTTAAACGGATTCAACCGTAGCTGACTATAGGAACCTAAGTTTTGTTAAATTACTTATACAGATGAACCTTTAATTTTTTGATAATGTGCTTGACATATGGCCCATGAAAGAATATAAATTAAGCACAATCAGCAGAAAAAGGTTGAAAGGTAAATTATAGCAAGCATTTGCTTGGCATTTACTCGACAATTCTCCACTCAGCTCTAAAAACATCGACACCAAAATTCATCGACTACGCCACCACTAGAGGGCGACAACCGCGGTGTCGTAATACGTTCACCGATTTGATGGATTGGCTTCTTTGCAGTCCCTCCTATTTGCAAACACCCTTATCTGAGCCATACGGGGGCTGGGGGTGGACTGAGACCCGGGGGCTAATTAAAATTGGCACTCTCTTACCCATGCACTTAACCACACCCTTATAGCTTAGAACATAAGGTTCAAATTTGCGTGTGATGACTGTTAAGTGTAAGTTGGTCGTCATTGCATCAGGATCAGATGGATGTGGGAATGCAATATTTGAAATTGGAATTTATTTTAATAAGATTGATTGGAGATTTTGCGTGACATCACTAATGTGTTGATTGTGTGTTTGGGAATGTTTTGAGAAAGGGTAGATTGTAATTAGTTGAATTTTAGGTAAAAATAAATGAACTGCCACCTACTAAATTGCCACACTTTTATATTATGTTTATCACCTACCAACTTATTTTAATAATTTCTTAGTACATATAATATTTCAGTACATTTTAACAATGCTGCAATGTTAAAAATAACTTCTTAACTTTCTTAGTTTTACTTGAAATAAATGTTTATGTTTTAATTCTCTCACATTATATTTTATTTAGTTCATAAAAAATTATAAATAAGAAAAAAAAACAAAACAAAATCAAAACACAAATTGACGACACAACTAAAAACGCGACGATCAACCCTCGAACGCCCGCGTTTGAAAACGCAGCGTACGCTTAATTACCGCGAAACGAAACGCACCGAGTCAGCTCTGCTCTGATGACTGCGCTGTCTTATTGTACTATAATCAGCTTCGTTATTCTGCGCTGATGGCTTTGCGTGACTATTATGAAGATAGCTACGCAAATTTTTGTCGTACTGACTGAAAATTTTGAGGTATGTCGTGAAATTTTGTATCTAAAGAGTGTGTGTATAATTTATGTAATGAGAGTACGAGGCAGGCGTTTTATGAAAGGTTTAATTATAAAAGGTGTAAAAATCGAGTTTTAAACATTATTGCGTATTTCATTTTATTTTACTACGTTAAAACGTGTTGAAACCAATAACAATATACTTTCTCTCTGAAAGTTGAGTAAAGTGCAAACGATTATCAAAATATATTTAAACTTTTAAAGGAATATTAAAAAGTGAGTGTTGCGGTACATCGTTGCGTAGGTATTATTTTAATGGAATTTCGTAAATAAATATCGCATTTACAAGAATACCAATAATCGTAAAAGGCTTTAAAACGTCAAATTGTTACGCATAAAAGCTCTCATAACGATATCAGGCGGACAAAAAAATGTTTTTACGATTCAAAGTTAACCCTTACAATGGCGCGGATCACGTCTCCGCGATTACGCAGCATTGAAAATTAGTTTAATATCTCAAATTGACGATTCCGCCCGGAACGGCCAATTAAGAGGGAATAACACTTGGAATTATCCTCCTGATAGCCAAGTTATGGGGTGCCTTTATGGACCATTAAGTGCGCCGTAACTCGGGAGACGATTCACGAATATTTTGTACACACTAAATGTTTGAATTTACAACGATTCGCGTCTAGCGTTTACGATATTACCGCCGCTTGTCTAGTTGTAAAACTCCGCTCGCCGCTTGTGGGTTACAAGTTGTTCAAGCTTAATGGCGCGGTTTATGTTACAGTTATTATATTACATTTAAACGAACGAGTTTTACTGTCACATCCAGCATAGATTAGCTCAATTAACTGCGATAACTTAATAAAAACTTGTGAAGAACAAATGAAGCGGCCAGTTGATGAGTTCAAGTTAATATTCTTGGTGTTACCCTAAGTTATAACCGCACGTATTAAAGGATTAATACAGTAAACAGCAGCGCGTCGGGTGCGGGGGACTGACGCCGCGGCGCCCCAAAACGCGTAACGGCCGTTCATTCGCGCATTGATTTCAATTTGAATTTTAATTGCGGAATATTATACAAAATTACATTGCTTAATATTCACCCCGGGGCGGCGATTTTTGCATATTTTTAACCCTGTGTAGAGTCGTTTTGGTGCGGGTGGGTGCTGATAAAAATCGCATATATTAACTAAGAGAGGGCCGGATTTTGAGCGCAGATAGTCGGGCGGTTTTCATTAAAGCCGATACGAGCGAGATAGGTGTCGTATTTTATTGCTTATCCTCGGCTCGGACCGTTCTGTAACGTCTTAAAATTCTACTTAAAAGATTGTGCTTTTGAGATTTTCGAGACATGTTTATGTTACTTCCGACGGTTCTCTTGATTTGGTAATGTATTTTTGCAGAGGATTATCTTTATCTGGTGTCTGTCAAATTTATTTGTGACCTTTAAAGAAATTCGAACCAATCAGAACATTGAAATTCTCCATCCATTCTCTTAATACAAACCAAGACTCCCATATTTTATGCTCACATTCCACAAAGTTTAGCTAACTAATCACTCATTGCTATTCACCATAACAAAACCATAAACTCCAATTTTCCAGTCGCGCGACTTTTAATCGAGTCGCAACATTTGACGACAAAATATGCATTGGGTTTTTAAGTCAGATCAGTGCATACTTAAACAGGGTTAAACGCATAAGGGTTGATCGCATTTGACGTGCTAATGCGATTTAGATGCACAACTTTATTAATATGGTAATAAATTGAGTTCATATTTCGTGAAACAGATGCGCTTCTTCAACACGGATTTTGAGTGATTTTATTTGAATATGAATTTAGTGATGTCGTGTTTAATATTCAGAGATTTAAAGACTCCACATGATTCAACTTTATTTTGAGGCTTACAAAGTCAGTCCCGTGCTTACAGAGGACTGGACTTACGAACACCATAAATAAAATACATTGCACATTCAAACAAGAAATACCATACCTTATAATCCACAAGCACATTAATACGCAAAACATTTAAGAGCCACACAACACGACTAAACGGAACGCACAACAGACATTTGCAAATTGCAACGCAAAAAAGCGCAAAAACCAAAATGATGGTTATCTAAAAACCTTACGAATACTTCAACGGGAGGCTAATTGCGAGACTCATCCCGCAATTGATATTTTTTAACAAAAAAGTAACTAATAAACGTAGGTACGTATCTTCGTTTCATCGCAAGAACTCAGGCCCGTGGGATTGACTATCAGGCCAGTGGACTGAGGAGTTAAGCACGTCAGAAATGTGTATCAACTATCGGCCAATCAGATAGTTGAAAAGAGAATATTTTCTGGAATGTCGTGTCGTGTTCTGTGAGACTGTAGATGTTATTTCTGTTTGTGATTTCATGCGTCACACGTGTTAAATGCTTTGTGTTCAGTTTTGATCGAACAATGAGAGATAAGCGTCAATTATATTTAAACAAATGAGTCATTTTACAAATATGTTCCACGCTTAACATCATCAATATACAAGAAAGCATAAAATTAAAGTTATTTGAATATGAACCATCAGCTAATAAGAAAGTTCGATAGGAAACGACGAACCACAACTCGATTATGCTAATCCAACAAATATCGATAACGCATTACACGAAAACACATAATTTTATAACATTTAAAACGTCTTTATTTACGCAGCACATTAACTAAAGCTATTTCCAATCAAATCAAGGGGGCATAAATCTGTTGAGTACCGGTGGACTGACGATAAAAACTGACACGGCTGCGGGGGGTTAAACGCTCTCAGTAGGTATCCACTGATTGGCGATTCCAGGGCTGGTGGAGTTAACTTGAATTTCCTTTTTATTGTGTTTTTATTGAGCACCTATCTGTTTTATGTGCCCCGGGAAGAGGTCTAAGCGAATTTTGATAGAAGATGTATCATTAACTGCTTTTGTACCTTTTATGAGGCCGTTTTATGGTATTTGAGGCGTGGATCTCGGATTTAATATTTGTTTTGAGAGATAGATGGGGAAACAAAAGTTTAGAGAAAGAGCATTAAGCATTATTAAAATATTTAGAAAAGAATACTTCTATCAAAGTCACAGTGGACACTGTTCTTTTTTTTTCACATTCCACAGAGCCTCTGAGAAAAAAATACAACTAGCTTTGAACTCTAGCCCTAGTTATTATAGGTTATATTGCATTTGTTTATAAACCCTAGCTTAGACTATGTTGTAGGCGGGCCTACTAAGTTACTCGAACTAAGACAATCTACTTTCTTGAACGCCCTGCTTGAAGCTTTACTTTACTTATCTATTGTAAATATTAATAGACACGTAACATAAACTGAATATACAGCATAAAACTTGTTATTTTAAACGCAACAAAAGGCAAAAGTCGCCTACACGACCGGTCGGTACTAGGATAGCATACACTCGCAGCATTTATCCAAGGAGCGCCGTGTGAGGCCGGTCATACGCCGTATTTATGAACACCGTCCGTTCATGATCCCCTGGTAACGTTACACCGCCGTGTTGGTGATTAATATAAGGTTTTTTTGGTTAACAATGGTTACCGAAGGAAGATCGGTGTTTCTTGGGCTCAGGATTTAAATGGTTTAATGTTGTGGTTAGAATGGCATGTATTTCTAATTAAAAAGATGCTATCAATGTGAAAGAAATGAGCTCATTAATTTTACTTAGTAAGTTTACTTTGTAGTAATGCTTAATTAACTTTGTGCTTAGTCAAGTGAAGACAGTAGACCGGCTGTACAATCGATCATAGGTGCTTACTTTAAGTAAGACGCCACGACAGTACGTACACTGTATAAGAAATAGAACTTAGGAGTATATGAAGATAGTCTCAAAAAAAGTACTTAAACCCTTTAAAGTAATTCAACTTCAAAAATAATCCAGTACCCACGGTTTCATTGAAACCTGTCACCAGATCTCCGACTAACCTTCATACCCTTCGAGATCACAACACGTAAAATAATACCTAAAAGAACAAAAAACGTGTATTTATCAAAAAGCTTGCGGTGTCATCGTCCGGTCTTGATCACTCGATACTTGCGCCGGCGCAAGAATTGATACCATCGCGTACACCGCAAAATAAAATGCATCCAATCACAGGTGATCTTTAAAAACGTCAAATTGAATGTTTTGGTGCCATTAATATTTTTTTATGGTGATGATTCTTGGTATGGGGGTAATTAAAGAAATTCAAATGGTTAATGAGATAAATATGCACATATTATGTAGGTATAACTAATGATGTATAGCTAATGAATTTGTTTCTTTATTTGAACGCGCTAATCTTAAAAATTATGGTTTTGATTTGAAAAAATCTTTCGGTGTTAGATAGCCCACTTATCGAGGAAGACTTTAGGTTACTTTTTATCCAAATACGTGAAGTAGTTTCCACGGGATACGACTGAAACCGCTGGCGAAACCCAGTGAGCTCATAGAATAGATGAATGTTACGCGTATCTTCGATTTATTTATTCCAACTTAAAGAAATGAGAGCAAGTCACTTCCCACGGTGCATGTCACCGAATTTCAATAGTATCCAAACACCCAAAAAACCTATTAATATTCTACCAACACGTTCTAAACAATTCAATTACTGTTGCTTACCCCCATTCGGCGTAAGATCTAGACTGCCTAGCTTTCAGTCTGAGTTCCGTCTGACGGTGTAGAATGCTAAATACTGAACTAATTGTTATTTGAATCTAAACGTGAACTGAATAGCAGTGCTGGCCATCTGAATACATACGAGGTCTGAAAGACCCCATACGTCTTATTTATAAGGCCTCGTGATTGTATTTGAAATTAGTCTTGTATATATTTATAGTAATGTAGTGGTATTATTTATAGAAGATTTTTTAAGAAGTACAGGAGATGTAAATTGTTCAAATGTACTTGCAGGAAGACTTAGTAAAGAGTATTAATATTGGTGGTGGACTTTAGAGGCAACATAGAGAGTAGTCTTAAGGCAACCCGCATGTGCTGAGGAAATAAATATGGTCTTAATCCTTCGCCAAATGATACTGTAATACTAGAAGTTAAGAAGGAAACTATTTACGAGGACTAATGTGGAAACGGGCATAATCGAAGATGATACGGAAATAAATGGTATTGAAGATACGCAGGCAGAAGTGTGACTGAAACATTCAAATCGAAACAACAGGTATAAAGACACAAAATCGCAACTATTTGGCCGGCACCGAGTAGTGACGGGTGCAACTGTCACCACGCATCACGCATCAAATTGTAATCTACGCGCATTGCACCGTCTAATTGAGGGACGCACCGGCCCCGTAAACCCGTACTCTTTACGACGTGTCGGCTAGCCGCGATACGCACCGAATAAATCAGACGCCGCGCAAATATTACTGTCAGTCGTCCTCGCGTCATAAACCGAGCCATACGAGTCTAAAATAAACCCAGTCGCTTGCAGTTTTCGCAAATAATCCAACGGATTAAACTGCGATTGATGTGCGTTTTTGGTCGCGCGTCTTGCGTATATAAATAAACTTATATGGACGTCGTAATAAGACGTTGACGTTCGCCAAATAGTAATTGGTCTCGGCTCAAGGGAACATGTTTACTAAGCTAGTTAATTAAGATGCTTCTATTATTTAGCTTCGTACGAAAGCATTTGTAATGCATTTTACGGCCCTATTTTTTATGCGACTAAGCTTTGCGTACACTTTTTTAAAAGACGATCTCCTTTTGTTTTATTGTGCCCTGGTACTGACATGTCGTTATAGGTTAAATATATTGTTTCTAATAAGGATAATCGCATGAATTTTATTTATGATGACGTTTAATTAACTTGTTAATGGAGTGGCAGTAAATCATTATTTTAATTGTTGAAGTTTTATTCGTGTTCTCATGCGAGCTAGATCTGTATTTTAGTCAGTCTTCTTAACACCTTGGCTAACCAAAAACAAAAGAACCAGAAATAGTTCTGACGGAAGTGTTAAAATATCCAAAGAAATAATCAACACCCATTTTTAATTAAATAAAAAAGCGAAATGTGGCATCCGCCGCGTCCATCTCAGTCACACAGGCATTCCTTTTTCAAAATCTATTCTAAAAAGAATTCAATTTACGAATACCATATTCGAAAAATGTGCACTCATTAAATGAAATGTCATTTTGAAACCGAAAACTAAATCAGTATTTATTTTTAAATCGCTATAAAATGTTCAGTTGGCATTCTCGATAGTAAAACTGAACTAAAATTTTAAGTGCAGATCACTCAGGTGAATATTATTATTTTAAGCTCGTTAATGAACACTATAATCTTAATTGTTATTGTCCAATAAGTTATGCCAATCGTTACTAAAAAATCTAAGGTGTAAAACCTTCATAGTGATTCAAATAAAATGGTCTGCAATCAATTAATGCCAACTGTTAGATGGATCGTAAACAAATATTTAATCGTTGTTTCAATCAAACTAAATATAGCTGATTTATATCGAAGACAAACTTGCTGTAGCTGGTTAAACTGGCTAAAATTTAGACTATCTGTGGACCTCATTAGTCATCTATATCTGTTAAAACATTTAGACATTATTAAAATTTTATTTAAAGCTTAATATTTGAATATTTCCTAAATAAATCGTTGGTATTTCCAACAGAAAACAACAATAACGGTAAACATTAAATATGTGAGAATAGTCGAAACATTTATTTAGTATCGACAAACAGTCGTACAGATGTACCGAGTGTTGCCACTCGACTTGAATTTATTTTGTTCCATCAGTGTGGACGCTGGCCGTCATTAATACGGCGCAGTGATCGGCCCGCCTTTTGTTCTAATTTTATTGAGTGCTAAACGACGCCGTGCAAATGTCGCGACGCCTCCTTAAAATGTAAATTTATGCGGAATCCCAGTGATTTATGCGACCCCTCTAATGATCTACAAACTTCTTTGAAATCTCAAACTGACAATGTTCACACACCTATCTCTTTATAATCTTGACGCACTTAAAATGTTATTTATTTAACGTTAGCTAGAAACGGCGTTCGCGGAAACTTGTACTTGTTTTTAGGTTAGAAAGTTAATTTTGTTACTGAAAGCGGCTATCTGTTACCATGTTAGGTCTCAAGTTGACACCCGTAATTTCGGCGTATCTCTCTTTCGTGGGAATTATTCCTGTATAAGTACGAATTTCTAGAAAACGTTGCATCATGCAAACGAAATTAGACGCTGATGGAAATACTGTACAGTTTTATTTTAAGCTTAATTACACATACACGTCTTCATAAAACACGTTTAATTAATCTTGTTGTTTTTCATAGGTTTCCTAAAATTCGAAAGAGTGAAAAGTAATGTATTCATATTTAGCTAGTTTCCTCCTAGCATAAGTACCAGGGCGGCATAAACAGTAACAATATGTAAACAATAACATAAACAGGGCGAGTCCACCTGCCTCATACGAAAGTACTAGGTGTGCATACATATTGAAGAGATGGCGGGCGCGCGTTTACATACGATGTTCAATTACGAACCCGGAATATGGCATGCATTATAACCGCTATATTGTTATGCTCTCTGGGTGAACCGTCTGATTGTTTCCGTGGTCGAGATGAGGCCGAGGAAGATTTCTTTGCATGTGGGAGTGACACACACATGCCGCTTCTTATTAAAAAAGCTTATGTAAGTAGGAATAAATATAATTTGATTTTCATATTCGGAATCTATAATGTAAGTAAAATAATTGAAATACAGGCTTTTCTTAAATGAAAATCGCTCTATTTATTATAATAACCCCACTAAATATACTAGGCAATCATAAATCGTAAAGAGATAGTGAATAGTCCCTGAAATTACTTAATGTTGCCAAGTAATAAGCAATAATTTCCTCTCGGGGTAATAGTTTAGCGACAGCGCCATCTCTCGGCGAGTAGCGGTAAGCGTCGATAAATCGATGGTAAAATAATTATTCCTTCCATAGCTGCAATGCTGGTTGGAAATACACCACCTAAGGCTATGTAATTTTGAATACGAGTAATATGTTTGGTAATTATTTATTTCTATGTGTGTGTAGAAACTTGCGTGTAGTGGTGTAAATAATGTTTTTGATAATAACGTTGTAGTCAGCCGTTTATTCAGAACTTGGCAGTTTTCGAGTGTTTATGTATTACAGGTGTACAATTTGCAGTAAATGCTACAAGAATAGATAGCCCATTTTCTGTTTATCTATGGAATTTGAGGTCATGTGGATGTCATGAAAATCAGGAATGTTGTATCCAAACTAATATTACCTTCATTTACGAGGTACTAAAATGTCTGACAGCATACGGTACCCATAGAGTAAACGGTAAAAATTCAGAACCGATTTGGATAAAATTTTGTAAGTATATTTTTTGAAGGGCTATCTTTTATCCTGATATTTTTCTCAGGTTTACAATAGGACTGTTCGTTCATGTTTAATAACTAAGTACTATATAAAGATATTTTTGCCAAATACTTACCTACTCTCTACTTTCTTTCACCTAAGCTAAAAATTGAAATGAAAAACAGCTATTTTCTTAGCGACAACGGGTTGCGGTTTGGTTCCCGACCGCGGACATTACGGCTAGTACTTGTTACCTCTCTTTTTATTGTGCGTTTGTCACTTTTCAAAGTTTTTTTGTTTGTTTTTGATGTTAACTAGTTGCGTGCTGCGGCTGTGGTTTAGCATAATGTTCAGGTTTGAACTAAAAAGTGATAAATGTGGACCTTGGTTAGAAGGTTTAATTCTTTGTTTGAAGGTAACTGGGTGTTTGTTTAACTTTTTTTGATGATATTATAGCTTATAGAGCAAAATCAGATTCATCTGTTTTAGAGCTATGTTGTCACAGAAACACATATCGGTCAAACTTATGTAGGTTCTATGGGGAGTAAAAAATATATATCTACTCACTAACTATTAATTAAATGTTTCTTTTTAAAGCCTTTTATATCTAGAGTTTTTAACATATGAACTTGTACCTATTCACTATAACCTAATAAAGTACACATAATTACAGCTAGGACGTGGCAAATCCATAAATACCCACGTTAGGTATTGATTAAATAGTTACAGCGACCACGTACAGGTAATCTGCGTGATTATTTCAAATCACCGACACATTACATTAAGCGTAATCTCCAGTAATGGCGGCCGGTGTTGCCAGCCGCCGGCACTCCCGCCCAATTGTGGGAAAATAACAAGCCTAAGACACCAACCCGAAATCAGACAACATTTTAATATTCATGGATTTATCTACCGTTTGAATTATAAATATACCTACGTGACATTTAAAAATGACAGCCGCATGAATCGGATAAACATCGATTTCCCATGAGAAGATGACATTATTCACACATTTATACAATTATTTACTTAAAACCCTTTAGTATTTTTATCGGAGTCGCGAGCTCCGCGGACAGAATGGATATTGACAGCGAGGCGGGAAAGCGCGAAGGCGGCCATGACACTTTTTTCTTTTTAATTCGAAGTGTCACAGAGTGCGCTTTATGACAGTGTCAATATTTTATTATTTATTTTTTTAATCCGTATACTCGAATTACTCAGGAAAGATGAGCATAGCAAGCAATTATAAAATCTTTATTTTTATTAAGTATCTGCTTTCACAATCGCATTCTTGATTACCTACCCGTATGGCATGATCCTTAAATTATATTATTCATATTATTTTATTTATCAGAGTCTTTATACGGATTACGTCTCGATCCAAGTTACGCGTTCCGACTTTTACAAAAAAATAATATAATAAACATGACCGTAGCGAAAAAGCAATAAGACGCACGTCAGAAATAACTTGAATTACAATTTTAATCTTGTCAAATCCGAGTTTTTATTGTGATCGGGCGGTCCGCGTACGGTGGACATAATTTTCGTTTTCAAAGTTTATTTAATAAGGAGTTCTCGCTATAAGAAATCATATTAAAGTCGCCCGCGCCCCGGTGAGGGTTGGGGACCTCGTATAAATTCGCGATTTTTATATCCAACTCATTATTATTTTTGAACGTTCGAAACGGCCGCTTATGAATAAAAAGTAGACTTTATTTGATGCAAAAATATTGTGAACCAACAAAAAGTAATCGTTGAGTGAGTTCGGCGCGTGTCGGCCGCTGGCTGGCCTTTATCGATATACTATCATATAATAAGCAAACACGCCGCAGCAGCGTCCGTCACTCGACAAAACTGCAATAAAAACAATCACATTATCTCTGTACCGTCTCGGTCGGAATTAAAGATCAGTTAACTCGCTAGACGAGATAAAAATGGCTACTGGAGATTTCAAAAAATCATCTCAATCATTCGAGAATATGAACAGCATTCCTGGCATAGTGTATCTATTATAAAACGCCTGTTTTCCATCATAAACTTTTTTGACGGAACGTTTATTTTAAGTAGATGGGTATTTTTATCAAATTACTATAATTTTGGTCAAACAAAACTACGAGCTGTCAGAATTGACGTCGGTAAATCATCGACTTGACCCTTTTTTGTTACCTACTTTAATAATTTCGTTAAGGGCTTTTTAAACGAGCCGCATATTTGGAATAGCTGCCGGTACTTTATGGTCGGGATCATTTGTATAGGAATTTAAATGGGATCGCTTTAAAATTGGATTACAATAAAAATCAAGAAATGCCCTGAGAATTATTTGAACTATTCGAACATCTGGACAATGCGTACGGAATTAAAGAGGACGGTAAAAACTTTACTAAAATAAACTCTATTGTGTTTGAGTCACAATGCGAGCTAATGAGTGAGCATCAATCGTCCGAACTTGAAGGAAAACAAACATAATTAAATCAAGATAGTAGATATAAAGCGGAAACTATTAGATACAGCCCCGGCGGAGTCGCCGATAGCGCTCACCAGATTCATACAATATATCTCATTATTCATATCTCAACAAAGAGGGGCATAAATTACGCGGCCCGAAAATATCTAAATCCTAATCCATTCGCCTCGCTTGTCCCCGACTGAATCCGATTTTAAAATATTTATGAAAAGGCTACAAAAAAGTAGAAAAAAACACGAGTCCAGAGACAGAATTAAAAATAATAAAAAAAATACATAAGCCCCGAGAGCGAACGTCGGAAAAAAGTTAAAATGATTGTAGGGCATCTCGATGTGGCGTTGTTTTTTTCTGGACGTATCCCCGTTTCATTAGATTCGTTTCAATTCTGTTGGGATTAGTCGGAGAAAGGTCTCTTAAGGATAAAATGCGATGTCCGTTGATTTATAAAGATCCTCTCTTTCGGGCGATGGGACATAATTAATTGTTGTTCGTGATCTATCGCCGTGTTTTTGTGGAGCAGGTGATCCTAGTGGAACCGAACGGAGAGGAGTGCTGTGAGAGCGCCTGAGCGGGTCGGCCGGGAGGCTGCGAGGGCGCGCCGTCCACGTGCTCGCAGCTCTGCTAGTGACAGCTCCCGAAATTAGTCACGTGGCCGCTAATAGCCCCACGGCCGGGGGTGGCGTGCACTCGCCGTTTTTTTCCGGCTCTCGTACGGTTGTTTACAACAGTTGGTGGCTATCGATCCGCCCGCCCGGATATAGACGTAAATACGGCGTTATTCATCGAATGAAGGCCCGTTTTGTTTGCACACCGCCCCCGGTTTTGTCGTCTCGGCTGTTTTTCATCGATTTTCCACCGGACCTACGTGGCCGGTAACGTACACCGGGCCGTCCGTGTGTGTGGCAGCATGGCTCCGCTCGGAGCGAGGGTATTATGTATTATCTCCGAAAAGGTTCTCGATGCGCTTTTACGTGTAATCGGTGGTGGTATCGGCGGGGCCTCATCTCGGTGCGCCCGCAGGCCGGGGCGCGTGTGTGCGAGGCGCGCGCCTGTGTGCGTCCGGCTCTCGGGGCACACTGCTCGATTAGCGCGGCCGGCACCGCCACGCCGCCTGATTGGGCCATCCATCACCGCCGCCGCCCGCGCGCGCGCCCTCCACCCTGCGGCCCTCCGCGGCGCGAAGCCGGCCTCGCCCGCCTCGCGACTCTCGACCCTCGACCCCCATGCCGAGGGTCCGGTTTGCGGCGGCAGGTCGGGCCGGCTCCACCGACGCGTTAATGCCGCGACGCGCGCAACAGAGATCGAGGCGTATTTTTAAGACGGATACTTAGTGCGTTACATTATTATACTTTTGTTTTTTTTTGGTCGCGGGCGTGTAACCCACACGGTCCGTGTTTTCATATGGCGGCCGGGTCGACGCACCGCTCCGGTTATGATACCGAATGCCTTTAGATTTTTGATTGAGGTTTTATTTTATTTGGCGCGACGTTCGCCCCGATTACGTTTCTCGTATTCGTTTACCGCTCGGCCAGTTTTTGTTTCGACGAGTTTCATTGTTCGTAACGAGATCGATTTTAACGATAAGCCATCGCTTTTAATGAAGACGTGGGTGTGCTTGGTTTTACTGAATCGCACTTTTAAGATCAAGGCTACCTATCGGCAATCATTGACACTTCCTCACTTGGGTTTGTCGAACTCAAGCTTTCTATAGTTCAGAACGTCATGCGTCAGTCAGCGAATAGACACGGCACAATGTAAACATGGAGACAGAGGAATATTTTAAAAAGGTGATGCCTACTTTAAATGATAAAATAGCAAAGAAGCAGAGAGTCGCGGGCATGGTCGCAGGTCGCCCACTCAAACGTACAAATTGCAGTGTCACGCGTGAGACCACCGGACCGCGACACACGACAACTCTCAAAAGAATTAAGATAAACTCACAAATTCGTACGCAGCGATTAATAGTCGCGGCGACGAGACACCGCAATCGTCACTTTACAAACTAAAGGCAATTTTTCAATGCTACACAACGAGATATCAGCTAAATGGATAGTCATTATTAATATTACCCATTTTACGATGCTTTTACGATGCCACGATGTTCCCGCTCGCTTTACTTCCGTAAACTTAGCGTTTATTGAGTTAACATGTTATGGCGACATCGCTTTATGACGATAGACATGAATAGTTTAATAAAAATCCTCGAATTTGGGAGTGCCAATAAAATGGGACTGGAAATGCCTATATCGGTAGTGGCAGGGCTCATGGACGGAAACCCAACCCTCGCGATCATAAAGAAAAACAAGTGGGATGTATTAAAAACACAATAACAGTAAATAACACGGTAGTTGAATAGAATCGATGCCGTCCGTATCGGTTCTCGATCGATACTCATTACAATGTAACGTTTTAACGCTCGTTTAGACGCCACAACGAATCACGGGCTGTTATTTAAATTGCTCAAGAACCGAGAGTAATTTAACTCGAGAAAAACTGGTTTCGAGTGAAATTCGCGCGCTATCTCATCTCTCCTATCTCTTACGATCGCCATGTTGGCCGGAGAATAGATATACTTGACTTAATAGCGCCATTTGCGAACATAATAAAGTACATAACCGCTTGGTCATTGTACTGGACGTAATGAAGCCACGAGTGCAATTTTCGCGCGAGCATGACCTCGGCGAGCGATCGCAGCGTCGACAACGGCGCGGGACGAACTTTAGCGTCGAGCTTTAAAAGGTTCAAGCGAAATGAGCGCCCCGAGACCACTAGTAATACTAAAATGCATTTCTGCGCACTCGGGCGGCGAGCTTTGAGCTCCTCGAAACGTAGATTGAGATTAAACGACGCACGAGGATATGACGCGAGGGCGGAGGCACCAGGACCTGTTTTCCCGGCGTCGTCTTGAGGCACTTGCGCCTCTTCGCCTCGGAGAGCTCGCTAACGAACAACGATTCCCGCTCTAATTTGCGGACATGGCGAGCGATCGATCTCATTGGATTTTTGAAAAAGGAACATCGAAGGCACCTTATGAGCCGAGGCACAAATTGAGCAATTTAGTGCTCGCCTGCTCGCGCGCGGCTATCGGCCCGCACCCATCTCGCTCGGCTCCTTTTTTCATTTTCATATTATATCCAACGTGAATCCTAAATGAGAATATTAAAAATTAGTTGGTTCATGTTTAGGAGCGCGGCCCAGCTTGTAATTATGTGAGCTCTCTCACTTGACAAATGAGCTCGAACACCGCCGGAGACAAATCAATACTTTGGACCCACAAAAAATTATGTTCGTCTAATAAGAAATTATAAAGAACCAGAAAGGATCCGATAAGAACTTTGTTAATGAACTTACAAAAAAATATGGGTGGTGCTTAACTTTGGATATTTTAAAATTTTATTTGAATAAAAAACGTTGATTGCCAATGTTTCCTTTACATTAAATCAGAATCTACGATTTTATCAGTAAGTGGCTGCCTACGTATCTACCTACTGGCTACATAGTCAGCTGATAGTATAACATGATACAAAGTGATCTAACTAGTTGACAATGGCTGTCCGGGGGCCATTACTTGAAATAAAACAAACAACAGTTGACGGTATCGCGGCACATCCATGCGTCATTATCAGCGCATTGTTTTTGTTACTAATTTAGGTAAAAACACCGTTGGAGCGGGGAACCCTGGCGCGGGCATTCCAACGCGCCCGTCGCCATGGTAACCGACGCCGCGCGCGCTCCTGCCAACTACCGCCCACCAGACAAACAACTAACAACCTTATTTTTTACTGCACAGAGCTCTAATCGCCAACACCGCTAAATGAAGTTATAACGTTCTTTTACGACGCTTCACAATCGTCGATACTCAATCATAACAATGAAATTGCGACCTTAATGTCTCCCGGTAAAGTGCCATTTGGAACGCGCGAACGACTTAAGAATAGCGACATAAGGAATTGTTTTATCTCTTTCGCACGTCGTAAAGACGCGGTCGCTCTGTCTCGCTCGCGTGCCGAATCCTTTCTTGCTAAAGACGGAATCGATACACTTGATATTTCTCTTTCTGGCGCACTTTTTGTTCGAATCGTTGCCACTGTTAATCCGTCTTCGACAGCGTTCGTTAGATAAAAATCGTAAAGTGTAACTCACGAATAAATTGACTGCGATTCTTCGTGCGCCGTTTATTCCGTGTTCATTTTCAGAACATTTCCCTTCGACGAAAATTCTTTTGTGTTTTAAACTGAATGACGAGCGAACGCGCGAAGTACGGTAATTGATATAGTGTAATGGAAACGGGCAATGACGGTGACGTGTAAAACAAGAGAGAGATAGACGGACGTCATTCTGTACGAGCAAGCGAGATGGTTATCCGAGTACGCGGCTGTTATAACGATGCATGTGCATTATATTGTTACGGTAATTGTAACTTTACACCCACATAATAAAGTTTAATTTAGAACATGACAAGAGAAAGGTCCTCGTATTAGATACTATTCGATAGATGGCGTTGATGTATCGAAGTTCAAGTTGGAATTCCAGTTACACTAACAACTTCGTCAGCTTGTTTCTTTTAAAAGTAATATTCAAACATGAAAATAATCTATGATAACGGTAAAAAGCAATCAAACTTGTTAAATATGTAAAATTGGTAATATCATAAATATTGATAGATTGCAGTTTTCTGCTAAGTTCGACTTGTTCGCTGTTAGCGGCACAAAAACTTGTACAACTTATAAATCTAGACATTTGTAACTGAACTGTCAAATTATAATCACAATTAGGCGCACAGCGGTGTGCCGGCGAGTTCTTTGCCGGCGGTAAAATAAAAAATAATTGTCATTTATTTTTCTTTAAAAATCCTTTGCGATATTTCCCCGGCGACCTTGCATCGGTGAGATGACACCGAGATCGTACGCACGATAACACATGATCGATGGCCTGTCACTAGTGCGTGCGCGCCGCAAACATTCGATATTCATCCGAGTACTCGATACAATCGGACACGAGTTTTGTTACTTAAAAAACACTATTCGTGAAGCCTTAGAGTCGACATTAGTGTGATATTGACAGATGTAAATGTCATTCGATTTTTCGTCGGCTCATTACGGAGAATCGATTTGAACTGTCATCGGGATGTTTGTTCGTTTTTCAAATTATAGAAACGGTGTTTGGATAAATAGTTGGTGATATAAAATGCCTTCGTAATGTGCTCAGGAATGTTTAGAAACGGTTTGTATGTGTTTTGAAATTACCCAATCGATAATTCGGAACGACATTGTTTACTACAATTTTCAACTTTGTATCTTTTAACTTTCGTAGGTAGGTACTTACATAAAAAGTGCGGTAGGTACGTATAAGTCAGCCAACCTAAAATAGGTTTATATAACGAAACAACCATTAGCGCTAACCTGAATAATTTCAAGTGCCATGTATGGTTTTTTATCTCCAACCAGCAATAGGTAAACGCTAGTTCTAAAAACCAGATAACTTTAACAAGATAAGTTTTTGTTCATCTTTTATGATGTGTTACACAGATTAACATTTTGCAATTCAAATATGAAATAAAATAATAAAAAGTTTTTTCTGAGTAATAAGAGATATGGATCAAATAGATTCAACTGTTAAAAAAATATAGGAACATTGAGTTATTTTTATATATCTATTAACTTAAGGTACTAGGCGCGCATAAGTCAGGAGTAGGTACCCGTGACCTTGGGCCGGCTGTTCCGGACGCTGGTGATTGACGCCTCGACGGTATCACCGCCCGCATGCTATGATCCTCTAGTACTTGAGCTATATATCAGCGTGTACTCTCGTGTTCTGATAGCCTAGTAGTTTGTCTTGTTTGAACTGTGCCTGGTACTTTTTTGATGAATTTGGTATGGAGATATTAGCAAGAAAATTTTGCTGTTATGAAACTTTTGGTCTATCATACTATGCTTTAACTTAAATCTACAATAATAAAAATTTCGGTGAGTGGATTCAGATCTTTGTCAAATTGGTGATGATGATACCCAGAACTTTGCACTTTAAAAAACATTAATTTACACAAATTTTGCAAGACTTAAATTAAAAGTGATATGACATGTTCCAATTCCAACACATTTTCTCTTAAGCTCCAAGCTTTGGATCATCATCACCAATTCCGTCCAGATGTCTCCAATCCCGGTTGTGTCCATACCTGGGTACTCACCGGGACTGCCCAGGAAGACTGAGGAGTAGACCCGCCGCGCCACGTCGGGAGGAGACGACCATTCACGACGAGATGGGCACCATTTGCCTGCGAAAGAAGAAATACCTAGGATTAATAGTTAGTACGAGATTAGGGGAAATATAATAGTAATGGGTAGTCAGAAGCCAGTAAGTCTGACACCAGTCTAACTAAAGGGTATCGGGTTGCCCGGGTAGCTGGGTTGAGGAGGTAAGATAGGCAGTCGCTCCTTGTAAAGCACTGGTACTCAGCTGCAAACGGTTAGACTGGAAGCCGACCCCAACATAGTTGGGAAAAGGCTCGGGAGATGATGAGATGATAATGGGCGATTAAAGTTAAAAGAATGAATATTATATATTTAGAGTTATAAACAGCAGCTTATGTATTGATGTACAGTAAAAGAAAAATCTTTTATTAGGTATACTCAGATGACTTGTTCATATATTTAACGTTTTTAAAGTGAAAATCAATGTTTTTTATTATCGTCATAATAAAATAAAAATCTTGCCACTCTGGTAGGTATTTTTATTTTAAATCAATTAGTGGTTATTTTAATACTTAGGTAAGTATATCTTTTGGACTTTTTAGTTTGAAGTTTAACGCGTTATCCTTTATTTAGGTACATCAGCACTCATAGTCACAAATGCCGTCGGAAGGATTAAGTATTTTTAATTATTATTATCCATATTTTAGTTGTAGTTCCAGCCCAATTGTTTTTCTTAATATTTTGTCACATTTCATTTTACACATATGTACATAATGTATAATACATAGATCGTATTCAATTGTATATACTTATTGCAGTACCTAGAGGTATAGTATCTACACATTCTACACAATTATAACACTTTTTCTTTCAAAAACGCGAAAACATTCAAAAAAACTCAGAACCACTCTAAAACGCCGCTGAATAAAAGGTAAATAAAAAATGTGTACCTCTGCTACGAATGTAAGTAAATTAGCTTTGTTTTTCCAAAAAAGCGAAAAGACACGAAGCAACCAATTTGCCGTGAATGGGTAGATTAATGAAAAGGAATGGTTTTCCACTCGAAAAAGGTGTTTTGGATAGAGGAATAGAAACAGATGTATATGCTGATGCTGTTTTTTTGGAAAAGTAAGTAAAGTCTGAAAGAATATTTAGTGGGATAAGGAAAGTTTCATGTCATCAGGCACTATTGGAATAGGTCTAGCCTGTTATAATAGTATATTTTGGTATTAAAGATATAGGTAAATCATACATAACGTGTCTTCTATATTGATGTTTTTACAGAAATGGTATGTAGGTACATACTAAGTTAATGTTTTAAATGTGTTTGCAGACTTTAGCTTTGAATAACAATACTTTTTATGTGATTTTCAATCATCAGCATTATTGACAACACCATCTTATTCTTCATCAGTTTCATCACTATCAGTCCAGTTATTTCTTGTTCAGATTTCTTTCATCATTTGGCATGTTTTACAAAGTTCTTATCTGCTTTAATTCATCCCGTTTGGCTTGAATGTATAATTTATGCATTTTTATTTATAAGTTTAAATCTGTGTATCTAATGCAAAGGCTAAGTTGTTATAAGCTTCACACAGACAAAGTCGCAGACGAAAGCTAGTTTTTCTTACAACAGAACTTGACACCACGACCTCCTGTCTATTTCCATACAACTGGTTTATGACTCTCAAGCTAGTTAGTTGCTATTTTAATACGCACAATAAAATTCTCATAATACTTCATTATAATACTTCCATTACTATAAGCACATGGCCATTAAAACATTTTTTAACTGGCAACACAATTAAAAGCACTTTGTATGTACTTAGTTTAACTTCACACTGTATAAAAAAAAACTATTGTACATTAATATTTTCTAAGATGACGCAAATCGTTTAGTTATAAATATGTATGTATGCTAATGTAATTTAACGCGTCATTTGTAAGATTTTCTTTATTGTTAATAACTGGATTGAGTCCGACATCGGCCGTCGGAGTAACTCCATTACAATTCGTACTAATGTCCTCACATACGACATCGCTTTTTTGAACGATTTCGATTCGAAAAAACCTACATTAAGCTCTTCCCGCCTATCTAATGGATTCCTCCAACTCTCCCAGGACCCCGATGTCATTACGCAAAAAACATATAGAAAAAAAACGAAAAAATACTCAACTCAAAAAAACACCTCCTGGGAGAACGAAGGTGTTGCCGCCCCTAGTCTTTTCTTACCCCAAAAATAAGGGGAGGCAATATCATACACCATTAGCAATTTCGCTACTTTTTTAACGGTGTCACACTGTATATTATTGTGTTCGGTAATGCAGCGGGACGCGCCCTCTGCCGTGTAATCAGCAGACGAGCTGCCGTGCTATGCTTTACTAAACAATGCTATTGCATACGTTGCTCATTTTGCTGTTTAATTGAAATATAATAAGTAATGTCGCGCGCCGGTGCAGCTCCGGGGGGCGACCGATATTTAAAAAGAACGCAACCGCCATAATTTTCTCTCGCTTTATGTTCCTTTTTCGAAATTCGTAATTCGAACAAAAGCGCGCGCGGCGCAATGGTGCATGCATGATTGATAGCGGCCCGGTGACGTCACACACACACAACGCTACACTTTTCGAAAAATAAAAAGCCTTGACCTCCGATTCTAAACTCCTACACTCTTGCTATCCTGGTGCCTTTACAGGCAATTTGCGTTTCCACAACCCCACGCAAACTGCAAATTTAAACTCGAAAACATAAAGTAGAATTACATCGTTGAAAAAAGCGAAAATTACCCCATCGCAGCTCACGGTACAAGTTAACGCCATAAACAAATACTAAAAAATCTTGTAACCGAAATAAGGCGGCACTCTAAATAAGAATTAAAGTAAAATTGCTGAGGTGTGAGTCCCCCGACGAGGGGGCATTAGCGGGGGATTCGCGACGATATTCATAACGCGAAAAATTGTAATAACCTGGCGAATATCAGCTAGGGCAGAGGCTATAGGTGTACCGGGGGCGAGACCGGGGGATCTGTTCACCAAATTGTATAAATATGCCCGTTGCGCTGACGCGACTCGCGTGTGACGACTATGCCGATCATAAAAAAACATAACATCAGTTCAGACCGGATATTCAGCTAAGGAAAGCGTAAATTTAACGACAGAGGAATTAAAAGTGTATTCAACGACGACTTTACGCCTCGTTTTATAGTGTAAAATTGTTTTAAACGCGTACATAGTATGAATAAAAATGACAGTAATGACGTTTATGATAAGTTATTGTTTATTACTGCGGTTACACTAGCAATTTCAATTTGTAATTAAGTACTTTAAATTTGTGTTTTGATGAGTGCCGTTTTTTTAGTGATCGGACATAATTCGATAACACCATTTATATGAGCAGTTTTGAATCCACTTTTTGCTTATCATAGATCTGCATACAGAATAGAACGGGCAAATTCTTAAAGACATAGTCCCAACAAGAAATAATGAGTGATTCCACAGTCAAGATGAACAAAAAAATTAAACTTCAAATGTCATAAAAATATTGTTCAACACCTCACAACAGTTTGATTCAAAAATATCAATTAACATTTACATACCCCAAATTACGTCTACATAAACCAAAACATGGTAACTGATTATTAAAATCCAATTAAAATAAAATATAAGAGAGTAAATAACAATGGTGTGTTTCGAGTTAAAAACACGGTAATTACCATTCATATTTCTTTTCTTTTTTTCATCGAATTAAAACAATCGTTGCTTCGAAACTTTTGATTCTATCATTCTTGAACTGAGGTTCTCAAATTAATGGGGGGCGGTGAGATGTACGCGATAGCTCAGTTGGGCGTAACAAGGGGTTTTGAGTTTTAAGAGAAGCCAATTAGATGTATGATTTTTACCAATTTTTGAAGCTGGATTTACACCAAAAATTTGAAACTCTGTATTGTTTTATCACTTAAAGAAAAGTAGTTTAAATTGGCTTAATAAGAAAACAGCTGAATATTTTGAATCCGAGCGCCAAAAGTTTGAGATCCGCAGCACTCGTGCATTTAATAACAGTGATTGTACGAATCAAACGTTAAAATCTTCACAAAGGGGCATAATTTATATAGGCTACAATTAATATCGCCCAATAACAACTATTCATTAATGTTTTAACTACACACCTCGGCTTCTTGCCGTTTTCCGAAAAATAAAAGGGGTTCTTATTATTGTTTCTTTTGTTAAAATGTTGAGATACTCTGTTATTTTTGATGGTAGATTGTTCAAATTGGGCCGAATTTAAATACGGCTAGCTCGAACATTTATTTGTTGCGGTTTTACTTGTGAATTCGAGTTATTTATCGTTTTCCTTTCTCGACATTGCAAATTAGATTTTTTGTTACAAGACTATTTAATAGTAAAGACTTATAGAGATATTTTTTTTATTCATAATGTTTCTTAGTTATGGTAAAAAGAATAACAAAAACTTGTCCGGGCAATACATCTGCCTACCCCAACCGGTCTATGAGCATGGTACCTGTACCAGGGACACAAAGGCGAAAGAAGATGTCCCTTCTCACGATAAATCACTCGGTTTTTCTGTTCGCTGGCTCTGCGTGTTTTATGCTTGCCTGGTATATAGCTTCGGGTGTTGGGGAGATCTAAGAAGCTTTTATGTAGTTTAAAAACAGATTCTGAATTTTACTAAATCCATTTTCAATGCAGAAAAAAACACTAGAAATTTTAGTTCTTCGGTACATATAAAAGAATTGCAAATCCCAGCTATTCCATTTCTTAAACCAAACCGATCTAATATATCTAAAGCCTAGTGTATCCTCAAGGATACCTAACAATGCGCTTCGTATCCTCACATAAACCAATTTCCTTAATGGACCACCGATAGTATCGGAGTAACTGCCTTTCAGCTCGACTGATCGCCCCTGTATGTAGGAAGTGTTCGTTTGTGTGTTACGACTCAACTTGGAAATTGGGCGACACCGCTTGATGTATGTGTGGATCTGCAAATCTGTATAGCAAGGGTTCCTAGTCTTGGCTGGGTCTTATAAGTTATTCTCAATATTGGTAAAACGACTTAAATGGGATGGAGATTAATCTAATGAGAATGACAATCTTATATATTAGACAAATTAGATACACTATACTCAATGGCATTGACATGTCAAGCCAGTGTCTAATAAGATTAGACAATATCCAACTTAGCCTTACCAAGACGTAGGTACAAATGATATCCAATATCTAAACAAATTCCTACCCTTTTAGATCGAAAACAAAAACAACATAACTCACATTCTCAAACACAGCAGCTAATAATCCAAAAATAAGAAGAAAAAAATATCATTTTTAGCTCAAAAGCATTTCTAATTGCACCCGCCCAGGTTTGGGCGGGCCGCCCAACCGCCCAGCACTTATATCTAAGACAATAAGGCTCATTATCGCTTGAAAACAAGTCTCTTTACTGTCTTACTAAACTTGATACGTCAATACGCAGACTTTGCAACGTCGTAAGAAAGCTTAGAATGATCATTTCAAAATGTACCCTATTGCTTGAATGAGAGGGTTGTAAATCACTTGTGTGGGTTAAGGGTCGTTGCCTTGCCGAGGGATGGTCCGGAGATCTGCCTTATAACTCATCTGTAGGTACAGACGAACTGGCAGATCGATAGAGTACCTACTCTCTGGCTGTTTGTTTGCTTTGCCCACTTTTTCATGTAATTTCGGTGTCAGTGTTGTTTTGAAAGGGTAGTTTATGGCAATATGTCTAAATATGAGAAAGTTCTGCAGTTTTGCTTGTGCTTTTGGACTGAAAAGCGTTCGTTTTTCTTCACAACGCATACTTCTCTATTACAGCTATATCATAAGAGTTGTCAGAAACGGTTAATGATTTTGACATGATCTACGCCTATTTAATCATGACAATTGAAAGACAATTTCTCTAATGATGGATGTGATCCTTTATAAGATCAAAGTCTGAAGTTATTCCTTCCGTATAGAGAAACTCATGTCGGCAGCCGCACTCTGGTGACGACATACCCACTTTACAATACTCACTAAAGAGTTCAGTTTCACCTAATTAAACAACAACACTTGCAAATAAAAAGGTTTCCACGCCACAAAAAGACATAACCTACTTACATTTCAAAACAACGAGTCGTAAAAAAATATCGAGCGTAGTGCGTCGACCCCGAATCGTCCAGGAAGCCTATCCATTACTCTTGACAGCGTTTTTCAGACTGCCGCTGACAGGTGTCAAACTTGGCCTTGACACATCCATCATGGCGTCTTGTGACGTCATCTGATAGGTCATCGGGCTAACGTACTTGCATTGCACGGTAGGTACTGTTTTGTGGTGACAGGTCTATGCGTTTGTAATGCTATGCTGGTTGGAGCTTTTAATGGAATATTATAATGGTGATAAAAGTTTTTTTTTTTTCAATGTTATGTGGATCTTTATTTAAAATGTTATATCCTACAATTTACATACAGGATGTCAGAAATAGTTATGTCGATTAAAGAAGATACAACCCTAAGATCGTCAAGTTAGATTTTGGAATCGTTGCAATACTCCCACAAAGTTGGCTCTTAAAGGCTTTTTCTGGCCCTTAAAGCACTTTCTTTGGACAAAGATAATTACTAGAAAAAACAGTTGCTACCCACCCATCCATTTTAGAGCCTGGGCGTGAATGACCTCATGAATGTAACAAGGCACCCTGATCCAAATGAATATAATACAAAAAAACTAAAGAGGGTGTACCACTAATGGTACTTTGATAGTGCCACGTAGTGCAGCGCGTACCGTCAGCTACACATGTAACGCGATGCGATGAACTAGCAAAAATTTTTGCTGACGTTAATAGGGGTGGGCCATTTTCATCGACATCTTTGCAAGAAAAAATATCGACTTTATAAAAAAAATTGCCGATTACAAAATTATGTAATATCGCAATAAAATTAAGTTTATGGACACGCGAAGTGTGCGTAAGTTATACGCCAATATTTTTTGTTAAATTGTATTTTATGCGGTCTTTAAAACTTGACGTTACGGTTATTTGAGGACTACCTACAATTACTGTTTATGGGCTATGTAAATCGTGGTTTGGGACCGACAAGTTCTACAAACCTAAAATGGCATGTTTATTTACATTCGCTCTTTCATGATGTTATGAATCAAGTACCAATTCTGTTTCATCACTTTCTTTTGATCGATTACAAAAGAAACAGCAAAACTTCGTCCGGAAATTGTATGAAAGCCCAATCAAGCAAATGCGAAGTGCCAATGAACTATGTAAACTCACCGACGTACTTGACCTCGTACAAACGCAATTACCCAACAAAACCCAACTTAAAGAGACAATACCGACGTTACAAGTATTTTTTGTTCAACTCATTCAAGTATTTGGCCATAACACAATATTAAAAATCGAGTAATACCACCAGAATGTAATAAAAAAAAGTAAAAATACACTCCGGCACAGAATTCTGCCAGTCACGAGGGTCGAACAGGCCGCCCGTCATTTTCATAAATTTCACAACCCTAGCGCCACGGCCACTTAAATGCCAACTTTATGAGCGACATATTAAGGTTTGATTTGGTATATTTACATTTGTATTTTACGACATTCCTCTTTTGGGTCGTGGTGGTATAAACGGTATGTATAGAAAAATTTGATTATTCATGGCGAGTTTGAGAAAAATTACACACGAGCTTTCGTGCGGTAACGTACCGTACGTTGCTTTCTGCTGATTAGCTGTCTTTGATGCTTTTAACTTGTTGGGTATTGTACCTTTGGTAACTCATGTGTTTTTTGAACATAGATGTTGGAGAGTACGTGTCCTGAAACTAGCAGATCGACTGCCTCTGTGATGTAAGGGGCCAAGTGATGGTAACTCGATTCGTGTTATCAAGCCAAAAAGAGGACTAAATAAATTTCCTGCCAAACGGACAAAGCAGTTCCCTCAACCTTCAAAATAGCATCACGCTATCCACAGAAGTACATAGCCGCGCCTCAATATCGATCCCAATTTACCAGGGTAGCAGGACAAGCGCAGAGTTTCCACAATGTATCGTACACGGAAGCGAAGACGCCCCGCAGCGCCTGCCAGTAACAGGCGGGCCTGTGAAAAGCGCTGTGTAGACTACGCTAATTAGTTTCAAGTGAAACTCTGTACGTTCATGCGAGCCTAGTAATTTCGATTGAGAGTTTAATGATCTTACTGATAGTTAAGTTATTGTTATACGGTTTGCTCGTAAGGTTATGGCTTCGGATCACGGCAGAGGGTGTAAGTAAATATTCATGAATAACTTATACAGTTATTGGTATGACTTACATTTATTGCAACCTGTTAGTTTATTGTTATTGGTTGCTAAATTAGGTTGGTAACGCATTTGTTACTTCGTATTATGCGTAGTGTGACAAAAGGACATTGGAGTTGAAGATGCTAGGTTAAGTTGCATTATTTTTAGACTGCGGAACATCGTGAGAATGAGATAGTTCATCCATCTGTAAGCTTTATTTATGAACTAGGTGCTTCTACACCTGTAAACACTTCTACACTACATACAAATGGTCTTAAACCTCACATGAACCTCCAATTCACTTCAAAGGTACTGCCAACACCCAAACAAATATCATTAGGGCACCACAGCAAGAGGTTCTTGCAAACGATAGTTAAGCATGTAGACAGTTAGGCATCCCTCAAAAACTTGCGTGGAGAGGGGAGGGGAAGCGGGGTGAGGAGGGGGAAGGTGCGGGAACCCTCTGTAACTAAATTTTGAACTGTCACGTAGATTAATGATACCAGGCGGCGCGATACGCGGTAATGTCGACCGATTTGGATGGATACGACTGCGAGGATTTTTGGTTTGAGCTTTTGAAGGGGAATTGCAAGGGTTTTGGATGAAAAATATATGAAATAGTTCAAGTAACATGTCCTCAGTGGTACTAGTTAGTTAAAAAGCCAGGCATTGTCAATATGTTTGTATATACTGGACATGAATCTAAACTTGTCTATACATCTAATAACCACCAACTGAGTTATAAGATCTTGGATTGAACCTTAGAATTGTGCCCAAAACACTAGAGTCTCTCATCCTTTCGCTTTTACGTATCATTGATACTTTGAATACGAAACTCCAAAACAATTCCATTACTCGTACAAACAGCGTAATATTAAGGTATGTCCACACAAATCCATGTCGAAAGCGACGGCGCGGCGCGGGGTACCGAATGGATTTCGGAAATCGATGGCGTCCAAAAATATTTACAAGGACCACGTGCGCTTTCACGCACGTTGTGTTATGTGTGTACACCTTTATATAACACGTCGTGTGTAATGGTAGAACCCTATGTGTGTTATTTTGAAAGTTCTAAATAGAGATTAGGGAACGAGACAGATGCTGGATCAGGAAAAATGATGTTGGCTGATGAAGACTGCATGGTTTTGCGGTTATAGATCTTAGGATGACTGAAGTGATAATTAAATATATACTTAATTAGATTTTTGTACTGGATAACGTTGACGTTGACTTTTATTTTATTTAACGTTGACTGGAAACTAAACTTAGAGGATTTCAAAAATAAAATGACACAATATGTGTGGACGTACAAGACATTTTTGATGAAGCTTTTCTCAATAGTGTGTAGAGAGGAGATAAACTATTAGAGACAGGTTATAAAACTTAAAATAAATAGCATTTTATTAAAACCCAATAAATAAAGCTTAACTATAACTAAACCCCAAAAACTGATAAACTAGCAAAAAAACCATTATCACCGCCAAACAGAACGGCCCAACCGATAAATTTAAAATATACACGCCAAATGATTTAATAACAAAATAAACAATAAATAAACGTGAAAATTCACCAAAAACCGACCGCCCATTAAATTTATAGGCCAACAGTAGTCGATACACAATATTTAGATGAATATTCAATATATAAATAAAACCACGACCTACAGCAAGCGAGAGTAAAAAATACCTACTACAATATAAATTATGAAAAACACTACACTGACACACGGCCAGTAAACGTCACTGCGATCAGCTGATCAAATATATTGCTACTATAAAAAGTGAAAACGCAAACTACTCTGCCCCTACGGCCATCCCTCTCCGACTTACAGCGCGTTCCCATGTCGGAACGAGACAGCGAACCGGGTCGACGTCGCGTAAAATGATATATTAATGTCAGCTGTGTTTAGGACCTTGCGAGTCTACAAAATAATAGATGGTAACAAATAAATTACTCGTTGAGTGCATTTCTGAACGAAATTCGGGCGGTCGTCGACCGGCCGTGGCTGCGGTGCGTAAATCACGATTGATATACGACTCGCGAAGGTCGCCATCTTGAATGTTGCGTTCGAATTTTGAATGTGTACGCGCCATTGGCTCGCTTGTGCACTTGTCAAACTGATTTTGGCGGGATTTCGGTTTGTAGGTTATGTTTACGATTTGATGGTGGGAACGTTTTGAGATTTCTGCTTTGCAATTCAGATAGGTAATAGAACCTACTGTTTCATAGACTCTTAATATGGTGATGTTAGCATTATACGTTGATGTCCACATAAAATATGGTTATAACTTTCAATGAATGAGTTGACGTTGCGGTTTTGATGAATCTGTCTGAACATTAACTGTAGCAAAAACGTTAGAATTGATACTGCTTCAATTTTACATTAGATTGACAAATGATAGCGCCACGGGCTCATTTACAACGCATAATGAGCACTCTTTTTAGTCCTGACGATGGTATCGAAACAGAACAAACATGCGCTTATCAGCCGTCAATCTGACAGCTTACAATCACCAGCATCTTTAATTGTGATTTGTTACAAATTACGCGGATCATTCTTTGCTAAACGGACAATTATCATCGGTCATAATTCCGTAATTAATGGCTGCAATGACTCAGGTCCACGGAGTAAGGAAGGATGAGTGGAGATGACATAATGCTTGTAGGACAGGCGCCTTCTTCTAGTACCTTCTAGGTCTAATAGGCACGGTAGGCATGACCAAAACGATCAGTTACAAGTGAACTAACAAGGCGTTCATGTTCTTTGAGACATCTGTCCTCAATTATTGGTATTACAAAAATGGTCAGGGTAAAAGAAGGCGTGTAAGAGCGAAAACAGTAACATTCCTCCTCTCCGACACACCCCTATTTTGACGCGCTTCTTTCAAAGTCAAAGTCATTCATCATTAATTAAAGTAGGCTAATTAGGTTAGCACTTTTTTACGTCAAGATTACAAAAATGACAGCAGCCCCAAAACGAACCTCTTTCACCACTTCCTAGTGTTCCTAGTATATGTATATGTAGTGTTATGGCTTTCTTAGGAGATTATCCGTTATAGCATCTCCGCTAGTTATTTTGTTCTCTATGGTCAAATCCTTGATTGGGGGTTACGTCTCAGTCAGATCGGGTGTTGCAGGCTAGCAGGCTAGATGAAAGGAAATATAGTGAACATGTAGACGGATTTAGACCAGTTTATATTGGTTGAGATTTATGCTTTGAGATCGGATCAGTATTATGATGAGGTAGAACAAGTGAGCTTTCAGCTCTATGTTTTCATCATGCAATTGTTCTTTGGCGTTTGTCTTCTCGTGTATGACGTGACTTATGGTACTTTTGTATATGTCGTTTGCTTGTTATTATAAGAGATCTGAAAAGAGTCTGGGAAACTTTTTGAAGTTTTTTGCCTTCTCTTCAGGAGATAGAAATATATTGCTTGCAGCTGGCGAATTTTTAGCTTTCTATTTTAAGTAGGTACATCCAGATTCTCCTCAGAAGTTTTGCAACACTTTTGAGGTCTTAGAGACACTCTTAAACAGCACAGCTACCAAAAAATCTCCATTAAAAAGTAGGTGCCAACCTTAAAAACAAAAACTCAACTTTACCACTTACCCCAGTTGCCTCCAGGCGTACCAACACTACAAACGTAATAACAATAGGTAGATACCTATCCTATTTGTAATTAACAAGTAGTATTAACAACTGATACGAATCAATGCTATTGCGTTCGTGTTATACTGCTGCGGAACCATTAATCAAATTTAGGGGCCCGCGAGTGGTCTTCGAATGGAGAAACGATTAGAAGTGGGCTTAGATTTTATATACTATTGATTTTATTTTGTATTTTTTTTTTGGTTTTGTACTTATCCAGGTTTTTCTTTTAAATTCAACTAGCGGTTTTCCCGATATTTTACTCGCGTCCCTTGCGAACTACTACTCCTACCCGGATAAAATATAGCCTATGTTACTTAGGGGTAGAGTGAGTGTTTGTTTTCAAATCTACAAACAAACAAAATGTTTTCTCTTTTTTTGTATCAGTATAAATACCAATCGTTATATTCTACACGATCATTTTACTCTTATGAGACCTTATACCAAACTTCAGAGCTACTTTACTTATTCATTGTACTATCAAAAAATCGAACCATACGGAACCAACAGCACAGAAATATGCAGATCCTAATCAACTCAAAGAAACAAAGCTTATTCTACCATTAATTAATATTGTGAGTCGATACCAGCGAGCAAATCAACGAACAGACAGACAACTCGATAGCACGGCTTTCAAACAAAGAAAAAACCTCCGAGCTCGGACCTCTCTGTCACTCTTCACGTGAAAAAGAGAGACTGATATCCAATTTCAGTGCACCGTTCGTATTTTATGATAAATAGGTGTACCAACGGCCGAGTGTGTTCCCGTGTCCGATTGATATTGTTTGCATTTAATTTATTTTATGCATCAACAGAATTTTGCACTAAATGAATACCACGTTTCCGGACTGACGGAATTATGGGATTTTACAGAAATACGGAGCGCGTATCCGAACGTTGTGTGCGCTCGAAATTCGAACGGGATTGAAATGAATACGTCACTTTATATACTATTTTTTTAAATATTTTAATATTGGAATTGGATTTTTTTGCAAATGACGTGCGATACGGCGTTCTTTTTTTGAATTTTGAAATGGCCGTGTATTGTCGTGTGATTGCGTTTTGCAGCGGACTTTATGGATAGCGTTTGTTCTGTTGATCAAATAAAAACTATTTTTAAATTTTGCTACGAGATTTAAAGATGCCAGACAATAGCGTCGTTACAAGCAATGCTCACAATGCTGACCAGACAAGCTAGCCGATCGTTTACATATGCATAATTTGCCTCATTAGCTATTATTTTTTGCATGACAGCATTAAAAAGCCAAAGATCACTCAATGATTGGTCCATACATATCTAATGACGTCATCACCGTGACTTGCGATTCTAATAAAAACCACATTCCAAATTTGAATTTCTCTAAACAGTTTTGTACCGTGCAATTAATTACTACAAAGGTTATTTTAGATTACACGCGCGGCCGCAGTTTTCAGAAGGTCATAAACGGCGTTTACGCAAATTGAGAATAAAAAGCATTATGGCGACGTTTTATGGTTGGTTTTTGTGTGTTTATGGCAAATGAGAGTTGTTCGAACGCCTATAAATTAACTGGTTTTAATGACCTAATCAAATTTTACGACGCGAGGCGAATCTCGCGCGGACTCCTAGTGTTGGCCGATTGACTTATTGTGCTGAAAAAAAAACGTTCGCGACCCGTAATTATTTTCGGATTTTTATGAAGATTGGAATTTCTGTTTTTTTACGTAGCTGCTGTATGATTTATGATGCCTTCCTGAAGCTTACCCATCGCATCTGAAACAAGGAGAAAAAATATATTTAAAAACACATTACGTTAGCAAGTTCATTATGTGGGATTATTTGAGTTATTTTAAGAGTGCGGGGGAGCAGAGAAAGTTTTTACTCGAAGTTTTTTAACAACGGTTTTGGAGTGTGGATGTAAAAATGAAGTATTTTGGGGACCAGTTTTTGTTGGGAGCATCTGATGTGGTTATGGGTACTTTTGTGGGGTATCGATGTACTTATATGTCTGATCATGTAAATAATGGTGGCTGGTTTGATTTTGAAGTGAGGGTGCGTTTAGACCTAGGGAACGTAGAATTAGAGCTAGAAAAAGAGGATTATTTTGAGAGGATTGCAGCATTTAATGGTTCACTATCTTTTTCGTTGTTCTCTCTGAAATATATTCTCTTTAAATAAATGGGCTATCTAAAATTGGAGTTTTTCAAATTGGACTAACAGTTCCTGAGATAACCACTTTCAAAGTAACAATTCTTCAGCTTTATAATATAAGCACAGGTACAAACTGACTAGGCCAAAGATAAGCTAATCAATGAGTAACATATAATTTTAACAAACAAGATGATCTACGCATATTCGCAGCAGGCCTTCAAAAAAATATTCCGTCCAAATATTTACGGATTTCCCAACGGCCCTAAATCTAGCCTAATCTACAAGATACACCGTGTATCTACAAGATACAGATACAGTGTATCTAACCCCGAATCTTACTGATACACTATCATAGAGGTCTGTTATCATTATCGCCTTATCAGTCTATCTTTGACAGCCACTTGACGTTTGACAGGTTGACAGACCATCACTCAAGAAGTTACAAAGTTATGAATTACTTAGATGTTTTTAAAGAATTATGTCGTAGTTAGGTAGAGTTATACAACTGTATTTTCATATTTTGACAATGAATCCTATGTTACTTTTTGAGAGACTATTGGGCATGCAGCTGTGACTTTTAACTGTAATTGTGTGTGTGTGTAATTTTTACCTACTTTGTCTTTCTTCAAATTTATTGTCGTCTGCCTAGCCTTTTCTTAGCGATGTTGGGGTCGGCTTCCAGTCTGACAGGATGCAGCTGAGTACCAGTGTCTTACAATGAGCGACTGCCTATCTGACCTGCTCAACCCAGTTACCCGGGCAACTCAGTACTTCTAGGTAAGGTTTGTCTAGCTTCAAATTATCAAAACTACTCAGTTTAGAAAGTTAACTGAACGTTCAGGTAAACTTGATATGTAGTTTTATATTCTTGATTATGATAACCACTCATATCATAGCCCAGGCACTATTTCATAAGTTGTTAAGAAAAGAGCTACCTCCTCAAAATACAAGTCACCCCGAAGTTGTCTATTAGTCACTCTATATATTGTCTATACTGCGCTAACGCAAAGCATCAAATAGCTTCAGAGAGACATTGCTATATGAAGAGAACTCTCATACGGATCAGACAGACATTGCTATGTGAAAAGAACTCTCACACGGATCAAAAATAACCTATCTCCCTATCCCTAACTGATGATCCTATCTCCCAAGGTTCACCAGGATAAGAATTCTTGCCTGGAAAGATGCTGGCTAATTAGAGAAGGGGTTTTTCTCAGCAAACGTGCTCCGGTGTAGTCGGCTTAATACGTGTTTACATTCCGTGGCTGCGCCGGTTACGGCCGAGTTTTACCACGGTTAACTACAGTTTAGCTAGTTAACTTACCGTTAGATTTCTTTGAGTTAATCTTGATCTGATGTTTGGGTATTGATCTCTGTGTGTAGATGACAGTTTTGAAGACTTAAGTGTCATTTATAGGATAAAATAAAGAAATTTTACAGGTGTCTTGAACAGATTCTGAAAACTCTTTTACCTGTAGAAAGCCATTCCTTGGAAAACCCCCTAAACGACATATTTAAGTTTTGTAGAGCATTTAGACTCCCGGAAAACGGCATAGTACCACATATTACCCATAAATTCTTCCTAAGTACCAATAATCATCACAAAAACAGCTTAAAACTCTCCCAAATTCCTTAAAAAATATCCTACACTCGTTTAAGCAATCCCAGTTAAACTTAGATCATGTAAAACACTGGATGGTCGAGCGCGGTGCAACCGGCCGTGTTGTGAGTCGGCCCTACTTGGAAATGTACGTATGATTCCACTTACTGGATAGCGTGCGGCTTACATGACGAGGTGACGGGGTACTTTCTAGAAGATTTTTTTTTTATTTTTAATTTTTAATTTTAATTCAGGAATCGAGGTCAATGTCAGTATAAAGAATATTTTATTTTTGGATAGAGTAATATTGTTGTAGATTACTTTTTAACCGGCTTAAAAAAAGGGGTTTTTAATTCGTAGTTTTTTTTTAAATATACTGGATGGAGAGGCCATTAAAATTACTATAGTATGTAACGGCAAAAAATAAAAGTGTGTAAAAAATTCAAAATAAATAAGAGTTATTAGAAAGTGCATTCGAAAGTTATAAAAAATCTATGTTAAGTAATAATACCTATATTGATAAAAGTGAAATGAGTTATTGGCATCATGTGTTTAGAAACGGGAAGCCGATCTGTCAAGATCCGTAATCTCCGTGAAAATATTATATTGCTCATCTATAATCCTGATACGTTATCATCGAGATAAATGATAAAACTATGTTATTAAACTACCTACGTAGCAACAAAAATTTGCAAAAAAAACACGAGATTTTGAATACACTGCAAACTTTTAGTCGGCCGATAGTTTGTTTGGACTCATAAATCAGTATGAAGATGAATGGTAGTGTAGAAGTAGAAGTACATTAGAAAGATCAGGTATTTAGCCGGTATAAGACCAACTGAAAACTTTGATTGGAATCAGGATTTTTTTTTTTTAAATTGACAACCGTCGGGTCAACTGTCGGCCAACTGTTTGCAGTGTGCAACCATTGTTATCAAAAGACCGTGAAATTGAAAATATCTAATACAAATATATTTCTAGATATAATAACAGATTACTTTTCCTCACATTTAAGATAAAAAACAAACAAATATAAATTTGCATTGACGTCAAAACCCAGACATGACATCAATTATTGTCAATAGATATGTGAAATATAACATTAAATTAGAAAGCCGTTAGAAATGTAGATAGATAAAGATACAGTAAAAGTATTCTTATTGGACTGATGAGGAAGTTTATAAAAAAAACTAGCCGTTTTCCCGCGGTTGCACTCGCGTCCCGTGGAAACTACTGCCCGTAGCCAGATAAAATATAGATAAAATATGTTTAGCTTTCCAACAGTGAAAGATTTTTTCTAAAGCCTTTTGGATACAAAAAAGAAACAAAAAAATCCTCTATGTATATTATATCACTATAGATAGATTCTATGCTGTACATTTTATTGTTTGATTGTATAGATATGTATATGTGATAATCTAAAGATATAGGTAGTTGTTTGTTTTTAATAGTGACAAAAAAGTATATTTATATTTTGAAAAAGAAAGCGTACTTGTATGGTCAGCATGTAAGCCGCTCGCTAGCGGGTTGCGTGCTTCACCGCGAGTGGGAGTCGGTCTTAATAAGCGCGGCTTATGTACTATAATAGCGCACTGACGCACTCTCGCTATTTATACGCCTGACCTGTAACTTTGACATTAGACTCTAAACGAACCAATGTTTTCATTGTCAAGTGGGTGGGTAGAAAGTTTGAGGAATTTTGGTATACTGTAGCATGTAGGCGCTGATTGATAATGGGAGAAAGAGACCTTCTGTTGGATCGACCAATCATTTGCGTTACCTAATTGATCAGACTCGCATGAATTCTTATATCTTCAAGTCTCGCTGTTCGGAAGACTTGAGAATTATAAGTGTACGTGAAGTCTATGTGTGCGGAATAAGATCTTGAATTCCTGCCAACCCTCAAGTTATCCTTAAGCTCAGCTGCTGAACTATATTTAGACGAGTGACAAACAGACAAACACGCATTTAAATATGCTCCGGCATTAATGCGAGTGACCAGGGCGGCAGCTCCGCGCGGAGGTGTCCTCTATAATTTATTGATGCGGCGACGCGGCTAATGCAGCGGGCGACGCTGACTGATAGCGCTGCAGCGCGATATGATACCAGTGACGCGGTTAAGTGCGATCGCTTGTAACGCTGATACCGCATGGGATTCGCCCGGCCTACACTCCTCGCAGCTCGTGCGACCCTGGTACACGTGCCGTACACCGCACGGACTGTTCGATACTTTTTGGTCTTGTCATCCACGTCTAAGGAGATAGATGTCTCTTGGTAGTTTTGTTGATTCTACTAGGGCGGCAGTAGTGCGTAGGATAGTGCGCTTGGCGTTGTCATTGCGTTGTTTCAAATGTGACTGCAAGTGTTGCTTCAGAGATAGAGCGTAATTACACCCTTTCAATGTATGCAGACAGCGGTGGCGGAAGCAATCTTTCTCGCCCGCTTTATCTACCCTCATAACTCTCTCACACATGACGCGTACCTATGTTTCGTTTCTTTTGAAACTTTCGCTTCCATTATTTTTCGAACGCCAATAAACATACAAAAATCCCCGTATCCACACGTATCTTTTATCATTTCCAGTGTTACGCGATCCGTGAGCAAATCCCCGTATCCGGGGATCGCGCCGGGGATCCGGTAATCCCGGTTAATAACGCCTAGCGAGGTCCCGATGCGTCCCCCGCCCCGCGCCCGAGCCTCGCGCCCCGTAATCGAGAATTAGTTGGGAGTTATAATTGCCCGGTTATTATCAACATTGATTACGTTAGGATATTGTTGGAGCCATTCCACGTTCTTTTATTCTGTAATTGGACGTCTTCTCGTTGGATGCTTAATGAACACTCCTTAATGTAGAGGGGAAAGCTTTTTGTTAAATACTTTTTAAGTAACACAGCGTTTTAGTAGCGAGTTCAAATGATCTTAACAAAATGCAAAAGAAATGTATGCTTCATTTTGCCTCAAGTTGATTGTTTGTTTTCCCTTAAGGAAACAACCAAAATAGGGGGATAAAAATAAGAAGAAAATCCCGGAAAATTCACGAATAGTTCCCCAAACGTTACTACATAGGGCCCTATACAGTCGTGGAGGATTGCGGGGCTAATGATTGTGCCGGCGGCGGGGGCTGCTACAAATCCCACCAATATGGAGTGCGGAAAATACCTGGAAAATGGGAATGTTATTTCCCTTCACATGTTACATTAGGGAGAATGTGTGTAACGACAAAGAAAATACTCCAAAACCGTCAGTACCGGCACTAAGTTGTTACTTTTAATTCACATCAACGTTTTTTATCACCGCAGTGTCTTTTGATCTCGGTCCATCTGTTCAGATTTCGTCGTAAGGGCTGGCCACACACGAACGTTTACGATTCCTAACAGTTTTACAGCCCGACAAACAAACAATCGGTTCCGAGCAACGCTGTAACCTGCTAAACGCTGGTATCAAAGTCAAAGCCGAATTTCTCGATTCCTAGTAACATAGCCAGGGATTATGTAAATAGAATTAAAATGATTGTTCTTTTCTGTTTAAAGCTGGTCAGTCAAACGTCGTTTCCGCGACACGGGAACCAAGGAGTTTCTATGAATAGGTGAGCGGAATGCGTTCTAAATCTTTACTTGTGACGTTGGCCCGATAAAGGTAGTGGTGATTTACATTAAAAGTCTGGTAATGAAGAGAATGCCGCCATTGCGAGCTCGGTGGAACATGAAATTTTCTATTGGGCCGGACAAAGGGCACGAATTAACGCGCCATTGTTCGCAGGACGGCCGCTGCGAGACCGCGATTAGTTCATTATTATTTAATGGGTATGATTTAAGCTGTCACCAATTTAATTCATTTTGTGTTTCTTAAATAATAGGGTTTGCCCTCAAAATAGTAGATTTGTCACCAAAATGTATCACCAAACAATATTAAATCAATTCCACAATAAATTACCGAAAATCATGGAGATATGGGGTCAAGTACCAAATAAATGGTTTTGTATGTATTATAATAGGTTTGTCCTAATAGTATTTAGGCAAACTAATTTAAAAAGATCACCAATAAATCATATATTATATCACTAGAAAATTTCATGAATTGTATTAAAATGTAGGGTGGTCGTCATCATCCTTTCAACCAAAAGAGTCTACTACTTCACTGGCCATGTGCCTCCCCCAAGGGTCTTAATTTCCACAGGTAGTATAAATATATTTAAATTAAATTTCTAGCTGAATAGTAAATAAAACACTTAATTAAAGTCAAAATAAGCATCGTATGATCGTACCTACAACCAACCTACAACCCATTCGTTGAGGCCCGAAAGCGCGCCAATTTGTCTCCCTTCCCTTCCTCTTCCCTTTGAACATATTTTCATTAAAAATAAACTGATGTATTAAATTGGTAACGAATACATTATTTTTATAACTAAACATAATAAAATGTAACTACTGTATTGGTGACAAAATAACAAATAAAAAGCAGTCGCAGTCAGGGATCGATTAATCGATTTATTTGGTGACAGATCTACCATTTTGAGCACCAAGCTATTATTTAAGTAATAAAACTATTATTATAAGAACAAAGTTTATATTCATGTAATGCACTACAATTTTATTGGTGATCCATCTCATATTTTATACATTATATTGACAATAATTTGGTAATTCATACATGGGAACACTCTTTGTTTATCTGAGAACGAAAATATTTCGTGGCGATAAATCTATTTATTAGGTGATACAACTTGATGACAAAAATAAATTTTGGTGACAAAAAATATAGTTCCCTTATTTAATTTTATGTGAAACACTGAACATTGCTCGTCTACTTGCCTCTGGACAGATAATAATTGAGTTTTCAGGTGAATCATTTTACTCTATATTCGCTTGTCCTATTTTTGAGGTGTAGCAAAAAATCTACTAGTTTCACAATTAAGATCAAACATTTTTCTGAATGTAATTGTTCAGAAGCAAGTACCAGGGCGGAAGCATCAGACGGAGCTGTATTTGTTGTTGCAGCTATATCAAAGGACGAGGAGCGCAGCGTTCCCACTGTTCCGAGAATCAGTTCCGTTACAACCTGCTTTGTTACAGCTATACATTAGCCCTTTCTATTTATGTTTTCCTAGTCCATTGTTGGGAAATCTACCGATATTTTTTTCGGTGCTCACCGGAAAAATCGTCTTGTATTCGAAGAAACTTTGCTTTGAATAGTTAACTGTGAGTTCCAAACTTAAAAAGAACATAACTATCAATAGAGGTGGCTACTGAAAAGTATTCTGTAATACATGTTTGGTTTATTTAGTCACGTAGGCAATAGAAGTATTATCTAAGCATTAAAATGCGCATGTTTCTTCGAATACTGATCGCTTACTAACAAAATCTTATATGATAGTACAATAAAATAAGGTTGATCCAGCCATTGCTTAATTACCTCAAAGGAATACAATTGTTTGTCTAGCATTATCACAAGATTAGCCGGGAGGCGAGCCTTGTAAAGATAACGCAACTTCACGTCGACTACTTGTTTTAATTTCGTAAATGTTTAAAGAATTTAGATAACTACGGCCTGAAGATTGCGGCCGACTTCACTTATCTGTGAATATCTTAATTTTAATAGACGCGTATGTTTACTTAGTACATAAGCCACTGGTCTCCCTTTTAGAGTTAGTACATGTTTGTCCATCGAGAGGTTCCAAACTTGATAGTAGCTTCCTAACTTCTTTTTATTCTGTCATCGTCCTAAATGCCCATTTCCCATCATCAACGAGAAAACATATGGTTTTTATACACCTGCATGTTCCTCCCATTACGCAAGCCCCGTAAATATGCGCTAGTTTATCACCTAAACAGATTGGCATCTATTTTCGATCACAGGAGCGGCAGAAAGCCATCAAACGGGCGACCTGTCCTCACAATTACCAGGCAACCATGGCTGACGAAGATCCCATTTGTTGCTCTTTGATCTGCTGTCCAATTAATATATCTGCTACGCTCTCATTACGCCCTGGTATTTCTGTTTCGTGTCGCCTGGTGAAGCACTTCATTTTACCGACTGTTTGTTATGTGGGGGTAATGTGTTTAATTATTGTAGTGCTAAGTTTTAGTTTAGATTGACAGGCGAGCAACAATGTTTTCGAGATCATAAATAGACTGTCAATGCTTGAGACAAAGTTAATCTTTCAATAGTTCAGTTTGCATAAGAGTATCCACAAGTCTGACCGACAGAAGGAAGGTATTTCTGGATTCCCCTTAATAAAGCAATGGACGTAGTTTCGCGTGCATCAATGTAATTGCTTTTAACACCACCACGCGCCGCCCCTGTTTTGCCAAAATAACTAATTAATCAGAGTTACGTAACTTTCCTTCTGGGGTGGCCATCCCCAAAAATATTTGAAATATTACTGGAACCTCGTCAAATTACTGGGCTTTAAGATAAACCACGATATCCACATTCCATTTCAATTTTAAATAAAACAAGTTATTTGATTACATGCACTTGAAATGCAGCCAATTCATACGAGATGCTCGTTGTATGAATAATTTGATTTGCACTTTAATAATATAACTTCAGTCTGTCTAACCCTTTAAGATAATCGCGAAGATAGCACTGACTTATGGTATAAACAACAGAAGTACCAGGAGTCCATATCTAGCGAGTAGGTGCACTGTTAATAAAGACGCTAAGCATCGCATGTCCGCGCGGCTAAAACGCTGGGCGTCGCCACCACGCCCCGCAGGCTTTTAGACCGCGCCAGCTCGAGACTTTACTGCTTTCGCGTTTTACGACCCGTCTCCGCATTTTGTTGCCACCAAAATTAGTTTCCACCGGCCATATTGCTAAACAGTGTGTTAAAAACCGTACAAATGCATCCCATCCCTCCCAAAAACACGTAATCCGCAAAGATAAATTGCCGCACCAGTGGAGTTAATAGAAGAATAATGAAACAATTATCTATATTGACGGGGTTTGCGTGTCCGTACGTAGGTGCGAGAGGATCCCACGACACCCCACGCGCGTTACCAGGGGTGCATAAGAAAAAAAAATGCCCCATACGAAAATAATTTTGATAGACACTTCGCGTGCGACCAGCAATTATGTTATGCGCGCTTGGTCGGCGGTAATTCGAATTTAGCACATTATCGAAGCGTTACCGATTATTTTCGAATAATAAATACCGAATCGATGCGTTCGCACCTTTTTTCTGTTACTTATGTCATTATTATAAAATAGTTTACTTGGAACATATGTCGCTCATTAGTGATGGGGGAAGTTTGAAATTCGAGTTCGAATTTCAAAATTTCGGATTAGATATGGAAAGATCCAGTGTTACTATCAGGTAGCACTGTGTAAATGTTGTCTATAGCCGTGCGCAGACGTTTCTGATCTCAGAAGCAACATCCGGCGTTATCTAATCTACGGTCAGTGTTTGTGAAGGCACAGATGATATTCACCGAGATACGCCGCGGTTTATGTATCGAATATGTCCTCGCTGTACGTCACACGGAGCCGTCTTTTTGGTACACATTTCACAATGAGATAACGCGGCCGGGGCGCCACGCATGTCACCGTGGCTTATGGTGTTTTTGTTATAAGAAAAACAAAAACATTCTATAATGTATGTAATAGATAAAAACGTGACGCCCACGGAACATTTCCGATACGTAACGACGTAAAGTCGCATTATTTACACTGTGGAGTATTGTTACAACAGATTACTGCAGTTACGTATTTGTCGAGCCCATTCACTTCATAAGTGGTTTTAAACAAACACCATTGAGTCGAGAACAGGGACCTCTTGTGCTGCCAAGCTGCCTCGGTAAATAACACTCGAGCTTGATATTTATTTAGAAAAATCTAATCTTGACGTGGAGTGTTTTATCTCCGTATCCGGTAAGATCTCGAAAGGTCCCAAAGTACTAAACACTCGAATGTTTATAAAAATTAAACATTCATGTGACAAACTTTGTGTGTTAGTCTTTCTCACGGAGCTGCTCATGCGCAGGAGTTGATGTTAGAAATAGCTCCGTAGACATCTTTTGAAAACGTATTAATGTCAAATAACAAGATAGTCATTGGTTTCTAAACTAACAGATATCATTAATAAAATGTAGCTTTTAAAAATCCGGACGTCAAAGCATTTTCACGTTGATCTGAGACAGCAGAAATAATGAAGTACAAATGTCTACTTGTGTCTATTCTATTAGGGAACATAACAAGAGCTCCAGCCGAGGAGGTTGCGTCCAAACACCAACAACATTAATTAAAACAAGTGACAGTTTCACACGACATTCATTAGGTATATCACGTCATTACTCATCCGATTCTATTTCCGATACTTATGAGTTTTTCGGTGCGGAGACGATGCCAAAACTCGTGTCCCACGTTCAACTTGACTGTTAATTAATTTTAACTGACGCACACAGCGAAACTTGGAATAGAATTCTCATACATAATAACATGTATGAATGGACTGTACCAACTTAAATGAGGTGCGTCTACCTTCTAACAAATATTGTCATTTATCAAGCCGAAAATTTCGAAGTCGAAAGTCGGCTCTCACGTATCGGCTCATAGTGTCGCATCACTAGTCATTCAAAAGTGAGAATGCACGAAATCCAGACTGGGATCGTTAGCGACTCGACACAAATTAAATTTACAATTGTATGTATCATAAATAAAACATAAAACACGCGCTATAAGATACAATTTGCTAAACTGTCGTCTATATTAGTATTCGACGGTCACGTCAAAATATTCAAATTGAATTGTGTCTCGTCATTGGAATACGAATGAATCGAGTCAGATTGTGACGTGGTTGCACCGAGTTAGAAGCTCTAGTGTTGTATCGATTTTGGAATCGATTATTCGCTATTGTTTGTGACGCTTTGGGATTATGTGTTGTTTTTTCAAGCGTAGTTGCGTATCGTGAATTATGATGTGAATATTAATCGAGTAGGATGTTTTTTTAATGACATTGTAGATTGCGAGCTGTTTTTTAATTCGTTTTGTATGTTTGCATGTCCAAACGTTTCGTAATTGGTTTTCTATTTGGCACAAGTTAAAGCATTGTTTTAACAACTTCTAAATCTTTTTGCTGTTTAAAAAGAATAGGCAGCCAGCATGCAATTTTCGAGATTGTTATACAGGGTGAAAATGTCGTCTCAGAGTATCAAGATTATCATGTTTTGTATTAAAAAATGTAAGAAAATAAGGTATAAAAAATTTTGAGTTACCATAAAGCTGTCTGCGAGAAGATTCGTATGGGGTACTTTTGCATAATCGCGTTGTACCCCGGGGGCGGCCGGGGAACGCAAAAATCGGCTAACAAAGTAACACTCCGCTCAAGTGTCGCCAAGTGGCGGTCTTCAATTCGATTACCGACTAGTGCCGGGGGGACTCGACTCTAAATAACTTAACTTGGTTTGCTCGAGTGCTCGATTATTCGATTTAGCCGCGATTACAATGCGTAAGTGTCGTTGAGAGTTTAGAAATGTGGTTTTGAAGTTTTTGTGGCCACATTTTATAGTATTCGGCTTTTTGGGTGATTGACACGATCGTGTGAAGGACAAAGTTCTTTATTTGTAGCCATTTATATTTGCAGGTGTAACGCAGTGATTATATTTGTATCGTTGATAAAGATTTGTATTCATGTTGTTTAGCATTTTATTGCTGTTTATACGGCATGTTTGCTAACTGATATTTGGTAGTATAAAGTGGGATTTTACATAGATTTTGGAAAAACTGAATTTAAAACGGGATTGACAGACGGTCTATTGCTTATTAATGTTTTTTGAAGATGTCATGTATAACAGTTGTTTTTTGCTCAGACAAATAAAACCACATACAGCCACTTCAAAATTAACATATGCAAAATTGTTCAAGGTTATAAAATGTCCCAATCAGGCCTCAAAATTTCATAGCCATAAGCCTTATCAAAGCTGAAGTTCAAGCAAACAAATGTTTACATTCACCTGTATTCACCCCATGGATAATTACAGTCTGTCTGGCAAGACGGTGCCACGCCATAGGAACAACATAGCAATATACACATGCCATGGCTAGGGCTGACGGGGTGAAACCTTTCAGTTGTTTTCAGGAGAAATATTATTGAAGTTGTAATTGTTTTGTAGATATTGAAGAATGAAGATAATGTTATCAATTGAGGGCCATCGAAGGAATAGTCAGCATTTTTATAATTTCATAAAAAATATGGTCCTTAAAGGTAACTGTCATTAGAATTGGAGATATTTACCAAACGAGGCCTCTCTGCGTAAACTGTCAAGGAGACCTCTCTGCGTGTTCTCTGCCCTGTTTTCCTCGTCAAGGCTCTTACCCTGAAATATTCGCAGCAGCCCTACAGTCCCCCATCTGATACGAGGCATAGAGAACCTTAAGAGCCCATGATGCCCCGTCAGACGTCGAGACGCCGATGTATAAAATCTGTATGAGAGAGCGTTAAATAAAGCCCAAATGGGCCATAAAACACTCTGGCTTCCTTTACGGGTCTCTCATCTTTGTTTAGGGCCAACTAGCGAGCTATCTCGATTAAGGACCTATCTTTGTATTTTTGTTGCGTATTGTTCGCAGTATCGTAGTTTTGTAATTTTTTGATGCAGTTTTTTTTTAAATTGATGTGCCGTTTCTAAAAGTATCAAGACTGTATGAAAAAGTAGATTGTAAAGATACAACAAAGCAATAGATAATGATTCAACTAAAGAAAATCGACCATTTTCTATGATTACCGGTGCTTTATGTAGCATGGCGTGATGCAATTATGCACGTATTCCTGTACACATGAAACGTGCAGTCCATAAAACATAACGAGTTTTACCAATTATGCTATCGAAATAACACAGCGGAATGAATTTTCCTAATAAACATTAAATTCATCGTCCAAGAGAAATTAGGGCTAAGGAACAATAGGGAAAACTTGATGACAATAGACCAACAAGAGATCTCTTGTCTTTATTTAATCATCGTACAATTGAATCGTCCCGTTCTATGGCTTGACAAATTCGCACGCCCCCGACATTGCCTTAAACGCGCACTTAACTCGTACCCTTTCCGTCTTTCACCCTCGGACGCCTCCATTCTTTTTATATCGCAACTTTATTAACGCATAAAGGTCTGCTGATGGGCCCTTTAAGAATTAGGATGCGTCCCGTGGCCGGGCGTTAGGCTCACTCGAGCCGAACAAATGGAGTGTCGGAACTTAGGCCGACTGCGAATACGTCGCGCGGGATTGCACTGTCCCATCCCTATTCGCAATTAAACCGGCCGTTATCACGTTGTTCCAAATTTGAATTTGCGTGTACTGATTTGGTGGTTTCGTTATAATCGGCCATTCGCTGCGATTTTAGATGCAAAACTTTTTAGTTACTCGCCTTTTGCACGCGATCAAATTCACAAGTTTTTTTTCTGTTAAAAGTTACAGGAACGGAAAACGAGGTATTTTTTTCTATTACGAATGTAATACACCAAATAATGGGGGAAAAACGTATCTCAATACGAGTATCGACGTTGTGAAAGCAATCGGATTTACATGTCTACCGACGCCGTACTAAAACGAAATCATGAATGAAGCGCAGTATAGGAAACCCAAAACATTATCCTTATGCTCCCATTTTACGACCTTTACCCCCATCGAGTCGAAAGGGTCACATCGGTACGACACGCTGTAAAACAGTCCCCGTCTCGCTCCCGCACGTTACTTACTCGTAAAACCGAAAGAGATAATCACGAAGATGAGTCGAAAATTATTTTTTTTATTATCACCATCGGCGGTGCTCTTTTATTTCCTTTTTACGGTCCGAGTACCTCATAAAAAGACAATAAACTTACTATTTACAGACCATCAGGAAATTGTTAGCCGAAGAGGTCTCTTTACGACACATGTTAGCCTGGTGCGGCCCAGTCCCACTGATGCACTCTTTACGATTGGCGCGCACTAAAATGTTACGCGAATGATACATTTTTATCTCCCATAAGTGTATATCACGCCATGAAATAAACCGCGGAATGTTTACTGAACCATGAATACTAAAACGCTACACTATTAAAGAAATGTCCTCAAGCCGCTATTAGAAACGTCTCCGTCCCGCAAGACGCGGTTACGGGTTAACTCGCTAACCAGGAGCAAATTACCAGGAGTAAATATCTCCACACATTACCAGAACATCATAAAATCATAGACGTGTTAAAAACCATAAAGTAAAGGAGCTATCGGAAGCTCTCGAGCGCTCTTCAGCTTTATTATTGGGGAATTTCGTCAAGAGTTTTAATAATAGTTATTAAAACGGCTGCCCGTGTTACCTAATACATCAGTAAAGTGCTCTTTTTATGATTTAACACTGATTCTCCCCGATATTACCGGCTATAAATTATAGCCGGGATTACCGGCTAAATTGTTTTATGATATGTTTTCATAGTTTACGACTGCAATGTTTTTTGTAATGCCTGATCGGTGACGTCACGAGGAAAAGTATGTCGAGCGATGATCGTCATTGTAGGAAGGATACAGTGCGCGCTCGCCGGCGATTATGTAAAGTGAGCGATTTACTTATTCGTGTTAGTTTGCAATAATAGCGCCGTTTACATTGGGGTTTTGTAATATCTGCGCGGAGGGGCGGCGCGGGGCGCGGAGGGGGCTCCACGATTTCAATATTGTGAATTCCGGCGATGTTCTCGCAGTGCGTGTAATGAATTTCGGGATTGTCTTGTGGTTTTTCGGTTTCAACCCTCGGCCCGTCGACTATTTACTTTCACTCTATTGGATGAGCTTACATTATGTAAAAGACGGCTCGTATCGAACTTTTAATAACGATCGACAAATTCTTCGGTTGGTTTTTTCGTGAGCGGAACACATCGAGCGAGGTACGCGTCGCCGCATGGCACCGGAACGTAGTTATACCAAAATATATGATAATAAGGGGTGGTATTATTTAGGTCCGGCCATTCCTATGATAAAATTGAACCAGTGATATTTGCCCGCAAACAATTCCCATGGAGATTTCGGTCTTGTTTCTGGGGTTAAATCTGTGCACGGGGATGATATACGGATGGGCTGCGGCCCCGCTGGATTTTCCTTTTGCGAAAAATATCGTACAAACGGAAAGAAATACGCGTCCGGATCATAATACGGTCAAATATTGTCGTTCGTATGCGGATATCCGGGACAAAACCGCATATTATACTGTTTTTTGCGTCAGCATTTCTTATGTACGGATCGTATAATTTGGTGGAATTTACCGTGGTCGTTACGTCCTTTTTATTTGACAAAAAAGTCTATGTCAAAGCCGTGATTACGCAGTAAATAAGTTTGATATGACAGCCATATTCTCTTCATGTGGTTGCTGCTTCTAATACGATAGTGAATAGACAGTTTTTTCCATAAGTATGACAGATATTGAAGAAACTCAAGTAAGGAAGGAATTGGATGGTAATAAGCAGAATATTTGCATATCATAATAACGCTTGCGAATGAGTTACGAAATCGAACACAAGAATAACTAAGACAGAACTACATTAATCGTGTTCTGCCTCCTTAACCTTCAAAGGCGTTAAGAGCGAGCCTCTCTTAATTACCAGGGCAGCATAGACGGACGGATATTTAAAATTGTCAGCATTAAAGATGAAATTCAAAAATAGAAGTTAATTTTTTAACGTTCGCCGCTCGGTAGTTCGGTTTACGGGCTGCGGTCGCGCCCGAGGCGCGGACCGTTCTAATTAAAATCGCTACGTTTTCTGTGGTATTCATTTTCATCCTTTAAAGCTCTTTTTGTTGCTCCCACCCTGGTTAGGTTACGTTATTGTTGTGGGTTGTAACTAATTTACATGTTAATGAGATGTTTGTTGTGTTTATGCCGATAGTTGGCTTAATAATTTTATACGTTCGCATTATTAGTTTCCTGAATGGGTTCTGTTAGCTGTTTCTCTTTTTTTCGCAACGGAATCAACGATTTTATTAAAATAGCTTTTTTTTTTTTTATCATTTATTTATTTTCTAACATAAGATTTACATTTTTAAATATTAAATATAAAAATAAAAAACATTTAAAAATATAAAAAATAGGTTGCCACCGATATCGGGCACAGGGTCCAAGGTACCGGTGGTTAGGGTCCCAGAGACAGAAACCTCCTCACAATACGTGCCGTATCAAGGAGTACTGCCTTCTGAATCAGTCCCTTGATCCAGCCGCCCAACGAGAGCCTCCTGAGGTGTTCGTCGAGGCTCTTGGCTATTAAACCATTGGCCGTAACGACAATCGGCACAACAACAGCCGTGTCGACACTCCACATGGCGACAACCTCGTGCGCTAAGTCGAGATACTTTATTTGTTTCTCTTTCTCAGCTTTCACAAGGTTCTCGTCATGCGGAACGGCGACATCGACTATCATCGCGCGGCGCGCTAATCGATCTATCACCACAATATCAGGCTTATTGGCTACAATAGTCCTGTCAGTGATGATAGATCGATCCCAGTACAACGTGATATGGTCCTTTTCGAGAACTGGGTCGGGCGCATACCTGTAGTACGGTACCTCAAGGTCTACAAGGTTGTATTGCAGAGCAAGCTGCTGGTGGATAATCTTGGCCACTTGGTTATGTCTGTGCAAATATTCACCATTAGCCAAACGAGAACAACCAGATATAATATGTCTGATAGACTCACCCGGATGGTGACATGCCCGACATATGTCAACCGTCCCGTCTTTCACGATATATCTCCGGTAGTTATTCGTAAGGATAACTTCGTCCATAATTGCACATACAAACCCTTCGGTTTCTCCAAACAAGTCACCGAAGCGTAGCCAAGATACGGACGCATTGAAGTCTACATCGGGGCCATGAAGAGCCCCGAAGAAGCGTCCGTGTAGCTGTTTGCTCTGCCATACTTCCTTGCGATCATGGGTAGTTAGTACCACAGGTCTGCGCCAGTTCTCATTTGCCAACGATAGCGGGTGAGTCCTTTGTCCACTGCTACCATATCACGATGCATACCCACGTCGCTTTTGAGAAGATATTCTCTGAGACTGCACACCTCGCGGTTGTGGAGCGTCTTTGCATTTAAAAGCCTCGGCCTCCACATTTCCGTGGGATGTACAGTCTCATCACCGACGATCGTGGGTGATGCATTCGTTCTGCGGTCAGCAGTGTGCGGACTCTCCTATCCAAGGCATCCAATTCAGTTTGAGTCCATTTGAGTATGCCGAAGGAGTACATCAGGACTGGCATGACCCAACCATTATAGGCGCGAACCTTGTTGCCGCCTGATAAGGAACTTTTTAGGACCTTATTCAGGCGGCCAAAGAAACGCTCCCGCAATGACTGTTTCATGACAGCCACATTGATGCCTAACCCCTCCGCCATACCCAAGTATTTATATGTATCGTTTGCGGAGAGTGATCTCAGATTTATGGAATCTGAGAGTTGTACTCCCTCAGATTCCACAATTCCCCCTCGCTTTACATGCATGACTGCACATTTGTCCACACCGAACTCCATCCTGATGCAACTACTGAAATTTTCAGTGATCTTCAGTAGCTTCATCAGCTGCAGTTCTGTAGTGGCAAACAGTTTCAGATCATCCATATAAAGCAAATGGGATATAACCTGACCCCCTCTCCGCAAAGGATAGCCCAGCCCCGAACCCTCTAGCAATGTGCTCAAAGGGTTCAAGGCCAGGCAAAACCAAAGTGGACTCAAACTGTCACCCTGGAATATTCCCCGCTCGATCTTAATAGGATCGCCGGTCCCTTCAATTTGTCTACATCCTGGATAGTGAAGAACCGTTCTCCATTGCTCCATACATGACGCAAGAAAGGCGCGTAGAGTTGTATTTATTTTATACAACTCCAGTACCCTCCTAAGCCATGTATGGGGGACCGAGTCGTAGGCCTTCTTATAGTCTATCCAACATGTCGACAAATTCTTTCGGGATCGTCGAACCTGTTGGCTGATGACCATATCAGTGAGGAGTAGCTCCTTAGTAGCACGGGACCCCTTCTTACATCCATTTTGAGAAACTGACATAATTGAATAAAATAGCTTATTGTTAGTGCTTTTGTTTCAATAAGACAGTTGTTTAGACGAAATACTGCAGTTTAACCTGAGTAGAATGCGAGTCAAACAGCCGGCGCTCATAACTTTAAGGAGTAGTATTATTTTTTCGAGTTATTTGTTTTAACATTCCTAATGTTCATTAGCATTTATTACAATGCTAACCGGGGTAGCTTGAGCGCGCACGGCCGGCCGAGGCAGAGCCTTTGTTTCGTCCATTACGTATGCAAATGATGTTCAAGTACCACCTGTACGCTTATGTTAGCCTGGTAAACAATCGCTAGGTGGAAATGGGAAGACATTTTTTTTGTCTTCGAGCTACCGGAGTTACCTTTGTGGACATCCATTGTTGGTGTTGTTAACGGAATTTAGAAGATCAGGAGGAAAATGGAACGTAATTTGTAAGAGATAATGTTACAGCTACCTTTAAAGTCATTGACGAAATAACGTAAACCCGACCCGACGAGAAATGGTAAAGGCTTGTCATAAGTAGGTAGGTACCTACAGCAGTGAATGCTTGAGCACACATTAGGAGCAAGTAATTGAAATAGAAAAAAAAGGTAGTATCATCAAAATTGAAATGAAAAATTCATCAATACATTTTTTATAACCTAGTACTAATCACCTAAGTAGCTACAGCAGTGTTTTCCACCTCATAAATTTCTCTAGGCGATCGAAACTCTGTTTTAGCAAAAACTAGCCATTCTTGTCAAATGGACTGATATCACGCCAGAACTTTCTCGGTTTCGTGTTGTGTGTTTTTATGCTTTCCTGGTAATCTGCGCCAGATTTAGTGTTTGCTGTCAAGTAAATAAATATTTATCCATCATAATTGCTCTGAAAGAAATGTTTGTTTGTGTATTTGTAGGTTCTATGAAATTGCTGAACTTGTTTTAATAATACATTGACTTTGCCAAACTAACATTATTCCTCTCATCTCCCTAGACTTTTTCCCAACTATGTTGGGGTCGGCTTCCAGTCTAACCGGATGCAGCTGAGTACCAGTGTTTACAAGGAGCGACTGCCTATCTGACCTCCTCAACCCAGTTACCCGGGCAACCCTATACCCCTAGGCAAGACTGATTGTCAGAACACTATATCTCTACGACTTACTAAATAAATAAGTTTCGAACAAATATTGTAAGTATGCGTCTTTTAAACACATAGAAAGACAAAATACACCATACTTGTAACCCCATGGTTTATAAACGGCAGTCATTTCCCTTGAATCTGCTTCACGCATCATCGCTAAGTAATGCCGACGGCCAAAGCAAGCGAATTTTAAGCTCTGCAAGAAAAGCGGCTTACTTTAAAAGCAATGCGAAAGTTAACTTAAACTTTGAGATATGCTAGCTTGAGTTTTAAGTAATTAAAATGTATTTTTGGAGTGGTACATCTCATAAGATCAACGTATGTATGTCTCAAATAAGTTTTCAAAACATTTTGAAAGGAATCATTTAAGATCTAATTGTTTCTTGACTTAAAAATGCTTGAAAAATAATGTCATCACCATTCATCACCATCTATCATCATCACCTTTCTTCAGGATATTATGATGATATCAATTCAAAAAGTACTAGGGTGGCATAACACAAGAGAAGACCACGTTATCCTTATTGTTTCTTGACAGTTCTTCAAAAATCATTTCATCACCATCTATCATCACCTTTCCTCAGTACATGATGATATCAATTCAAAAAGTACTAGGGCGGCATAACACGAAAGGAGACCACCAACGTTATGAATTTGGGAGGCGATTGAAACCAGCTAATGGGCCACAATGGTTGATTTGCAAACAGTTGACTGGTGACAGGTCATTGTATGCTGATCACAGCCCACGTGGCAAGATGTTCGTATAAGCGGTTATGGCGTTTGATTCGCGGGATCTTAATGTTATTGTCGTATGAGATCAAGTCAGGAGCCTTTGCAATACATGGTTGGATAGATCATTTTACTGTACCTTGTCTCATACAAATTAAATGGAAATCGAACCCAAAACAAACTTTGAAAGTGTGTACCTTCATCTTCATTGATATTTGCTTATTCTATGTGAAAAGACCTTTGATCCCGCTCTATTCATCAGAAAAACGCATACAAAAACCAAAATAATATAAAAAATACCAAATTGCCGAATTTAAACCGATCACCCGCAAAGGCATTCCGTATTCAAAAATATTATTCTTATTTCGAAAACATAAGTTGCGTTCTATATTTGAATTCGTCGCGGGAATGGTCCCCCTCGCCGCGCGGAAAAAATACCAGTACGAGTTCTTTTTATTGATAATGGGTTCCGTAATAATTTTTTACAAATGTTTTCTTTTTTACCTTTTTTTTTATAAAACCTAACTGCTGATATCCTGAATACATCTAATTTATCCGTATCATTTTATACTGTGTAGCATTGCAATTGCTTCTGCAACTGTATCCTAAGCTCGTATAAATATCGATCGGGCACACTCCTCGCGCCAAAACAGTCGTGACGTGATAAATTACCTTCGGGAAATTAAAACTGTCTTTAAAACAATACCTGCTTTTTTCTTCGTCGCTTTCACCCCTGTTTTCTATCCACATCTCTCTCTAACATTCGTAATTCTATATTTTCTTTCTCCCTCTAATTAGAAGAAAGAGGGTCGAAATTGACATTTCTTTTTGATAATTTTTCTTTTTATTACTCTAATGTCGATGGCATTACTTTAATTATTACGTTTCACGTTATGCTTAATGTAATGTAATTAAAAATAAAAGCAAAATGTATCGTTAGGTGTTACTTTACTAGTTGATATCGCAGTTGTAATTATAGAGCAGTAGTTCATAAATAATATTGCATTGTGAGGCACTTAGCATGTGCCTCAGTCTGCACTGCTCCTATCTTTATAGGTTTTAATGATAGCTTTCTTACCGTCGCGATCTAGATTACACATAACTACATACTTTATGTACTAGATCCTCATAAACACAGACTTAATGAACAAAACATTTTTTTCTATTAAATTTTACGCAAAAGGGAATTAAAAAGAACTGTATAAATGTTTTGTGTTCACAATCACTGAAGCGACGCTATCAATATCTCACGGGACGCGGCGCCAATAAACAATGAATGAATTATGTTTTAACGATTAAACATAAAAATAAAACTAAACATTCGCCGAGGATGCACAATCTCCTAATTAAAAACATCACAAATACATTAACTCAGCCGAGGCCCGTTTCAAATCTAATTTCTTTTTTGACAAAACAAAAAAAGACTTAATTACTTTTTCTGGCTATCACAAAAAGCGGGAGATAAGAGCCCTATTTGAATCCTCGTTATCAACACTTCCCTGGCACTTTCACCCTTCAATCTTTACCTTTTTTTCCTTGCCACCCCCCAGAAGAGTACCTATCGTAATTTAAAGATAACTAATGCTCCGAGTCATTAAGGGACCGTACCGAAGAAAAAGGCAAAGAAAGAAGCAAAAGGAAATGCAGCCAAATGCATTTTTAATATTTAAGTTTTCCAAATGATAAGTTTATTTGAGTTTCAAACTTTTTGGGGAACTCTTTGATAGCATCAACAATTTATGTAGACTCAAGAGCACTTAAATGTTTAATGTCTATGCTTATTGAGTGATAGTTATGGAAATTAATTTGTTTTAAATAATATTTATGTGATTACACATAATAATTACCATTTTCATTAATTTGGACCCGTGGCTATGAGCAAGTTTATTTCCTGCCATATTTTACGATGCCTCGAAGTGAAGACGTTAAAGTGTTTAAAAAATATTCATTACAATTAGAGATTTTATAGACCAATAAAAATTGTTAATGAAAAACCTTATGGGCTTTGTTGAAATAGTCTAATTGACCCCAAGAATTTAAGCTCTGAATTTAACGATCGAAAAAGTTACAAAAAAAAAATGAAATTAAAAACGCCCCGAGTCGTGACAAGCTGTTTTTACTTTTTTACTTAAAAAATGTAATAATCCAACGGCAGTAAAATACTATCGGACATTTACGACAAATTCACACAAGACCTACTTAATAAATCTGACAAAATCTTAAATTTATGCTCGCGAACGCAGGACACACGAGTAAAAAAAGATTATTTTACGACGCCGTAAACCTGGTTAGAATGCGGCCCTGGACGCTGGATAATTCGGGAAAAATCCATTTTAATTAACATATTTTTACGGCGATCGCGATGGAAATTATAAATAATGGTTTCATTAATATTTTTCTAGTAATCATCGTTTAAGATGCTGTTCCTCGTAAGTCATCAGAGTTTTATGATATTTAGAACGTTTAAAAGTTGTAAATTATAAAATAACGCTTTTCTAACGAGAAAAGTGTGTATACAGCAAAAATATATGTTTTAATTTGTTCGTTCTAAGTGGACGCCCTTCGCCCCGTTTTTAATGAAAGCATGAAGTGTCGTCAGTTATTTTTGTATATTTTTTTTCATGTTCACGTTTAGAAAATATTGTGAGTGCGTCCAAAGAATGTTAAAAAGTGTTCTTGATTAAATAAAATGTCGCTAGGCCTCCGAGGGGACCGGCAGACGGAGAGCACGTGATGAGAATTAAGTATAGCCGACATTAAACTTAGAACAGTAAGTAATGTTTAGATTTAACGGATGAATTAATATAATCGTTTTAAATCTGATTCTCAACTTTCTCTGCTTACCGTAAGCGGGACTTTCGATTTTGTATGAATATGTTAAATTGTTTGAGGAAAATTGTTTAATAACTTCGATTTTTTACACAAAACTAATTTATATATTTCCTTATTTGCTAAACTTACCACTACATCCACACGTCTCATTCAATAATGACTTGCTTACCTGCAAAAAGAAGAAAACACATTTTAAGCAAAAAACTAGCAACATAACACAAACTACTAGGACAACATAACATGCAAACATGTGAACGGGAAACCCGAAATTGCTGTAACCATATATCGTGGCAAAGCGGCGTACAAGAAAATTCGTAAATATTTTTTCAAATAAATTACACGGGGGCTAATGAAAGGGCCGATGTTTGGACGGACGGACACAATAGCGGAGGGAACTATTGCTCTATATATTTTACGTAGAATGACCGCGAATTCCTAAATAAATATCAAGTTTTTTTTTTCGTCGGTCAGCAGAACTTTTATTGGAGTTAAAAAAACCCTCCATATTTGTTATTCGGTATTCAGGTGCCTGTAATTTATCCAATGTTCCTTTACCAAGAATATTTTCTTCCAGGATAATACTTATTTGTGGCTGTAACTAGGTATTTGCTCCTTATTTATGAAGCTTTCGCTCGCAAGTAACAAGCTTGGATAATTCTAGTATCTTTTTCTTGTATCGTAAACAACGGGGTCGGGAAATGAGAAAATTATTTTCTACTTAGATAAAATGAAAATAGGATTTGACCAATTAGAAAGACGTATTTTGTACAATTTATTCTTATTGGTGGTACGAGTTTTACATAGTTTTTTTTGTGAACGGTACAATATAGAGGTATCGGAGACTATTCCTAATAAGAGGTTTGGTTGCGAGGCGAGGGCCGGAGGGCCGCATCTCGTGGAATTCCACTCATAGCCCTCCCAAAGGGACCATGTACCAAATCATATACACTATAATTTTAGAGGAAAATATCACGGTAAAGGTTCTTATGTATTTTATGTGCGGTACCCCAAAACTAGAGGTCGTTTTTATTCCGTTCTTTAGGTTTTTGAATATAGAATTTTATTATGAATGAATGAAATAGGTTTTATTTAAAAAAACGAGACCTACTTACGAAAGGTAACCGCCATTTTTTTGCAAATGGAATTTATCCATATTTAAATACATTTCCGTATTTTTATAAAAACCATAAATAAAATGGAAAAAATGCGTTATCAAAAACTGCGAACTTACCCTCTGGCTAGTAACATTAACAGACGGACAGACATTAATATTTATGTACGTGTCTCATACAATTACTGTGACGCGGCAATGCCCGGTCAGTGTGGGCAATGACCAGGGACCGTTTTATTTTATCAGGTTATGTTATAAGCACAATGCAAGTACTAGGGTGGCATATTCGAAAAGAAGTTTAGTATAAAGAAAAGTTCTATTAATGAACTTGTTCAAAATTGGAACGCGAATCCGAACCTATGACGTAGAATTTTGTTGTTTACTTTGTTGTACCTCTTTTATTTTCTGATAACCTAGTACTAAAGACAGTTATATAATTATGTAATACTGATAAAACATCTTTATATTGCAAAAATAATAAAAAAATCTATTGCTGAAGTGACAAAATTAAACAAACAAATCAGATTTTCCAACAAATTTAATCTAAACAAATTACATCGGCTTAGAATCGAACCGCAGTCAAACGCTTAACGTCCACATTCCCCAACATTATCACCATTACCCTTGGCCAAAAAAACAACCATCCCTTCACAGATTGACATCTGTCAGGCCGGGGGTTCGATGCCGGATGGTGTAAAAATCTACCCCACATTTGGCTGGTGGAATAAATTTTTAATCAAAATATTTTCGCGTCCCCTTACAAAGGTATGATAATTTCTGCATTGTTGGTGATTGACAGAAGTTAAGCAAGGATGGGTGGGACTTGTTCACATGAATAAATTATTTGTTTGTCTATGTACTGGATGGGTGACGGATGTCATAGTGACAATTTGTGAGTATTGTTTTTTTTTCGGAATGTAGGAAAAATTGTTTTTATTACAACGTCCCCTCTATGTCACACTACATATAAAAGATAGGAGAAATGCTGTTTTTTGTTCTACTATTTTCTTTTTTGCAATTAATGTTGCCATATAAAAACAGCTGCCGTTAGAATCGTTGCAATAAATATCTAACAAAGATACATAACTTGGACACAAAGTGAAAGTGCGGTGTTGCTATTTTCTCACTTTTTATGCAGTCCTAGTACAAGTTAATGTTGATAATAGGCGTCGTTTATATTAATGTTCTTTTTTATAAGTTTAACAAAGTTGCAGGTTTTTTAATGACAAGAAATTGTTGTCAATTATGATAAAAAATAATAGTTTGTTACTACATATCTATTAAAGTTAAGTACATAATCATATTTTTTGCGAAATTACTAGCAAGCAATGACAAGATTACTGTTAGAAAACGCCTCTGATAACATTCCAATATCTGGTACTACCAAAACATGCTAATAACATTCCCTATACATATTAAATCACCATCCTTTCGACCTCAAAAGTTGAGCTTAACAAAAAAAACAATAGACAGACTCTCACACCTTCCGAACCAAAAAACACAAGTACAAAATAATAAATAATTCACAGGCCATTTCACACACGACCCAAAACCGAACAAAGCGAAAAAATACGTAAAAACAATGAAGAAACAAGACGACAATGCAGAACGATTAATTCTAAATTTTAACAATGTAAGAATCCTAAGCAATATGTGACAAAAGTCGCGCAATTTTAGTACAAAAGCCGTGAAAATACATACATAAAAATAGCTTCGAAATCTTTAAAACGGTCAAGTATAAGTGATCTGCGCCGATTCGACACGGCTGTCCGTTTTTCAGAATCCTCTACTTACATTTTAATGAAGGATTGTCTGAAATTTTGAGCTACTGTTGCTATCCTGGTTTTGTCTCAAAATTATTCTGTGTTTGTCTATGCAGGCAGACGTGTTGAAATTATGTATTTTTGTGTCAAATGCCGGATAAGAGGGAATATGTAATGGTATTGGATTTGCTTATATTAAGTGTCCACCTGAGCAGGTTTGTATTTCGTTCAATACATTATATTGATTGAAATAGCGTGCCTCAGAAACTCTTCTATAAGAGTAATGGCGTCTAAGTGATGTCAACCCGACTCGAGAATAGAAACTGAGACCTCGTACACAGCAGTCGCGCTTGCAACTACTAGACCAACGAGGCAGTATCGTTTAGTAGCTCTATAAGAGTACGGATTAAACGAAAAGCTTGCCACACCACAGGCATTCCATCAAGTACCCCTAACCTAACGTCAACATACCAATTCCTATCCAAAGAGTTCTTATTCCCAGCTTATTCCAAACGTTCTTCCGACACGCGAGCCAAAACTTTGGAACGGAATCAAAATAACTTCCATCTGGAATTCCAGTTGCAGAATACACAGGTTACACTTTATTTCGCCTGAAATCTAATTTTCGCAAACATTGTAGGCATTTAAGACATTCAGAACAGTTCCTAGCTGCATTCCTATGTCACCTGGACTCGGGACGACGCTGCATCCGAAATTAAGGCGGAATTGCATAACATTCTTCATTTGAATTGTGAATTTGAAATAGGAACAGCTGACCTGGCAGCCAGCAAAATGGAAGTTGAGATGTTTTGAATTTGGAATTTGCAAGCAAAGAGTTTGTAGATCAGTATGATACCTTTTTAGTGGTCGATGAACTTATAGTGACTTTTTCTACCCCTAATTAGTATGCAAAAAATACTCATCCACATAAATATGCGAGCTACTGTAAGAAAATGTAAAACCAAACTATTACTATCACAAAGAAATTTCTCCGATGACATATTGCTACCATTTCGTGCCCTTTCGAGTGGCAGACAAACACACAAATAGGCTACTTAAATAAATATTTCAATGTTAAAAAATGTTAATGTTTCGTCCAACTATACGTGACCTGCTTAACATTTTGGGAAAGGTAAAAGAGTAGAACCTTTTCTGGAGTCATACATACGATGGATCAGCTTAAACTGGTCAGTTTAGGAATGTCTTTTATAAAAGAGTGAACAGTAGCCTTCTTTAATGAGTGCTGTACTTAGTTTACAAGATGCGTACGAACAAACGCACTCGCATTGTGGATTTTTGAATAAATTTGACAATAGTAATGTAACTTTACGCTAGAAAACTATATCTGTATGTATTATTATTAGAAATATGAGCTACTACAAATAAGACACTTGTAGTTTTTACAAGATAATCAATACTTGGTGGTACTGTTAATGCCTAATGTAAGTACAATAGACAGAAAAAATCTCTATCTTTAGAGTAGATAGATCGCTTAATCATTTATTTTAGTTTTCTAACTATGTACAGAATAACAAAAGATCAATAACTCATAAATAAATATCTAGGTATCATAGAGGTTAGGTTGTAAACAATACTAATAAAGATTTATGAAACAAAAGCCAAATCAACGGGAAAAACCAATTCGACGATGACGAATCTCACTCTCATGACACCAAACAAGATAATATTAGTAAAACTATTAATATAACTGCAAATGACATCACCTGCTCACATTGCATTCAGAGAAATGCATTGACATACACAACTAGACTAACAATGTACCCATACAAGCGAACTATTCAAAAAAATCAGGTCAAAAATTAACAAAAATCCAAACATGACAAAAATGCGAGCACGCATATCGGTCTAATTGTCGATTTGTTTGTTCCATCCCTTTCTCTCTTGTTCGTTCGTTGTATTCCTGTCTCATGCGTGCGCGCAGCTGTCATGTGTGACGAATCACTTTGTCATTGTGTCAGTTTGGACGCTTCTCACCCTTTTGATGCGAGTTCTGATGATAATGTGCTCTCTAGGGTCCCGTGGGGATGGTGTTAATTTTATTAAAATTGTATGGAATGAACAAGATAAGAGGGAATTTAATGGTGCATATTTTTGTAACTAAGTTAGCGTTACAGCAGTGAATTTGATAGTCTTTAAGTAATAAGTGAGTATACATATAGAAGTACTGAAATTATTGAAATTCAGAGTACATAAAGCTTGGGATTAAGAAAACTCTCAAATTGCACACTCAAAAAAGCAGCATTCAATCCATAAATAGCATACGCAAATTAATGATGATGATGATGAAGGTAATAGCAAAACTTAACCTTTCTTAGCAGTCAAGTAAAAATAGAAACAGAAAAAACAAAACTAGATACAATTGTATCAAAAACCATGGTCCCATGATCCGAAATACAACGCCAATACAACATACAGACAGACATACAATGGAGTTATATTCTGTGTGATTGCATTGTACGCAACCCTTTGGTTTGGCTTAGCCCTTGTAATGTAAGGATTACAATACATGGGACATTTGACAATCATGGCCGACATGTTTGATATTTTTTTGACAATTACTATTGTCATAAATTTTAGAAGAAAGATCGGTGATGAAACAATATAAAAACTATGTGTGACGCTGAGTATTGAGAAAGGGATGAAAAATAATAATGATGACTGTTTAGTAGCTCTAAAACAAAAGTTACTAATGAAAGATACTTTTAGACCAAGCTTATTTAAAGAAGAGAGAACAAACGAAAATAATAATTAATATAAGCAATTAATTAAATATCTTGCTCATTTACTCATTTAAATAAAAAGACAGCAGTTACGAAACACCCAAACAGACCAAATAAAGATAGATACCCGACAGCAAAAAAAAAAACAAACATGACCAACACAAAAATATTTCAGATGAGACAAAGTAATTGAAACCAGGTTATTGCGTTTCGTTTTGTAAGACACATGACTCCTGAGGTCCAAAACCACAGATGCAGCACGGGAAATGAGGAAGCCTTGCTGAGGGTCAAATTACCAGAATTTTGGAAGTCACTAATGCTCAGTGAACTGGTTGCGTTGTGATTTGATATGTTTTAAATCAAAGAGGTACATGAAAAAAGTCTTGTTTTAGATGACCGCAATGTACAAGAGTGTGTAGGTACAATGAGGTTAATAATCTGGACAAGGTAAAAATAAGAAATGAAAAGTAAGATTTAATCAGTCTAATGATATATCAAGTGAAGAACCAGAATAAGGTATCCTAGATAATATGCATTACAATAATATGTTCCACAATATCATAATGCAGTCGATCCCCATCACCTATCGAAATGGCCCTAATTATTAACGATTCTGACGCGTAGGTAACATTCAAAGGGCGAATTTTCCATTTCCAAATGAAGAGAAACCATCAACCAATCATAATTCGGGGAAAACGTAACTTAACGCGAATCTATCACGAGGCACCACGCCCCGGGGAAGTCGGGCAACATCGACCCTCCGCTAATCTAATATTAAACACATTCGGATATTAGATACAAAGTGAGCATTCACAGAATTTAATAATCCCGCTCCCACACCTATATACACGTCCCTTTCACTCGTATCCCTCTGTCTCCTTCCAACATGAATTATTAACAACAATTTTATGATTACATTTAGCATTGAGTGTAAGTGCGGCTGGGACGTGATACGAAAGTCGAATGGCCGGTGAAAAATGGCGGGAAAACGTTGCCAGTTAATATTTTATTGGTTTCGATAGGTTTGAGTTATGTAAGTCAGCCGGGAGTTCCGGTAATTTTCAATTTTGTGCCTGAAATATTGATAAGCTAAAGTCCCTCGAGTTCGGTTTATTGGATCACTTGAAGCTGACTTGCAGTTTTGATGGCAGAACATTGTGATAGTAACTTGCCATTCTTTAGTTCCTTTTCAATCCAAACTAATATTATAAATGCGAAAGTAACTCTGTCTGTCTGTCTGTCTGTCTTTCTGTCTGTCTGTCTGTCTTTTCTTCACGCCTAAACTACTGAACCGATTTGTGTGAAATTTGGTACAGACATAGTTTGAAACTTGAGAAAGGACATAGGATAGTTTTTATTACAAAAAAAAATAAAAATAAAATTATTCCGGACATATAGCGCCATCTATTGGTCAAATCAAAAATCTGCTGGAAGTCACTATTCCACGCGAACGAAGTTGCGGGCAAAAGCTAGTTTATTATATTTGAGGAAGGTGCCTTCGAAAACATTGACGCTATCTTTAGGTCGCACTATTCAATTTACTGGCGTCATTTTACTATATCCGTTTAAGCTGTTCAAATTAGAATGAATTCTGCATACAAAACAGCAATAACTTAAAACAATTAAAACGCAAGCACATACGTCAAACGTCAAAAAAAACGCCATCAAAAACTACGCAAGCCTGTTTTGCATACGACATCTCGTAAAACTGTTATTAGCAAGCAAAAAACATGTAGGCAACGCGACTAGACTATACCGACGACACCCGGATGGGGATTCTAGAAAATTCTGAGCACACTAGCATCTACTCAGCGGTCATTCAGCCTGTGACTGGAATATATATTGCCTGAATTCTGACGAAAATGGAACCCGAAGGCAGGGCCGAGTAATTGTGTTTGGTGTTCATATTTACCCCAACCTCCTCTGGGGTGGCGTAACGCAATAATCGTCATATTTTGTACGAGTTACACTTGACGCCTCTTTTGGTTAAGAATTGCTTTCTAATTTACTGTGTGGAGTAATGTTTGAAGCTAGTGCTTTTTAGGAGATACATTTTTATCACCTTGTCCTATCAGTTCTCTATTTGTTGATTGTTTTATATAAATAATCATGATAGGTTGTAGCACCTTCACTAGATACAGACTTATTCCTAAACTCCAAATGCTTATCTCCAAAATGAACTAATGATTCTAAACCTAAAGGATACGCAGAAAAGATCAAGAAACCCATTAAAGGTCCACCTGGCAAACAATATGTTTTATTTAAATAAGTAATCAGCATAAAACTGTGGCTCACACGCCTCCATTAGTATTGCCTACACTGGATTTAATTTAAATGTGTGAAAACCCTGGCTTCTTAAAATGCTGCAGTTTTTCTGGAATCTTGCCAGGAAGAAGGTTTTACTGAGGACTTTCTAGAAGTTTGTTGATGTCCCAATTGCTTGGGAATAGGAGATTAGGACCTTTAAGGACCAATTACTTAACCGGTTAGAATATTTTTGAAGAGTAGAGAGGTTTCCAAAGAACAAATGAAGTTCGCTTATTTAAATCGCATACTATAAATATTGTCCGCCAACAAATATGGCGGCTCGGTAAAAAAATCATCGGCACAAGTGTCAACGATTGACAATTAGCAGCATCGCTGTCTGATCCAAAATTTTCGCATAATTGTCACTCGGTAATTGAAAAACGCAATTATGGACGGCGAGAGCGTCAGTTAATTAATATTAAATTCTGAAATAATCGCCCCGCTTCCCCCGCACCCCCGCTCCCCCGGGAGACAGGGGACATGGACTGATTGAATTATAGGCAAATTTTGAATTTTGAATAATTCACGGAGTGAGTTAGCCCTTTATGGCACGCGGCCCGAGGACGAGTGAATTTTTGGTTTAATTAGTCTGCTTATTGTTTTGGGGAAACGGGTTCTGTGGTCCTAATTGTTTTTGGCATCTTTTTGTTTTATAGTGCCCCAACCATAAAGATTTAATTGCATTGCCTCATATAATAAAGATATTTCAACTGACATAATAATCGTATTTATTATACCTACGCTTAGATAATATTGATATTAAATTAATTGCATCTTTTTCTGACAAGTAATAACTGTGACCTAATAACTAATGATTTATTATATCAATATGTTAAAAGCACAATAACTGTTAACTTCTTAACCTTAGATAGGCGCAACTGAATCATATAATTTTTTTCCACTCGTGAGAGACGTCGCTAGCTGACACGAAACGATTCACAATCCGCAGTGCTCTGATATATTACGCAATTACTTATTCTCGATGGATAGATCAGAAAAAAGTGAAAAACAAAATGGTTCCTAGTTACAGATCAGTACGGACACCGCGGCTTCGCAAAATTCAATTTGGCGAGCATTTCGCCGCTCCCGCCGTGCGACAAACCAAACAATTACACATACGTGTGTCGAAAGCATAATTTTTCCACAAAATCTACGTGGAAATGCGAAAAAAACACACTCGCTGACGCTTTGTTAGTTTTTCGCGCCAACGCGTCGGCCATTTTTGACAGCTGTCAAACGCTGCGCTAGTGATTGCGTCTTTTGTAGTCGCACCTTTTTCGAGACACGGATTTTTTACATGGAAAAATCAAAACGTCACACACGTGAATATTTCGAATAGTAATATATGAATAGCACAATGTAATCCCACACAAATTACCAGGCGCAGAATATGAAAGCGATAAACCGAGATGCATCGGCGATACGTGCACACAATCCTGTCTCATTTCAATACCTATTGTGAGGTCGGCGCTAGTGTCGGAACGTCGTAACGTCCCGTTCTACGGACCCATCAGTCATTTACGAATGAATACATGACAATCGATCGAGATCCGTAAGGTAACATGTCGCGGCTGAGTGACGAGTGATTCTCGCGTTCGTGACGGATATCGGAACGTTGACAAACGCGCGGCCTGCCCGGCTGGTCGCTTCTTTTACAAATTTCAAGCAGAAGAAGTTTGACGTGCGATAGTGACGTGACGATGTGGAGCTGTCAGGTTTCAATTGGCTCTCAGAGAGTGTTGACGTGTCATGTCGGATCTAGATCCCAAGTGCGGACATGTTAATTGTTACGGCAGAAGCGTAGGAGTCGCATAAACACCCTCGACATTTATTAGCCGCTTTCTATACCTATTTGCTTGAAATTCGATATTATTTTTAACGTATACGGAACCTAAGACTGAAATCTGATATCGGTTGGTTAGTCGATTAATATAATCGTATATTCCGATGAGAATCGATTACTAAAGCGGATACAAGTAGTTACTTGGTTGCCATAGTAAACATCATTAGGTATGTGAAGCGCACTCGAGCGATGCGATACGTCGTAGAAGCTAGTTTTTGTTTGGCAGCAAGAAAACAGTGTTATGATCGTTAAAATTTACATAGTATGATGAGATACAGACTAATCTCACGGTTGAAAATATTTTAATGCGTCTGTGATGGATTTCTATCTCAAACTGCCGCAGTTATGGCAATGATTAATCTAAAACTGTTAAAATTATTCTTTATGTATCCTAATCTGCTGAAAATGGTAAATATACACACTTGCATATTTTCCAAGATGCTTATTTCAAATGTAAATACACAAAGAATATAACGTGCTCATTATATTCGTTTTTATCGCAACGCATATCATCGCCTGTCTACCACTGTGCAACAACCCCAAAACATTATAACTTAACTATGTAGTTGCATTTAAAAACGGCAAAAAACAGTAATTTATTCCAAAATAATGAGCATTTAACTAAATGGGCATAATAACCTGGTTTAAAAATCGTATCCACCGCCGGATACCGATGATTATTTTCATCCTTCCAATATGTAATTATGGAATTTCCTCTAAATAACGTAATTAAAATACAAGTTATTTATTGATTTTAACTGTATTTTTAACGCGACCTCCATTAACCTATCAGAATGTATGGATGAATCCTAGTCTGTCGTAACTATGTATAAATTATAAACCTCCTGAACCATTCAGCTGAATTTTAATGCCGATGTTGCAAACAGTATTTAATTAAGTAAGAACTTTATTAATCTTTAAGTATCATATTACAGTTCTCACCAAATAACTTTGCTGCTGTCAACATAGCTACTAGCTATAACGATGCTCAAAAAGTACGGATATACACACCTTACGCGAGGCGTAAAACTTCTGAAACGCAAACTTATTTGACAAGAACATCATGTCGAAGCTAAACGACATGATCACCAGGCTAACAGAACAACATAAGAGGTTGACACTTTAAAACATATGTACTAACTACTAAGGCCCGGTTGTTCGAAGCTCGGTTACGTCAAGTTTAGGGTTAAATTCTAGTTACAGTAAAATTAACCGGGGTTAAATTCAAAAAGCGTTGTTGAACGTCAAAATTTCATAATAAAAATGTCAAATTAACCGTGGTCAGAATTGACAACAGTAAAACATTAACTTTAACTTTACCGTAACGTACGAACAACCGGGCCTAAGAACAGCTAAAATCAACTTCATCATCATACCTTCACCTACCCTAATGTACTAGAGTGACATATTACAAAGACAGTTTCATCTACCTTCATCATTATACCTTCACCTGCTAGTCAAAGTACTAGGGCGACATTTCATCATCCTCCGAGCCTTTTTCCCAAACTACGTTGGGGTCGGCTTCCAGTCTAACCGGATGTAGCTGAGTACCAGTGCTTTACAAGGAGCGACTGCCCTATCTGACCCCCTCAACCCAGTTACCCGGGCAACCCAATACCCCTTGGTTAGACTGGTGTCAGACTTACTGGCTTCTGACTACCCGTAACGACCGCCAAGGATGTTCAATGACAGCCGGGACCTACAGTTTAACGTGCCATCCGAAACACAGTCATTGGCGTCTAAGATATACTTAGAAAGTACATACAAACTTAGAAAAGTTGCATTGGTACTTGCCTGACCTGGAATCGAACCCGCGCCCTCATACTCGAGAGGTTGGTTCTTTGCCCACTAGGCCACCACGACTTTGACGACTTTGACGACTTTGACGACTAGGGTAACATTTAACAAAGATAGTACCCTCATCATCATACATACACCTTCCAGTCGAAGTACTAGGGCGACATAAAACAAAGGAAGCTTACCTGGATCTGTCGCGTCGAGGGTCTGCGGCGGGGGCTGACTGAGGGGTCCAGGGGTGCCTCCGGAGCCCGGAGAACGAACGTCGTCATTCACCGCGCCACCGTAAGACAGTGATGATGATGGCGGTCTCTGTAGGCAAAAAGAGAAGAGTATATTAGTTAGCAGTTAGAATAAGGTCAGAACTGTAATGAAGACTCCTGAACATGGAGGTAGTTCTATGGAACTGGTTATGAAACGCTTGAAAAGTTCTTCTGGCATTTTTCTCTCTTATTTTTATTTGGTTTTTAGCATGTACGATATTCGTGGATTCCACACCTAATACTGAAGATTCTAATACATAGGTATTGGATAAATCTGGTGTCATAATTTCTCATCATACAGGCTTTAGGTTACCCATTGGCATTGACATTCGCAGTTAAGTGCGTTTCACCTAAAATACTAACAAGTTTTGATTGAAGATATGGAGATGAATAGTAACATCTAAAGATCACCTTTTTCAGTGGTTTTTCTAATCTGATCATCTATTAATTTTAATGGGAAAAATATATTATAAACAAGGATTTTCAGAATATATTTCTCCACATACAAACTCTTCAAAATTCGACGGTCCATCAAAAAAAAAAAATGATTTTACCAATTACACAGAATCATTAAGTTAAAACATAACAATACATCAGCTGTATAATCTACGTACAAATGATCGTTAGTTACTAATCATGGTTGCTGCAATTAAACGCAAGTTTTTTTCGGTAATGACTCCAGCTGAATGGCTGGTTATCAATCATTGGTAAGGTAATCAGAATAGGTTCAGCTTACACGGGTCTTAGAATGTATGTACTAGCTATTTCGGTCAATTTCACTCGCACTATTAAGGTACCCTGACGATGATTACCTATGTATATAGTCATATCCTATTACCGAAAACATAAGTGCAACTTTGGGTTCACATTATAGATAATGTAATTTGGCAGAGGTACAGTATTCTCAAAGTAGTCTTCTGATGAATCCATGTGCAAAAGTTTCTTCCATGTTCAATGCTGCTTGCACTCCAGTATATAATGCAGTTCTGTCTCACACCTATGAGTTCTGTTTCTTTACCATTTCTTGCTCTGTTTAAAATATCAATATACGTCAGCCATGTTAATGTACTTCGCGAAATATTATGTGCCTTTCATCCCTTTACCTATGTTACTCTCAACTTCTGATTAACTTCTGATTAATTCACGTTAAGCTGTTGAAGAACTGCAAGATTCATTTATATCTTCTCCATTAGCTTACCACATCAATACTCCCACAAAATACATTAGCAAATGTCCTAACTATCACAAATTCAGTTCTCAATATTATCTTTACTTCCTTATTTCATAACCTGACCATTACGGACGGCAAGGCAGGTGCCTCCCGCGCACGCCTAATGGCCGAGTGGCGTGCGAGTCGGCTCATTACCCGACCGCTTCCGAAGTATTACGACAACACCCGAAGTGTTACGACAATAGCCGAACGCTTTAATTTTAACGGGCCTAGGAAGTTAGGGTAGGAAATAGTTAGCGTAAAGGTGCTAATATGTATGTAGAAATTTTATTGTTTTCTGTCTTATCTATTTTGTTGTGTTCCTGTGTTTAAATTGTAGGTATGCGTTTGCGTTTGCGCTGATTATTATCGAGTTTTGCAAGTTATTGATTGATTGGTGATTGATGAAGCTTCAATATGGCTAAGTCATGTGTTTGCACAACATTTTAATGACATACACAGTCATATACAATAGCATAATGCTGCCTATTTCTATAGTCAATCACGAGTCTCAAACTATCCTCATTTGAAATTGGGAGTTGCACTCAGTACCTACCTAATTTTCAATGACCAATAAAAAAGTTAACATTTTTCAAACTTACGTGACTTGTACATATTATACACAATCAGCACTTAATCCTGATATCTTACTGTAAAGGTACGACATCTTTTTTCTTTACCCAACGGGTCGGCCGAATTACACCGACCGTGGTCACTCGTGGACTGATGGCAGCTAGCGGGCGGCGTCTCCGTGTAGTAAAGTTTTATAACTACCCTCATTTGATCGTCACAATTTTCACATTTTGGATTCGCACTATTATTTACCCTACACACTAAAAACATCTTTTGCCAGTGCTTTTATATATCAAAAAAAGTATGTATCGTAATTTTATGGAAATATGATTGCATATAAATAGATACTACTAAAGAGTTTATAGTAGAAAATTTCATACACTTTAACTACTATTTATAAAATACTTATCACTATTTACAGTATTTACAACCACTATTATTTCTTATGGATATACTTTCTACATTAACTTTAGCCTTATGTACTTTCTACATTAACTTTTGTTCTGTGAAATTTCCCATACTTTTATTATCAAAACTCCTTCCTAAATACTTAACAAAAACAAAATAAACATGTCTATGTTTTAACGTTTAAGCTAACCATTTAGTGACGCCTGAGTGGTCACAGTTGGTCGTCTCGCGCCATTGACCAATCTAAATCGATTGTATAGCCCAAATTATGTTTAATGCTATAATTGATATAAAAAGACTGTGGTGACTTGTTAGGGTGTGTTGTCGTTTTTTTTTTAATTTAGTTAAAAAGCCAAGTACCTAGGGCAATAGGATATACCTACTTAGTATTCCCGTTGCCCAGAAATAGGACCTGGATAGAGACACATTTCTAACAAAAGAGCATCTACTAGGCATTAACAGCGTTGTCATACTAGCGGACTTTCCGCTTGGTTTTTCCGAGCGACAATACTCGATTCGTACAGTTTTGCAACCGCGAGAAAAATCCACCAGTGTGAAAGAAAAGTGTGCGCTTTTATTTTTAATTTAAATGCACCTATATGGACCTAAATTTTCCGTTAAAAATACCTTTTAGATCTGCATAATCATCATCATCATCATCATCTCAGCCATAGGACGTCCACTGCTGAACATAGGCCTCCCCCTTAGATCTCCACCATCATCCATCTCGCATCCTAATTTTGTAAATCTGAGTTTTATCGTTAAACAGTGTTTATCTCAAAAATCCACATTTTTCAGCCCACTATCCAAAGCACAAATCCTGAAAATTGATCTAAACGTCAAGATACTTTAGAATATAAATAAGTTTGTATAGACAGTCCGTTCTAACATGATCGTTTAGAATTCCTATACAAAAATAGACCGACCAACTGGCCATTTCAATAATCATTAGGTAGATACGTACTTACGTTCCGGTGTACGAGAAGAGCTTGTGTTTAGAAATACACCTACTTACCTACGTGAAACGTAACTATTTGTAAAAGTTGTAGTTCTGTTTTTTGCTTGTTTTTTTAGGGAAATTACAATTTTGCCCGGGAAACTGGGTTGAGGAGGTCAGATAGGCAGTCGCTCCTTGTAAAGCATTGGTACTCAGCTGCATCTTGTTAGACTGGAAGCCGACCCCAACATGGTTGGGAAAAGGCTAAGCAGATGATAACAATGAAGTGTGCCTTTATTGTTCAGGTAGACATTTAAAAGGCTAAAACAGTTAAAATAAAATTACTGGCATCAAATATTTAAATATAGATCTAATATTGCCTTAACCATTTCTAGAACTGTCAAGAAAACTATTCAAACATCTGTTCCAAAGGACAATGGGCGATTCCGGTCCAAATGTCCACCACGAACGAGACCTATGTGGCTAGATAGCCCGTTAAATGTAGAACATTTTTTGTTATGAAAGTAAAAAAAAATATAATGCCAGAAAAAAGTTATAGCAAAATCAAATACAACATTTTACAGATATTTTCAATTTCATTTTTTCAATTACTTTTCGTGATGTTCGATTTTTGTACTTTCTGTAACTTCTGACAAAATAGAATTGTTCATTATTCGAGAGAAGACACCATCAGTTACCGCTGGAACCAGGAACCGCTGAGTATATTCAAGCACTTCTGGCGCCACAATTGGTTAGTGATTCGTACATCCATCGGTCAAAAATATGGGCTGTTTATATGCAAATGTGTCTTACTCATCTTAGTTTTAGATAAAGTGCGGAAATGGAAGTGGAATAAAATAAAAAATTATAATGACAACATACAAAACCTACCGAAAATTAGAATACATTTTTGGCTATAACTTTTTTTTGGCATTGTTTTTTTTTTACTTTCTTAGTAAAAGTTACTCTAAATTAAGTGGACTATTTAATTATATAGGTCTCGTTCGTGGTGGACATTTGGACCAGACTTCATACATTCTTGCCCAATCTCCTTTAAATCTAACAACCCTTTAGAATCTAACAACCGAACTCTTTACAAATATAATTGAACACCATTTGGCTTTAGATGATTAAACTCGTTCGAATTTCAAATTACGAATAGTCAGCCATTATTCGATTAGAGTAATCGAGTATTCAGAATCGTTTGACATCTGAATTAACTTCATAATCGAATGATGTTACTTAGTAATAATTAGATTGTATTATTGCTATTGTCGATATGTTATTAGGGGATATTGATTGCTTGATATTCGATATGACGTATTAGGTAGGTACCTATAGTTATATCAGCATTGTATATGATTGCCAGTGATGTTTACCTATAACTTTACATATATACAGAACTTACTGAATGGTAGAACATAGCAAATTGCTTGGATTAACTTGGTTTCGAAAAGGTCCCTAATTACGAGAAATTTCCAAATATTTTTTTCTAATGTCTACTTCCCTCAAAGAAAAACACATTTCTACCGAAATCCAATTACTATTTCCAAAGCCCACTAATTGATGACAACACCTTTTTTTTCGACAGGAAATTCGGAGCCGTTTCACACCATATGGGACAAATGCATCATTATTTTAATATTATTGTTATAATTCTGTTTGCCGGCGGCCATTTTGTATCGTTAGCGAATTCGTAACAACTCGAGTAAGTAACGATTGTGACGGAAATCGATTATTGTAATCGAATGTGTAGTTTGTTGTTTTAGTTGTTATTCGATTGTCACCTGTTGTGTTTTGGGTTGGGGTATTGAATATTTTTTTAATGATGATAGGTTGGTTAACGTTTGAAAATTATTATTTTTCATAGACTTTTCGTATTTCGTCGTTACTAAGATGTATCTAAGTACCAATGCTTTACAAGGACCTACTACCTATCGGACCTCCTCAACCCAGTTGGTAAGAATGGTTATCAGACTTACTGGCTTCTACACATAACGACTGCCAAAGATGTTCAAATGACAGCCGGGACCTTCAGCTTATCCTGCCGTCCGAAACTAATATAATATATTGTCCGATTTTTAGAGCAATCTGCTATGTAGTACTTTTACATCATCATCATCAGCCTATAGCAGTCCACTGCTGGACATAGGCCTCTCCAAGTGCACGCCACTGAGATCGATTTTCGGCTGCTCGCATGTGCAGAATTTTTACATATTATCATCAAATTAATTAACAATTTTATTCAACCTCCAGCCACTTAGAACCCTACGAACCAACAATTACATGCCCCATTACGTACATTCGTCAACAAACAAAAATATAACACTTCGGTCGCTGAAGCAGCAATTATTTTTAAACAAACAAATCAATAAACACGGGCTTGTACTAGCAGCAGGGTTAGCTTTGGTTAAGAAAACAATACGGGGAGGGGGATCAGGGTTGTACGTGCGTTATAGAGTGTGCTATTGAAATTCGCGTATACAGATAGGAGTAATCTAGTATGTATTTAATTAGGTATTCTTGTAGATATAGCAGTTTTTAAGTGTAGTGACTTTGTTTGGGATTATTCAAGAGATGGTGCAATGCATTTTTGAGGGCATACGTTGATAGAAAGAATGACAATTTTGGCATATCTATGCTGCTTTGCTTCTGAGTGATTCATTCGTTTTACAGAGTAACTTTCACATTAATTACATTGGTGTCTTTTCAGTTATACAATAAGTTAGCCTACACATTTTGAGTACCTTTATTTCCTTCATTAAACAACCCATATTTTTTCAATTTTTTTCTACCATACTCCACTAAAATCACGCATGATTTTCCCCAAAAAATTACTCCACAATACTCAAGTACCAATAGGGCCAGCCCTAAACGGACCCCCGTACCAACCCGTCAAACGCACGCGGCCGATGAATTAAATCGAAAACAATTCGTAAAAAGAACAATAGAAGGGTAGGAACAAAACTTCCAGTTTGAATTTGGAATTGAGCTCTGCGCACGCGCAAGCCAGGTGGGGGTGTGTGTCAATGAAGTCGGTTAAAAAGAGGTAATGCGATATTTGTTGTTCTTGTGGGTATTTAAATGTGATTTGTTTGATTGTTCGTTTGTGTTTTGTGGTCGCGTTAATTGTTCTTTTTTTCTGGTCTTTTGTTTAATTTTGTATGAATGGTAATCGGTTATTCTTTGGTTTTACGTTCGTTTTAATTTTTACTAAGCTTTTCTTATAAGTAAAATCTGTTCTGTTACAGCCTTTTTATCGTCCCACTGCTGTGCACAGGCCTCCTCTCACACGGAGAAGGATTGAACATTTATCGACACGCTTGCTCAATGCGGGTTGGTGATTTCAGACTTTATAGACCAGGTTTCCTCAAGATAAGTAAAATAATGATAAAAAACTTTCTTACTCATGTTAATTTCTCTTAGACACCATAACTATAGCCATCAAAATAGCAAAAATTCAGCAACATTTCACCCTACCACTTTACCCACCCCTCAAATTACCCAAAAACAAAAAAAAAAGAAAGACAAACAGCATTAAGACGTATAGAGGTTCCAGATGACACTAAAGTAAACTTTCATTTACCCAGATTAATGGTAATGGAAAAGTCGGGTTCCATGGTATCTACCCCATAGGGTAGGCATGTCCTCACTCCGTCTTTATCAAGAACGAGTATTAAAGAACTGGTTCTTTTTGGAACTGATACGGAACGGAATAGGTATCGTGAGTATGTACATGTGTGTGTTGTTATGATATTGCTGATTCGTTTGTGGTAGAATTTGATGATATTGTAATGTTTTGTAATGTGTGGATGGATATATAAAAAAATATAGGTGCATTAAGATTGAATTTCACCAACGACACAACTACCTATTAATCTTTTTTTTATTTTTCTTTTTTTTAAGGAAAATATATGTAGTACAAAAGCCCTTCTTATTAAAAAAAAATAGGTACTTATTTAATATGAATTGTTAAGTTCAATTGCCAAAGTAAACAGCTATTTTATGACAAATTTACGTTATTATTGACGGTGAAAATGAGCCTCAAATACGTAAAATATCTTTGAAATCAATTTTCTTTTTGTTTTATTAACAACTTGGATCATAATTTTCCACAATTAAACTTTGCATCATCACCAACTGCGACCCAAAGCGAATACTTATCACTACCCCATAATACCATTACCAACCCTACACTATAGTTTCGCTTAACGTCACTTGCAAACAGATCTGCGTGTGCGCAGGTCACGTGGCGGGTGTCGGATGACACGTGGGAACTGAAATCGTTCGCCAATTTGGTCTCTTTTGGGGACAATCCAGGCTCTAGAGATTGGTCATGTAATTTTTGCTAAGTTTTTTTGTATACTAGCTGTCTCCTGTGTTCTTCTGTGTCCTGTAGGAACTATTGCCCGTACCGGGCCCGGGGATAAAATATAGCCTATGTTACTCAGGAAGAGTGTAGGTCCTTAACAGTGAAAGAGTTCAAATCAAGTTCAAATGGATTCAGTAGTTGGGAAGCCTTTTTTTAGGCAGCAAACGAACAAAATATGTTTCCTCTTTCTTTATTATGTTAGTGTAGATATGTATCTGAATAATTCGGTGTAATAGACAGCTGTGTTGCTGGAAAGTTTGTTCATCACCGTTTCTTCTTCCCCGCTATAACACTAAGAAGACTGACTATAATTTTGTATTTTCCACTTAACGTAGATACATACAATAAACGATATGATATGATAAAAAACGGTGAAAGGGACGTTTTTGGGGGTCCTGTCCTCCTGTTTAATTGACGAGAAAAAAAGGTAATTTTATTGGCTTAATTTCAATAGAAGTATTTGACTGCACCCATTTCTTTTTCAGATTTCAAGTTGCAAGTCTGAAAGTCACAGATTAAGTATTTTTGGGCTACCACAAAAACTCTATTAACCATTTCTCTAAATACAAGGGGCGTCTGTTCAATCCCAGGTTCGATTCCTGGAAGTGAAAGTTTTTTGCGTTACCGACAAAATGAGGAGGAACAAAAACATTTATGTAATATGTTTAACAGATGTTGGCGGCCATCTTGGAATGCTGACTTGATTGACATTTTCGAGTAGCTTCGGTTTATCTGGATAAGTAAGTCATTTTGAAAGTCTCCTTCATTTTATGCATTCCTGGTAGATTAGTTCATTTGCGAGAAGGGAGATTTTTTGTATGTATTAATTAAACTTAGATCTAATTCAAATCCATTTAGGACCTTCTAATTCCATTTTATTTTGCAAAGTAAGTTTTCTTTAAACAATATTCATATTTAATCCATCTCCCTAGCCTTTTCTCAACTATGTTATGTACAGTAGACCGAACATCAGTGGTAACTGTCATGCACCTTAACTCAATAGTAATATAAGTACGATTTTCCTAAAAGACTGTTACCACGGACCTGAAGTTGACTGTACCCCTAGGTAAGACTGGTTGTCAGATTTACTGGCTACTCGCAACGACTGTCAAAGATGTTCATTAACAGCAAAATCCATATTTTATTATAAGCAAAAGAGATCATTGAATCTATCTAGCCTTTTAAAAAGATCCAAAATCTAGAATGTTCCACCAAAATCTAGACACGAATACTAATAATCTTAACCTCTTGTATATTCATGATCGCTTAGTATTCCTCACATTAAAACTGACCAAAACGGTTCCTTACTAAATTATATTTATAATTACAATGTCCAAGGGCGAATTTTATGTCTATTTAATCTATGCTATTTATGTCACAACTTTATGGGAATCGTGAGAGGCATAATAAGTGGCGCCCGGCGCAAGCGCATTGTATTTTGGTAACTTTCCATATATGGTGTTGTTAATTTATTTGTATGTCTGTTTGTTTTTATGTTTGTCGTTAATTATTTGAGGCTTTTTTGGCTGATAAACTATAGGATTATGTAATTAATAAATGTGGTTACTTACGCAATTTTTTGGGTATGAGTTTAGCAAAATATTTTCCTGTATGTAATCGGAAAAGAATTGATCATGTCAATAATAAAATCATCCAATATATATCCAATTAAGATCATTCATCAAAAACAGGCAAATCTATTGATATAAGACCATACCATATAGGTACTACTGAAATTATACAAAAAATCCATCTTACTTATCTAGTTAAAACCAAAAGATTTTTCAAGAAGCAAAAAATTACCTCACATTAATAAAAATCAACAAAAAAAAAGCAACAAAATTAATCTCTCTTACCAAAACAAAAAAAAAGTCGAAATTATCAAGTAAATCCGGGCACCAAGCTAGTTAATAATAGAAATGATTTAATAAGTTACCAGGAGTCCATAAGTTAGTAGGAGCTCATAAGTCAGTGACCGGCATGGGAACCTGACACTATGACTTGTGACAACACTTGATTTAAATGATTATCATATTTTTTTATTATTAGTATTAGGAGCCGTGACTTTGCTTTGGATTTTTATGAGTGATGATTTAAATATTTGTATGGTTTATAGAGAGAAATGGGACCTAGGTTTGATTCCTGGGTTGAGTATAGGTAGATGCAAAAGTAATTTTGAAAATGCAAGGATTTTTCTAAGTATATCTTGGACACCAATGACCGTGTTTCGGAGGGCACGATAAACTGTATGTCACGGTTGGGTTACCTAAAAGTACGTTAAGTACCGTTTTTCAGGAAATAATGTGTTGGTATTTTTGGTAATATAGAAAATATGGTCTTCGCAACCACCTTTGGCTTTCCATATTGGATAAGTAAAAGTCAAGTCCTTCACTGTCTTCTACAAAATCATTATTAACTCAAATACTATAAAAAAACTCGACCAGATTCAAACCTACGATAGTTTCAACAAAAGCTATCTATAAAGTTATACATACATTTAATTATGTATGATATTCCCCGTCTATGTATGTACATGATTATAAAAAAATATTGCAAATTTTTATTGTATGCAAATTAGCTTTTTACGATCAACCGTGACATGATATAGGGCTGCCAGTTGTTTTTTGCGTTTATTTAGTTCAAAATGTATTTTGATGACCAAAAAAATCATAATTGGTTGGCCATAACTCTAATATTGTAGAAAAATAGATAGTCACCCAATTATCAGGAAAAGGAAAAAAATACTAATTCGTGTTTTATCCTATAATCTATAGAATTATAATCTCCACTAATGATTTTGTTAACACAGCCCATAACTAAGTGTTATAAGACCTCTATATTTAAAAACGTAAATATAAAAGGTAAATCAACCGTCCCGAACCTCCATAGACTCTGAACATAAAAACCCCATTACGGATATACTAGGCCCTCTTAATTAAACCTAATAAATGCTATATAAACGCTTCTCTTTGCAAAATAAACACTGCATGTACCAGGAGTGCAGAAAATAAAAGGAGCCTCGTTAATGACTATAGATTATAAGAGCTATGCATTTTTAATTAATAGTCTGTGCTCTGGGCGTGAAAAAGCGTGTTGCTTTGCCGTTGTTTAGAAAAAATAAATTGAAACTTTCAATTAAGAGAAATTATGCCGAGGTTTTTTCCTATTTCTGCACAGAATGGTGCTGCAATAAAATACTCTGAAAAATGATGATGTTTTGATTAGTAAGCGTCGAAGTAATGGTTGGCGAAATGAGTAGAAATTCATTACACAATACAAAAAATCTACAAGTCGCTTGATTGCCGGGTATTTTAATAGGCCCTGTGCGAAGTATTAAGTACTGCATCTTTACCTTTCTCCCAACAAAGCTAGACCAGTCCCGGTAAAATTAATATCGACTCATTTAATATGCAAATAGTGTAGCCGGCTCTTATCTGCGTTGTCCGCTCCGTTCAATCAATGTGTCCTTTAGGCGCGCTATCTCCGTGCGATCTTACTCCTGCCCTCTTATACCCGCCTGGTACATAGATTTATTGCACAGCGATATCATTAACAGTATTTGTTTATCTATTTTTGTGAGTAATTGAGTGAAAAAGTTTAGTTAGAAAATGTTTTATGGTATGTAAAATGTTGCCTGTAACGGCAGTAATCATTCTTCACAATCACATTTTACAACTTGTGTGGCGATAACGTTTTTATGTTTTTATTTTACATCTAAATCAGGGTATTGCTTTAATATTTTTTCATACTTTTTGTATTACGTTTAAGCAATGAAGAATAGCTGTTTTCCATCGAATGATTATACGGCCTCTTGATTCTAACCCTTCATGGACGCGTCCCAAACAAAATTAGTTCGTTTGAAAATAAACGAAAATTGTATTGAAAGTATACATTTGAAAATGGGTCAATAGCTAATCAAGAGTGATTGTGTTGTAATAATGGTTCTAGGAGGGTCATGTGCCATTGTTTAGGATGTAACCGGAGCCGGCGCGCGCGCCGAGTCCCCTAACAACGGCTTGTGGGAAGCATGAGAAAGCAAACGTGTTGACTTTGGTCTAGTTTGTGTTAAAATGGGGGCTTGTTTTGGCAATGTATTTGTGGAATAATTCTTTGTTTTCGCCAGTACTGTACTGGCGAAAACAAGTACAGTAGGTTCATTTATACTCAAACTTAGTGCTCATGAATCTTGTTAGTAGTAATTGTAGACGAGATGAAGTGAGCCGTTTAGTTTAACTTTCGTTGGCGATTATTATAATGCGATTTAAATGTACCTTTCAACACCAACAGACGTACAACGAAAATCGAATCCCATTATTTCGAACACATAAACATACCTTCTTAACTTCAAAACAAACGTCAAGCAAGCAAACAGACAGTCAAAGAAACATCTAGACATCACTACAACAAATGCTTTACAGAATCCAGATTATAAATAAAAACCTGAAGATATATTGATGGAATTCATCACTAGGTTCAGACGCATCGCAGACTGGTATCGGCAGTCAGACCACGGAATACAGGCATTAATATTAAATTCAAAGTAAATATTCCTAGGCACAGCTCATTAGATATGCAATGTAACGGAACGGGGGGCATAAATAATTCAGGCATCGTTCTATGGTCAACTATCTGTGTATGCTTCTTCCTATTTCACTTCCGGTCCTGACTAATTGATTTCACAATTGTTTCTACTTAAATAGCTTATTTTAATAGTTTTATAGTACTAACGTTAATTTGTTTAGGAAGTGTGTTAAATTAATTTGAAGACGGTTTTTTTGTTGTGTGCATTGCTTGATTAATTATTATTTATTTATGTGTTTTAATGTTAATGTTATTCTTGTAGTTGTTTTTTATGTATTTAATATACATATCAGCTAATTCATTGAATAATATTTTTTTCTAGTTGCATAAAACACCTATTTTAAATTACAACTTTAAAACTGTCCAATAAGAATTTTATAGAAACTAAGTAATCGGATAACATGCAAGGCAATTTAATCTAAACCAATTTACATACACCACAAACCTAAACCAAATCCGGATATTCAATAATCCATTCCAAAGAGCTCATTCAACTGAATGTCTATATTAAAGCATTCAATACTGTCCGTCAATAGAAACTGCGAGGTTTTAAATAGGCTTTTTTCTCTGTTCGTTCATATTGTGAGCTCAAAGGGTTCTAGCGACAATACTCACTCGGTTAAATTAACCGGAGCTTAATGCTTAATTGTTAGTGCAGCTAAGCCTTCGCAACACGTGTCGGAGTTCCGCAGGGCGCTACACTGGGCCCGCTTCACAATTGATATTGAAATTTCTCCTCGCAATGTTTTTTAGGATTGCGGTGGCTTTTTAATGGGATTTGCGTCTGGTTATTAGCTTTTTCATTTAGTTTGATTAGTTTTTGTGTGTGATAGTTTGGTGTGGTGATATTTTATTTTTGTTGTCTATTGAACTTGCTTTTGTAATGCTCTTCTGCAACTTATGTATTCGATTTTTTGGTGTTAAATTACAAGCTTATTTAAATAAAATGAATGTAGATTTTCATTTGATTTCCAACCAACCCATATCAAATCTAAATAAAATTACGCAACAAAAGTTTTCTCCACGAAAACCGCGTCGAACTAAGCTAAACCATGTTTACGACTGCATATTTACAACCGCAAGCAATTCACAGGAAAACCAAACAGTAATTACAGAACAAAAACAAATAACAGAGAAAAATCATTAGGGGTGAGCGTTGGGGGATGATTACAAAGGAAAACACGGGAGCCTGAGTGGTGGAGTATTGTCGACTGATTGTGCAGTAGTTGGCTGGCGGCCGGAGGGTAGCGGCTTCGACAATGGAGCCGAGATTACTGCTGTCGCCTGTCAGGAGCTTGATGTGGGGTTCATGTTTGTTTGATTTACACTTTCAATAAATGTTTAGTGGCTTCGAGAGTTGTGGCTAATGTAGGCCGCAGGCTAGTGGCTAGCTTGAGGCTCTATTGGTCGGAAAGATTGTGTTTCTGGTTGTTTGTATGCTAATTTAACTGCTCACGTGTTTTCCTATACTTACTAAAGCAAGTATTCTTTATTTTATATGTAGCGATTAGCTAAGATTTTATTATGTACATAGGGTAAGGTACATATTACATTACTTGTAATGAGTTAAGGTCATAAACAAAATGTGACGCAGTCCTAAGATAATTTTCAATCAGCATATCCAAAACTTCAACTTTTAATTTGTCTGCCATATCCAATATTTCCCACATCGAGTGTTTAGTATTCAATATCATATGTGTATGTTTTGGCATGTAACTCTAAACCGCGATAGATTTGAGGGTCTTTGTCTTGCCTCCTCCCTCGCTGCGCTCTCTGAATAACTATGCTTTGTTCATTCTTATTTATAGTGTTTGCTTGAGAATTATTATTTCAATTTTGAGTTGGAATTTAATATTTTTTTACAATCCCTACATGCGTACATACTACAATGTCTTCTTCACTACCTACTTTTGTTTTTATTAAAAACTGGACTGTGACTGCCCAAAACAATTTGGTTGAAATTATGTATTTTTCTGGCAAATACTAAACAACTGTGACTGGAGAGCCAGAATTGAACTGGCCACAAGTTTTGTACCTACAAGTTAAAATCAGCTAGTAACTAATAGGTATACATCTCGATACAATATCTGCACAGCCTTTATCTCATCTTATCTTAACCACTTATGACGTCCTAGTACCCGCCACTAACACCTGATTCAAAAATAAACTCTTCTAAGAAATTATCTGTCGTCATATTTCTTATGAAAACGAACGTCAAAGACTTTATAACAAGATAAACAACTAAAAATACAAACACACCATATTTGCAGAGATTCTAGCTGGTAATGATTTTCAGAAATACTATTATGAGTCATATGCGTACAGAGAGAAAGATTATAACGTTGACGTCGAAAATGGTTAAACAGTTAATTAAGAGAATTTGGACTTTCCACGAAACTGGAGACATGCTGGTTTTATCTAAAAAAATATCTTATAAAATTCTAGCAACTCAGAAAGGAAAATACGTCAATACATACGCAATAGAATTTTGAGAATTGATCATCTAAGTCTGCAAATAGCAAATATGGCAAAGTACACAAAACCCTAAAAGTCACCACTAAGTAAAATATAACACCATATCAGAAACACGTACTGAAAGAAAAAGAGCATATCAAGAAAAAACTTTCCTCTTTAAAACAGAAATACCTTCAGAACACATTTGCAACGTTTCAGGAATCCAAACGAAGAACTGTCTAAAAGCATAGTGTACTTTTCGATAATAAAAAGAGAAAAAAAACTTCTAAACTTGAGGGAAAAAGATGATTGAAACAAACACGAGAAAGTTGTCCCCTCTAAGTGTATTAAACCTGCTGAAAAAGTTTTTAAAAGTAAAAGGGGACAAACTGAAATAATATAAATACTTACTTTCAATAATAAAAAGTTGATATTGATTCAAGTTTTTGGCGTATGGTGCAAGTTAAGGGAGAAAGCAAAGTTTTTTAAGTAATAAGAAGTTATTGGAAGAAAGGTTTTTTGCTAAAATAAAAGTTTCAGGAATTTGAGTAGGTAAAATGTATGAAAACAGCATTATTTTTGTTGAAAAGTCACGTACCTACAGAAAAATAGGAGATACACGAGTATTTGTGTACAAAAATAATAATTTATTATTTCCCATTGCTGTTCTAACTTCAATTAAATGTTAACTGTACTTTCTAAAGATAATTTTGATTAAATTAGTACACTTAACTGATTTTATGTCGCTAATTGTAAAGCTGTAGAAAATCAATTGTGTCTCGCGTATATCTCTTTACTCAAAATCAAAACCAAAGTCATTTATTCAAAGTAGGCTGAAAATCAGCACTTTTCGAACGTCAAAACAAAAGACAGCCCCCAAAACGCCCGCCCTTCACCACTTCCTATGTGTTTAGGTACTATCCGACATACAACAGGTTAATAATGTACCACCGAAATAATACATTATTAGTCTCATTCTTTCTAAAATTGTTATCCATTTTCATTTATATCTTTTCAACAAACGCTAAATCCCATATCTTACACCACACCATAAGTTGAAGTTGGGCAAATCTTCGCGAGTGGAGTCGGAAAATGTTTCAGGATGCGTTATGATAAGCGAGCGGCGTCGGGGGACTACACACTGCTAAGTTTTGTACCACTGACAGTATCGTCACTTTCAAATGTGCTTGTTTTATGTTGAATTTGCCGTATTCTTTGGATAGACAGTATGATATTTTAAGGTTATTTTATTAGGTAATTGGTGTGGATAAAACCTAGGTATGCAACTAATCTTTACGTGAGGATCACTGGAATGGAGAGACTATATAATATAACATTTGGAATATACGTTACAGCTACTTTTAGCTAGCAGCAGGATTGCTCAAAAGAGTTACTACTAGCCTATCACACAAAAAACCTCCAGAAGTAATACTTTAATGAACCAAAGCCTTCTTCTGCATCTACGGTGAAAAAGAAGCAAGTATATATCATAGACCAGAAGCAGAACACCTAAGCTAAAACTGCAAAGAGTATTCAATTGACAAATAAGCCTCTTGGACAACACAGCAAATCAAAAACCTATCAAAACTCAAAAGAACCCAGCACTCACCAATTCACTTACTCAAGAAGATGTCGTGTCTCAACAAGTTATTGAAAAATAACAAGTGAACGGATCCGGCGATAAGTTCGCAACTTTTATCGAAAAGACACCGGATGAATAATAAAAACATCGTTCGAAAGCAAATAAACAGGTGAACGATGTATTGTGGGGACCAGCTTTCGAGAGCGAAGTATTGCGCGAAATTATTTTATTTGTTGAGAGTATTTTTGAGTTTGGGGAAGGTAATGTTGGTAATGATAAAGCTGGGAATGAGTGTAATGATTTCTAATAAGTATTGGTGTTTGTTTGTTATTTTAACGGCAAAATGGCTAAACCGATTGAGATGATATTTAGTATGGAGATAGGCTAACACCGAACGATTCATATTGTAGCAACAATAGTAACGACCTTTTATATAATACCTTCTAAATATTGTACAAAAATCCTATAACATTTAAATTCACCTTTTTCCATATTGATGACGTTAACAAAGATATAGGTGAAGCTAGATAAGCTACATTAAATCCCACTTAAAATGATCTAAGTTTTTTTGATCAAGTCCTTATCGGTCACCCAAATTCTTATTATCGGTTGATACGATAATGGTTCCCATGTACAGGAATGTGGCCAACAGCAAATATTTAGAGAGACGAATGATTTACAACTGTACTGATTTTATTTAATTTTCAAGTGTCGTGTGAAATTGTTGGCGATTATTTCGTCATCATGTCACGTAGGACTTAATTTCTCATCTGATTTGAATAGTGTGTAATAGCTTAAAAATATGTATAGATTATATAGAAACGTATTCCCAAGAAAGTCTTCACTCTTTCTGGCTTGAGAAGCCATATCCCATGGCCAAGTTCTGCGTCATTGTGTAATAATTCAGCATAACCAACCTAATAAACAGTTGCGGTGTTACTATTATTAGTACAAATAAGCACACACCTTATCTCTTTCCCCTTTATATCCCAAACAGGTCTCAACAACTGGTAACACGGTGACGTCATAAAACATAACACTATCAACCCTTCTTCGTCTCCAAGAAAGCTCAATTGTCGACCAACAAAAGCTCTCAAAAGATTTATAGCAAATCTGTTTACATGACAACTGTAATGCCCCTCTGAAATCGTCCACGGAATTAATGAGTCCACGGTATCACTTGCTAAGCTAACATTGGTCGCCGTTAATAATAACAGCCACCCCATAACCACCCTTTAAGAATTCCCGACTAATAGAAAGTGGATAGACAGACACGATCCATCACGGCCTCCCCCAGCCGATGTATTATTTATGGGACATCCAAAACGCAACCCACTGCTAATCTTTCAATATCTTGAGAATTTCGGTACAGAACTTGGGGATCAGATTCTACCAGATGCCGATACAACTGCTATCGACCTTAATGTAAGTGATATAGATGCTATTTTTGAAAAAATCGTAGAGAATACTCTTAGTGATATAACGACAGAGGAATTCACAGATGGTAAAGAGGATGCGGTTAATGTGGACCATATTTCTAAAGTCACAGAGGTTAGAATAGCTTGGCTCGGTTTCCCCGATGACTTTGTAGAGTTAGAATAATTGTAGGATTTGTTTGTTTTGGTAAGGAATGAGAGTAATAGCATTGCATCGGATGCGGAATGAAATTAATGGTCGGTACCTTAATGAATTTTCGTTATTATAATGTGCGGTGGTAATGGGATTGTTTTTATTGCAAATGGACGATGCGCTGTAAATCTTATTTATGATTTTTAGTGTTGAATTAAAAGCTTTTACGGCGTATTACGTAATTTCATTCATTATCTCGAATGTACGTTATTTACCGTTATTGAAAAACTTTATTTTTTGTGTATTGTGATGTAAAATATATTTATTTGTTGATATTCTTGAAACGATGATTGATGGATCTAATGAAATGATCAATTACCAAACAATTATTTAATCAGTCTAGACATGATTGGCAAATCCAAAATATTTATCAATCCTATTAATTTACTCAAAATAGATTGTCTAAATATAAATTTTAAGATAATGGAATTGACAAGCAAACAGAAGTTTAACTTGCACATGTACTAGAACTAGACTATTTGGCTTTGGAAGTTCTACCACAATCCGTGATTCATTTCTCAAAATTCCAAAACCATTTTAAAAATATCTCTCAAGATCAGATTTAGACACATTAGCATAATCTAAAGTAACATCATTCAAATCCGAATTTCTACTAAAAAACCCGACATATTTATACTAAACTCAAACTAAATCAAGCAGAGTGAGTATTTCTATAAATACCACACTTAGAGAGATGGTGGAAAAAAATATTTTCGAGATTCAAGGAAGGGGGCCAAGAATAGCTCCCTGTGGGACTCCGACGGTGTAGTGACTTCTCCTATTTCTTATTTTATATCGATATTATTTTGAAGGGAGTGCGGGTAAGTAGGTATGTCTGTTACAGTTTGATTTTTGAGAATTTTGTGACGATTTTGGGTAGAGATTTTGGTTTTGTTCTTAGTGTCTGGATTAGAATAATTTGGAATGAATTAGCTGATACTTAATTACCAATTCAGATGAACATTAAAACGTTAAATTGTTGAATAAAAATTATGGACTTGCGTTTGCGATTAATCTGGCCATTAGTTTTGATGTACTTTTGGAAACTGACTGAACTTTCTGTGATGTTTTGTGATTACGTATTTCATGTACACAATAACCTTACTTAACAAAACTTTTTAGTACATAGGACGAAAAAATCCCTTATGTCTATACCTACTCATCACTACGTATGTTGAGGGAACCTCATTTGATTAAATTATTCTCCTCTAACCATAAATACTCATGATTTACAATAATCCATTGTTTTGACAGCAACTTTAACTGTTCTTATAACTATTTAAACTAAAATTTACTGCTATTTCTCCGTTAAAGATTAGAGATTTCAAAAAAATGTTTCTCTGTGTCAAATGTGTATCCTACTTTGTTTTATAGTGACATAAATACCTGTGATATAATAAATATGTTACGTAGCTTGGAACATCGTAAATTAAATTTTGAAGCAATCTTTATTGCACACTAGTGTTTCTCCGTGGTTTCACTCAGAGGGATCCACAAAATATTCGTCTTTTTTGATCCCAGTTTTCTTTTTCTTGTAGCTTTGGTAACCATTAATCTTTGTGTTTTCAAGGTAAACAAAGTGTTCTATTAGACTATTATTTACCTTTATAGTAGGTACCTAAAATTTTAAAAACACTGAAACCTCCCTAGAAACTTTGAACAGGTCCGCAATTTTGTCCTAAAGACTATCTTCTCATTATGGTGTTGCCAAGGAAACAGGCTTGTAACCATTTTCTATAATTTAACTGTTTTCCAAGTTTTAAAGTTATATCATTCAATCTTGAATCATCACGAGAGAAGCCAGAAGAACTATCATGCAATACAATACCTCCATATTACCTCACCAACGCCATCTCCTGTATTTTAAAAACATTAAATACACTTACCTGAAACAAAATTTTAAAATAATGTGAAAAAAGAAAATGAAAACTAAAAGCCAATTACAGACCATTCTCAATCATAATTATTAACATTATTATTGTTAACAAAAATGGCTGACACTAGTGATGTGCTTAAGATATCCGAATAGTGTTGTATGCTCCACGATTGTCGGATATTTTATCGATAAAATTTTATAGTGAAGGGGTGAAATGTTTTCTTCTTGAGAGCCTTAGGTGCGATGAAATAAACGCCAAATTGTTCATTAATATATTTATTGCTAATTATCATAGTGGAACAATCAAAGCAATTTGTTATTGCATTTCTTATTTACCAAAATTACATGACCTTACAAAATAAAGTGTTAACATTTTTTATATCTAAGATTACTATATATGCGTTAAAATTAGGTATTATTCTGAACGTGTTCTTAAAAATGTTAACGGTGTTTGTTATAATATCCGAAACAAAATATCCGCATCTAGTCATCACTATTTATAATCGAAGAGATGTAAAACTAAGCAGCGCCGGCGCAGCTCATTACAGCGCTCGTAACGACCGAGCGTAAATCATACGGACACCCAGAGGCCATTGTCTCTCTCGAACGCTGAATCGATTCTAAACCGATTGTAATGACCGATCCGCGAACATCGATCTCATTAACGTACTTATGATAAATGGTCATACGAATTCGTTATTAGTATTCTATTCGGTTGTATTTTAATCGATATAAATAGCTATCAATTTCTTTTTTCAAATCTTAATTGTTGTTTTTTATCGATTGTGTTCAGGATGTTGTCTAGTTTTTATTCGAAAGTTTTGAACTGCTGTTTACAAGGCAAAGGAGAGCTTCTGAAGTATCAATTAATATCCGCCAACGAACATTTTAATCTACATATTCATTTAAGAAAGCATTAATTTTGAAACGAGTTGAAAAACGAACAAGTTTTCATTCAAGACTTTGGTGTAGGTCGCTGAAATTTCAGCCCTAAATTCGTGGGGGTAGGGTCAAAAATGCGTTGTTCGTGATATTGGTGACAAAAGAGTGGTCTTGGTCGTCATGGCCCAGAATGCGCGTCGACTCTGCCAAATAATTGACACACCCGATGTCAACGCGGCCAGAGTGTTGCCAGATACAATATTTCGCAATTTATATCTAATTTGAGATGCGAACGTTTTCGCTCTTTCTTGTGGTCGATGGGTACTGTTGCAGATAGGGCAGTAGACATAGGCTTTGCAATCAAATGTTATTCTTAGTTTAAGTGCGTTTGGCTCCGTCAGTTTATATGTAGACAATAAGAAGGATGTCTCTGCTCAAGCCATCAAGGCGTCGTCACCCGAAGTTGATTGAAGACAGCGTTCATAAAATGCACACATCATTGCTAAGAATTGTCATCAATTTTCAGTGTTCATCGCTTCGTCCCAATGAAGTGACATTGTTACTGCTAAGGACTGTTGCCAACTCGTTCATATTGTGTTTATTAATCACGCAAAACCTAACCTAGTTAACAGCGATTTTCCTAATTACCCTCACTAGTAAATCGACTATTATCTCCAAAACAGTTAACCTTAAATAGAATGTGCGACATTCGAAATTCAAACCCGCATGTTCAAATTAATGTTCGTCCGTTTAAGAAAAACAATTGACACAATCGCGTTCGGGTGCGTTCGTTCAACCCGTTCGTGAATCATCGGGCGTGTTCGGGTTGGCATGGGGCCTAATCGTCGGACGTCGGGGCTCCAATATATCTCGTGCGCCGTCATCGGTGCCCATTCTTCGGGTGGTTGGGAGAGCTCGAAACTGTCTGGGTGTTGGTGGCCTGACAAATTGACGGTTCGTCAACACCGCGTCAGAGGCAACTTCTATTCAGTCGTCGCTTTGTTGACGCGTGCAGGGGACTGTTTTGAGTGTACACTGTGTTTGTTTTTGTTTGGGAGTGTGGGTAGATTATGCGGGGATCTATTGCTGTCGGTTAGAATTAAATCTAACGTCAATCAAGGATGGCTGAACGATTTCTGCTATGTCATTGCACTAGTGGACATGGCATCTGTTTGTAACCGTTCAGTCAAGTATGTGCTGTACAATCTTGGTGTCACTTCTGCCAAATACCCAGAGAGTAAAAGATGTGAGGTGAAAAAAGCACCTGTTCTTTACCTATACGAAAAGTATCAAAAGTGCAGGTTATCTGAACCACTAAAACAAAACATCAGCGCCAGTACCAGGAGACAATGAACGGGTAGCAGCCACGACGTCACCCACTAACGAGTGTAACTCGACTCCGTAACCGATACGTTCATTAAACCTCCTCGGCGGTTCTGCCCGCCTAGTACCGCACTCTTAATAAAATGTTATAAATTTTGATACGAAACTTTTGTTGTTTATACTACAAGCTTTAAGTCTGACTTCGGTCGTGTTTGGTTGAGATTTATTATGCTTATCGACAGTTAAACTTAGCTAAGCCCATGTTCATATAAATTATTCAACCTTGTCTAATAGGTATTTAATAAAAGGTTGGTCAGTTCACAAGTACCTGTCAACTTCTCAAGTATGAGAATACCCTTCAAAAGTATCGTGCGTTCTAGCAATAAAACTTGATCTAGAAACAATAGCTACATTGCCACTCACTCAGTTGTTCACGACACCTAAAACTAAAGAATGTTAAAGTCTCGTCTTAATGTTAAAATTTGAGTTTTTACATCCATTTGATGCTTGGAACAAGCCATAAAATGTCACCTAACTCCTTGCTGATGTTTTTAGTTAAAAAATAATTTGACAAGCGTGTTTCATTACGTGGGAAATGGGTTCTGTAGGATTCACCTTTTATGAAGTTCTAAAACGTTCTTGAAAGGAAGGCATCATAAGAAATCGTGTAACAGACATATAGGTACAAAGCCCCAAAAGAAAGGCTAAATAGTCAACTTTAGATCTAAAGAAAGTAAGAAAAAATTTGACATAAATAAAAACTAACCAACAAACCTTAAAATCATCATTGACATTTCTCAAACACACCGTTATTCAACATCAATTTCTTTTTTCTCTTGTGACCATCAGTTCAAACCGAGAGCCAACAGGTTTCAACCAGATACGATTTTCGATATCTCTGCGGTACCCTACGAGTTAATTAGCGCCAAAAATAATTAAACACACGATATTATTCGGGCGGCGACGGCAAAAACTATCTGGCATTCGAATTTCACTCGCCGTATTTTGAAAATCTCTGCTTATCTTTATACAGATTCCTCACTTTTGGATGGACGAAATGTCTTAATAAACATCTGCTAACAACAAGAATTCGACCTTAATATTTATAGGGTATAGTCCAAAATCGAATGCTGAAGGATCGTTATAAGATGTTCAGTAAAACTGACGCTGGAGTGTTTCAAGATGAATCCAAAGATTGTTTTCGTAAATGTGATTTGAAACCCATTAAGAAACAAATGAAATTTTATCGTTAAGATTTGAATGTGTATTTAAAAAAATATAATTCAGTTCTGAGAAAAATATATTATATCAGTTTTTTAACTCTGGAGTATTGATTGTTTTTGAGAATCACAAAAAGGAGGCAGAAGATTTTCAAATTATCAGAATGTATAACATTATTGACGCTATCTGCTTCGTTTTGTCAAAGTTGAACCCAACGATGCTTCAGCAAAAATACTTTGACCAGCTTCTATACCAATAATATCTTTATCATCGCTAGTTTATGCTACCTTAGATCCACCATCCAATCTAAGCAGATGCATTTCAATACCATTTCTCTATGCGCCACAATAACACAGCCGTCACTGCAAGCAATTCAATGTACAGTCGTGCTCAACAGTATCCCGAATAGAAAGTAGCCAGTTACGTCAAACTAAAACCAAAAGTGGTAGCACAGGTTAAGGTACAGTCGTTGTCAAATCCACTGGCTCGTTCTGGGATTAATTCGAGTCCGCTAAGTTGGAATTTGTTCATGTTTTATAGATATCGAGAAGGCATCTTGACCCTTCATATAAATGTTCTTCAATATAGGTGAGTATCGTAATATCATCTATGTGCACCTTTGTTTGTTTATCTTTTACAGGTTTGACTGTCTTTCAGGCGGCATGACTTCTAGACCCCTTTGTCTAAAGAACCTTAATCAAAGTCGTAATCATTCATTTTGATTATAACCCTCCAAACATCATCATTTTTGACGAAACAGAAAAAATAAGATATATCAATTGACACTTCAGTGCATAACATTACCAATACAATTTGAATAAGTTTATAAAAGTGAAAGATATGACAGAGCTCACGGCTTGTTTATGTAAAGCAAAGACGGTAGTTCTTGAAGTTATCAATACTACGCTATTTACTGAACTACTGAATGATCAAGATGGGAATATAACCATAGCATTGAATGCTAAAGATGATTTTGCAAATAATGCAAACATATATTCAGATACATTTGAATGTCTCAAAGTCAACACACTATTTGGAGCAGCTGTAGACTAAGCAACTGATCTCTTTGTGTCCAGTATTCTAATAGAAACTTTAACCGTTAATCGGGTCGAAGAATCTTTTAATGCTAAATAAATGCATCACTTGGCTTTAAAGACAGTGGCATTTGAAGTTCAAAGACATCATTCGCATAAACAATGACCAGAGCATCTCATGCCTGTATAGAGATGACCCCGACACACAACTATGTCGCGGCAAGTCCAAAACATTTAAAATTGTAATATGAACCGGTAAATATTTGAAATTTAATAAAGTCGACTCGATCGCTTATACTTTTTAATTTTATATCTGTGCTGGCCTTCGGTCCGGTGTCCGAATGGATTCATCGATTGTTTTTATCGATGCACCTTTTTTGGTGAAATTTTATCTTTTTGTTATAACGGCACTTTCGTACTGTGGTGGTCTGGTACTTGTTGTGGTTTGAAGTAGCTTGTTTTGGGTCTCATGGGCTTAGTTATGTTTATTTAAGTAGTGCTAAAATGTTGCTGTAAAACATCGCTGTAGATTGAATCAGTACAGACCTATCTATGCTATTAATTGGTGTTGGAATTAATTTTAGATATGAAAGCTCTTACATCAAGCTTACAGACGGTATAGAAAAATCTATTTCAGGATAACAGAAACAAGACACGGAAGACCACTGAAGCATATCTCCAAAACTCCTCAATTATCTCCAAACTATTTCCAAATTAAAACCAAAATCTCGTCTTACAAAAAAACCGACTCTTAAAGGAAACTTATTCAAGTTGCCGAGTGCTAAGTGCACACGTGCTGGATCGTCTTCGGGTTAAAATTAGACGAACGGCAGCGAGGGGTTAGGAGGGAGAGGGGGGGCGAAGCACCTTTTTATAGAAGCTCCTACAGAACCACTGTCTGGTATACACACGGGAGCGTCACAGATTATGTCTGCAGAAGACCCACTTTTTACAACGATGTTAGACTTTAAATCGCAACAAAGCAGTCTCTCTACTTGATTGTCGATTGGATCATCATCTGTAGGTGTTTGACCAGAGAGTCCACCTTCTGCATGTTCTTGCTCTGTGGTGCAGTCAAATGACGTATCAGCCGCTAACGAGGTAGTTAGATTTTTTTTAACCGCAAGATGTTTGGTTTCGCGCTTCGCCGGGCCAGTGTTGTGATCAATTATCGTTGCTAAATTAAAAATAGCTGATGTTTTCGTCAAATGTTTGGCTGGATCTGTTGCAGATTTGGGCGCTTCGAATATATTTTATTCATATTGCTTCTGAATTCGAGTGTTGTAGATCTGCGTATCCAAATATTTATAAAGGAAGACCGGCGCATAATCACATCCGTAACCATTCAGGGATTTACGCGCATTCAGTCAAAGTACAGCATCATTCTCGATGCAGGCCACACAACCTGCACGCTTGCCAATATACAGGAAAACAATAAATCGATTTAAATATCGATCCCTACTGGGGTGCTATTCTCGTCGCGCGCAAATACCTCACGACCATAGACAAATATTGCTTTTTAAGAAATCCGTGAAAATTAACCTCATGGGAACCGCCAATCAGGTGTGCGCGAACGGAATAAAAATGGCTGATTTTTACATGATTCTCCAGTAAAACTGACGAGAGACGTGGTCGGTCTGCTGCATCGTTGCCGCTTGAATACAAAATACATTATAAGTGCACAATATTTGCATTTTGAATTACGCGCTTGAGGCTTGGCGCCTTAAAACTGTAGGTTGCGTGGACTCGCTGCCGATTGGCTGGCTTCGAATATAATTTCTTTTGCAATAAGCTTGGGAAAAGGTGCACTTTGAAATTGCAAACGGCTGAGTCTCCTCATTTGAATATGAACTTATAACAAAATTGCCATTAAGATACACTCTACAGCCAGTAAGAGAAAACGAGTGATCTCCCTTATGTAGATATTGACAGTTTTCTATCAACATTTACCAGGCATCTCTCAACACAACTTAACTTCAAGCAAAAATCCGGAATAATTTCCAATTTAACATTCAAAGGCTGAGACCTCATTTGTATCTATGTAACAATAAAGCTGTCGATGTCAATGTCAATAGCATTGAATATATTTGAATTGGCAACACCGAGTTATCACATTCCATCGGTTTAGTAGAATAAGTAGGCAAATTAAAAAAAATCACGCGCAAAGCTATCATGAGATCAGGCTTGTATTGGGTAGGCGTGACGGGCTCTGGTGGTCTGGCTACTTGACGTTTTAATAGATGTTTTATCTGTGGTATTATGACGTCATTTGACAGTTAGTGGTTTACTAGCGGTTTTGGTAGCAAGGATGGCAACATTAAGATATCTTCGTATTTTGCTATTGGAGTATTCTTACTTAAATTCATCATCAAGTTTACCTATGTCAAGAAAATTTGTAGTTCTACCAAAGACCCTACTTATAAGGTCGTCTGAATGGATAACAATATCTGTTACTACACCAACATCATGGAAATATATTTTCATTAATGTAACTTTCACTACAACATCTGGACCTAAATATTTAGGTCTCAGAACATAGTTATTGCCTTATTCGGAATTATCATACTAAAGATAATATCTTATAGCTGAGATAATTCTGCTAGATATACAAAACGATTTAGGCTTGTTTTGAATAAGACCTCTCTGTACTACTGATCTACTGAGAGTTTCTAGACTAGAACTGTTATTTGCTACAGATCTTCATTTTGTTAGATGGTTCATCCTTGGTAAAATGAAAGCCTTAGGCTGACTGAAGAGTGGTATATGGCATGGTATATGATTAAGTTTTCTAGTATTAATTGCTTTCTATGTAAAGAGCTAACCTCATAGATGTAACATTTTTTAGTATTTGTCATTTGTTAATTTTGATGAGTCATCTAAGTATCCTCTGACCTCGAAAGCAATTTGACAAAAACTACACACCAAATCGGCATAGAAAAAATTTCTTCGAAAAAATTCCACTGCACCTTTCCGAGGAACCAAAATTGGTCCTCTGCATTTCTCACGGAGGCACCCTAAAAATTCACACGAGCGGTTCCGTACGGATTAAGTTTATTTACCACGTGCAGCTTAGTTAAGCAGATAGGTTGAGCATGCGCGCCGCGTCTGTTCCGCGCAAGATTTCGATCGAATCGTGCGCAGCATTCGGCCAGGCAGGGTTGACACTCGATTTAGCTGGATTGATTTGGATTTTTGGGTCATTGGCTTAAGTGGCTTCTTGAGTGTTGTTTGCGCAAATAAGCGATGGTTTTTAATGGAATTTTGTTTAAAAGAGCTAGTTCTCAATTTTAAGTCTTCTCCAAACATACATTATAGGTCAAATTCGTAATTTACAATGTCCTTACTTCAACGTGTCAAGTTATATTTTTCTATAAATGCCAGCCCTAGCTGTAACATGCTGCGTGCGCGCACCTCGCCTATACTAAATACATAATGGATAAATTTTACTTTGAATCGCATTCGCTTCCATTCTCATGTCGTTTCTTGAATATTTCACTAATGAAAGTGTCAAAGAGCTATTTTTATTTGCATATTTTCACGTGTCTATGGTGAAGCATTAATTTTTTTTATCACTTCGGCTTCGTGAGTTCTTATAATTGGTTTCATGTGTGAATTACACCCACATTTAATTAAATTCAATATCTGCGCCCAAAACGATTATTTAATTGAAAATCCATTCAAAACAATTTTTTACCAATAACATACTAATCTAACGTTATTTATTATGCGCATAAATTATCAAAACAACATAAAGGAAATAATAGACAATCGAAACAAGTCCGGGACTTGCAAAAAATCTTAATTACTGTCATAGAAAAAGTTGGTCCGAAGATTCTTACTAATCGTGTTACTGACTTATTTGGGGACATACGGACAAACAATGGCCACTAAACAGGTTTAAATCGCAGCTTCGCGTACGAGACAAGCATATAATTAAAAGGCAACTTTACAATTTGCGGCTACTGAACTCCAAAACTTAGGAGACGACTCCTATTATCTGGGGCATAAGACATAATTTTGACAGCTACGGTCTTTATTGATGTTGATATTAATTTTGGCAATAAAGATATCGCTATATCGCATCGTGCAGTGAATCTTAGTTTTTAATTGTTTTTCTAAAGGAGATCACATTTTATGACACTCACATGTGTCAGTTAATTGTGGAGTTTTTTCAGCGATCGTTGGCGAGAATTGACCGGCCGTTATTTTTATGGCTTCATCTCTTTCGTCGTCAACCACAATGATAAACAAATTAAATGTATGCAAAATACATTAAACAGCTTCTAGGTAATGGTTTTGATTACCTTTTGTATTTTTTTTTTTTGGAATTTTGACTAAGTTTATTTTGTAGGTATCATGTTCAACTAGTCATATAACTCTGATCATTGCTGCTGGGTTTGTAGTTTTAACTTTATAAGTACTGATCTCTTAAGTACCAGGTAATTCTTCCATCATGTCAAAAAACGGTACACTAACAAGCCCTCCTCATGATAGATCCTTGTGATATAAATTTCGTTTCTAATTAACTCCAAGTTTCCTCAAGCATCCCGGTTCAAAGAAGCGCTGTGTGTGCGCCAGCGCTGTGTCGCCATCTGTCACACGTCACGGCTACACCTACCGACTGCGCGCGCGCCGCTAATTATAGCCACCATGCTAATTAATTGGGAGATGGCTGCTTCTGGACAATTTTTTTTTTGAAAAAAATATTGGCTCCAATCCCGATTTTGGATGATCTTCCAAAATTGTAAGACCAAAAATCCCAAAAAAATAATTATTGACTTAATGTATGTGATTCTTGTATGTCTATATCAAGGGTTAAATGAATGCAGTATTTAGAATAAATAACGAGCTTTCTCTTAACAAGACAGTTGATTCAACAGGTGTCTGTCGAACAGGTTGCTTGTTGAGAACCTACGTTACGTTACTCGGAATGTTAACACTATCTCTAAAAGGTTAGAGAATGTTCCTACAATTACCGTGAGCTAGTAGGAAGCCGTTTAGAAAGGAAACAATATTTAAACCGCTAGCCGAGACCACCCCGATCATATTTAATTAGCAACACACTCATTTAAACTTGACGGCCCACATCTCCGCTGAAATATACAAACATTTTTGAGACATTCTCTCTCACATCTTGTGTAACTTTCAGATTGATCGTCCAAACTGAATAACTTTTTGTAATAATCCAAACATATTACTTCCTTTACTGATATTTCATATTTTTATCGTCCGTTCTCAACTCCGGACGACATTCTAAAAGAATTATGACAATTTAATTTTGTTATTTTTTCCTCCATGATGTGTTGACGATAATTAATAATTAAACATAACAATAAAAAGTGCCTTCAACTGTCATACTTCAAATTGCAATTTGCGTGAAATGTTCTAAATCCTAACAGATAAATAGACACGTCATCATTAGACGACGGTCGATGATATACTGCGGTACTGGCGGTGACAACCTGCGAGCGAAAGGGATAAAACATACAATAAATCAACTAGCGAGAAAGGGATAGATCATAACACGTGAGATATAAAAACCGCGGCCGTTGATTTCATAATTTATTTGTTACACATTTGTCGTTCCGTGAAGATCGAGAGAGATACATGAGCTTTTTGTGGGCGACAGGGAAATGCGCATCAGATTTGATTTGAGTAATAATTTATAGTGTTTGTACAGCGGACGTCACTTACGACTTTAACAAGACACTTCATACTTAGATAACGAGCCGAAATAAAGAATCTGAAACGCGCTCACGAACTCTGTGTACCTTCATATTTAACTCAATTTAAATTTGGGTTGGGCGTTCTAATTTCGAAACGGAATTTATACAAACTGCGTGTTCTTTTTTCATAATTAGAATAGTCAGTCATTTGCCTGCAGGGCTGCGTAGCGACAGGACGGGTCCTTACTAGTTATTTTGAAAATCAATCATGCGCATATTAGCGAGAGTTTTGGAACGCGCCAACTGGCTGTCGAGCGCGACGTGGCCGCCATATTTCAAGCACGTTTGAGATATATACAGGCGTTTTATCAATGCATCGTCGCACTGATTCCGATGATATATATCTAATTATTAGTGTTGTTAATGACATTTTCACGGCACATTCCCCCGTGTCTTTGAGACCATTTGTTTCATTAAATTATCGTATTGTTTTTGCTATTGTTCAAGGGATACAGATGGTTAGTCTTGATGTATTAATGTTCCTTGTCCACTTTGTCTTGATAACCATCGAAGAAAGATCTTTATATTATTTTCAAGACGTATGAGATTTTTCTACGTGTGTTTTGGACTTTGTGCCTCGTAAATTTTGGCAGATGCCAAGGGGCGGATTATGATTAATTTGGTACATGTTGTTTAGACCAATCAACGTATATGTAGTTGTTGTCAAGGTATATAATACGTATACGTACGTTCCTACACAGAGGAGCTTGTAAACGTTTGCCACAATAGCCTGGACAAGATTTACATTGATGCCCAAATTATACATTTTAACAAAGATGTAGACTATAGAAAGATATTGTAAATAAGTAATCCTTCTTTCATATTACAACATACCCCTGCAGTCCAAAATCAAAACCCAAAGACAGACAACCAGACAGATTCCAAGCTCTTAAAATTTCAAACTAAAAGTTGAACGTCCTGCAGATTCATCGGAATGATTCTGACAGTTTACGTTGCGGCCCAAGCCGGGGATAAAATATAGCTCATGTACAGACGGCACCGTAGCGAGGGGACGGCTCCGGGGGCGCGGGGCGAGGGGGGAAGACGTCCGCAAATAGCGACCATCTCTGCCGAGCAAAACAATACCGGTATGATATTATGCTACAGTACGCACGGCGAGATTTGTGCGGTTTTAAGAATCTCGAGTGGCATGCGGATAATTACAACACTGTGACGTCATTCGACATTAGAACATACTCATACTGCTATTGACAGATTCGACGACGATGATGACGACGCAACTCACACGAATGATGCTAAACATAAAGCATATTGAACTGAGACCAAAACTGCAGATGAGCATGACTAAAATGAGTATTCATTCGAACTAAAGTCGAGACAAAGAAACGCTAGTCTCCGCTCGCTCAGCCAACACTTTATATATAATAACATAAGCGTACAAGCAGGACAGACGGACGAGCGACAGCCGCGAGACGGACTATAAATAAATAATGCGCCAACATTTTATTATTATCATAGCATGGGCACGTGCGGGGACATTCTTGAGACGAAACTGGCAGCTTATAACGATCTGAAATAAACAGGAACGTCTGCTAGAACAACTAATACGTACAGACCAGATAATACTGCGTCAGAACACACGTAAAAACATCAAAATGACGACTCAAACACGCCTGTGACGTGGTCAGACGTCTCATGTGATTATTTAACAGAAAATAACGGTATTTTCAATTAGAGAAAAGTAGTAACTCTTGCCAAAATTACAAGTATGAAATGCTTCTCGAGTCTCATCCAATTTCACGCTAAAATGTGGGAAAAATACGCCTGAATGCATATTTCTAATTTACTAGCTGTTGCTTTGATTAGTTTGGATATCAATCACATCTCAAACCAGTTTTGGAATGAAAGTATTTTATTGATATACGACTTTTTCGTTTCTATGTGCGCTACCGACCTCATTCTGAAGATGATACCCGAGCACAGCTTTTTCATTCAAATGAAGATTTTTAGTTGGTTCCTCAAAAAGCGCTCATCATTTAACAATTGATATGCCGTTGGCATCTGCTTCATTGTCTTGTGCCAAGTTACCTGTTGTCATATGTTCTGGTCTCTCACCAAGAATTCTACTTATTTTGAATTCTAAACCTTTTCAAAGTCCTTTATAACGACTTAATTGCTCATCATTGGTATTTTAAGTGCAATTAAAAGGCCAAAAAAAAGTGTTATACGTCGTTTGGCTTAATGCCGTGATGCTGTAAGATGCGTGGTAAAACACATCAATCATAAAATGTTATTGCTTCGAACAATTCTCAATTAGAAATGGGAACTGGGAGAGCTACTGCGGGCATATGTGGGTAGTCAGTTTGACTTTTGAAATATTTGGTAAAAATTGTGATTTGTATAGAGGTAGTTTTAAGATACTGGAAAAGCTTTTTATCAGGTAAATATTGATGATTGGTGGCAATATTTAACCCAGACTCCTATATAATTTATGGGTACTTTTAACTTGTTCTACAAAATGTCTGACCATCCTCAGAATTTCAAATAAATCATTACCTTTGCAATCGTAGTAAATTCATATTCACTATTTGTATATTGATGATGTTACAGATTAATTCAAGGAAAGCAAGTTTATTTCTAATGCTTCTGCTATTCTAAAATCTGCACTTTCACTGAATCCTGAACAAAGTTACAGAGAAACCCCTACCGTTAAAATACACAGATATGCTCGCGTTATTAGTTCTATTTGCGAGTGGTAGTCGCCTCATTGATTATTATTTTAACGGACAATTAAAATTTGATGGCTTCCACTTCGTTCATCTTCGACTAGCTTCGTATTAACTGCCTCCGCGTCCCCGAATGTACAATTCCACTAAATTAACTCAAGACCTTATTCAACACTTTATAGAGTTCAATTTTGATTGACACATCCCACTCGTGTGATGTTCTTCGTTTAAAATCGCTACATATGAGTGTCGAGACTAACCGTCAATAAAAATAGTCGTAAAAATTTTAAGACTTTCTTCAATTACATGTCTTGTGTAGACTACATAAGGTCGGTTATTGTTTGTTGTGACAACAAATTCAATACCGCACTAAGAAACGTGTGAATAAAAATCGTACGAACGCGCATTCGTTAAGAATTGACACTTATTAAGGGGGTATAATTATTTTAATTGATATGACGACATCACTGTATTTAGTGTTGTTGACCATTTAAGTGCAGGACAGCGTTTGATTTAGAATTCCTTTCTCGACATCTTGATTGACTTTGTTTATGTTTTTTTTGCTCATTATCATTGATAGAGACTTTGATGTAATGATACCTTTTTGTGGAACGGCTCAGCTGGCCTTTCAGGTTTTATGAGTATGTAAAGTTTGACTGAATATATTTCTTCATACTGACTAGTTACCTTTATATGTCATGTTTATCAAAGTTTTTCTAAGAAAGTAGCTGGTAATGGAAAGGTTTGAAATACCATCATAATCGGTCATGAACCTAAACCAGCCGCCATTTAATGACGCAACGATCATTCACAATTAACTCTAACGATACATTTTAATGAAAACTAATCCAGTTGTCCACGTTATAACAGTTTTTTTAGTATATCACATTGTATGCAACCGTTCCAAATTCAAATTGCCCGATTCGATGCCGAACGGGCCCGAAGAGGCCGCCGAGCGCGTGACCAATCGCTAATTAGGAAATGTGCTCGGATGTGTTCGGAAGCCGATCGGCGTTCTATAATTGAACTTTTAAATTTCGAAATTTTTGATTACTCGAATGCTATTTCCACTTCTGGTGTTACTGTGTCGGCTTTTATGGCTCTAAGATTTTTTGTGAGATTTTGAAACTAGTAAATGTCCGCGGATTCACTCGCGATCAAAAAACTGTATACTTCACTTTGATAAGGAGTTACTTGATAAACAGCTGACTATCCCAAACATAGAGCGTTGAGATACATAAGTCGAATGCAAAAATTAAATGTTCTAAAAGTCCCCGAAAATTATTTTAAAATTATGTTTTCTTATTTCAGGTTTTATTTATTGACCTAATTTAAAATAATTTATCTAAAATGCTTTCCAACTAGACAACGGCAATCGAAGCACAGACAAACAAATTACCAATTTATTCATACATACATATTAATTCCTATGAGAATTAACAGACACATAACGGGCCATATTGAGTTCAAAACAAAATTGCTTTTTTACATTCTTGTGATATTCTCACACATATCTTTTCTAAGTAATTAATAACACATCTGTGTCATTCTTAATCTATCAAGTTATAAATAATATGTTTTGGTTGAAAAAGTTTTAATCTTCCTAAAACTAGTTTTTTTTTCTGTTGAGAATATGTTATCTGTGCTGCTTTGTGAAGGTTTTATTATGACCTGTTCAATTGTGTAGGTATTAGGTACTAGGAAGTTTGTCTTATCCTTCGTGATATGTACTAATTTTTGGCTCTAGCAGAACCTGTTACCTTAGTACAACCAAATGTTACTGTTTATCCTTCTGTCTTTGTTAAAGCCTCATAAAATTTGGGACTAATATTTCAGACATCAATAACATATACATAAGCTGCATTTATTGAATTCCACGAAAAAGCCTATAAAAATAATTTGCCGCAATTGGGAATCGAACCCAGAACCTCATAACAGTCATAACCAACTGCCTAATATCTTCACAAATACTCCATCAGTCAATTTTTCTTTATAGCCCAATAAAATAACAGTAAACGACAAATATCTATCTGTCAGACAAATTCATAAACAAAATCTAGATTCCAAGATTGTCAGTTCAGGCTTATTAACGACATTTATATCTAGACTATAAAATATACTGATAGTATCGCTAATAAGTTATAAGAAAATAATGAAGTAGTTTCATACTGGCTAAGAGTAGCAAGTGAGACTTATGTTGTAGGAAAAATTGGTTGTAACATTTTCAATAGAGAACTCTTGCAGATTGCTGCGCTCCTGGTACTTGACTCAACCGATGAAGATGAAATTTTGTACATAGGAACCTTGGAAAAGTTGCTTAAGGTATCAAATGAATGAATTTAGAAGGGCAAAGTTATTTGATGAAAACTGCAGTATGATGATTGATTTTCCTTTCAAATATGCAAGAAAACCTCCCAAACAATATCTACAAGTACACTCATTATTCGTTTTCCTTACTTGCTACACCAAAGCCCTCAGACTTGTAAGATTGGGGGCGGAAATCTAAGCGGTTTGCAACAAATAGCTCAGCGGGGGCTCCGCCGGCCCCCTATCGTCACGGCGTGATGGCCAGCCTTGGGGGAGTCCAGGGGATGTTTAGGTACAATTTCCGGCATGTTTCATGTGTTTAGATATCGGTACACTTGAGTTTTACGCCGTGTTGCACCAGATTTTTCTGGTTGTGACGGCGTGTTTCGCTCGACGGCGTTTGGATTTCAAATAGGTATGGTTGAGGGTGAATTTTAAATTAATATTTGGAGAGAATATTGTTATACCATTGAACTAGAACTAAACCTAGTTTTCTGCAATGTGCAAATGGACTAAATGAATACAGTATTTGTCACAAAAAGGTTCGTTAGCAGTTACTATAGGTAGGTAGGTTACTATCGGAAGCCTATTTGAGTCATGCTGTACAGAACCTTAATAGAAGATCTGACATCAGTTCTCAACTCATTCCGAAGGGTTCCTATCTTAAATGGGTTATCATATATATAAAATTGTTATTATCTTCCTCATATTTGGCCAATATTTTACGGAATGCCATAAAATAATATAATGTCCATTGTAAGGTTGTAAAAGCTTTAGTTTGCCCTACAGGGGCGGCGTGGGCTGAGCTGCGCAGTGACATCATCCTGACCTTTTTGGAGCAATTGATGAGTCCTACATGCACTCAGTGAGACTACACCGTGTACATACATATTAAGATGATTGTGCGTGAATTTATTGCTATTTATATTTGGCCTCACTGTAAAGTTTCTTTTGTTGTGAAATAACAGCGTTTATGCTCGTTAATGTGATGAAAAACAGACCAAATAAGGTGGTCGTGATTAATTTTGGAATTGTTGTAAATTCTTTTTAAATCTCAGTTTATTTTGCTAACTAATTATTCAACAACAACCTTGTCTTTGTCAACTTTTGCATGATTCACATCAATAGCTCCACCATCTGCTTTTATTTCATCATCATCATTCAACCCGACTTGTATACCATCAAATTGTTCTACACCTTTTCGAAAAACAACATGAATCCATTCATTTGAGACCCTACTTCATATAAAACAGTTCCATCAACTTCGAGAACATATTTCACGTGCAGATGAAGACGTCGACGCCCCGTGGCCATCAAATGTACCGAGGCACATCAAGGCACAGCGGGGACACTTATTATTGCGAAAAAAATACCTAAAACGATCCCTTTGTAATCTATATTTTTGATTATATTGAAATAATTGAGCATACGGAACGAATTGATGGAAAAAAACGAAATAAAATTGTGATTAATTTTGTAGAGGAAAATGTTTTGGGGTTCGATAGGGTCTCGGTTTTGAAAGAAAACTAATCGTTCTTTGTAGCAATCATAACAGATCTAGATCATAACACACTTAAGATAATGTTCGAAGTAATAAGAGAAGCTAATAATTTATGTAAGCTATTCAAAGTACTTAAGTGATTTACTTTAAAAGCTGCTGACTTGAACATCAATCCCAAATGAGTCGGTAATGGACATTAACGACAATTTTGGTGTCCCAAAAATGAGCCTGACTCCAAAATGTCCTGAAGGAAATTAAACACAATTCATCACCTTGCAGTTCAAACGATTTCCAAATTTAATTCTGCGACAGGAAAATTATGAAAAAAAAATGTTCCGACCTCTTTCCTTGCACACAAGAAATAATGTTATTCTTATAAAGGAAATAATTACGTTGAAACGCAATGATAATAAATTTCAAACAGTTTACGACTAATTTATTAATAGAAATTTTGCGAGCGATCCTTAGGACAGTCGTAAATAAGAAAATGCCGGACGACCAATGGGCAGCCGTAAAATTTGCTCACACGACACGATTGGTCAGCTCTTAGCCAATAAAAGCGCGTTCCAGATTTGAAAGCGACGGTTTACGACCGGCAGGCGGCGTCTTTTTGCTGTTTTGGCGCCAAAATTGACAGCTCAGTCTTTAAATTCAAGTTATAGGTCAGTTTCGCTGGGATGCACTTTACTCTTAATTAGCTAACCTGGTTTGTGGATGGTCCGGCTCAGATTCAGGATCATTTAAGTACTAATTTAACGCTATTTTATATAGCGTATGCCATCGTCGTTTCTGCCACGATACATCAAAATAGTATCTCATCTTCTGTCTATGAAAATGTCTTCTGAAAATAACTCTAGCTTGACGACATCCTTTGCAACTACCAGTAACTCTTCAGTTGGATTTCCATACAAGATCATCTACAACTTATCCTTACCCTCTCATCCCTATTTTAACCCCCATAAAACGCAAATCCCTAATACCATACCTACTTAAGACAGTTCACAGAATAACAAACTTCATTGGTCAAACCAAAACAGACGCCATTAATTAAAAAGTCTGACTTTATTTACGCCTGATCCATGTCATGCAAAGTATGCTGATATATAATGTTGTAAAGCAGTCAGACTAATGAGAATGCGTGCGCGCAACCGAGGTGCATCACAAACGGGGCGCTGGTATTAATTATTAATAGATCCCATTTTATGTCTGTTTGTTGGAATATCTTTATATTTGTGTCCGGGATGTCTAGACCCTATATTATCTGTGAAATATAATTTACATCTTTACAATTACAATCTCAACACAAAAATAGCAACAGAAGAAATTTAGCTGCTTTCTTCAGCCATATAAATTACAAAAGATCAAAACAGTCCCAATAATTAATGTCATATCGTCATCAAATATTTCATGAATCAATTCAGGTGATTTATCTATCCCAATGAGAAATCATGATGATACATTATCCAATGAAGCTACAATTTTTGATACCTACATTTATTCCTACAATCCCTTTCACAAGTTCCCAAAACTTGACTGATCCCAAAATAATAATCTCACTAAAAAGCATAGCAAGTGCTACCCGTGACGGATTGTCTCCAGCCATTCCTGTTGTCCCCAAGCCCCCAATTTTATTTCATATATCCCCCATACATTATTCATGGGGTATCCCCATATTGTGCCGTGTCGAATTATTGTTATTTTTGGGCGACTGCCATGAATAGTAAGTTGTGCTAATTCTTGTTATTCTTAATTGTGATTGGCTGGTATCTTTGATGGTGCTCCTGGTTTATTATTATGTGGTGACAAGGAATCTGCTTTAGTTATGTTGTTACTGTTATTTGTTGTATTTGCATGGTTGTTATTGTCATTATGACTCTTCGACTGAAGTAATATGTGCTTGGATGCTACAGGTATATAGCTGTTTGGTATATTATGATGCTGCAGAGGTTCTGTTCTGAATTCAATGCATAGGTTGGCTAAAAGCTATGTTTTTGATGTATCCAATTGCTTTCTAGATTCTCCAGTTCCTAAAGTTACTAGGTTCAGCCTTTCTATCTTTTCACGTAGAGTCCTAGCAAAGCTCGATTCACATCACTTTTGACGTATATCTCTACGTATTTCTTATATTCGTTGCTATACCCTTGTTCAGAAACTCACAAATCAAACTCTCCTTTTATCAACTTGGGCAACACATTTCTTTTTTATTTTCATTTTTATCTTCATTTACGAAAAACTTCTTATTGCAAACCACTTACTTCAAAGATCTTTAATTGCAACCCACCCATTAACTGTAAACCAAAATTTTCCCTTTAATCTCTAACACCCCAAGCCATCAAACCACCAAAAAATAAATAATAAAACATCAAGTTGTCAATACTTTGGGTATTTTTTTAATGGCCGCTTCCCCCTACTGAAGATTAGAGGCGGGAGTGTCGTAAAGAAACAATTTTCCGGCTTTTCCCACGCGCCAGGGGATCCCTAAATGGTTAAAGAAATACGGTACATGATAAAACTGCGATATTGTTCGCGAAAATTCGCTTTGAAAATATTTCCTCTAAGATTTTCGTGGGTAGAGTGGTGATTTTTACAGCTCTCTCGGTGAGTGTTGAAAACTGATGCTTTTTGAGATTTTTTTTCGGCAGATTTCCTTGACTTTTTTTTGGAGGATTAACTGTATATTCATTTGCTAAGGATGACTTCAGTTTCCTACATGCAGACCTATCGTTTTATGACTTTGTGTTGCATTTCTGATACTATTGCTCGTTATTCCTTAGCTCGGAGCAATAAATGTCTCCACTTTATCCAAATGTGTCATTATGGTGATAACTTCGAAAATAAACTCGCATTAATTTCAAACAGAACATTTTATTGTTTAATCCGTTCAGAAAATAAAACTATAAAATTATAATCACATTGACATACAAGATGTACGTACACCAATTAGCATTATTATACATTAAGAGTTAGATTTTTAAGAAAAAAATATAGCTTCCGAAGCACGGAATACTATCGCATTATATTCTAAAAACCTAACTTAGACAAACAACTACAGAAAAATTTTAATGTTAAAAAAGAACTCATATACAGACAAAAAATAACTAATATTGTTTTAGATAGAATTAATCGTCCCCATGTTAACATGTGCGGGCGACGCCGCGCGCTTACATTAGTTAAGTATGGCTTCCAATGTTAACAATTGTGGAAAATAATAATTATATAACACAAACAAAACAATTCAGTCTCAACGCCCAAAATATTCCTTAAAATATTAAACAAATTGTCGCCGTCGACGAACTGTCGGCGCCGACGCAAAAACCAAAGCATACATCCGAAATATTGACAAAAAAAAAACTGCAAGAATTTCCACGCGATGTATAAAAATACAGCGAAACTTATTTATTTTTAGTTTTATATTAAAATCGAGAGGAGAATGGGGATAAATGTACACAATAACTTTAATATCAGCAACACAATGAACGCCACGATTAAATTTAATTTATTCTGTATAAGCATCTAGTTCTCTATTCATTAACGCACATACATATATTATCCGTTTATGATAATTGCTCTTATCTGTACAATTGTAATAAAGCAGAAGCTTATTACAATAAATGTACAAAGTCGAACAAATCACACGAATTCTTTACAACTAGCGTATACTGTGTACGTATTTTTTTCCTTTTTTTTCACTAACTAAGATGTAGTTAATCGTGCTATCCCATAGTAAACGTAAAATATTAACTATTTACGTATCATGTTTGTATTTACTAGCCAAAAACAATAACACTCTAGCAACTACCACCGTTAAATCAATTACAATAATTTAAAACTCTTAATTAATCCTTATTATCTCACTTAGGCAAGTTAAAGTTGTATTTTTACGTATACTTCGTTTTCCAATAGGTTTTTTAATATATCTAATTACGTTTTAAAATCTAAGCTCCGAAACGCGATGCTAATATTTCGTATGGCATTGTATTAACTGCCCCAAGACAAGAACAACGGCTCTCAACTCATACCTTCAATGTATTATTTACTTAAAAGTATTATTAGTATACACATATTACAATCAACGTTATACGTATGTTTTTTTCAATCGTATACATAAATTCCAGTGCAAAATAATAGTAAGTTGAACACAGGCGCGTATGTCCAATCAGCGTAACACTAAAGTAGAAACAAATCGAAACATGTGCTGTGCGGGACTCCGCATCAATAACATATACAAAACGGCGTTTTATCGTTTGTCATAGTTCAATCGCACCCGATTTCACCCCTTCACTGTAACGTTGATATGAAAAATAATTTGGAAATTTTCATTGATTTCTATGTTTGCTTTATTACTTTAATTGGATCGTACAGTGTTAAGAGGTTGGCCAATTGCAAAAACGAAGATTTGTTCTAAAGGAACTTAAACTAGCGGTTCGTCGACCGTCAGGCGAGCCTGAGGGTGTCGGAGACCGTAAGCGTGCGCGCGCGTCGATACCGCGGCCGGCCTGAGACCACAAGCTGACGAGCTGGCCCAGGCCGCGGTATCCACGCGCGCAGCATTACAACGAGGGAGGCGGGAATTTAAAACTATTTTGCGAGCACCCCCTTTTTATACTTCGTTTTTGCAATGGCCAAACTAAGAGCAGGGGTGCACGAGATAGCTCGTGGTAGAGTTGGGTGCAAGCTGGGGATCACGCCTCTGAATCAGATGGGACTTGGTATAGGGGGTACTCACGACATCGGGAGTGCTGGCGCCGTCATGGCTGCTGTCGGGAGCAGAGCGAGGCTCGCCGTTGGTGTCGGGCGGACGAGCTGACTCCCGCTCGTCGATCACCAGGTCTATCGGCATCTTGCCCTTGAGGCAGCTGATGTAGCGGTGGCAGAAGTTGTCACACAGCTCGTGTACCTGTGAACACGGGCGCCATTACAAGCTGCTCGGGAGACTGCAGGTGATGCTGAGGGCTCAGTTGCTGTACCTATTGCTAAAAATGCTACGGTCTAGTGAGGGTCGAGGGTTTCATCTGTAAAACTATTGCACTAACTTCAAAATCTTTGCTTATTAATCATGAAAAAAATATATATACTACCACTATTAGACACAAAAAAATAATACAAGAACCGTTAGAACTGACTAATTTATTACTTTCTACGGCACTAAACCCTCTCCGTTCCGCTCACTAAACGTAACCTTTAAACCAATATCAGCATACAAAGCTAAAAACACAACACAAAGCAAAAAGGAATACATTTGGAATCGACCAACTGTCACACGCGTGTTCAAAACTCAAAAATGAATCGTAAAAACGTAAAAAAACATGATTTTTTCTACCATTCCTGCTTCTAAAGGCACCCCGTGGGGCTGATATTAATTTTGTGCGTCGGCCTTATAAATTTTCATAGGCATAATTAACTTAGAAATTAACATAGAGCTATAAAATGGGTAACGAAACTTTTAGACGGCGTTTACACGGTCGGTAATAAAATATCGGCAGGTGGAAACGGCTTTTTGAATTCTAATATTGGATTATTGAGCAAAAAAATATTGTATAACTCCATATGTAACTATAGATCATTGTCTAGCTAAAAAAAACTTTTCGGGTAAGAAACCTACCAATAAAAATATTTTTGAAACTTTAAGATCCAGTAATCTTATCATTCCAAGACAGATTCCATTGGATCAAACCTAACTTTGCAAGATTTTGATAACCCTACCAGAAAAAGATTGTCTAAATAGACAAGAAGATTTTAGCTACTCCCCACAATAAATACCCGCAACAATCCCCTATCTGACGCTCCTACTGACCCCCATAAAAGTGTGACCACACATATGTAAATACGAGCTGTCATACATGAAATATTCATCATGACAATAATTATGTTGTTATTAGTATGTCATCGGCTCTGATGTATGGGTGTGCGGGGGATGGCATGCTGGTGACAGAATTAGAGGTCTGGACTGAATTAGAAGTATTTTGTAATTGGTTGCATGGAAGATAATTAATAGGGGATCTAAATGTTGCGTAACAACTTTATAAACAGGATTTAAAGTAGGTACAGGCAAAACTGGTATGAAAATCCATACTCATATGATAAAGAGGATTTTTTTTTGTTTCTTTGTTTGTACACTAAAGGCTCCGAAACTACGGAACCGATTTGAAAAACTCTTTCACTGTTGGAAAGCTACACTCTTCTCTTAATATAGGCCATATTTTATCGGGGACGCAAGTAAAACCGCAAGAAAAAGCTAGTAGGATATAAAATAGACAGGCAAAAACTGTTTATTTAATAATAAAATCAAAAATGTTGACATAACTTTCATCACAAATCATAATCACGATACTTTATATCGAAAACAGCGGAGAAACGTCAAAAAATTTGAAAATAGAACGCTAAAACGGAAAAGGAAACGGAGCTCCCCGTTGACAGTTAATTATGTTTCGGGGATACTTACTAATTTCCTAATCGACAAGGTTTTTTCTAAATTACATGACAACTGATGAGAATTGGGTAAGAATTTGAAAAAGGAATTCTAAAATTATTTTTGGCCAGTGATGTTTTTTTTTTAATGAAATTGATACTGGTTGGTAATAAAGTGACATAAGCTAAGGAGCATAGGTTTAAAAAGTATGTATAGTTTTTTAATAATATTATGGTACCATTGTCCTACTTTACTGACCCAATGCTTAGCTTCCTACGCAGAAAAGGCACCGTATGTTCAAGGCGGATGTTCCAAAGTTTATTTATATTCTCCTTTATTTGTACGTTCGAAACATCTTTTTATCATGGCAAAGTTTCACGAAAAATGATTTACGCAATATGTCTCGTACCAAACGAGATGTTTTCGTTTCTTTGTTCCACAACCTTGAATCAGAATATAGAAATAAGATTTCAATATCAAACATCTGGTATACGTGAGTTATATTATTGTAGATACATGTATAATGTTAGGAACACGTTGACCCCTCTTAATGAGATGCATTCCATGAGCCGAACTACGGCAGACATCTTTAAATTACGTTATAACATCTGCTGTATCAGTTTTATCGCAGTTTCTTACGTTTTGATCAATATCGTGAGTCATACTTAACATTTTTTCTTGGTTTTAACCTCTTTAATCGTCATTAAAGCTTTCTTCGTTGACATTACATTTGTCTAACTAATGACTGCGTATCAGCTAATGTTACTTCAAAAATTTGAATTAAGTGTGACATAACGTAAGCTTAAGCCGTCGTTCCTAAAACTCTTTTCAGAAATTTTAAATTTGGAACTCGGGATTAAGATACGTCTCACCGATACTTTTTAAATGTGGAATGAAAGGTGATACATAACGGCTCGTGACATTTGAAATAAGAAGGGATTTTGAATGTAGAATTTAAGAACGTCGTTTTTAAAATACACTTTAGATTTTTGTGTTAAGGATAAAGGTGTTACCGGTTGGCAGTCTCGCAGTGTTGCCTTATTTTTGTCTTTTCCCAGTATTAGTGGGAATGATTTAGTGTTTGAATATCTCAGGTTGTTAGGCAGGTGTCATGCAAAGTGTTGAAATGTGCCGGCGACTGCCAGAAGTGTGGGCTGGAGTAAGAAGTGGGCCACGGCCACGCGAGTGGGCCAGCCGCCTCGCCGAGGGTGGGGTTATGATTTTGAAACGGGATAAGACTATCGATAGATAATAACTGGTTGTATCTGTTCTTGAGTGCTCAATTATTATTGATCGTTGAAGAATTTATAAAAAAAAATCTTTAATGTTTGTTTACAGTTTTATAAAGTCGTAATTTAAAGTCACACATCACAAAACTAGATAATAAAAACTCATTGATTTGCCAAGTCGGTCAAAATAGTTAAAAAAACAGCCCATTTCACCAAGACACGTGGGCGCAATAAAAATATAAAACCAAAACATTTTTACAATCTGTGACTTTTATATTTAATCTGTGCGTTTGACAGGCTGAATGCGCACTTCCATTGCTCTTCAAATGTCACACTATCGAATATATTTTTAATAATGTCGTTTTTATTTTTATTATTTTGTTTTTATGTGTATTTTTCTTGTAATTGGACGTTACTTTAGAAATGAGAAGTTTTGACTACAATTTCCTTTGTTTTATTGACTTTTATTTGAATTATTGCGTAGTTAGTTTTATTGTTAAATTACTGACATTTGTTTTTATTGTCGGCTAGATAGGTATTGGTGTGTGTGTGTGTTTTTTTTTTTATATAAGCGAAGTGTATTATTACGAGGAAAAATTTGATAGAATTTTTTCTTAACATTATTTCAACGTATAAGTTTGTGCCCATTCTCCTCCATCGGAATTTACACTCTTGACCTAATTTTTGTGTTACTATTATCATTTTTTTATATTATTTTCTCCATCTGAAGATGAGACAATAGTAGAGAAGTTTTTTTAAACATCTAAGTATTTTAATAAGATGACTTATTCTTTATAGACAAAATTAATACACTAAAAACACACTCGAATCAAAACCCACAAATTAATTCTCCAATTAAAAGTGTGAAAAACTAACAGTACAAAACCGGGTCCCCACAGTATCATATAGCAATCGAGTCAGCTGTAAAACTCGGGTCGGCAGTAAAGCCCCAGGTTCGAGTCCTGTAAACCAACAAATCTGACCCCTCGTAAATCAGTTAAGCGCGTTACAGATAGCAGTTTACGATGGTAAGGAAATATTATTAAAAATGTGTGTTTTTGTTTTTGTTTTGTGGTCAGTTTTTGATGATGTTTGATTTGGTAATCAAGTAATATATGGCTATCTTGTCTTTATATGATTCATGTTTCGTTTTTTTTTTTTTGTTTTGAGATCATAGACATTAACTACAGATGACTAACCTCACATTCTCTATGACGAAGGAATTCAAATAAAACGAAGACCACTAAAAAAATAAATCGTTCCAATTTTAAAATTACACTCTCAATCCGGATTCGGACGAATGAACATCGAACGGACTCCGTAATCGGCCGTTTTCGATATTCGAAATTTTGAAAAAAGAACGACTCTAATAAAAGGCTGACATTACCGAGCTACATCACATAACGTAATTAGGGCACAGTCAGACGGGGCGACTAAAAAAACGCACGTAACGACGACCAATCGCAGCGCCGATCGACCGAAAAGGACTCAACATCGAGCGATGTCGCCGGCAGCCATATTTAAAATATTAAAAACATAAATCAAAAACGTTATACGATATTTTCAATGTAAATATAATTTCGGGGAGTTCGTTAAAGAGGGGTCCAAGAATGTTTAAACTGACTTTTTTGTCTAACGCAATAACATTATACCTCATTACCGACTATAGATGTTCTGTCAAAAAATACCCGACTGCATTGAAAAGATCTTTATTACAAGCTTGTTCTTTTTACGAAAAAAAGCTGAAAAAACGAGCAATTATATTAAAAAGGGAGTAAAAAACAGTGCACTTAACGAGATCTCATTGTGCGCGAGTTGGGCCGCTGGACGTTTTTTATTTTTAATTATTATAAAAGCTCAAAAAAGCACATCACCTGTGAACGGTGTGTAGTGAAGCGGAAACGGATCGAGCTAACGGCATCTTTTTTTAAATTTTATTCGACAAAAACCGTGGACGAGATAGGAACCGACGTGTATGGGATATGAACAGAGGGAAAAAATAGCTTTTTAGATCACAGAGACAGGTAAACGTGTCTCTAGCTTCCGCCTAAGTTATGTTCTCGGCTTACATTGCTTCGGCTAAAGCACACTTTCTATGCGAGCTGGCAAACGGGTCAGACTTGCTAACTAGTCCCAAGAGACGCGAACTCTTCACCTTCACAGATATTCTGTTTCTCAAGTCTCTGTTTATTTGACTCATGTGATTGTGCCCTCAAAAAACAATTTGAGCACTTGTCCCAAAAAAATAAACCTCCCAAATCCGAATTTAAAAATCGATCATCCGTCTCGTTGAATTGAACGATTTTCTTCAATCTGCGCGCGGCCCTCGCTATTTTGAATTTCGAACAAGGCATTATTTTTTTATTTTGTTTTTTCGAAAACGGCCTTTATCTGTGGGTCCGGAGTTCCGTACAGCGGTATCGCATTACACGTTATCTCGTTACAGCGGGACGTATTAGTGCGTACGTATCCCCAAACACACGGCGGCTTAGACGAGCGGCGCCCGATATTTTATGGAATCTGCTGTGAGAGCGACCGCTCGACGTATCTCGTTTCTCGAGATCGTTCGTCTTGATATAGACGTTAGTCAAACTAGTTTCGTTGAAACGTGACCATAATATTGACAAGCTAAATTAATTCCTCGCCGGGCGACACCGCGTCGTAAAAACATACCGGAGATTTGAATTTTATGCTCCTAATTAATGCGACCGAGCGCAAATTGTTCGATCTGATTGCGAATAGCAAAAAGCTCGCGTCCCGTCGCGTTACCGTTACGTCGCTGAGTATAATGGCGAGAATTGGCGATGCGACACACGCAAGAAGCGAACCGGTCCGAACGGAACGCGCCCAAATGGGAGATAAGGGAAAAACAAACAACACTCGAAATGCGAATGCCGATCCCATTCAGCCGCGCGCCGACACCTCGCGCACTACGACACATTTAGTTTCGCTAACACCAAATTAGGCTGCACCCGGCCTTATATCTTAAATAACGACTCGCTTTACTAAGTGTACCTCGCCAACCAATGTGCTATTTTTAGGTCGAGAACAATTCGTTATTTAACGAGAAGCCAGTGTGAACTATGCCCTTAGCGTATTCTTGAAGGCGCGTATCAAATGTCAAGGATCCCTATGTTTCAATGTGACTTCAAATGCTAAACTATCAAACAATTATGTGAGCAACGTACAATGTATACGTTTAAAATCTATTTTCCGTCATACCCTTGCGTGAATTCTTAATTAAACACACATTTTAAACTACTCGAAACGTGAATTTGATTAATATTAACATCGACCGGACAGTGCGTGCAGTCGTTGCGTGCTCCGAGATCGATACCATATCTCGATTTAAAATCGTGCCTAAAGATAATCGAAAGGTGTTATTTTTTTTCAAAACCGGTTCGAGTTTCGATTCCAAAAGTATTCCAATAAGATAGTAGATATAATACTTACTTTTTCTAATTCTAATAGATGAAACCGTAGAACTTGTATCGCTTGCACCATCTGTGAAGAAAAACATTATATTTATCACATGGTATTAATATTGTGGGTTGTTCTATTTTGTGTTGTCGTGGGAGTGTCTATCTTAATAATAATAATTAAATGAGCATCTTCTACACTGAATGTCACATGTTTCGATATTTTTTGTTCTAATTAGTGATGTCACCAATTTTAAAATGGCGGGTTAGTCCTTCGATTGTCCTTTGTGATAATTAGAATACTAATCTTTAAAAATTTGAGCAATCCTTGAATATTTAATTTATTTAGTGTTATAGTTTTAGTTTAATGTTTTGGCTGAACAGTTTAGACAGAATATTTAAACATGATACACATAGTTGGTGGATATCTGACAATGCAACTGAGCAACAATGGACGGACAATGTTTGAATCCCCGCGGTGACTAGAGTGGTGATATTGCAATCTTGTTACTTATATCGATAGATTTTGTGTTGTTTACATAAGAAATACTGACAGCTAAAATTGAGCTGAGCTTATTAAATGTCGTTTTGACTAATATACAGCTCTATAATATGTAAAACTAATACAACTTATTTTTTCTACATAACCAAATCTTAATCTCTTTCAAAACATCATAAGTTCGAAGGCTTGGTTTCCTATGAATTAACATACACACACACACAAGAACATGAGCACGCAGCGCAATACAAATGCCTTGGTACTTAGATCCTATCGACTATTGTTTGATAGTGTTTGAAGATCTAATCGGTGACTTTTTCAAATCGATATCTATCTAAAAAAGGCAGTTAATGCCGTTTTAATAGCGTCTTGATTTGTTTCTGATTGCCACTTGAGGACGCGAGCTGAATTCTAAAAGCGATCTTTGCTTATTTCGCTTTTGATTGATGATTTTTCGTCGCGCATTTTAAATTTTGTACGTTTTCTTGTTTTGAAGTTTTGGATTTTTGATTTTGTTTATTAGATGGAGTTCTTTGTGTCTGTGTGTAATTGTAGGAAACGTTTTTGTGCATAGTTCTTAAACTCTACTGAGATTATTAATGTTGCATTATGCACTTTATAACTACTAGTATTAAGGTTGAAAACAATTTCTTCTTCCCAAATCCGAATACGCAGTGAAATGGTGGTACAAGTAGTGGTAGTACCAACATCTGTAGCCCTGCAATATCAATTAAACAGACGAAAGCGCCACCCCTGTCTGTTTGTACAGTCGTTCCGTTGACACAGGCGACACCAGCAGATAAAAATGTGTTTGACTTGTTTCTTGCCACCGAGACGGGTTTGTTTGTCAAGGGGAGCCTATGAGTGTCCCAATGTAATCCCTTGCTTCAAAACCAACTTTTCGGTTCAGAAAATTACATCTTTAATTTTATTTTCTTTTTTTACGATGTGTTATTTTTATCGATAACATTTTTAAGTAGTTACGTGTACACAACACTATAGTTTTAGTACCGCATAATTTGACCAACATGCCAACTTTTTATTTGACTTTAAGTGTCAAAATATTAACAGCTTAACTAGCCCATAATAACGCTATACCGTCACAGTTTCTAGAACGAAAACACTATTAATTACAACTCAATTAATTAGAAGAAATAACGCTCATTAACCTCGTTTTATCCGTTTCTTATTAATAAACAATAATAATAAAAAATAAGGCCAGTTTTTCTATAAAGTAAATTTCAAGGGATTAAAAATACCGTCATTCGAGTACGTGTTAACTCTGTATCGCTTACTAATGACTCGTAAAACAGAAAACTATTCGGTTTTATTTACTGACGCTACTGCAGTTCAACTATGTTTGAGGAAGCTTAAAGCCTCAAAAGGCTGTGACAGACCAAACACAGATGTGACGTGGGCAAACAACCTCCACACGGGTCGTAACCAATCGCCTCTCCAACCAAATGGGTCAATAAAACAGTCGATTCTCTGTTGGTTTTAGTCAACTTTAGTTTTTAGTCGATTCTACTCTTGTTTCGATAGTGTAGTGTACATCACTAGACTAACAAACGAATGGCCCACGTGTTCTTTTGTTGACTTTTTTCAAATTTCGAACTTGTACCAGCCAGTATTTTTGGCAGATCTAAAAAGAGTTTTTATGCTGCGCTTAAAAGTGTTTCTATTTGCCCGCGAAAAGCAAAGATTTGACGTTTAAGGCCCTTCATAACCCAAATTTGAGTAAAATAACTTGTTGATAATACTTGAAATTCGCGACATAACGCGGATAGCAGACTGCAAGATCCCAATTATACACAATAGCGCACTTGGCTTGGTATAACGACAGTTGTTGATAAAGAGAACCACCTGAGGCTGTTTATGAATGCGTAGCGATACAAGCTTTGATATTTGGGTTTGCTTGCTTTTATAGGTACTTTTTGAAGTGTTTTTTAAGTTTTCTTTAGAAATAGTGAAAGGGGTTCATGACGTGATTTTTTTTCCAGCGACATCTGTTGGTATTGTCTAATTATTTTTTCGTGGTTAATTGTTACTATTACCTGACACAAAACCAAGATAATACGGAATATTCTAACAATTAAAGAAAAAAAACTACACATTGGTTTAATGCAATCGCATGACAGACAAGCCATCCATTTTACACATGAATATAACCTTTAGAAAAACCTTTAGCAGCACTCAGACGTGTCATGTGTTTCTCAAGAACGCCCAACAAAGCTGCCATTTTAATTATCATCCACAATAAATAAAAATAACTCCAATTCAATTACTTCAAAAGTCAATAATAGCGTATTGAAATAATTCTGTTAAGTACGCTTTGTTGGTTTGCACAGAGGGCCGACCGCAAGACGTCGGGGAAAAAATATATTATGCGATACTTAAACTGTTCGTACTTGTACTAATTATGTAGTAACTACTCAACAGCTTTTGAGCTGTATAGACCACTGTGCATTTGTGGTGAGTGGTAACCAAGTGGTTTCGACTAAAGATGTATTTTAACAACGTAATTTCGTTCAATGAGATATTTATTTTGAGTGCTGGTTATCGACCCACAACTTACTACTAGCATACTAAACACTGCTTGTAAAGAAATCAGTCGTCTAATGTTAAAGCTATGCCCTCAAAACTAAACGGAGCAACTTGACAAACACATGCGTCAGCCAGTGGCACCACATGTCAGGCTCAGCACAAAAACACAACACGATAATTCACCTATTCGTCGAGTAAAGTTTGCTCTGCGCCCGGATGTCGCCAGTGTTTGGCTGTCTTATCTCCGAGCCGGTTAAAACCGTGGATGAATGACGCTTATCAACTAACTCAGGTAAAACTGACAACTTACTTTACAACTTTATAACCCCAAGCTACTGTTTCTTCCCACCCATTTTTAATTTCCCAAATTTATGAGTCACGACCCGCAAACAAATCAATCTATTAGCAGAGATGGGTACGTGCGTGACGGTGACAGTTGATAAAACGAATTTTCAGTAACAAAGTCAAATAACATGAACGTCGCCTCCGACCGGCGCGATTCGTAATGCCTTAGATTTTATTTGTTAAAAATCGGTTAAGTACCCGTGTCGAACCGCGGCCGTGGGTGGCCGCCATCTTACTTTTATTATTTCACTTTTTGTCCCAGCTAGCCGCGGGAGGCACACGGTGCGATTCAGCTTTTTATGAGTGACAATATAATATCTTTTTTTTTAATCTTATTTCCTTATTTTGTTGTTCCGAGAAATATTTCTCGTTTACCTGTGTTTAATTTCGGACAGCTCTTTAGCTAATCAAATCGTAAATTATGCTCAAATGTTCCCTATTTTATGGGATATTAAAGTGAACCCACGTTGTATTTGTCTTGTGGTTGGTATGAGCTATAAATGTGGACAATACTTACTAATGAGTCGACCTCTGGGTCCGCTATGTAGTAAGGTTTCTCCTGGCGTATCTGTGGAACAAACAAACATACATATTATTAGATATTTTTCAAAATCATTACGAATGTAAAGTGAGCATGTCGGGTAGTGGATTAATGGCGGGCGCAGTCGGGTCATAACGCTTGTACGTGGCTAATAAAATGCTCGCTCGCTTGGCTGCGCGCGCGCACGCATCCTAGATTAAAAATATAGACTCGACAATTTACCGACTATAAATTATAATAACTGGATAGGTTTAGACTTTGTAGGAGATTGTACGAGGACTCTGAATGTAGATAAAGTTAGGAGTGTGCTTCAAAGTTGATAACTTCTTAGAAGATCTATTTACGTGTATTTCCTAACAAAACGTCATTGTTCTTCTAAGCCTGAGATCCTAATTCCTATTCTAAATTAATTTGCATAAAAACTCCATAGGTTCTGATCCCACAATTCTTTCAAACGAATACTCTTATCAGTGGTGGTCGCAGGCGCATTATCTGTCCTATCTCAATAATAATCTTTGGCCCATACTTAAGAAACGCTTTTTTTCGACATTTAAGCCCCGCGTTGCCCGGAAATGCGATACTATCATGCACACCGAAGCGGCCCGATTTTTTACATCTAGCAACACAGTATATATTATATGTTAGTTGCCAGTAAAAATAATTATACTATGAGTATGTACTAATTAAACGAACATGACATAACATTTGAAAACCATAGCAATTTGCTTCCGAGTTATATTCATAATTAAGGTAATTTTTCTCATAATTCTTGGCTCCATGTTTATTTTGAAACCATTTGGTAGGGTCATAAAGATTTATATTTTAGAGCTAAATATTGGTAATAGTTTTCACCGTTAGATTTTGCTTTGTAATAACAATGAAGTAGTGTGAAAGGAACATAAAGACGAGATAGGTTAAATATTAAGCTGAAATAAAACGCAGTTTGTCTTGCAATCCAAAGTTAAATCATAAAGTTATATGTATTCAAATACAGCCTTATGACCAATTCGCCAACACAGAAACTATTACAAGATTAAAACAATGTAGCGATTTAATTTATTGACAAATAAAATTTTGCAACAAAACTACAACTGTAGAATATTGCAAAATATGACAGACTAGCTTTCACCCGCGGTTTCATCCGCATCTTGAAAGAACTACTTCCTGGACTAGGGTAAAAAGTAGCCTATATATTACTGTTATATATCACCTACATTACTGACAAGATTCATCAAAATCTATGCAATCGTTTTTGCGTGAAAGAGGAATTAACATCCCTGCATAGGCACATACAAACTTCCTCATTTATGATATTAGTAAGAAAACACAGTTACGAAGAAACTTTATCTACCATTAATAACTTAATAAGATGCCAAAGATAAACCGTACCACAGTTTTTATGCAAATCATTTTTACTTCTATCTAATTGGTCAAGCATTTGATAGTCAATTACTGGAGCCCATCAATTTATTTTGAATCTCTCTATAATCATAAAATCGACCATCGGAAATAAAGAACAAATTGAATTAGAACATTTCATGTTAATTACTATATAAATTAATTTATATTTAGTGTTGTGTGTTATTTTTCTTATATTGTTTTAAATACGACTTTATTGATTATTTATATCAAACTAGATACATTAATTTTATTTTATTATGTAAAATATTACTAATTTTGAATTAAAAATGTACTTTAAAAATTAAAAATTTCTGTTACAACATGACACTAATTGATTTTACATTTTCATGCTCATGTTGCGTTTTTGTCATAATCAATTTAATAAAATTAAGTTTGACATAATTATTATTATATAAATATTTATAATTTGCTTTCTTTACGACAATGTTTGTGCAAAAGTGGCAGGTGAATGAATTTGTATTGGCAATAAAGATGACAGATACCCAGTGTTTTATACTGATTATGTATTGGACAAAACAAAAATGGTAAAATTATATTATTTTCTTTCACTCAATCATCTTTCTAGCCTTTTCCCAACTATGTTGGCGTCGGATTCCAGTCTAACAGAATGCAGCTGAGTACCAGTGTTTTACAAGGAGCGACAGCCTATCTGACCTCCTCAACCCAGTTACCCGGGCAACCCGATACCCCTAGGTAAGACTGGTTGTTATTTTCTGTTAATTAATAAACCAGATTTTCTCTACGCAACATTGTTTTTGATTACACCATTTATAATATTAATTAGTGAGACTATAGTACTTCTGCTGACCCCAGAAAAATAAGTGTGAAAAATAATAAACGATTATAAATATCGATACAAAATATCGATCCGAAAGACGATTTGCAAAAATTATAAATATGACAGTTAATTTCGCATAACTGTCAACTCAAAATAGACTTTATATCATTACACTTAAGGTGCATTTCTTATTTGTAAGAGATGGTATCTTAAACGTCTGGTGATTAAAATGTATGGGATCAATTTACTATGGGAGTTAAATGTCATATAAAAATTATACATTTTTAGCTTCACAGATGATGGATAAGGCTACCTTGTAATATTGATTGGGTTTTAATTACTAGCACTTTTTTTTTCTTAATTAAAAACTTTTTAGTTCGACTTTTATTCTTGGTTAGTGAGTTTTTTTGATGATAACAACATAATGATGAAGGTATTATTTTATTTATTTCCTTAGCATCTATCATTGTTCGTTTGGTAATCCATATCGTTAAGAAAAAAAACAATAAAAAATCTGAGATAAAAAAATATATTGGTAATTTTTGACATTTTTCCCTAATGTTAACTAAAGTAGCCATATTGTCCATAGAGAACAAACTACTCCTAACACTCTTCACAAACATCTAAAAAGAGGTCAAATACCAAAAACAAGGCTAATACCCAATCACACTTCTAAACCATAAAGAAGAACACATAAAAAAGTTTCTAATACATCTAATACTGGCCACCTTGAGCCGTACATAGCAACAAATCATAGTGCAGTAATGACTAGCACCGGGTAGCGGGTTTGATCCCGCCCACGGCATAATGGTTATCATTCCGCCTTGTGTCATTATTGGTTACAACAAATTGTTATTTGCCTTCAGTTCAACTGCGGATGTTAGCACTGTGGGTGCAGTTTATTCTTGTACGGACAAAAATATTTTTTTCGTTTTTTTTCAATCGTCTTTTTTATTTTAGGCTCCATTTTAGGTGCACACAGGTATGACCATTACTACCAAAAAATTAAAAAATATTCTAGAAATTGTAACAGCAACAGGTGATTTAAAACTAACATACTACCATTTACTAATCTTTTGCCGATTTATATTGAAAATAATCAAAAACACTTTTTCAATGACACATCTTTCAAATTGCATCATCTCACTTCAATTCCATGATGATTTATCACTTGCTATAATATCTCTTGCTCAAAATTCCTCTTATACTTAAGTTTGACAGATACGGATTTCCATGAGCACCAATTGTCTTGACCTCTGGTTAGCAAAAAATAGACAGAAACTGTAGAAGCGTGGGTTTGTATTATCTTAAATCCTTGGGTCACTGATCTAGTGATTCATGCCAAGTTATATTCACACCTTTTAATAGTTGGAGAGTAACGTTGTATCATTTTAATGGACTGCCCATTAATTTGAGAGGGTGTACTATGCCCAATCGAATGACAAATAATCGAATGCCAATTGATCGACCACTATAAATCGAAATTCTAAATACACGAACATTCATAATATCGAATGGTTATTAAATCGAACATTCAATACATCGCGCAGTCAATACATCGAGTGTTCAAAATATCGAATGTTCGTTTGAGCGAGCGTTAAATGCATCGCAAATTCATCCTATCGAAAAATTTATATTTTTATGAATACAAGAAAAACTCAAAATTTATGGATAATTTATAAATTTTAATATAGATTTTATTATTTAACATTTTTTCAATCGCAATATCATACCTTTTGCCTCTTTTTTGTAAAGTAGGTCTTCCAAATCCCGCGTTTGCCTTTTCAATTCACACAAAATTTTAAAATTTACCTTTAAAAGATAAGAATTAAAGATTAAAATGTGATTTATTAGTAAATTTTGAGTTTTTCTTGTATTCATAAAAATATAAATTTTTCGATAGGATAAATATGCGATGCATTTAACGCTCGCTCAAACGAACATTCGATATTTTGAACACTCGATGTATTGACTGCGCGATGTATTGAATGTTCGATTTAATAACCATTCGATATTATGAATGTTCGAGTATTTAGAATTTCGATTTATAGTGGTCGATCAATTGGCATTCGATTATTTGGCATTCGATTGGGCGTAGTACACCCAATTTGAGATTAGATTTTTTTGTCGAATAGAGTGTACTAAGAATTCAAATAGGTATGTTTATTTTACTAACTGTTATTTTGATCTCCATTTAAGTTATTTAGGTACATAAAACAATCACATTTATTCATAATCTGTGTCCAGTCATAACACCAAAAGCGGCCAGTGGGCACCAACACATGCAAAGCTACACACACATTACACAACTAATCGCGTCGATGCATATCACTATAATGATAGACCAATGTTACCAAAATCCGACCAATGGCGAATGTACGATCGAAAATATAACAAACGTAAACAGGCCCTCCCCCTCCCTGAGGCAAGGAAGTGTCTCATTTAGGGGGGCAGCGACCCATGAAGCAAGACTATAGCCCCTTTGGACACAAATTAAATGCTAATAAGACGATCGACTGATACCAAAGTCTTGGAACAATTTTTGGTGTATACTTAGATTTTATGGGTGTTTTGAGGAGGGCCTCGGTAGTGTTTTGAGCGATTTTTTAGCTCTTTTTAATTCTTAAGATACAATGATCGCAAGACTGCCCTGCCCTTCTTTATATGGTTTTTAAACAAGACCCAGAAAGTTGTTTAAGCTTAAGCCATTAACACACAAATAGGGATACTTAATTTGGACAGTATGCAGAGCACTGCTGATATTCAAAGCTTAAACAACGTGAATGCAACAGCTATGTAAGTGGTTCACATCGGCACGCTTAATGCCTCCATTACAACTGACATCGGGACAAAAAACACCACGAATTGTTAGGTGTCGATACGAAGCAAAAATTCCCTTTCGAATCGAGTTATTGCATCCATATTTTTTATTTTAATCGATGCATCGAACTGTATTCTATCGATTTAACTCGCAAAAAATGTGGGACAAAAGCGTTTTATATCTGTTTGTCCCGTAAAAATAAACAGGCCGTGAACAAAATAACTTTTGACTCGTCCCAAATATCTTTGTGATACGACAATTGTCGTTTTCTCTATTCATAGCGTTTACCTGAGGCTCATTGTTACCCCCCTTTGTGCACTTTCAGTCGAAATAGTATTGTTTGTTTAATTGAATAAGTACCTTCGTAGAGGCTCTCATTGTACTCCAAGGGACCAGTCTCATGTCCATGTAACCACCTCGGAACAACACTCAAGTTAATCGATTAAAGACTTTTTTCCACTGAAAACTGGAATCGACCTGTGTCCGAGTAACACTGATTTTAAGCACCGATTGCCCGCTACCTGGGCTCTCTCGAAAAAACTACGGAACTCATCATTAAATTCGTAAAGTCCCAAACCAGACGTCCACATGTCTCATTGAATATTAAACTCTATTTGACACAAATTAAAGTTCATTATGAGTTGATGGACAACGGGCACTTAGTGCGATAAGTAACGGAATAACTGCGGCACCAAAATCGCTACCAAACGTGGTACCCTGTAATTTGTAATAAAAAATCTATTTATAAGATAAAATAAAGCACCGAGAAGCTACCTAAGATGCCCGGCGATCGATCTCGATGGGCTTTTTAATAAATCAAGAGGTTTCGAGCCATTTTGACGCTTGTCAAAGTTAAACGTACGATATAGAATCGCGCGTACCTTCCGCTGGCTTTAATGTTAAGTTATTCTATAATGCTCAGAGGTCGAGTTTTGTAATTTAGTTAAGTCGCCTCCTATTTAATAACATTCTTGTACGTCCGCCGGTCGGCAGGTGATTTTTTTTCTCGAATTTTTTGACTTTAAAAAACGTTCGTTCGGCCGACCTCGCTACTGAAGTAGTTCGAATTTTTAAATTATAGTGTATTAATACGCGTTCCTGTTATGAAATTTTTATTTATAGTGCGCGCGTCTCGGCTTGGTTACGTCGCACGTCGCACGAGCGCGCGTCACGCCGCGATTGTTTTGGTGACCGCGACCGCTCCGCATTTAATCACCTGTTTTGACACAACGACGTGCGAATATATTTATTTGGTCCGCTTTACTGCCGCCCATAAACGGACGTAATGAACAAATGTCTTTATGGTATACTTGTAAACGTCAAATATCAGTCATTTCTCCCTGGCGAGCACAAAAAACGCCATAAATATTCTTAACAAAATGGCTCCTACTGAATATTGTGGCCATAAACGTAGCTCTATAAAATGAGGTTTGGTTGTTTAACTTTTGTTCGGGCTCTGTGTTGGAATTAAAAGAACTTAGACGAGAGTCCGACCTTTTGTTTGCGTAGTGTTTCTTTCCATAAAATATATGTAAATCATCTAGAAATTATTCATAACTAACTGGAATTTATAAATGTTTTACGGTTTGTTTTTGTGTTGTCAAAAACTTTGTGTGCCAGTGGCCTTAGAGCGCTGGTTGTGTGGAAAGGTCACCGCAGCCGGTCGCGGAGTATTTCGCACGGCGACGATGCTCACAAATAAAACTGTTGCTCTAAAATTTCTAAATGACGCTTCTCGTTGCCTGTGGAGCGTCATCCCCATTAGACAGGGACAAAGCCCAAAGTGAAACAAGGACGGGGAGACAGTTGAGCGTTTTTCGTGCGTTTTTTGTCCCGAAATCCGTGCGTTCAAAAATTTTATTTTAATACAAGAAAAGTATTCAAAAGATACGGGGCAGGTAGACGCGCCCGAACCGGGGTATTTGCTTAGTTTCTTTTTTTCTCGCACAAAGAATTCAACTTGATTTATGGTCGTGGTGTGTGACGATTTGTGACCTGTAATTTCTGATGTGAGTTTTGTCACTACGGATCTGAGAGCTTGATTTATTAATTCACGGATCGTTCGTCAGAGGGCGTGTTCCGGTTTTGACAGTTGTCAGTAACATATAATTTTTGACGAAAATGATATTTATTGTTTGATCTCGGTTTTGTTTTGGTCCAATTGAGACATTACGCTAAACACTGTGAAATTTTATTGCGGTGATATGTGCAATTTATTTTTTTGTCTGCCAAGAAATATGATTTGACACAGTGTGTAATCGGCGACAGTCTTTTGTTAATTTTGTTTGTAATGATGGTTGCTTGTAATTTTTTCCACATTGTAAAGATTTGGCTCAGTGTGCGAATCACGTGTTCATAGAGGGGTATCATACACTACAGTTAGTTACTTAACAGGTCCCAAGAGGGTCGTTTAAGCCCGGAAGGTCAGTTTTTCGACCATTAACGCGATCAGAGGGTTGGCGTGGAATTAGTGGGTAGTAATAAAGGTGGTAGGTAATTACCCACTTCGGAGCAGTCGGTTAAATAGCGTCTCACTCGTTCAGACTATTACACTAGTCGTAAATTTGTGTTAATCGCTTTATTTTTTGTTTGTCTTAGTTCTTATTGGTTTTGTTAAGGTACGGAAGAGATTAAGTTTGCTTTTAATATTGGAATTTTATTTATTTGGGTCGATTGATAAAATGTTGTGTTTTTTATTTGTCATTATTTCTATCCTAATCCTATGCAAGTGATTGATATCCGATTTAATGTTGTTGCTACATCACCATATGAAAAAAACTTAGATCCACAATCATTAACTTAAATAACACTAGATTCTTATATTAAAGCTATGATTAAGTAATCTGAACCTTACTCACATATAATTAGAGTATAATTCACTATAATATGCAGTACCTAAGTGCAATTTTCAACCTTAAGCACTATGAGTTAAGGTATAATCTGCATTAACACTAACAAGACAGACATCTTAGCTCTGATAGAGACGTTAGATAAATACCTGGAAGATTAATTTATAATAAATTGTTTTTTCTAAGAACATAGTTATTTTTATAATAACAGTATTTATAAAGAACACTGTTTAAATAATACCTACTCATTACCTATTACAATGTGAATTGTATTAAGTACATTTTTACGCCAACTTAAATACTGCATTTAAGTGTTTTTTTTAATACATAACACATAATTATTAAACTTGGTTTAGCAGATCAAGAGTTAATATTATTTTTAATATTCCTTAAAAGCATGAACGGTATTATTTATATGAATTTATGAATAGTTAGTCTAAGTACATCAAAGAAAACTCAGAATAATAAAGGCTCAAGTGTATCCACAAACAAAAGCCAAAATTATTTCACTAAACTACTTTTACTGGTTATTTTATCTCATCACACAATTAACTCTAAGTTTCCTCTTTCATCTTAAAGAAACACCACAATAAAGCTTCACCCAATTGACTCATCAAAACACGTTTAGCCGTTTCCGAGATAGCCACTCACTAACTTACGTATGACTAACGCCATTATTTACGTGCTCCAACGCTTAAGACAACAATAACAAAAAAAATACATTGAATTTATAACCCTTCAGATTTCTCATGACCTCGGTTTAAACAAACAAACAAACCAACAGACCATATTTCGCTGAAGTGCACTCGAAAACGTTATAAAAATAAACACGAAAACTCAAAAAAGGCATCAATTTTTAAACAATACGTATTGTATATAAAATTTCGAATATAAATGAAATAATAGGCTAACCCTCAAACGCGATCGGTACGCGTGTTTGTACAAAAATAAAACGCGTTTAGTACGCACGCCATTATATTATGAATACGTAACGAAACACACCCTTGGCTCGCTTTTTTAATCAACCCTCTTAAATCCCAGCAGGCTAAAAATTAAAGTGTAATGGTGCAATGTTTAATAACTTATCTGCGGGTACGTTGTGTGTTTTGCCTTTTGTTAATGTAATTTTTTAAAGTTTAACTTTTAGGGCGCAGAAATCGATGCAAATAGACTTATCTTCGGGTATTATTATTACTACGCGTTTACTCATTCATAATGATAGGAGAAACATGCGTTTATTAATAAGTTCTCTCTTATTGTTTAATAGATTATTTCTGTCTGCTGTATTGTATCTAGTTAGCAACATAATTAAGCATGTATTTATTGCGTCTTACCCGTTTATGTTGAAATAAATGTTTCTACTATAAAACGTTAATTATAGCAACACTGAGAAGTTTACGCTAATAACAGTTATTCCGACGACATCTTTAACCGTTTATTTGTCATAAAACTTAAGAAGTTAGTCAACTGTGAGTTTATTATCAAACTGTACTTTAGTATAACCCTTATTCGCGAACAAATTAGAAAGGAAGAAACTAATATTGAGAGCATTACCGCGTTAACCCCTAATCATCGACACATTGATGAAACAATCACGTGGCCCCCGGGGTCTAGCCGACCGAAGGGTTAGACGCATTACTGGACATAATCTTGATTGATCAGCTACAAATAATGTTGGTTTCGCGCCGCGTGACGTACCAACCCTTTGTTTTCTTTGTTTCGCGTACCGTGCGCAGCGAGAGGGTTAGATGCGCTTTTCTTGTCGTGTATTAGAAAATTACTTGAAATATTATGAGCAAGTTCGACAGCAAATTGAGTTAGACTGGTTTGTAAAATTGAAGCCGGCATCCAGCTGCGAATCACAATAAAAACGTTCGTAAGATAATATTCTTTGAATATTTCGTATTATTCTTCTGATTGCATATCATTAAGCGAGTTGTGCAATGTAATGATAAATGCGCATCATTACGCAGCCATTATGTTTTTAAAACATTAAGTGCAAAGCGTAAAAAGATTATTAAAACGACTACGTACATATATAGCTTCAATAATTTCCGAACGAACCAAAATGGCGGTTGTAATTTCGCGCCAAAGTTAGCGTACAATATGGCCGTCAAAATAGAATTTTCCGCTACCACAGACTGCAATTACATTGGAATAGATTAAAAATAATAACAAGTTCGCTTACGAGGTGTATCATTTGTAGGGCGAATTCAGCGGCAAATTGTCGACTAAGAAATTACAGGGTTATAAATGTACTACTTGATCGTACGTACTTGAAAATTGAAGCATTCAGAGGGTTAAACCGTGCATTGATGATTGATACTATTTAGTTATTTACTGATGCATTATTGAGTTGTAAAGTATAGGGAAAATGGTTTTCCGAGGACATTCGGAATTTCCCTTTATGATAATAATTACTTAATTAGAGAAGTTAGCCTAACTTTGTCATCATGGTGGATTCTATAAAACATCAGACGTTCAACACATCTGCTATATAAAATTGAATGCATAGAGACAAAATAGAATGAAACAATATAACTTTTTTAGCACACAAAGACGCTTAAAGGAGAATTGAATAAAAAGACACCGAAAAAAATATATTAATAACCTTTTTTTTGCACGTTTAGTCAAAATGTGTGTTTTTTATTTCAACCAGATGCATCGGACTTAATCTTCCTTTGTTATTCACACAAATTTCAACCTATATAGTGTAGATATAGAGTGCATTTTTGTTTATTGTTTTTCTTGTTTTTTTTTTAGCTTCAGATCTGCTTGTTGGTTCACATAAGAGATTATAAATATTATTGTAATAAGACATTATGATTCATGGAGGGATTAAGCATCATTTTGAGCCCCTATAGTCAATGCAAGGGAGTATTTTGTACTGTTTACTTTCGTAACGTTAAGTGAGATTTTTTTACTTGGATGCATTTTTCTATTATGTATGACATTTGGTGAATTATCTGGATACTTCTTCTTCTACTTATTATTCTCGTAAATACTTTAAAACCTACTTAGCTTATTATTGCATTGAGCAAGCGTGGTGATTAACGCTCAATCCTTCTCCGTGTGAGAGGAGGCCTGTACCCAGCAGTGGGACGATAAAAAGGCTTATGATAATAGTTTATTCTTAAGTAAACAATTGTTATAGTTTAACAACAAGTTGTACCCAAATAATGTACTTATACATAGTTTATTTTCTTTCACTTTTCATACAAAATACTACGTTAGTAAAAGAAAATAACATAATAATGTATGATAAAGCTATTTTTTCGCATTTTTCTTTGAGACTATATCCACGTTTTAGTTTGTACTAGGGGTGAAAAGCGACTAATCATCGCTGCAACATTAATTTCAATAAAAGAGGGTGGGACTGTTGTCTATGGCGTACCATCGACTACAGAAGTAGTTTTATCATATTTTTGTCTTCAATATGTAGAGCAGTATTTTCGCTTTCTAACCAACTTATCGAAAAGGAGGTTCTCAATTCGTCGTTACTTTTATAATTTGACAGAAATTTGTGACCGCAAAATGGCTTGTTTTTAACATATCTTTTCTGAATTAATACTGGTTCTACAATAAATAAATAATACAATAAATAGGAATTTGCTGAATTGATCAATGAATAAATCAACACACCTTTTTAACCTTTCCAAAAAGATCAAAGTTTTTCAATTCATCGGGATTTTATTTTAAAGTAAAACGATTCAATACACAGTGCCAATACTCCCAAAAATAAGTCTCAACACAAACAAATTTTTAAGCAAACATATGAATGTATTAAACTCACTGATGATATTAAACATAGGTCTACCCTACGTAGGTAAAAACTCCCTTTAATCCATGTCAGCTGCTCCTGACTGGTCCGTTTTCCCCATTCTACCCTCCAACTACCCTTATTTACAACCAGTATAAACCTAAGACCCACCTTCACATACAATATCTTAACACTCAGAGCTCAAGACATATTGGTCACTGTCGCCCAGTATAAGGTGGACGGTTTGATAGAACATTTGAAATTATGTGAGAGGTCTAGCTAAAGTGGTATGGCTAGCTAAGCTATGAAGTACATAATGGGTGATATTTTTTGGTTCATTTTTGTGATAATGTTAGACCAATTGATGTTGCGGATTTTTGGTTGCTTTGGAAATGAAATTAGTTAAGTTATTCTTTTTTCTTAAGTTGTAACTTAGGTACCTACACCTTTCCCCATATGTATATTAATGATGATATATAATTTTAAGGAGAGTAAAAGATGGGTACCCGTCTTTCTGGGTAACATTGACAAGCTTTAAGGCGTGTTTCGGAAGGTATGATAAACTGCAGGTCCAGGCTGTCATTTGAACATCGGTTCCAGTAGTTATCGGTAGTCAGAAGCCTTTAAGTCTGACAACTAGTTTACAAAGGGATATTGGGTTGCCCAGGTTACTGGGTTTAGTAGGTCAGATAGTTGGAAAAAGGCTAGGCAAATGATTGACAAGCCTTGAGGTACAGACCGCAAAAATGCCTCGTTTCATTGAATAAACACCTATATTTCGAGCACTAATTACAGCATATTTATCAAAACACACAGGTTAATGACACCATTGAAAAAAAAAACCTCTTTTTTCCAAAACCAGTATGAGTACGGTACTTTAAAATCAAAACGTTCGGGAACTGTCGGCGAATGTCGGCAAATGTCGGCGTTGGCGACGAAATCAGCCGACGTGTCGCGAAGAATGCGCCTGCGACTTTGTAATTGCACACCACTTGTTATATAGGGTGTTTTGTTTCGGAAAAGCTGTTTGTTTACTGAAAATGGTGCAAGAATCGAGAGTTGTGGAGACTTTATTCAAGCATTGTATGGATGGATAATTATAATATCTAGTAACTTAGAAAAATCTACCAACCAACCAGAGAAGTATTTTGGCTACGTAGAATATTTTATTAATACACTTAACTTCAAGATGCTACTATGTTTATCTCAAATCTCCATGATACCAATCAGTAAATCTATTTTGACAGGACCCTTCCCCATCAAGAACAGATCATTATCTACCAACCAGCAGAGATTACCAAAGATTTCTCATTCTCAACACCCTGTACACAAAAGCTTGCACCTAGTGTATTTATGTCATTATTAACCGGTGCGAATTAATACTCATTTAGCATCCATTTTTATCGCGAACGCTGTGCTCGTCGCAAAAAGCCCCATACCTCTAGACTCGACGCTGCACCGGTTTTGCGCAGACGCATCTCAGCCCAAAATGGCCCGCTAATCATTGTTGCTGTAATATAATTTATTGTAAAAGGTAGATTTGTTGCGGTTAGGAAGATAGATGGAGGGTACGTTGTGTGATTTATTGTTTTAATTATGTTTTTGGTTTGGCTATTATATTAGACGTTTGGATCTGTGATTTTTGTGAGAAGATAGATTTGAAACAGTGAACTTTTCATCTGTTTGGGATAGTCTCTCTAGAACCGCAAGAAGTATTCACGGTACCTGTATCCTTTTTGACCTTCAGTTCTATTTATATTTTATAGGTACTACATAAAACGTTTAGGTAAAATTAAAACACCCTTGAGACAGCCGAAATCCTGCTGACCAATCACGTCAGCGCGCGTTACGATTGGCGTATTCAAATTCAGAACCCTTGGACGAATTTAAATTTCGAACGCGTCCCTTCTGCGGCCGCGATTCGTGTTCTATTTTCCATAATCTGCCAACCGCTGTGACCTCTGGACGACGTCATATCTTTTAATTTATTTCTCGTATTTTTATTTATGTTTTCTAGTTGACGTCACATTGAGTGATGAAAGAGCATAATGTTTAGTTCATCGGCATATTAATGCCGCTTTAAACGGACAAAAAGTCGACGCGAGTCGGTGAACGCGGCGTGTCAGCCACTAATTGAGAAGCGCACGCTATCGCATGGTGCAACCAGGCCTCAATCAGTAAGCAAAGGTTAGAGAAAATTCTCTTAATAACATACTTTTATTTAGTTCTGTCGGTGACCAGCCTTTTATAAAATTGCATAGATTATCGGTGTTTGTTATCACAATAAATGAATGACTGACCTTTACGCGAAGAACTTTTTGCATCGAGATAGAGAATTCCCTTTTGTAATTCGAAAACATTTTACATTCTTGAAATGTGGAGCGAGTGAAGTAATTTAGACTCTAGTAGAAACTATTTTGACTCAAATTGCATTGGAGGCTTTATCGGCTGTTTCAACTCCATAAACAATATAAACTTGAACTACCGAAACAAACAATACAGTAACAGGTATTTTGTTGTGCCAAGCGATAGTTATGAATCTAATAAATATTGTAACAGCGCTGGTTATCATGACAAGAATTCATTAGCCTCAATAATTGTGAATGCAGCGCGAAACGCATCTAATAGCATTTATAATTATTTTTGCAAGAATTACATTTATTTTATAAATGGCCACTTTCACGGAGATGCCATAACAATAAAAGAGAAAATTCCGAGCGCCATAACCTTGTAGCGGCGGGGTGCTGTAAATATTATTGACATTTTAAAAGTATGCTACTCGCATTTTCGCGTGTGACTTAAGAAACGTTCGTTACATAAGGTTTTTTGTGTTTATCACGTCGTACGTGGCCCCACTCTGTAATTAAATGGTCGCATCAATGTTACGCGGGCAGCGTCGCGAGTAATGCGTATTAAATAGGTGATATCCTTTACGGCTTACGCTCACGCTGGTGATTGCGCAAAAAATACAATGAACTGTAATCGACCATTTGTGATTGCCGTTGTTTTCTCCGAGGTCAAGCGATGAACGAAAACAGAGAAATCTCAGAGGTTTCCCACGAATCCGGGATCGAGGGTATCTTAAACCCAACAATTTTTATCAACAAACGAACCCGAAACAAGATGCGTAAGGAATTCCAAACGGCAAAAACCACTCGATGGGGACGATAAAACGAAATCGCCGATGCGTTGTCGAAAAAAAAATGCAAGTGCTGCGTGTGAGCGAGATAACAAAAAACGTATCGTATCGCGGTTCCACTCTAGCGCGCGCAGCTAATGAATACTGCGTGGCGCGCTGCGCGGGCGCAGCTGCGCGAGCGGACCGATCCGCCATTTCCATTATTTATTTTATTTCGGCGCGAAACGTTGAATTGGATCAGTACGACAAAGAGGTTAAATTGCGCGTCCAAATCCCATGACAATTGTCAATTATAGCGTTAAACGGAACACGGACAGATGTAAACAAATACACAATGTAGTGTCTTTTGACGCTGCGCCGGCGCAGTATCTGTGGCGGCGACAGTGTCGCTCACGGGTCGGTGGGCCCGCAATTGATCTCGAGTGCTCAAGACTCCGAACATAATCCTTTTTATTATGGAACACAGAATATCGTGTAATCATTATGGGATTGTGAAATTATTACATGGCAATCGCCTTTCATCAACTTTCGACATTCCACGCATTGAATTAAAGACTGAAACGTTCGTGTCGGCTTTAATAATAAGTTTTGCACCATCTGATACTGGATCCAAGCCATAAATCCGTACAGTGCTGTAGTAAAATTTCTTTACTAATCTTCGCAATCTGAAACCCACGATTGCGATAAAAAAAAACACAATCCGTGAATGCAAAAAATTCAATGACGCATAAATCTGTCTAAACCTCATATCTGTAGATAGATCATCTAGTCTGTGCGTGCGTGTGCCCATTACTAGGTTTTTTCCTGCGGCGCTACTCGCCTCGTAATTACTAAGTCTAGTTATTAGACGTTAGCACAACTGTATATTCTTTTATCGTTTAATCCGACATTATAAGATCGATTACTAGTCTATTAATATTCAGTAAACTCGCTATAATGGCAGAAATACTTAGAAAATGCCCGTTGAAAGTGATTGACGGTGATCAGTCTGCCAAACGGTCTTTGTAATGGAATGAAGTCATACTAATAGCTGGTGCATCAGTACTTAATGAAATTGATGATGTTGTGAATTTGTAATTATTTTTCATCATCCCTCGATTAATCCAATGAATAATTGAATGGCAGACACGAAATTGAAATAGCTCACACCTTGCATGATAGCATGCAAAATTTCCCTGAAGAAAACGTTGGAAGTTTCTATATTCGCTCTGTATATTAATACAAAGCAAGCATGTATAATCCTCACAGCCACACACGAAGATAGAAAGACTAAAGCACTTCACAACGGTACAGCTAAGTACTACTGAACTCGCAATACCAACCCACCGTGACGGCATACAATAACCAATAAAAATATACAATTAAATTGGAATGAACTAATATGAACTCAATACGCTGGAGTTTTGTGTGAACTGTACTAAAAAGCGTAGTAATGAGAACAGCATCGTAACGACATCGATGCACGCCATTCAAACATCGAACAAGAACAATGAACATATTGAAACGTGAAAGAAAACTGGTTAATTGACAAAAAATATGTCTCGTAATGGCTGGATTTGAATGAAATCGAATGATTATAAAACGCAAGAAGATACTTTAGACACAACGTTTGATGAATTACTTAAGACTTGCAATTTTAGTGACATAATCGATAATGAAGGTCTCAATCGATTGGTATTGAAAAGTAGCGACATTCTTGAAGTACTTAGATAATTATGAGAATTAAGTTGGAAGTACGCTAAGCAATTTACATAAACTGGCAGTTAACAGGTTTCCTTTATCTCAGCTAAAATCTATTCCAGATATTTCCAATCTAACATTGACTAATGAACTAATCAGACGCAGACACCTAGACACTGTCTGTCTGTCAGTTCAATGGAGCGTATTATGACGTAACAATGCATAACTGGAATAAAAAAGGAGGAGAAAAAACTTAACATATCGACATACCAGTTTCCACCCCATCATTAGTGTTGTGAAACAAAAAAACATTTCGGAATCGATTCCCACATCGATAGATCGTCTCCCCGACAATTGTCAATTAAAATTCCCGCAATTAAGTTTTAATTATCTCTCATTATACTTTCCGTTTCTTTAAAAATATCTTGATTTATCCAGTTATTTAGCGGAGGCGTTGGTGGTATTTTTGTTTTAATGTTTGATTACACGAATGGCTTAATAAGCTGTCGCGAAAACGGAATGTTTGTTGAATGCTCTCTGTTTAAACGACTGCCAGATTTAGCTGTAAGAGTATAGAGCTTATGGAACAATTTGTTTCAATTTGAAATGTGTGGGCTGTCAAAATATGACGTCACTAAAGAAATATTGAAGTACACTTAATCGTCGTCTCGATTGCCTCATTAATCCATCGGTGCTTTACTACCGATAGCACGTCACACTCCACAGACGTTAGAAAACATCTCTATCTGCAATAAACAAACGCTACAAACGAACCATTGAAACTATAAAAATTGACTCACTGTCACTTGGAGAACGATTAATGACAACAAAAAGAGCTAAACTCATCGTGCGTACTCGAGTATGAAGCGTACTCCGTCAGCATCAGGGGCCTGACGCGGAGTACCGGGATGACACTATCACAACTATACCGATCGGCCGGGGAGGGCACTATATCAATCATTTGGCCCACAATCGCACCGCACGCCACTTAAATAAATTTATAACATATTAAGTACGTTGAAAATAAACACTTTACGGTTTATGATTTATTTCGTGGTATGAATTATGGACGTCACTTATTTAGCGTTAGACAGAGAAGGCGAGTTTTATCTGTGTGTATTGCGATTTCACGTGCCACGGCTACCGATAAACGTTTTATTATAGTAATTAAAGCGACCGATTAGATTTCGTACGTGTTACGCGTCCAAACATTTGATAAATGTGTCATTTTACACTGTTAATCTGTTTGTGATAGTATATTTTTTATGTTTACTGTCAAACCGTCAAGCGATAGTGATTTCGTTATTTTAACTGCAATTTATTGGCTACTTTACTTGTATTGGAAAGTTTGTTACAATAAGGAAGTTGAACTAGTATTAATCTTGCCGGAAAATAATACTTTTTACATTAGAAAACACACATTTTAACTATCATTAATCACAAACAAATTTAACAGAGCTGAAACTAATCAGTTACTACAATGTTTTCCGTGTAATATTTTAGCAGTGAACCATTAAAAACAATAATATATTATCGTGGAACCTATGTCAATAAATACATAAACAGTGGTCAGTTCCATGACACTGAGTGACTGGGCCGTATCATTTATCTCAGCGGGGTCCCGGGGGTCGCAGCCATTTCCACTTATAAATACAATTTAATTTCAATAATTATAATACAATAAAGTCTTTGACTGATAAACTATCGATGTATTTACTTACTCTATGATATGAAGTGTTCATAGAAAATTTATTTCAGTTTTATCGTTGAATAAAAGATATTTCTATTTGAAATGAACAGCTGTGATTGAATTATTACCACAATATACCTACAATGAAAAAAATATTAGAATAAAAATACTAAACAAAATAACCTGTTGCAAGGATATGAGCAGTATAATATTATAATCGAATTTAAAAAGTGAAATTCAAATTGCACGTCGTTACAAAGTCGCATCCGGCGGCCCGTCAATGTGAAGACATCAAAGTTATTTTTTAAATTACATATCAGCGCAACATGTCAACAACTATTGTTGCCATTGTTAAAAAAAAATGTTAAACCCACAAAGATATCGCGGTAACATAATTTTGTTACAAATTACACGGTATTTGATTGTCGGTTTACAGATTACCAGTTTTACGAAGGCCCGAATTGTTACAAAATGACTCCATTTTCCCTTTTTTTAGTTCAATAATACGTATTAAGCGATCTGCCTCGTCATGTTATTATGGGCTCCGTAATGAAATATCATTTTTATAAATGTTGCAACACTTTCTTTTATAATGTTGCCATTTTAAACAAATGTCCTTCCTGGAAGATTGTTGGGAATTTGAGTACAAACAACTGTTTTTTTTTGTGTTGGCAAGGGATTATGTTTGAAGGGATCGTTTTTTTGTTTCTCGGGCGAAGTCGTAAATCACGCTTGTCTTTTGAATGTTACTTTATCAGGTTTTCTCGGTCTTATTACGAGGTGCTTTGTTAGTTTTATGGCCGTAGTGTCTAGTTCGGAATGAAGAGGGGATGCTTTTCTATCACTAGTGTTCGGTTTCAAAATGGTGGCGTGACGTTTGCAGTAAAAGTAATTTTGAAAAGACTACTTTTATTCTTCTTCATCTTATTTACTTAGTTCTTGGTAGTATTCATTGTAGCGTTTTGGAAATGAACTCACAATTAGTAGCTAAGAAGTCGGTTAAACAACTACACAATGCTCATACATGTGCAAATCATATACGCACATCACATAAATATACATATATACGATTTAGACATATACATGAAAGAAAGAAACACTTAATATTCATTGCATAATCTAAAGAAAACCTCAGAAACTCATTGTACCATAACTAAGCATTCTTATCAGCAAGTAAATGAAAATTGAAAGAAATACACGCATCGAATCGATTACAATCAATCGAGAATTAATTCGAGTGCTCACAAACTCGATTTAGCTGAATCGATAACAAACCGAATAGCGAGACGCGAGTGCGTAAACAATTGGTAATCGGTATAACTCGATTTACCATTACTAATTAGTAGTTTATAGTTATTATAGCATTATGTAGAAGAAATTGCCGCTACTGATTTACAGGACGCCATTTTGTTTGACGTTTTAAAATTCGAATGAATATGCAAAGTTGCCAGTTTTCTTGTGCGATGTACATTTATTTTTAAACTGGTTTAGGGCGCTGTTTATCGGGCACTGAAAACAACAGTTATATAACATAAATGCATTCTATAACAAAGTGAAGTATATTTTAATCTACCAAAAGCTTTAATAACAAAATTATTTCATAATCTAATATTTTAAAAATTTTCCATCGGGTAGCCCAGTCAGTTTTTTTTTTCTTTTAAGGCAAAGGCAGCAGGTGTGTTATGCCAAGTTATTCAACCTCCCTTCGCTGAGTAATTCTAGTTCGGTCTTTTCAATAGTTTTTATGTTCTCAAATGGTTTAGGGAAATGCGAATTCACCCTCTTTTAGTCTAGACTTTTGTATTGTCAGTAAAAATAAGTAAGGTATTTTATTTATTACTTGAGTTAAATATGAATATTTTTACTTAAAGTGAAAATATACTGGGATGTACAGTCAGCGCCGCAAATTGGTTAACACTTTTGAATTAACCCAGTGTGTAACACAAAAAAAATCTTTTGTTAAAAATAAAATGAGTATTAGGTACATCATCTTCAATATAATTTTCTCATTAGCAACTAAAGTCGATGTATTACTAATCCCTTCTAAAAATTTGTTCCTATACAAAAGTTATATTGTCTACAATGAAAATAACTTAAACCCTACTCTACATATTTAATGTATTGAAACTTGAAGTTCCTTTTCCAATTTCGCATGATGCATTAATCACAATATTCTCTTACCTGTTTGCTGAAGACAGCAATGTCTTCATTGAAGGACTCTGATGAGCAGACATCGCCCCCCGCCACGCCGGGGTCCCGGGGGGTGCAGGTCGCCAGCTCACATTTCTCGAAGATGAGGGCCAGTAGGGGGAACAGGGGGTGCCTGGAAATTGGGGGTCGTTTAGTGAGGAAGAAGAGATGAAGATGAACTTGGTGGTATGATTTGGTGGTAGAAAGATATTATCTTAACAATAAGGCATCAAGGTCGATATAATAAATAGTTCATATAGAAATCTAAGTATGTATAAAAATAGTTGTTTAGTTGACTGTACTAATAGTTACATATTTCCTTTGCCATATGACACATATTAATTCGATTAAAAAGACATAATCTACTACACATTTTTAACCAACCCTCTTTGGCGTCTACACCTTATGCTCTCCATCTCACTATTGTCGAAAAAACAGACAAAATTATGAATGAAACAATTTAACCCCACAAATCACCAAAATAACCGCTTAAAACAGATGACTCCTTCAAAAAAAGGCGCCAAAACATGATAAAAAGGTAAAGATATGGTCCAATTGCGGGCGGATGACCTCTCACGCGACTGATCACAGATTATATCATATGTACGTGATCTCGATATCATCTTTATAGTTTATGCCACCGTGTGGGGTATGGTGCCAGTGTTAGCGGACATTTTTGGAAAGATATTCAAACTTTTTTGAGTAATATCTGAACATTTTTTGGGCAGTGAGATTCACATCCTTTGGCAGTCGTTACGGGTATTTAGTAGCCAGTAAGTGTGACACCAGTCTAACCAAGGGGATTTGGGTTGCCCGGGTAACTAGGTTGAGAAGGTCAGATAGACAGTCGCTTCTTGTAAAACACTGGTATTCAGCTGCAACTAGTTAGACTGGAAGCCAACCCCAATGTAGTTGAGAAAAAGCTAGGCAAATGATGATGAGATCGATTTTAGATACTGTTTGATATATTGTTTTTTTTTTTTATTAAAGAAATATGTGTAGTGACGTAATGAAGCTTAAATAAAACGAAGTTTTTCTTGACATGTAAAAGGGGTAATAAATAAGTATAATTTGCATATAGTCAATCCCTATATTTAAATTCCTCCCTAACTAATCATTCACAATTACACAACTTAAACAGCCATAAAAAACGACTATAATTTCCTTTATTTTACAAGCATTGAACAAGAAATTCAATAAAAACCATCTTCATCATAAAATGGTTTGCTTGGTAAAGTAATAACTGAGTCAAAACATGTATATTATCTTTATATTTTTCAAAATTATACATCTAAGTTGTGTCCAGTGGGGTATGACCATAGATATGTAGTTTCCTTAATGATACTAGCTTGAAAAAGGCAAATGCTTCACGGTGGTATTTTATCGGGTTCCGTAGCAATAAAATAAATTAATAATGCCTACATTTACTGATTAATATTTCATTTTACGCGTTAACCTAAAAAAATATTCAGATAAAACTTTACAATAAAAATATGTAAGTTTAATTTAATAACCTCCGTTTTTCGCAATAGGTATTCTATGTCAAAATTACAATTTTCAAATGTAAAGTCAGTTATTTTAATAGTTATGCAAATAATCTGCAATCATAGACAATTATTGCAGTTTATGATCCAAACTTTATGTTTCGCTGTTTGTTTACGCAACCAACTGAAGTATATTTTATTGTTTTCAATAAAAATTTAAGATAATAAAATACGTATTATTTTGTACTTATTTAATTTAATAACTTGACTGTAGAAGATATTAATATAAGACTGACATTTCGGATTGACATTAGATTTTGTATACAACTTACAAAAATATATGCCATCATTACATAGCCCTTTTCTTAAGACATTTAAAAACAAAACTAATACGACCACAAATTAAAGAAAAACAATTAAAACCCAAAGAACCCTAACGGCTAAATAACTAATAAATACATATAAATTACATTTTAATTGCAATAAATTTTGCAACGCTACACGCAAAAAATATAATCAATGCGTAAATACTGCATGCTCTGACCTTTCTTACGAACACAACTTATTACTAGGAAGTTTAAAAAGAAAACTTATTGTCTATTACTCTATGAAATTACTTTTTTATGCAAATAGAATGCACTGCGAATCTATGGTGGAGTAACCATTTTTCTAAGACCTTTCTTGTGTATGAAAGTTGTACTGTAAGACAGTTTTGGTTACAATAGTTTTTGACCTGACTATACTTAATAACTGTGTCAGGAGTAAAAATAAATCCATACTGATACTTATAATAAAGAGGATATTTTTTTGTTCTTTTTTTATAATTCTTTCACTGTTGGAAAGCTACACTCTTCACGAGTAACATAAACTATATTTTATTCCGGTAAGGGCAGTAATTCCTACGAGAAGCGGGAAAACGGCTAATTCATAATAAAATAGCTAAATCTGTTTACTAAAATTAAACTTATTTTGTAAACATTATGAGACAATTTAATAAAATCCCTTTGATTGTATTACTATCATCAAATGACAGCTTAATGACAATACAACGATGTAATCCGTCTCGTACAAGATAAATTATTTCTACGTACATAGATAGTTTTGCTTCATTGCCATTTCTCTAGATACGACATATCAATATTATCAGCAACATCTATGTTTTTTGGGACATCTTAATTGCATTTTTCGAATAGTTACTAGATAATTTTAGTATTAAAAAAAAACAATACATTCTATCTTTATAGTAAGGCACACTACAAACTGTTAGTCGGCCAATAGTATGTTTGGGCTTATAAATCAGTCTGAAGATTAATGGTGAGCACACATTGCTAAGATCAGGTATTTAGCTAGTATCAGACCAATTGAAAACTTTGATTGGAATCTAGATTTTCTTAAAAAGTAATGTTTTTTCAGCCATTGGGTCAACTGTCCGTGGACTATAGTGTGTAAAATTTGCTTATCCTTATAGGTTAAGACAAAGCAGAAATTCTCAATTAATAATGAAACAGCAAAGCTAAAACATAAAGGTGATTTATTACATTAAAGTAAATTGTATAGTACAAAGGAAAGATATAAAAATAACTACTGAACACCGGTAATAACACATAACCGATTAGATCGGTTATTGATCATCATTATAACTTCCTTTCGTTAACATTTAAAAACTTGTTTCTTTAGTTTTAGTTTGTTGAACAATCCAATGATTTTTAGATAATAGGTATGTTAATAACTCAATTTAGTTTATTTGCTATTGATTACAGGTATATTAATTTTTATTCGTATTGCTTATGTATTGCATAAAGAGTACAGATATTAAAATTCTAGTATCTAAAACTACTTTTTACTTTTATAGCTGTAATTTTTTTAATTTTCTTTTAAAGAAAATAACCATCATCGCCATTGTACATAAACTGTCTTTATTATTTTTATTATGTATTGTTAAGTGTGCAATAAAGAATAAGAATTAAGAATTAAAGAATAAGAAAATAACCATTAATGCTTCACGGAAAAACATTACACAATTTTCACCAAATCTTTTTCTCAATTTATTTTATTTTTAACCGACTTCCCAGAAAGGAATTCCTTCTCAATTCAAGTGTTCCTTTTCTATACCTTTCATCCGCTAACACAAGGACCATACCTCAACCAATGGCGCCTAACCTCAAGTTTCTTGACAACTTTTGATCAGATAACATGGAGATGCCTCAAACGGATGGTTAAGCGTCAAATGTAGCACCTTTGTGCACTTATCTTGCATCTCTAGGGGAGACTGATAGGCGAAGTTTGGCCCAAAGATTGGCCGAAGTTGGGACAAAGATTGGCCCAAGTTTGGTGTTGTTTTAAATCAACAGAAGGGTTGCTGTTGTCTTTTGTGACATAACAACATGATGAGAACCGATTTTGATGAGTACCTATTCAAAAGTTAGTTGTAGCAAATGTAACTGTGTTCTTATGTCATTGACGTATTTCTCAATATATTTGGATGAACTTCTTAATGTTTTATACATTTTTGTATTATTTTCTAACGCTATAACATTAAGTGCTTTGTGCTGTTAGACATCCCCAATTCCTCTAAGGTCCAATACGAATCATCAAACACTAGAGTAGTTTTTCTGACATGCGACAAATGATTATTACAATTCCCAACTATATTAGCCTAGCTGAGGACCAGAGTTTTACATGGGCTAGCTACCTATCTGTCTTCTTCAGTCACCTTCAAAAATATATCATCAAAATACCAAACACATTACCACTCACCCGTAAATAGCGTCTTTGTCTCTCTTATGGACGAGGGGCTCTCCAGGCAGGGCGTGCGCGGGCGCCGCGGGCGGAGGATAGTGCACTGGCGGCAGGTGAGGATGGGACAGTCTGTGCTCGTGGTACATCGCGCCTCCCTCCATGTAGCCTCCGCCGTGGAGGCTTTCGTCGTACTGTTGGGGAGAAGACCATTAGACTGGCAGAAATCCTACCACCTTCTTAAAACGTGGTATTAAGAAGTACCCGCTTTAGTAATAGCTTTAGTCCACTGATTTTGTGCGGGACTGTGGTTTAAAGGTGGTACAAAAGCTGGTACTTCTTTAAAACAACGTTTTATAATGAGGTGGCTTAGGTTTGGTGACACAGACCAGTAGATCGATGTCTGATCGATGAGTATTCGAAGGAAAATTGTACCGGTCCTCTGCAATGATCGCGTCAACGAATCTATTCGACAGTCGATCCATTGGTCTGCTAACCACCTTATATGGTTCTTTGTGGAAGAGGAAACACAGGGAAAATTAGAATAAAATTATGTGTGTAAGTGTATTGATGATGCCATCATAGTACAGACCAAATTGCCTTATAAACGAACAGTCAAACAAACCTTCTTTTATCTTAAAAATCAGTTAAAAGCAGGCCCGAGTATACTTCCTATACACCATCCTCTTAAAGCAACAATTAAACGTACGTACAAAGGAGTTAAAAAACAAAAAAAGGTCCGACTTGAGACGTTGAATATTCATTTAAAAATGTTTAAGTCATCGTGATGGCTATCTTACATCAATGGCGAACCTCAATTAAACACCATGGGCTTTTAAAATGCGTGCCTTCGCTTTTAAGCAGATTAGAGCGTTCAAAAAATTGACAGGCCCTCTTGTGGATCTTTTGTGTACTATTCCTTAATGACAGATTATACTTTATATCTCTTGGCTGTATAGACATTGTTTCTTTGCCTATCTTTATAAATTCTAACCTCTATATTTACCTTTTCCTTGATTGACGTAATATTAATAAAAATCAATGAAATTCTATCCATTGTTGTGCAATGCTAATCGATTTTTATCTCAATTAGACAGGTTTATCATAATTTTTGTGTGACGTAATTAAAATGGAATTAATATGTAAAACATGACACGAATATTTTGTTTTTAAATTAACAATTCAAACGGTCAATGAACTTTGACATCAAAATGGATACTTTTATCTGTTAAGATTTATAATAAGTATTAATTATATTCAGACTATTAAGTTAGGAATTTTAATGTTTGTTATACTATTATTATATTACAATGATGTTACCTATTACAAATATCAATGATATGTCCATTAAACTTAGGTACAAAATGGCGGTGTACCCCAACATTTAAATGTCACTGAAGAACTCAGTTTTCTTAATACTACGGATTATACTATACGGATTTCTTTAAAAGTCAAGTCTGAATATTATAGAGTTTCTAAGACACCTGTTGAAAAGTACATTAAATACCTTGAATATTATGTATTTATTTTTATTATTTACATTACCTTATTTCAATTTATTTTTTATCGATGACATTACAAGATAAGCAGTCGAACTTTTTCACAAAACTCCGTACCTACAAACTTTAATAGCAACTGCTTACTCAATGCTTATTTTTCATACATATTTATGTACATTTTAAACGCATTAAAACCTCTATAGACCATATCGATATCGGCCATTTTGTAGAATCAGTCCATCAAATGAAGTGACTATGCGTTTTGCGTCGATCGATACTCTAGGTCGGTCATTACCGCGCCTTTGCTTTGGGGTTTTTTTTTTTATTTTATACTGGCAACACTGAGGTTCGTCTGCTTTGTAAATTGTGATATGGATGGTTTAATTTTTAATGTACATACATACCTATTTAGTTTTTGATACAATTCTAAGGTGTGTTGTTGTAACTACAGAAAGAGTCCTCCTAAGTAGATATATGCATGCATACAAGGTTGGTTTGTTTGTAAGTTTCTGTTGAATAGTTCTTCTAGACATTGATATACAGGTGATATTTGGAATGCAGTTAATACCAGCTACACTTAGTACCTTACAATTAGAAGAAAATTAGGCACCTGACAGTGACATATAATCGTTAGAGTATCCCAGAAATCTTGAGAGCATGTATTTCTTACATGCCTACATATTTTTGTAGAAAAAAACGCTAGGTACTCCAAAATGTTCGCATCAAAAAATGCGTAAACCAACCACTTTTCACTCAGAAAAAACCCGTCAATTTCATAGTTTATTTTCCAACAAAAACTGTTGGCAATGCGTCCTGTTTACTCTAACTGAAAGTATGTGTATATAATGTATATGTATACAATGTATACGTGTATATAGTAAATACGTTTGTACGATATACTAGTGGTCGTTACCCGCTTCTCTCACCACTTAATGCCAAGTAAACAATACGTTTGTAGCGATGGCAAAATTGTTTGGTATTTTTTAGTAGTGAAAAAGTGTTTTGTAGAATATTTTACTGCCTATGGGGTATAATTTTCGTAGGTATGGTGATGTAATTTTTTTAAATAATGGCTGATAAATAAATTCATCGTCTATGCATTCTTCAAAAGCTAGCAGCCTACCTATAGATAGGTACTTTTTGCTAAATTTTAAACACACGAATTGTAGTTAACTTCATGCTCTCCAAAACTACTCTCCAATACAGTAAACTAGTAGTAGTAGTAGTAATAGTCGAACTCTATAAAGAAAAAGTACACCAGCATTTATTATCGATGGCATTGCCAACGCTACACAATAAAGGAAATGGCTTACTTCCATACAAAAGACGACATGCTAACATTAAAACTGAAACATAATTTACAATCATGATAACCGACATTATAGTAAGCGACTTTATTTCTGATAACCCACCATTGTTTGGCCGACTGTACGCTATTCGATACGTCACTTCATTAGTACATTACTCGTTGTTCTATAGGCGCCCGCGCATGTGCACGAGGTCTCGGGTTTGAGTCCCGAGGATCGCTTTTAGAAAGTTTTATAAAGCACCTGTAGTGTGGATGGTTTTCTAAGTTTGTTTGTACTTTCTAAGTATTTTTTATATAGTATTGTGTTATAAAATACGGTCCAATGACCCTATTCTTTAAATGCCACCCTGAAACTCAAATTCACGATAACTGACCTACTTATATAAAAACGTCTCCTAGTGCACAGTCACTACTTAGTCAGCTACAAATTATCAAAAAAAATAATCTTTAACCCTTATCACCATACATTCGTCAAGGACCATTAAAAATAAGCCCAACAATAAAATTAAGAACAATTTATCTGAACCACTTCCAGGTACTTTTAATTTATTATCTTAATTCCGAATTTGGTAAAAACCAAGTCAAATCCAAAATGGCTGAACAAAAAACAATGGTGGAAAGATTAGAACAGATATTGGCAAAGCCAGTATAATCGCGACTTAATCTAAATAAGGTTTTATACATTAAACATAACCCGTATGTATATACTTAGTATGAAATCTCAAATATTCTTACATACATGCAATATGCGTAAGTCCTAGACTTACACATACCTATATTTTCTCTCATACCTATAGCAAAAACTGTTTAACAAGATGTCATATTAGTTCTAGAATTTAATAAATAAAGTTAAGTAACATTGTAGTATTTTAATATTTAGTTATAGTGGGAAAAACTGTTAAAATCTGATGAACAGCAAAGTCAAAAATTATGCTTACTTATACCCTTATACGTAAACAAAAAGACGAATGACAATGTATGTATATTATATGTAGGTAAGTACTGAAAATGTTAATAAATGCAATGGGCCCATTTCTTTATTGTTTTTCTTTAGAAAAATTATTAGAGAATATTTTTTCATACAAACCACAAGTTTATTTCAAAAGAGTTTTTAATAGTAAGGAAATTGGTTGCAATCTTTGGTCAAATATCTTTGCTACTGGCTTCTAGTGACCAGTGAACTGTATTAAAATATACTAGGTATATTAAAATGTCTCGTTACTCAAAGTAATATCTAAATTAGAGATATATCGGTAGCTAAACCCATTCATTTCGCATAATTCTGTCGTTTGAGTGCGAAAATTTAAATATTGTATGATAAGCATTGATTGGGCTGTATGTTGGTCAATGTTGTTTACTTAATATTATTTTATTGGTTTTAAGAAAAATAGATAAATATAGGAATTGCAATTAATTCTTCCTTTTCATCAATAATTGTCACTTTTCCATCAAAACGATAAATTAAACTAGTATAATTTTCAGACCATCATCAGCCTAACCTTTTGCCAAATATGTTGGGGTCGGCTCCCAGTCTAACAGGATGCAGCTGAGTACCAGTTTTACAAGGAGCGACTGCCTATCTGACCTCCTCAACCCAGTTTCCCGGGCAACCCTTGGCAAGACTGGTTGCTTGTACATACCAAATAGTATAATAAATATACTTTATTTTTGACCTTATCAACAACCCAGTTTGTATATACTTTTGGGACCTCTAAATAGTGTTTTACAGCACCATAAACTGTTCTAAGATTTAGTATTAACAATTTAAATACACCTTGCCTACAAGGGGAATATGCAACTGAACATAAAATAGTAAAGGGTTGGCCGGAGAGTCATTACAAGCGGTAATTAGACGAAAGGGTTAATTTCGTAATTCGTAATTTCGTCATTAAATATGAATCTGTAGTTGCTATTAGGTTATGTCTAGACTTTTGTTAGATGGTGTTTTAGACGCCATAACCTTTTTTAAGGGTTATATTGGAAGAATAATTAAAGGATTTCCCTTTAATAATAAGGTTATCTTAGGCAAATTTTTGATAATATTATTGCCTGGAAAACTTTGAAAGATGAAGTAGATATTTTAGTTAGGCTAACTAATAAAACATATCGTTAGATGGATAGTCCTTCCATATATTTATATTGATTTTAGTCAGTGCTACTCAGTCCAAAAACTGTTTACATGGTTAAAGAAAAAAATGAGACGTGAGATGACAGAAGATAGAAGAGTATGGAAGAAGAAGACATGCTGCGCTGACCCCAAATAAAATTGGGATAAGGGCAGAAGGATGATGATTTTACTCAGTCAAAAACTTCCTTGAATATCTAATACTTCCTTGAAGGTGAAGATATAAATGACATTAATGGTTATTATACCTATAGATACCTATGTATTTATACAGAAACATACATATACTAACTTCTAGGTACACATTATTATAGACCTTCGCTATTAATGAAGCATACGTAAGCAAAGCAGTGATAGAATAAATTAATTCTAAGAAACAACAATATTATTGGTTAAATTTTCCTATTGTTTTATGTTTCTTTAAGTTATCCATCATCACGTGTAGAAAATTCTAGTTCTTTATAAAAAAAAACTTATAGATCTATCTTTCTTATTTTTGGTAGGAAATCAACAGATGACCACTCCCGCTGTGTGTGCAGCGTGAGGGAGTGTCAGACTCTTACTGTCTAAAACCCACCATGTTCCTTCTTAAGCCTTTTATGTACCAGGGCCGCGGTAGGTAACTCTTTCGAGCAATCTTACAGCCTTTCTTATACAGGTCTTGGTGGACAAATTAAGGCAAATCTCTTTTCCTCCAGGTTCTTTAGTTTTTGGGCAAAGTAAAGGAGAAACTCCTTTTTCAATCTTATATAATTTTTAATGTTTTTAGAAATTTCATCGTAATTTGAAGAGAATTTATGTCGTACTTATTCATAAACAGTACACGTGTGTTTTTCTCTAGGTTTTGAAGATATTATCTATTAGGTATGAATCTTATCATTAGGTCCTTATGGGGAACTTATGTAATGCGATTTGCGGGGTTTACCCAATCCGTCATTTGAAAAGTTATGTAAAGATTACAATGATTAGCAGTTGTCAATTATTTATTTATTTATTTGTTGTGCACGTTTTAACAAGTTCAAAATTAAATCCGTTTATGCCATGTGTAAGATAATAAATAAACATTTTAAAGAAAGCTTGTCATTCTTAATGAAAATAACAATAATAATTATAATCAGCGTGACATAAATTTTTCGATCTTTTATCTTACCTATAACAAATTGCAAAATAAGGTAGCGTCATACGATTAATGAAAGAAAAACCCGAGATACCGATACTTATCAATACTAATACAACACAGAAGAAACAAATTTTTGTTTGTATGATTGTTTGTTTGTGCCCTAAAGGCTTCGAAACTACTGAACCGAATTGAAAAATTCTTTCACTGTTGGAAACTTACGACTCTTCCAGGGTAACATAGGCTATATTTTATCCCTTTACGGGCAGAGTTCCTACGGAAAGCGGGTGAAACCGCGGGAAAACGGCTTGTTAATTATATTATCAAAAATATGTTATGTATGTAGATAATATTTTAGTGTTCAATGAGTTTTATCTAAGGCCGGTGTTAATATCTTTGATTATTTTCTAATCTTTAACTATAATCTGCACAGTAAGGGTTTTACGTGACACCTGTCAATTATAAAGTCAATTCGTTTGTTTATTGAAATAATTGATAATATTGTAGAAACATTTTGCCGCTTTTAAAGAAGTTTTGATTCAAATAATAAATATGGATGGATGGCGTCTAATGCCGATTGTCGGTCACAGCGGCCGTTCTCGTGTAAGGAGATCAACCAGCTGCGCAGGACATATTATAGTGCACGAGCATTTGCGCAGACACAGGTGCACTCACTATTCCTTCACTCTCATAACCCGATGGGACGGCAATCCGACACAACCAGAGAGAGATCAAGGTAATAAGTAAAATAGGCTAAGAAATACAGTGTCTAAGATTGAATGAAATAGGCCGATTCAATGTGTAAAAGAGACACAAACAAATACGAAGGCGTCGTACGAGTATTTAACAGAACCATGACGCGTTTTCGCTGAATTGACAATCAACATAATTTAAATGGTTATAATTAAGCAACCGAGCTTAACCGAACGTATATAACCGTACAAAATCGCAGCACTAACTATTTACAACCGCTCAACAATAATCGGCGTCGTAAAAGTCGCTTTAAATCATAATTACTTATAAACTGAATCGTACATTTATATCTCACGCATTTTGAACTCTATTACCACGTGATAAGGATTATAAAAATGTCCTTTATTAAACAAATCGTTATAAAAAATCGTGTCATGCGATTTCAGACTCTATTTCGTTGTAGAAGAGGTTATGTTTCAGTTTTGAGGTTATGTTTGTGTTGGCGCGTTATGAAAATGGCCGCGAAGTTAGGTATTTTTATTGGAGCATGTTTGAAACAATGGATGTTTGTGAACGCCTAAAATTATTTTGTGTACGTCGAAGCTCATTTCGTACTTTTGTGAGTTTGATAAACGTGTCGTGAAACTTTAAGATTGTGCTTACAGATTGGTAACAAATCTGTGTAATTTTATGTTCAACAATTGAAAGAGAAATACTACTACTTCTGTACTTTTACAAGTTCCATTTTTATACTTAACAAAACAACTATTATCCTTGAAACTAATTTCACAGATTACTCAAAAAAAACTACTTTAATTTACAAAACCCTGTCATGGCGCCGAGAAAATTTAGCCGCCCATTTTTCCAAAATGGCTACCGTGGAAAGGCGCGTTCCATTCATAATAATTCGACAACACGCACTGATGTTAGTACGATAACAGAACTACGCCTGCGTTTTGGGGTGATAGGGGGTAAAATTAGCGTTTGTTTAATCGACATAATAACGTTTGGTAGCCATGAAACAAATTGGCCGTAGGGCAAAGACGCCATGTTATGTTTTTAATTCTGTAGTTAGATTTTGAGGTTATGTTCAAAGTTTTGTCGTTAAGCAGTTTATTGTTTGTAGTTTTCCTTACTTTTTAATGTATGTAAACGTTAACGGTTATTTGATTACTACTAACTAGAAAAGAGATACTAAACTAAATGATCTTTCTAAGAAATGTCATCTGTTTTTCCCCTTAGTCATCATTTTGCGAAAACCCACCTACTTCTCTCTCAAACTAAATTCATTTTGACATAAATGTAATTCAAAAAGCAACTTTTTTATTTCCATGCCCATCATTCTTTCTGCTTCATACAGCCAAATACTTTTTTTATAAAGATGCCTGTTCACAAAGTCCCGTTAGCTGTCAAAGAGGTGTTAGTACATGTCCCTGTTCACGGATAAGCGAGCAAATTAAATCATTGTAGTCCAAGACAACGGTACATAATAGGGAAATACATTCTCTATCCGGTAGAACTGGTCTCTAGAATTGGACCATTTGATTTTGTCTTTTGAGGGCCTACCAAGCCTTAGTGTCAATATATATATAACTCTATATTTTGAAAAAAAATACATCTTTATCTTTCCTTAACCTGAAAAAGACTTAGCCTGGAAAGAAAACTTCATACAGGGCTACTTAGGCAGGTACTTTTTTTCATCATTTGTTTATTTACTAAGTTTTCTGACTCTCAAAAACCCTTGTTATTTTCCTACAACGATCAATCTACTCAATGATGGACGGTGACGTAATTCGTGGGCGCTTTGACATTACACATGGCGGACATTCTCATCCTCGCACTCACACATTTTAACGTCAAACAAGATCCATAAATTATCTTCCCATAACGTTTTAGGTCACATAACTCCACGTAGGATGGTAATTAAAATTCTATCCCGATCATATTCACACCTCGCCACAATTACAACGCTGGCAATTAATAAATGAAATAACTCTGGAATTGCCAGCAGCAAAAAATCGAAGGGATGTCCGTTTGGCGCGGTGGCTGCGATGCGTTTTTGTGTCTGTGGACTGTGAACACACCTGATGTGGATTTCCGTGTGAATCTTCAACGTTTGAACCGTTTAAGCCATCAAAATTTCTTGCACTTCCAAATTCCAACACAACGACCTGTAATTAAGGCTTGGTTACTCCCAATTGTTTTATTTAAGGCAAGTTTAACTACCAACTAATTCTCAGTACTCTGATTGCACTATCAACAGTTGCTTAGAAATTGTCTTAATAACAACGGTCTCATTCAGACGTGTCAGTCACTCGACAATCTCAAACGAGCAGCAAAACAATCAATCACCAGGCCTGGCCCAATTGCTTGACTCGGGCTTCGTCGCTCTCAGTCCATAAACAACATTTTTGTCAATAAAGCCCATAATTCATAAATAGTTGTGTAATCTGCGGGCGCTAAGAATCGTCCGCCACAAAACGTGTAATGACTACCTTTTGACGGCTCGAGAGCCGGTTCCAAAATTAAATGATACGTTTTAAAAATGGAATCGCTCTGTCCCGCCTTTTTTCCATCGAGATAACCTTTAGTCCATTTGGGTTGCCATAAAGAAAAAATAAGCATCTTAGCGTTTTAATTTTTTTAAATGACATTCTTGTGGTTTTTTCTCGCTGGGAATCTTACAGTGTAATAAGTTTACGGACGGGCCGGTTTTTGCGCGCCATACTGTTTCTTCGATTTGCTCCTTTAGCACTATCAAGTTATGATTAAAATTTTGGACGGTCGCGCATTGTCGTGGGCCCGGCGCATACGTCAAGCCGTCAAACGCTGATGAGTTCAGAACCCTGTTGCGCTAATTAAGCTCCACGTTATTAATCGCTTCAGTTATTTAAATTTTGCTTGAAATGCCCGTGGGGTTATCGTTTTTTACGACTTGCGGTTACGAGATTAGCGTGAGTCGATTCCGAGAAGTAAAAAATTAACTCTTTTGCGGCAACAGATATGAGTGATACGTTCAAACGTTGCGGTGAGCTGGGCGTCTTGCGTTACCTCTGCGGAAAGCGCTTATATATAAAAAGTAGATAAAATTAGACGAGGTTTCAAACGCAGGCGGTTGGGGAAGACAGGACCGTCACTTGTGCGGGACACGGGGTGGGACATGATGAACCACCCTTAGCGTCGCCGTCCCGCTCGCGCGCGCGCCCGCCGCCTCGCGCCGTCGCTGGTCTGTCATCTGGCAACCTATTCACACGGCTGAGGGGCACCAGAACCGATTCGTAACAGTGCATAATGCATATGAATACCATATATACACTATCTAATAATAATAATTGACAATTGCCATCAAAGAATAAAGTTCAATCCTCGTGCAATACTTGTTAAAGACATAAATTTGGCGCAATAAAAATGATACATTAAAGAGAAGTAGGTAGCAATCATTCAGGTGTGTTTTTATGTATATTTTAAATTGATAGTGGTAAGTCAAGCGTCGTTAGACGCTGCGAGATGCTCGTATCGAATTTTACTGCGTCCCGTTCGACTCGAACGTAATACGACCGTAAAACTTAGAAAAATCTTTGTATATTAAAGTATTAACCGGCCGAATTGAGACGTTCTGGCCGCAGTGGGCATTAAGCGGCGCTGGCGACCTCTTCCGTTTAACAGCTACACAACATTATAGCGGGCGCTAGTCATAAATTCCGCTTCATTCATGATACACACAGCGTAAGAGACCAAAGAATGCTTCATGCGTTTGTTTCACGACCATAAATACTAATAAAACGGCCTCGTTACGGGGACAGTTCGAAAATCGGGCACACGACTTCTTAACGACACCTATTAGGGATCTTCTGTCTGGTCGATTTAATTGAAAAATTGTATCCAGAGCGTTGCAAGAGTTGTATCCGACTCCCGCGCCGGATGCGGGCCCAGACGTCCATTATTCCATTTGCCCATCCGCATGGGGACACGGCGACGCGACAGCGCTAACACGTGTCAATAAACCAATCGCGCGCCGTATCCGAACTGCGCACCTACCTTAATTACTGGCAACACTTCACTGTTCTATATTTGAATTCGAATCTCGTAGGGCCTGTTCTAAATTCGAGTAAGGTTGCGCCGCTCTCGACCAGAATCGCTTCGATAGCCATTCTGCGCCTAGAATGTTTTACTTCTTAGTTTTTTTAATAATAGAACTGTGAGCGATGCCGGGCGGTCGAATTCGGTCGATTCGCGAGCAGATTTATCGTTCAGAAAGTACCGCGGGGGGAACGTTAACACTTGTTTTAAGGCCGCAGATGAAAGTTTTACTTGCCATTCCATTTTTAATTTGAACTCTTTAAAAAAACAGCCGCTGTAACGTGGGTCTTGCGCGCGATAAATCCTATCAGCTGACTTCTTGAAATACTTTTACGGCTTATCAGGGACGCGCAATCAAGTTTTTTTATTATATTAAAATTAATTTTAAGCGACCATTAACCCCTTAGACCCGCGATTAAGTTTACAAATTGAAACTAATATGGGTTGGTTATCGTAATTCTGCGTAATATGAATATCTTAGACTGCAATGTAAACAGTGGGGTCAATAGCTGGCACATGAACCGGCCGATAGCCGGCCTTATCGTCTGCTGCACTCCGGGACAGTTCGAGACTCTCTCCAGTCAGATTTCACGTAAATACGCGCTCGTTAAGATAACGATTTCCTTTCGACGCGACGCCGCACTATCTTTTTGCTTTTATTCAAAGTATTAAAATAAGGACATACTTAACTACTTAAAGGATTTCCATGTTAATAATAAAATGAGCGGGCTTGCTACGCCTCGTTAAAATGCTCACTTATTCTAAGAAAATTCCAATTTTGAGTGCCCGATGGGAGTCCGTCGGGCAAAAAGTCCGAAAAAATGTGTATCATCATAAATAAGGTTGACATAAAGCGGCCCACGCGCGTCTCATTACCGCGTCTGTCCGTTTGTCCGTTCGTTACCTCTATTGTGGCTCTGAATGCGAGATTAGCCACACCGACACTCGTGATTGACTATTTAAACTTCGAATTCTGTGAGTGACGCATTTCTGAACGAGCGAGTAGTTCTTGTCTTTTGTACGATCGCGGCTCGGACGCTCGCTTTAGGTATTTTAGTTTTGTATAATCTGTGTAAGTGTTGCGCCCGCATTCAGATTTATGTTAAGTGTATTACGTCTGTCTTATAAATAAAATTGTTTCGTCAGATTAGATTCGTAAGTGAAAAACTGTTTTTATTTTTAATCACCCGCGATAGTCTAAGAGCGACATGTCAACGTCGTTAACGTCGACAAATAGTTGTGTCGAGAGAATGTTTAATTTCGTCTAAAATGTTTTTATCAAGATTTACAGAGGACGCGGGATGATGTGAATTGGGCGCGCGTCGGTGACCAGCCACCGGCGGGACTCGTTCTCGGCAATAATTTGGTCATCGCCCCGGCCGATGTGACCGAACACGGCCGCCGACGAAAACAACCGACACACGGCTAACTAAATAAATCAATAGATACAATACGCCGTGCCGAGCAACACTAATCTAAAAGATAAGCCTCACTAATTACCAGTAACGGCCGACTATTCATCTCGCGGCGGCCATATTTCTAAAAAGTGTCAACGAAGAAAAGCGCGCGCTAAATAGCCTAGTAACGGACCGTCGTGATTCCAATTTCAAACCTCGTTATCGCTGCCCGAAAAAAGACGAGGCTGAACGAGATATCAAAAAAGGATTCGGAAAAAATTCGAACAAGTTTTTAAAAATGGAACGTTCGATTCGTACACATGGAGCGCTCGGGCTGCGCCGGTCAGCACTCGACGGCATTGTTCCAGCCCTTCGCACCGAACCGCCGAGTCATGTTACTTCAATTAATATTATTTAATCTGTATCTAGATCCCGTCGGCGTGTTAGAGGAATTATATCGTTTCGGGAGTCACCGCGGTAGGATTTGTCGATCGCGCGATAAACTAGTAGTGTTTGATCAGCACAAGAAATAGCGTGACGTGAATACGCGAGTAGGAAACATATATTTCGATATGAGCGTCCAAATAACTGTCGTCAGACGGATCGCACTGATTTACGACATGGCGTTTGATGGCGTATAGTATTTTGACTAGAACGCGCGCGTATCAATCAGTAATTCACAGGGTGTGCGCGTAAAAAGGATGTCAGTCGTTCGGCCAACAATAAACCCTCAAATTAGCGATCGCGCGAATTACCGTTGAATCTAAAGTGCGCAATTAACGCGCGTCTACAAAGAGCCAATTCGAAAATGAACAGCGATATTCAAATTGAAAATGGAACGCGCAGCGAATAAAACAATGAGAAGCGGGTACCTGCCCTCGGGTGCTCGGTATGCGAGCCGAGCATCTAGAGCGCTCGGCCGCGCTCGGCCCGCCGCGAATCCCAATTCAAAAATGGAATCGAACAGCGAAATTTAAATAACAAATTAGTGGGTGCGTTTATAAAGCGCGTTGAGTTTCAGACTGATTCCAATTGATTTTGATGTCGGAATTATGTTAAGAGAGAAGAGTCTGATAGTGCTGGAATAGAACATTATAAATAACAGCTGCGCTCTTAAAAGCATATAAAATTATATCACGTTCGTTACTGTTTGTATATGCAACCAATTTATTGCATACCTACCTACATTTGCGGATGCAATCATAAATCTAACTATTATAAAATATCAAGTGTGGGTCGCCGTTCATTAAACTGGCAAGAGTACGTCTCGAGAGAAAATCGTCTGCGCCATCAATATTGTTCAGTGTATTAAAAGCTGGGAGTGATTCAAAACAGGGACAATCGCATTTTTATCTTAGGAGCGGAATAATAGGCATTACATCACATTAGTGTAATCTCCTGTATGTTCGAAATTCTTCCATTAAAACAATACTGATATATATGTGTATTATCACCGCCCACGGTCCGTCTGACTTGGCCCTACGGCGCACCGACCCCGGACAGAATGGCTATATTTTTGACCATTAAAAAGTAAAGTCCAAGAAACAGGTCCCGCCGGTTTTTTTCCATTTTATTATATTAATATATCATATTGTCGTATACCAAGTTATATAATTCATCAAACATTATTTATATGGTCAACTTAGTTGTCGTTTTATATTCAAATTTTAAAATGGCGGGTTCTGATTGTTTGATTGAAGAATTACGGCGTTCTGATCATGTTTCTCTAATATTTTTCCGGAATTCATAAATTTTAGTTTGTAGTTTGAGATTGTAAATAAGTTTTTGGACATATTTTAGTATGTTAATGGCTGTGTGCGGATTTTAGTTTCTGTATTTGATTTGAAAAATTAAGCGACGGCATTCTGTTTTGAGTTCCTTTTGATTTTTGTGTTTCTTGGCCTCTTAAGAAACATGCGCTTAATTCTAAACGACGTATTTTGTTGATACGTAAATAAAATTAATAAATGTTTCCTATTCCAAACTGTCTTAAGATATGTTCTATCAAAATCAGCAATCAGAAAACTTAAGTACCTACATGGTTTTTCTTTTGGACAGATAGATAGTATTATTCAATGAATCAGCCATCACAAATTATAGAAAACGGCTCTTGTATGGCACATATCATATCTCTACATGTATTTGTATACAAAACTCCTAATTAAAGTGCCCATTACAGTTTTTACAACCGACAATTACAAAAAGCCACTAAGCGGTAATGAAAAAATAATTTTCTACACAAAAAACTAGATAATCACTGCACTTCATTAATGAAATACTAGCATTTAAGCCGATAAAAATAATCATAAGTGGCAACACTCAATTATATTTTATTATCTATGTCACTTCCTATACAACCTCGTAACTTAGCGCTTGTTTCGCAATGTTACCAGTGTTAAAAAAGTCGGAAAAAATACAACAGTAATGTTGCCACGTTATCTTCTACCTAAGCAATGGCGGGACATTTTTCAACGGTTAAAACATAAAATTGAGGGTTTTTTTATCAAGTAATGTGAACAAAACTGCCTATACAATACTGTGTTATCTTTACTGGTGGAATAAGTGCCAATAAGAAGTTTTAATGTCTTAGGAATGGCCGAAACGCCCGCAGATTGACGTAGAAAAAAAAAACGAATTTGAAAATGGCGGCCGGGTAACATATGATTGGGTGTTTTTTTTATTTTATTGTTCAACCCGTTTTAATTGACTGTATTTGCTTAGGTAATTTTTATTATAGCACTGTTTATTTTATTGAATTATTTTTTACCGAACTATACCTACAAGCTAGAGTTATTTATTTAATGAACTTGTACAACTTCTGAAAAAAATTTATAAGTAAAAGTTGCCGTAGGGAAGCAAAATGGCTGATGTAAAAACCGACGGTTTGTTAGTTACCGAGTTTTTTAAAAACATCATTATGTCGATTTCTGACACTAACGCGAATATTAGACTTTAAATAAAACTACTTTTACTTGGTTATATTAATATTATTTAATCCCGACGTTTCGGATCCTTTACAGCATCCATGGTCAGTCTGCCCTATGAACATCATTATGATTTGAACTTAGTATAAATATATGCCAGTTCAGTTTTATATAAATTCTTTAAGATTTTAACTTTTGTTAGTGTCCTTTTAATCAAGATTGAAAAAGAATCATACAGCTTATATCTATGGGTATAACTAGATATTCCTACTTTTACATATAGGCTAAAACATTCAATCTGTATTAAGTAGTGTTTTGCTGTTTTAAATATCTACATACATATATTCTGTAAACCTACGTTAATATTATAAATTCGAAAGTAACTTTGTCTATTTAGCTTTCATTCACGTCAAAATCATTAAACAGATTTAAATGAAATTTGGTACACAGCATGAGAAAGGATAGATATAGGCTACTTTTTATCCGCATACGGGAAAAAGTTCATAATGGAACAGTTAGTTTTTAACATAATTTGAATAGGTTCTTAATAGGAGAAAAAATGGCGTAAGTAGTAATTTATTTTTTTATTCCATTTTATTTTGGTTTTCAAATTTAATTTTCTCAGGTTTATTGAAACCTGGTATTTGTAGTACCTTACGGGCCTAAGCTAAAGTGGGATACTTAATTATTGTCGGGATAATTTTATTATTATTTTTCACAGATATATGTACGTAGTAAAGTATTTGATTCAAATCTGTATCGTTATTTTTATTTTTACCGTGCATAACATAAATACGTACTTAAGATGTTTAATTGGAAAACTTTAATGATTTTGGCCGACATTTTATGGGTCGTTAATAGTTTTTACATCCCCATACGTTGGCGGGATTGGTCCACAGATAACATAAAATATTTTTATTCTACCACATTTACTGCACTTGGAATGGCCGCAGAATTGTTTTTGCATTTTAAGAAAAAAAAGGTATCTAAAGTATTTTTATTTATACATATAGATATTTGATATAAAAAAGACAGTTTGCTTTTGCTCTCTCTCCGAGGTAAATATCTTAGGAAATACAGAAATAAAAGATCCCGGTGAATTGAGAATCTCCTCCTTTCTGGGAAGTCGGTTAAAAAGGATGGTTGTGTATTAAAAATATTTGAGAACCAAACGTTTTTAGCGTCGGTAGAAAACAGCTGATTATATTTTTTTATATATATATTTGAGTTATAGTGCCTTTAAGTTTTGTTTTTTTTTTTTTAAATCTTTATAATAATGTAACATAAATGTATTTAAGTAGATAATATAATTTGCAATCCTTTCATTACAATAATATTTAAACGTTTTAGATTTTTGTGTGCGTCACGCCAGCGGGACCCATCGACATTTTTATAAGATGCGTGTAAAAACGGAAAATATTATTAATAATATAGATATAAAAGATACGTATTTATAACAGGAACAAGTAAACACCGTATCCAGTACACATGTTATCTAGTTATTTAGTGGGCCACCGCCGAAAACCAACACTATCACCGATTATGACAAACTATTACAGCCGATTCCTATAATCTATCCAAGCGTCGAATTGCTTACCAAAGATAGAATTAGGTATAACATAAGCTTCATACTACCAAATTCCTATCTCTAGTTAGCAAAGAATAGATGGATAGTTTATTGGAAAGGGCCGTTAGTAGACAAATTGATATCCTTATCTGGTTATATCGTGAAATTTACGATTATACCACCGTTTACAATAACCGGACAAGTATTGTGCAAATATAATTTAGTCCAGTTACGTATGAATTAATTTTTGTTAACTTTATTGGGTAAGTGAGCGATAAATTGTGAGAAATGACGACTTTCCGTTATCTTGCGTTGTTTACTAATTTTTTGGTGGACCGTTTAATGCTGAGATTATTTCAAGATAATTTGCGACGGTGAAATGTAGTATTTTTAGTACAATTTTAGATTGATTGAATTTTGTTTTTAAAGTAAAAACTTTTATTGTATTAAATAGAATGGAAACTTCGTAAATAATGACCTATGTATTGTTGCTATAAGTGTTGTAAAAGTTTATATTATTATACGAAATTCTATTTAAATAAAAAAGCATTATGCATTTAATGCACTATAATATTTTTATTCTTAAGTAAAGTCAAGGAAATTGAAATCTTACCACATTTTGAATAAAGTTTATTTTTACTAAAAACTACATTTTAGAAGTTTTAGTGTCAATGACCAATTTACTAAACACAATAGACAAGTTATCATCACTAAAATTGTTATAATAAATTATAATGACCAACTCCAACTAGCTTACCGTCGGTGGTCCATTTTTTACATATTTTTAAGAAAAACAGAAATTAATCATTGAAAAATAAATACAAGAATTAAAAATATTAACTGTATTGTATGATTAAAAGTTTAAAAACATTCTGATTAAACTTTTTTATCTTTTTCGTGGGGTTTTTTGCGAAATGGTTTCCAAGATCCGAAGCTATTGGTCTTTACAAACATGTTATTATTTTCCTCAGCTATTATGCCTTATCTTGTTTGCTACTTCGACCATTTCAATTATAATTTATGTAAATTTGTATCATCTTTATTTATCTTAAGAGGTTATGCAATTAATATTTAAGTTTTATTTTATGTGAGAATGCACATATGATTCAAGCATTTCGTTTAAACTTTACTGGTTGTACAATAACTTTTCTTATTGTATTTTAAAAGTGATATTTATCAAAAAAGGTATTTTTTAGAAAATCATCATATCATCGACATAGAAATTATGTTGAGGAAAATACATGTTATAACTATTAAAAGTGAGAATATCGGATTCAAAAATAACTTTATTCATGTTATTTTTATACTAAAACTTCTAAAAGCACATTTAAATGTAAAATGGACACAATATTTAACTATCTCGACCTCAAAATGAATGGTAATCGCATACCAACATATGTAGGCTAATGTTAAACGTTATACCATTATATGATATAATTATTATATGAATTATACGAGTATACCAATATGGCGCCGATTGCACCTAAAACATGTCCAATTAAAAGTTATTTTACTCAAAAAAAATACCTAATCTTTGAACATGTGTTAAGACATTACATTAAAATTATATGATAAATGACTTTTGTGAGCTTTTCTATGGTATAAAAAAGATTTTTATTATTTTAATGTTTGACTGCAACATTGTATACGTTTTTCTAAATAATTGCCAAACACTAGTTCTTGAACGATAAGGTTTGTGACGTATTTTTATGTTTTAAAGTCTCAAAGAATTATTGAGAATTCCATTCAGTACAGAAGTAGATATGTATGTAAACAATAATGAATCCGTCGTTTAGAAATTACGGTAAGAAAATACCTACTCCTACTATTGTATTTATAATACTTTTTAAGTTTGTTTTCCCACTAATTTATATTTTGAGCCAAGAGTAATATTATTTTAGAGAGTGCAGAATTAGGCTTTTTTACGTTTATCTGGTGTGCGTCGAAACATAAGGTCCACTTGTACATTATTACTATAAAATTATACAGGACGTCTTACTATTTTTTTATGACTTACTACATTTATAAGATTAATTTGAAAATAAATAGTAATCGCCGTCGGAATTATCAATAAAACTTATTCAATTCATTGTATGTGCTCTTTTTAATTTATGAACGAAAATTAGCTTCCTCCTGAGTATCATTCATTTGACAGATTTTATTAATTGGTGTAGTTTCTTAATAAGGTATTTAATTTATACTTTATTGCCAATTTGGATATCTAATTTGCTATTTTTGTGATTTAAATTTCTTATGAACTCGTTCCAATTATTTCTGCTATTGTCACTTCACGTTGTATTTAGGAAATAACGATACATATTTTCGATAACTGTTTTTTTTTAAGACTGAAATATATGACTGGGCTTTTCGAACACCAATTTAGATTATTACCTATCACTGATCATTCTTCTATCTATGCATAAAATCAGAATATGCTTAATGGCCATCCGTTTTGTAAGACATTACATCTCCAAGATCAACAAAAAACATTTTTATTTGACACTTTAATGGCTTGCAAGTTATTTATTTGTACCATTTAATAATACTACTTGTAAACAGAGAAGGATTAAAACTTTTATGTTTCTACGCCAAAAACAATACAACCCTAAATCTTTAGAAAGTTGTCCCCTAGAGTTCCGTTAGGGGTACATCTTTGTGGCGCGCACCAAAAAAACTTTTTCTTTTCATTGTCAATTGAATTTTATTGTCGGTTTCTGAGATACTCTTTTGTGTCAAACTGTGCGTTTAAAGCCGCTTGTAACTCCATAGATTTCACCGTGTCCCGTCCCCAACGCCCGTAAGAGAGCATTCAACAATAGACTCCCCGCTGCACGCCATTCTATACCATTTATTGTCCCGATTCACAAACCCGAGTTGCTATTCCGTCAGGTGTCCAAAATATGGAAACTTATTCATTTATGCATCAATCGGATTTATTCCCGTGACCGCTTGTCTCGCAAGACGTCAGTGGCCACGAATGCTCAACTGAACCGGAATGGAATCGCTCATTCATATCACAGTTGAAAGTTTTTATTGAGTGTGAGATACCGTCGTGATTACATTATCACAAAGTGTTTTACGTTCATAATGCATTCATTTCGTTTTCATTATCACCGGTAATGCGTCGGTGGTGTTAGAGCGCGCTCTCAGCTCGCATTATGTATGCAGAACGCGTTTTACTTGTTATAACAACTTCCCTGCTGTTGAACACGCCTAATGTGTCGTTACCAACGTCTGACCATTTTTGAAACATGTCTCAATTCTGATTTGCTTCAGTTTTTATCATTCATTTACTTCACGCTTCCTTAGTACGCGACCAACAAGTGATTACCCAAGTTTATTTTGTTTTGAACACTTGCCACTGCTATTATTATCATTATCAATTATCTGTTTATCATTATCAACTAATTTCAGACTCATCACTACTAGGCTATCATCTGTACTATAACAGCAGTTATCATACTAGCTATGTGGGTGTGTGGTGTTGTTTGTGTACTGGTCGTCAGTGTACGTACCCTAGGCTGAGCCATGAAAGCTCGGCCCGAGCCCGGGTGCAAGGCTCCGCTGGCCACCACGAACGTTTTTCGTCACGGGCCCAACCTAACACAACACACTAGCACGTGAACACATACACATCAATTATTTGACACCGTCACAGCGGCCCGCTAGCTCACTAGTGTCATAATGCACTCGCGACGGATGTTAACTAGAGGTTTTGTATGGTTCGATCACGGGACGCGGCGTGGCCGAGCGAGGCGCGGGGAAGCGGGAGGCCCGGCGCGCTCGGCAGTCTGGCGGACACTGCCGCGGGACGAGCGAGCAGGGCCGACGCCGGGGCGTGGCGTACTGCCCACTTCGCGCCGCGCCAATGGGCGGCGGGCGCCGGGCGCGCTAGGCGCGGGCCGCCCGGCTGCGCGTGTGTGCCGCTCCCCGCCCGCCACTCCGCGCGCGCGCCTCGACACAGACGGTCGTGCGCGTTTTTTCAACGGTTTTTGCGGCAATTACATGAGAGTTTTCCTCTGTTCGGATTTTCTGTTCTGTACCTAATCAAAATTGCTGAGTTCCTCTCGCACGGAACGCGTTGTGAGTTAGGTATCGGCGTTCGACGGTTTATGCTAGCTTGTGTATGTTTGGAGCGCACCAATGGGATGACTTTGGATCTTTATTTATTTAAAACATCTTAAAGATGTTTAATCTTATTGAAGCTTTTTTCTGGAATCAGCTGAACTTACAGAATCCTTGCTAATAATAACAAGTGTGTCGTTGGTCGGCTAGCGCGCATGCGCCGTCACCTCGACGTAGGACGGCCGTAGGTAAAAGTGTTTAATGTGAAAACTTTGTGATGGCGACACTCACCCGCGCCCATTCATCGTTTAGATTCAATCTTTGTATTTGAAACTTCTTAAAACTAAACTGCAACGGGAGAGAATGGAACTTCAGAATTGAACCTAATGAAATCATTTAGGTTAAGGTTTCTATTTCCATTAGTTCTTATGAATCTACAGTACCAGTTTTATTTATTGAGCCGCAAATTGAATACAAGAAAACAAATTCACAAAGGGTCACGCTACTCTAACGCACACTATTACAAAACACAAAATTTTCATCGGGCATTTTTTCTTAATTCTCTTAATCGTTTAATGTCTATGATTAACCTTTATTTTTCTTTTATTAGAATTGCAGATACTGTTATTTAAAGCATTCGTCCAGTATTATATCATTAGCTATTAGCAATGACAATTTTGATTTATTACCTACCAAAGAGAAAAACATTGAATCAATTTTAATCTGTATTTAAAAGAAGTATCTAATCTCCAGTAAATTATTTTAAAAAGTTAATATCCAATTCTACATTTTTGATGCATTAGTCTATGACAACATTTGAAACCATCCTGATATTTTTTGGCGAAACAAAATTAATAGGTATATAAAGGTGCTATATTTAACTGTAATCTGTATAATAAACTGCAAGGTAATATATGTTTCAAAGATATATTTGAACATCTTTGGCAGTCCTTACGGGTAGTCAGAAGCCAGTAAGTCTGAAAACCAGTCGTACCTAGGGGTTGCCCGGGTAACTGGGTTGAGGAGGTCAGATAGGGCAGTCGCTCCTTGTTAAGCACTGGTACTCAGCTGCATCAAGTTAGACTGGAAGCCGACCATAACATAGTTAGGAAAAGGCTAGGCAGATGATGATTAATATTTTTATGACCTGAAAATACTTTTTTGATTAGACACTTTCGAGAATTTTCGACAAATCAAGATTGTTGCATTTTTTAGACTATGCACAATATTTTTTTAGACTATGAGCTTCAAACTGTAACCTGTTGACATTAATTGATACATATTATTATTTTAAACTAAAAATAGTGGTATACTACTTTTTCTTACAATATACCTACCTAAGTATTATGAAAAAGGAAATAAAAAAATATTTATTTTATAATTAGTTTATATTGATGACATCATTACCTGTAAAAAAGACGAATCGAAGATTTTATAAAATCGATTTTACTCTTACCTGAGAATCTAAACACTTACCTTATTACAAGTTTTACACCTCTACAGATAAAACAAATATCTTTTTAATGCAATAAAAATTAATATTTTAATTAAATTTTCTACCTAGATGATGTTGTCTCAAATGAAATAACTGTATAGTCTGTATAAATTGCAAGACATGTTAACTCAGAAACTGCTCGGCCATTTCCAATGCTATTCACATACCTTACGGGACTTCTAACTAGGTACGCAGTTAACGCCTCTAAGATAATATAAGTAAAGAAGATGCTGCGAATTCTATTAATAACTTGAAAACTAACTTGGTTAAGACTTAGAAATTATTTTACACTTATCTGATTGCGATAGAACTTATCAATTATGAGAACTAATAAATTTTACGGGAATTTTATCAAGCTTGTTATTGGAGAAAGTTTTTAAGTAAGTATTAGTATTAAGTTGATGGTAAGACAGACGAATACCTATTCATGGTAAGTATAGGAATTAAAAAGAAAATATCGATTGAGAATTTTACATGATATCATTGATGAGTAGCACCTGAATTCCTAATAATTCAGAATTGATAATCTCTCTCTTTTTGGAAAGTCGGGTAATGAGGTAGGTAAATACAATATTGAATTTAAGAAACCTTTAGGATACCTTACATGCAGTCTTTTAGGACACCTTACAACATTATTATGAAAACTGAATTATCGAGGAATTCATATTTCCTATATGCTATGACCAAGATTAAGATGCCTACTCATATACTTGGTTGTCTAGTGATCGCAAGTACGACCGCTGTGCACGAGATTCTGGGTTAGATTCCTGGATGGAACCGGCTAAGCAGCTCACTCGAAAATAAGACTCAGAAGGCTTCAGAATAATTTTACGTTGGTTTATATTATCCACTCAATTATTGCCACTAAGCTAAAATTCTTCAATCACCCTTTTTAATGTTTTTACGAAAATAATTACTTATTCTTTAGCATTAAATGAAACCTGAATTTGCTACGATACCTACTTACTTGACATTACCGGATTAAGATTTGCTTTAGAAATCAGTAGGTAGGTATAGATCTACTTTTTTGTGGGTTTTTAAAGTGATTATATCCGTTATAAGGTAAACTGGCTAAGTAGTTAATTGTTTTATGACAAAAAGAGTATGGGTATGATATTTCCTATTTAGGTACCTCGAGAAAAAATACCACAAGAAACGAAGAAATGCCTAATGAAAACTGGGAGATCTAGCTATTCTGAACGACAAAAAATAATGGGTTATTATTTGTTAAATATTGTTCAGGATATCAAGCTTATTAAACCAAAAGCTACACACCCACTGACCCCTATTTTGGCTAAACTAGATATCTATCTATGTACCTAATAAGAAATGTACCGTATTTGACAATTTTAGAATCTCCATTTAATTTCAAAAACTTATTTGTCACGATAGTAGAAAAAAGATGTAGGTAACTGAATCTGTGATTAATTTGCCGTCGCAAAAATAAATATAAAATGAAACTAACAACTTGCAATCGGATCAAAAACCTCTATTTATTTAAAAATAGGAAAAAACTTCAAAAACGCAATTTTCGAATCAATTTTGCAACAGACTAGATTAACTAACTGAAAATTTTAGAAAAGGCTCTAAAATTAATCAGGTACCTCATTCGAAAACTTTATTTTTTCAAATTCATGAAAATACATTTAAAGTTGCTAAAAGCCTATTTGACTCTAATTTACAAAAAAAAATCCCAACAAAATAGTCATTCCTACAAAATTTCTGCTCAAAAAGTAAATTGCGACAGTTTTTTCCTCTCAAAAAGTTTAATGAAACAGAGATTTTTTATCAAAACCGATTGAAATTGTACTACAAAGGAATACCGAAGAGTTGTTATTGGTTGTAACCGTATCGTTAAAGTTAACTGTTGGTTACAATGATGGTTATTGTCACGGGTTTAAGTATCAAAGGGTTTTTAAACCATTGACGGTAAAAACGACGGTAGAACCTACTTTCCCTTGTCGCAAGTTTTGAGACCAAAGAGATGTAGTTATAATTACATTATGAAAATAGTAAGCGTATGATTTTATGGTAAGCTAAGGTATTGACTTAAAATCCTACATTAAACATACCTACTTATAAATGAGAAAAGAAAGCGAATGACTGTGCTGTAGTAAAAGCTGGTCAATGATAATATCTGGTACTGAAAATGCCTGTGGAAAAAGCGAAATAAGGTACTAACTCTTTGGTCACTTTGTCAAAGTATACCTATAGAATTTTGTTAAAAAAATCGTTTTTACATCTTGTTCAACTTAAAATATGTAATTTTTTGAAAATGATAATTATTACAATACTAATGTACTCGATATTTGGTGCTTTACTACATGAAATAATAAAATTTACTTTATCCAAGCAAACATAGATAGAATTTTACATTACCTTACGAGTTACCTAGGTACCGACCGTTTTACACTTCGTTACTTAAAAGTCAATTACACAACTAACACAAACACAAAATGTATAGAAAAAATAAATAGTTAGTTAACAAAATCAACATTAATTTTTTTGGAATTTTTAATACATGTTTTAGAGCTTTTAATAGTCATTTTAAATAGTCGATAGTCGCCGTTAATTATTGCTCAGTTGCATGTTTCAGCGCGCCCCGCCTCAAGGCAAGGAGTGTAGACTTTTATAGGGTGTAGACTACCAAGAAATAGGGGGTTTTAAACCCTATTGGCTAAACCATGGGGTTTATTTAAAATTACAGACTTTAAACTATGACTTCTTGACGTCGCATGCGGTTTTTTCGCGTTATTTTAATGTTAATTTTTAGTTTAGGTACGAAAGGTTAGTTGGGTTAGTTTATGTAATGTGTGGCTTGTTAAATTATGAAATAAGGCGGTTTTATAGTAATTTTTTAATTTTAGAGTTACTTTTTTATTTTTAGTTATAATATTGTGTTAATAATTATCTATTTAATGGTGAATAGGTTGTACCTTTTCTAATTTATGGCTGAAAAAGGATGTAAATGTCACTTGGTAAATACCAAAATAAATATAGGTCCCTATTACGTATGGTAAAAAAACTTATGTATAGAATATGGCCAAGAAATCCGTATAAAAAAATTACAAACTGAAAAAATAGTTTTCATGTTTTTAACGCATTGGTAGACAAAAAAACTTCATAGAATGAATATATTTAATGCCACTACTTAAGTTGAAAATGCATACTTATTAGGTATGCAAAGAATAAACTATTCAAAATAAATAATAATTCAATAAAAGATTTAAATCAAAAGAAATCAATCTTCAATGTAGCCATTAATCAGAAATCATTAATTTGTATATTAAAATATTTAAACTGCAATAAAACGATGCATTTAATTGCCATTAACATACAGTTTATATTTTTTGTACCAATTTTAATGATAGGTATAAACATATGATTATAGAATTGTACTTATTTCTATTCAAAATGCAGAAACCCAAATGGACGTGTATTTTTTTTTTTTTAAATATGACAGATTTCTATCAGTAAAATAGTTGCTTAGTTTAAACCTTTTAGTAGGTACTTTATACAATTTTTGTATTCAGTTTCACATAGTATCTTTAGTTTATAAATGTTTTTAAATTATGCTTAACATCACAGATCAAAGGAGAAGGGGACTTCTGGGCCCAGCAGTTAACTACCTGAAATATGTATTAAAAAAACCGTTACATTTTTTTAAATAAAATCACAAAATATGGTACCAGGATTCTACCCAGGAAGAGAGAAAACTTAAATTAAGATAATAAGACTAAATAATCGATTAAATAATGCCTGAAATGCCTGAATTACTAGTAATCTACTGTATTTTTATTCCGGCAACACTTGTTGGTGGCATGCGTCTGTCACTGACTGACAGATGCACTCGTTTGTTTTCTTTCATTCTGAGTGCGCACATATTTTCCTGGTTTTACTATTTAAACCCACGACCTTGGCTTTTCGACGGATCTTGCTACTCTGAATTACCTGGCTCTCGATTTTGGACAACTGTTACGCCTATCGATTGGATATCGACGACATGGATCGCTGTATGAATTGTACGATTGCGCTTGGTCGCAGTAATTCTATTGGAAGAAAAGTCTTGGAGGATGAGGCGATTTTAACAGTTATTCGTCAGTGGCGTGCATCTCAGCCTGTAAGTTTTTACCCATTTTTTACATATTCAAATCGTGCTTTTAGCAAGCCATTTTAACTTCATATCTATCGGTTTATTGGACAGTATTATATTAGATCAATAGTCAATTAGTTAGCTTAAGGTCTCTGCACACAGCGGAGCGGCGCGGCGGGACGGGACGGCGACGCGACGCTGAGCAGTTGTAATGGTCTACAGCGGGCGGGCGGCGGACGGGACGGCGACGCGACGCTGAGCAGTTGTAATGTACTAGAGCGACAGTTACCGTCGCGTCGAGCGGGGCGGCTCTGTGTGAAGTCGTCCATAGTATCTAGACGACTACGACTTCACACAGAGCCGTCCCGCTCGTCGCGACGGTAACTATCGCTCTGTGTGAAGTCGTCCATAGTATCTAGTACATTACAACTGCTCAGCGTCGCGTCGCCGTCCGTCCCGCCGCGCCGCGCCCGCTGTGCCTTTAAATAGACATATATTTTAATCTGTGGAATGTGGAGTTTGATCATTTCTCTTATAAAAAAAGTGAAGGTCACCCTCGAGTCCCGATAAATCAATTTCGGTCTCGGTTGTGACATCGACATTATTGAACATGCACTAGGGGTTGAACAAGATTTAAATGGTTATGTTATTTCAGGTAACCAGTGAGAACGTTGTATGCCAAGCATGTTGGGACTTGGCCCAAGATGTGGTTCTTGGAAGACGTGCGATTGATGCACCAACCCAAGTTGGCCATTCAAGCGTATGTCTCCGCTGTGGTCGTTCACTCTTAGCCCGGCGGTTCAACCACCTTCTTCGTAATGATTCTGCTCGTGAATCTGCGATATATAATGTGATTAGAGAGTGGATTCTACCACAAACGGTAAGATAGTTTAGTATTATATTTTAAATTATTTAAACTATATCTATACTAATATTATAAAGTGAAAGAGTTTGTTTGGTGCGTTCAACGCACTAATCTCAGAATCTACTAGTCCGACTTTAAAAATCTTGTCTGTTAGATAGCCTATTTATTGAGAATGGTTACATAACATTACGCTACATCCAATAGCAGCGGAGCAGTAAACAAAGATGCTAGTGAAACCGTGAGGTTCAGCTAGTTAAAATAATAAAACATTTATTTGTAAAGCTAACATGATTTAAAACTAGCACTAAATCATAAAAATAAAACACTTAACTGAAAGACAAGGGCACCCGACACAGGTTAGGTTAGGGTTATTTTTTTTTATTACTATCTGGACTACTGTATTATAGTATAATAGTGAATTTTTATTTTTTTGAAGGTGGACGAGGCAAGTCGTATATGCCATTCCTGTTGGATATTAGCAGACAGAGCTGCTGTTCATATGAGTACAGGTCCTTCGACTTCCTCACAAAGTAACCCACCGCCAGCCCAATCATCAGTTGGTGTTTCTGTTGGACAATTGGATGAAAATCATGACAACATTCTACACGAACCTGAGAATGTTTCCATTCAACCAGAACAAAACCAAGGTAATGATGATGTGCATGAACCCTCAGTGGAACTACATTCACCAAGTGCCCCAATTGTGGAACCAGTACAACAGCACCCTGAACCAACAATTGTATTGCCAGATTATATGCGGGCAGTTGAAACAGAGCGACGGTGCTTCATAGAAGGTTGCCAGAGAACTGAACGATATAGAGTTCCTCTAGCAACGAGAAAAATGTTGCTTAATGAGCATAAATATTATGTACCACAAAATAATCGACTTTGTGATATACATTTAGTAATTGAGGCATGGGACTTCCTTGATAGTTTAAGGAGTAATTATTTACAAACATTTACTGCAAGACATATCCAAGATATGTTTACACTAAAAGAAACCCCAAAAGAAAGGTTTTTGAATTTTGAAAATATTGATAATATGGACGACCATGTTGTGCATACCTGGATCGGGTTTACTAAAGTTCAGTTCCGTCAATTATTTGATGAGGTTCCACAATTGATAGAAATTCGTAATAGTTCTTCAGTTTTAGCAGCCTATCTTATCAAATTAAGAAGTGGGGACTCAAATGAAAGATTAGCAACATTATTTAAAACATCTAAGAAAACTTTAGCCAAGTGGCTGTGTCAAGCCCGTGACATATTAACTGAACATTTTGTGCCTCGGCACTTAGGTTTAGAACACATCACTAGAGAACAAATAAAAGAAAGGAACTTAGCCATTCCTAGTGCTTTATTTGAAGGAGATTCTAGGCCCATCGCTATATTTGATGGAACTTACTGTTATATTGAAAAAGCTCTAATTATTTATATCAAAAAACATACAGTTTGCATAAATATAGGAACTTAACCAAACCTTTTTTAATGGTGTGCACAGATGGTTACATCATTGATGTTTTGGGCCCCTATCCAGCTACCACGTCAGACTCAGATATAATGAGACATGAATTTTTAAGTGGAAACCCACTCCAGGATTTTTTCCAAAATGGTGATGTATTTATACTGGATAGGGTTTCGAGATTCATTACCTTTGTTAAACCAATGTGGATATAGGACATACGTGCCTGCTACTTTGGCGCAGGGTGAAACACAGCTGTCAACACTTGACGCAAACAAATCGAGGGCAGTCACCATTTGCCGTTGGGTCGTTGAGATTGTGAACGGTAGGTTTAAAAGAGATTTCAAATTATTCAGGCAATGTTATTTTAATACAGCCTCAAGAAGTTTAATAAGAGATTTTAAGGTGGCTGCTGCTCTCATAAATAGGTTTCACCCTCCCATAACCGATAGAATAGACTGTGGGGCTATCATTAATCAGATTAATTTAAATATGAATAGACATAACATATTAGGTGATTTTATTGTTAACAACCAATATAATAGACGTAGGGCTGATTTTGAAACAATAACTATTCATAATGATAATTTAAATGATTTTCCCAGTTGTCATATGATGAATTAATTCTTGTATGCTTAGGTACATATCAATTAAAGCAGGCACGGTCCTATTTTGGTGAACATTTGCGGGGAAATGATGGGTTTATAATAGAAGTGTGCAGGAGGTAAGCAGCAGCCTTCTTCGACAGCTGTCAGCTTCAAATACTTCTTGGTTATTGCGAGGCCGAATACAATCCCGCCATATAAGTCGCAAAACATATTTTGTTTATATTTTAGTTGATAGCTGTCGAAGAGGACGAGATTCAATATTATCATATTATTGTAATTGTATTGTAGGTAGAAGAACTGTAGGCTGCTGTGCCCATGTAATGTGCATTATATGGTATCTCAGTTGGGCAAGATTCCAAGAAAATATCGTACCCCCTGCACAATTTTTAGATGACATTCTAATAATAATTGAAGATGAATGATAATACATGTTTAATTATTAAGTATATTGGTGTTTTATTTTACTTCCTTCTCCCTTTTTAGTTTTAAAAGGTTGGTTCCTGCTGCTTATAGGTTACAGGAAATTGCAAGTAGAAACTTGTCTTCGACTATAGCGAAAGGCCGCGTTTCCACTGACGCGGAGCTGGGCGGAGAGGAGCTTAGCGGTGCACAAATTGACCAATGATTATGCTTGAAATCTCCGCTCCGCTTCAATGGAAACAGTACGAGCGGGGTGGAGCAGAGCTGAGCGAATATTCATACATCGAGGCGGTGCAGAGCGGAGGACAGCGAGCATTGGGGTGCAGAGCGGAGGACAGCGGGGCGGTACGGAGCGGTGCGGAGCGGGGTGCGTGACTCGCGTGCAGTGTGTCTGTAAAAATGCGCGATTCCAAAAGCATGCTCCACTCCGCTCTGCTCCGCTCACTGACCACTCACCGCTCTTCATCGCTCCTCTCCGCTCAGCTGCGCTCCTCTCCGCCCAGCTCCGCTTCAGTGGAAACACTGACCACTTTTCACCGCTCTTCTCCGCTCCTCTCCGCCCAGCTCCGCGTCAGTGGAAACGCGGCCAAAGTCCAGGGCACGCGCCGGTTGCCGCTGCGTAGGGTGATGTCTCGAAGATCTAACAGGTTAGGCTTTCACATGCTTCATGCATAAAACCATTACACAACCGAAGTGATTCAGAAGTATTTCGCAAATTACATAAAAAATACAATGTTATAATATAACCTAACTTTTACTATAATTCAGATAACTTGGTTTCTGGGTAGCCAAAATTCACCAAATTTTTAGTGAAGCCTTGTTATTATATCCTCTTACAAATAAGGCTACTTTGATTCAGTTAACACCTGGGCCCAGGAACCTATGGAGCCATTCCCTTCTCCTTTGTACACAATAGTATTGGAACTGATTGCAATAGAAAGCAGAAAAAATATATATATGCTCAGGTAAAAGACACACCTAATTATATATCGCTCTTTTGTTTAAAACTGAGACTAATTGCTCGTGTTTTATATTAAGCATCATGTGTTAAGTTCAAAATGTTAGATTTTTCTATGTTTCTATCGGCAAAATAATGTCAGCCATTTACTACCGCCGTACCTATGTACGAAACTTTAACTCGTTAAAGTGTTCATAGGCATTATGAGGTATTTTGCCTGTAGCTACGATAATGTTAAAGTCATATAAGGATTATTATTGATATTACATTTAATTATAGGTATTTATGTTTAGGTATGTGACTTGGACAATGAGTATAAAATTAACAATAAATCTACTCGGCATTGATAAATCGACCTTCCTTTTACTATTAACAATTCACATATTAATAATAATGGAATTTATAAGAATTTATACTTTCTGCAAGCAACAAATATGAAATAAAATATTATTCATTCTAAATCGAAAGCCTACGAACTCGCCGCACAGAAATTTCAAGTGTTACTCAAACGTACAACCAACGCCATCTAGTATCGAGTAGCGGAACTAAACGAAACTTTTCGTCGGCAGTTTTAACTTTTCACGTCATTAATTTTAATTACACTTATTGTACTTAAATAGATGTTAAAGTTAAATGTATTTTTTTGACACTACTAATAAAGCTGTAAAACTAATTCTATTTCGAAGATAGGTAAAGATTTTATTACTCGCATTATAAGCTAGCTACATTATAGTGGTAGGTACTAATTAAAAATCATAATTAAATCCCACACATTTAAGTGTTAAGTCTGCATATTATAATTTAATTATTCGTCTTGTAAGTGTCCATTAAAAACACCTTATACACTTTTATATATACCTACATAAACACAATTTTTCTGGTTTACCACATAATGATGTTAAATTGTACATGTATTTTTAAAATACGGTGAGTATGTTGACTATAAATATATACTATTATTCGCGAGGCTAAACCTAAGGTTATTTCTAGTTAGTTGCATTGTATTTATAATACCTTCTTCCATCTAACTTTAGGACACTGAAAACATAATTATTGTATTTTTAATAAATATATGTGTATTCATAAAATGTTATATTTTGAGTATAGTCTCTGAAGATGTCCTGACTGAAGTTTGAAAAAAGAAATTATCTGAGTAGGATCCTACCTGCCTGTAATTTTAATTTAATTTACTTATATTTCTCACTTGTTAAAATAGCTTTAACGTCTTCCCCATTAACATTAATGGAAATTATAAAACATACTTAGATGTCCGATTTTTCACTTTCATGAAAAAAGATCGGGACAGTAAGTTATAATAAAAATAGTTTGCTGTCTATGTGTGATCCAATATCGCTAGGCTTGTTTAGTGAGGTTAGAAATAATTTTGAAAGGTTTTAGCGAGAACAGTGAGAAAGCTTTATTTACATAGTTATTTACCTACATAAGTAGATTTTACAATACATATTTTAAAAAGGTTCGAAACCGCGATGCAGGCCGCAATGAAATATGAAAGAGTTGGACCACATTTTTCCGTACAAACCATTCTTAGACTATATATCTACCTATGTACTGGATTTACCAAACTACCAGCATAGCCACTACAAATACAAAGTATATACCTCTATATGTAATAGTGCCCATGTAAAATTATATTTCAGACTACCAGTACGTTCAATAGCAAGCAGATATTTAGCTCAAAACTCAACGCCATGGTTTTCCTCACAACCGAATCGCAGGCGCACAAAACACACGATATTTGAAATACCATCGACTACAATGTATTTATGGTTTATTATTTTTATTTAACATCAAGCTTATAGTGTTTATTAGTGAATTCTAAGTCGGCAGACGTTTTGACCGGTTTATTGGATCGCAAATTAACTAGTATTCGCACCCGGTTTGTTTTACATGTACGGACGTAGAAAAATAGTCTTATGTAGTGTAATGTATTTATATTTCCTTTATTTGAAATAGGTACTTAGTTATTTTGATTCGATAGTGATTTATGTATGAAAGGATGTTATGTAGGATTGTGGGAAATATTTTTGTGTAATATTTGGGTCAAGTTTTCTTGTGTTTTTCGACTTGTAATAAGTACCTAATCTAGATTCCGATGTTGATCAAATTAAATAAATATTATATATGTTTAAATAATAGTTGTAGTAGTGTGTAGTCGCTTATAGGGTGGTAAGCTACGAATCTAGTTAAGTTTGTATGTGTTGATTTGTTATGTATGTGTTTTTAGTTTAGTCTAGAATAAATTAATAAGAAACCATCTGCCGCATTAGGCAAGTCCTGTAAGGGTAGATGTAAGGTTGTGTGTAAATAAATAAATAAATACCTACATAGGTACGAAGGATACCTACATTGAATGTTAGGTACGTGTGTGATAAAGGATTTGGAAGAAGACATGTTGCAAAAACCCTTTATAAAAGGGATGGAGGCAAGACTAATAAGAAAAACTAAGAGCATGCACTAACTGTTGTTTTTCATATTTTTAAGATTGTCCGTATGTATCTCGTTTGATAAGCCATTATAAATAAATAATGGAGATCTATACCTATCTTTTTAACAAACTTTCTCATTTATAGGTAATCTTAATAGATTAACCTTTTGTTAGCCGTCTAACCCCAAACATTGTATTTTCTAAGTAACATATCCTACGAAGGATAACCGGCAGGAAAATCCTAAATATCTTATACAGTTTTACATTATTTTTTTAGAAACCATTCAAAATAAGTCTCATTATCATAAACGACCGAAATTCAGTTCGTTTTTAATTAAAAACTCGTCGCTTGACCTCTTTGATTCGTAGTGCGTAACAAATGATTCTTCCAGAGTTATGATAACAATATTGGTCTGAGGATCATATTGTATTACGATAATGACTTGTAAGAAGAAAGGTACATAAGTTACTGTTTAAATTGGTTTTGTTCGGGATTTCTTTTTCCTTGTAATCAATTCAATCATCGCTTAATTTTTGTACATTGATAAAATTTGCAATTTTTCAGTCCTACACTGAATTTGCACTGGCTTAGTTCAGGTTTCCTTCAATTATGTCATGTTTAAGGTATACTTAAAAAGTAGGTCTTGTCCTGGAATCGAATCAGCAAATTTACATTTAAGAGTCGAGTTTTAGCCGAATTAAATTATAGTGGTTACTGAATTTTACTCCTATGTAGGTTCTTATGTACCTACCTATGTATTTAATTTTGATTTGAATCTAGATTTCAGTGGCGGTGTTTCGGAAAGCATCTTTGGCAGTCATTATGAGTAGTCAGAACCCAGAAAGGCTGACAACCAGCCTTACAAAGGAACATCGGGTTGCGTAAGATTGGGTTCAAGAGACAGGCAGTCGCTCCATGTAAAACACTGGTACTCAGCTGCATCCTGTTACACTAGAAGCCGACCCCAACATAGCTGGGAAAAGACTAGGCAGACTGTGTAAGTAGCATCTAGGTTAAGCCATAGATAACGTAACTATCTATTCCCGCATGATACAAATATTTCGCGATGACCTACAGAGATGTGCGGGTGTCAGTATGTGCGTCATAACTCACTCAAATTATTCACTGAACATCAAGGACTGATTTCAATTCTTAGAAAAACAGAGACTGACAGAATTGCTCACACACTATGAAACTAATAATTAGATATAAAAATCTGATTTGTTTGTGTAGGTATAAAATGTTAATCCTTCACGTAAAAAATACTGATTTGAATCTATAACTTACCTACACATATTTTTTATTTTAATAGAGGTCAGATAGGCAGTCGATCCTTGTAAAACACTGGTACTCAGCTGCATCGGGTTAGACTGGAAGCCGACCCCAATATAGTTGGGAAAACGCTAGGCTATATGGATAATAATCGTATTATTATGAAACCCCTCGTTTTAACCGTATTTAATCAATAATAAAATAGTATAAACTCGATCGATAAGCATCTAGCGCCATTTTATTTCTCTACGGACACTTAAACGCGTCATAAAATTTTTGTGACTCTTTCAAACTCATAAATAAACGATTATTTACGTCATAAAAATCATAATTATTATAATAATGTCGTTATTTCACGTTCACATCGTAAAATAGTTATGATTTTTTGGAAAAATAATTGCTCCACGTTGTTTTGTTGTAATTAGGAGGCGGGTTAATTTTTTGAAATTATTTTTTTATAATTTGGCTATAAAATTGTGCTTTTATAGAATATAATATAAGAGTAGTTCGTATTAGGAAATAGTTTTTTTCTAAATGTATCTTTTTGACAGCTATCGTAAAAGTCAACTTAGAATTTTACTACTGACCACCTCTTTTGTGTCGGCGGTGAGGCCACTTGTCATTTTTGTAATAAAACCTTTTTTTAGTTGGTATTCATAGACAAAATTATATTATTTTCCTCCCTAATAAAATTAAGCAACCATCTCGTATTTCTAGTTGACTCATAATTCCCTGAAAGATGGATTTTTTATGTTATTTTAATAGCTCATTTGTGCGGTCGGTTTTCTTACAGGAAAAATAAAAAAAACATTTGGTTGTGTCACACCTAGAACTACAAAACTAGACAGTTTTAAGACTTCGAGCAGTTTAACAGAGCCCAAAAGGGCCAATAAATCCGGCAAATAAAAAAAGAGCATATCTACAATACAAAACTAACGGTGAAAAAAAATTCGTGCCCAAGAAGGCTCGATACCCGCATGAAAAACTTAGCCTTACTTACATCCCACAATAAAAATAAAGTAACAAAAATAACACTAATCCTATTACTTACTTTTAACACCATAATCTTCTCAAAATAACATCACTAAAGCAATAAAAAAATAACTAAACGGATTATAAAAATTGTTGCAAAGACGACGGCCATATTGGACGCGCTAATAAACCATTAATTCTATTTATTTAATCTTTTAAAATGACACGCCACTTAATTTTAGTATGAAAAGGTGAAAATTAATATTATAAAGTACACTTAAGTTTTCGAAACACACTATTAATTGAAAATTACATTGTTTTGACACTTTATTTGCGCAGTTAATGTTTGGTAAGTAGATAAACTGACTTCTTTTTCATAGCACTAATTTTTATAGATATAAAATTGTTTTTATCACTTAAATTACACTTCATATTTTTATAAAACTTGTAGTTTGTTTTTTAAATACATTTTAAGTATATATGCTGTAGAATTGTATAGAAATGTTGTTTATTTTGCTTGAATATTTCGTTCGCTACTGAGCGATTGGTAAAACCGTTCTAAGCCAACAGCTTTGAAGGGCTTTGGACCAAAACATTGTAAGAACTCTTCATTTCAAGATGAAACCACTTGAAAACCATGAAAATGCAGATGTTTTCAAAGTTTTTGAAGTCCGTTTCAGAAAATAGTTTCAGGACAAGCGTATAGATATGACATATTTTTAATCTAAGTGATAAGAATTAAAAGGAGGATTGAAAAGTTATTTTAACATTATAGCAATAACAACGGAAAGCGGGCGAAACCAATCGCGGAAGGAAGTTATAAGTAAAATAGTTGCTATGTACATTTTCGGGCGTTTTGGTTCCAGGCTGTCTTTTGAAAATTTTTGGTCGTATCGAGTGGTCAGAAGCCAGGAAGCCGACCCCTATAGGTATATTTAGAAAAAGGCTAGCGTTTGGTGTTTTTTTAACGTTCAAAAAGTGCCAATTTTCTTTCAGCTAGTTTGATTAAATGATTTCGATTTTAATCATGCAATGAAAATCTGTGTCCATTTCATCATACAAACAAAACACATGTTTGCATCAATATCCTATCAGTCCAAGATCACAAAACCGCGTTACGAATTCACCAGCTTCTAGGTAAAACTATGACGTTTACCACACAATCACAATGGCTGACAAAAACGTCTATAATTATTTATAATTGTAATAAATCTTCTAAGGTTGTACGTCTAACCTTCGGCTCAAGGCACGAGCCATTTCGCAATTATTTATTTATTTATTGTAATCTTAAGAAATCCATGTATTTATTGGATTGTTGACCATCAAGAATAAGTAGGTAAGTATAAACTTGCGCAGATTGTAGACTAAATAGTCGGCCAACTATCGGTTAACAATTGAGCTGGGGAGTTTGTTGCGCCACTACTTCTTCCCAGCAATAACACATAGGAAGTGGTGAAGAGTGGGCGTTTTGGGGACTGCTTCTGTAAATTTTGACATTCAAAATGTGCTGTTGTGAAGTCATGTTTGAATAAATCATTTTGAGTTTCAGCTTGAAGGTACCTAACCTAATCAAATGTCGCAAGTCAAAAGGCTTTTATTTTACGTAGCAAAATAACTAGGCGTATTTCAGAAGGCTCATACCAAACTTTTTATTCGATCGATACCTGATTGTCATAGGTAATGTGCGTTGCCATACATCTTCTTATTGATTAAGTACTGGAGTCAAACTATCAGCCGACTAAAAGTTTGTAGTCTACGGCAACCATAGAAGTAATTATGTCTTGAAGTTGATATTTCTATGTATAATCGTTTGTAAGCACCTATAAGTATGTATTTGTAAGGGCATATGGAATCAGGACTTGATGATTCAGCATTAAGTGACTCAATGATTTTTGCACAAAAGACGGTCTATCCAGTTGACCTTATAGAGACAAAAGATACCTAATTGGTACATGTGTGGTGTAGCCAAGGCGATGTATTGACTAGAAATACGTAAATACATGAGTAGATTTTGTAGATAGGTACATATAATGATACCATTCCTACAAACAGAAGTAGGTAATATAGATTTTCAATGGAAGATAGGCTGAAAAGCAAAGGTGCGACTGGTATTTAGAGATTTTAGTATTTTGGGCTTCTTAAAATTACTCTAAATCTAAGCCGGTCTAAATATATCAGCTAGCTAACACAAAAATCTCAAATCGGCCCTGTGATTCCTTAAATAACAAACTTCTTAACTTTATAATATTAGTATCTATATCTACCTACATAAAATTATATTCTTCTTAAAACTTTGACAATCCCAATCCAGCCAAACGCATAGCTCTTGAAAAAGTCTAGACTTTTTTGTGCATACTTTTTGCTGTTTCGCCCTCCGACCCTTGGTGTCTATGCCAATATTTTGAAAGAACAACATTTATGAACTGCGAAAGTCGTCGCCGACGATTGACGGCGACTTTTTGCTCACTTGAAGCCATATGGCTTCTTTTGCGACTTCCAAATATCATGGATTTAAATTAGGAATTCGTTTTTTTGGTAGACCTTTCCTTGGCATTTGAGGCAGTCGTGTTTCGTTCTAAAGATTTTAGGTGGTGTAAGAATGTATTAATAAAATAACGTTTTAAATTAAGTCGGATTTTAATAAAATGTGACTTAATTTTAATCTGCATTTAATTATTTTTATTAACGCTATCATTTCAAAATAAGAATTCGTAATACTATTTTTGAAATCATGATTTCTTTATAAAATAATTATATTATTTTCATAAACGCATTACCATACTAAAACCAATACCAATTTTATTGCGTAGCGTAACATTTCAAAATCCGAATATCTTAATTCTATTTTTGTAACCATTCTATCTTTAAAAAAAAAATAGGCTACAAATTAATTTTAACACAGTTTGGTGTTCTTTTTTTTAAATGTAAATATGCATGGCCTCTGTTTCCCGCGAGTAAGAAGCTCCGCCCCCTTCAACTTACAAGCCTCGCCTTTCGGCCGTTCTTGCTTTTTCTACTAATTATGCTAAATATATGGTGCCGTTGTGTGCGTGGCTACAATTTAAATATAATCTAATTGTTTTATGTATAATATTTCGTGTTTATCGTACATTTGGGTGTACAATGTAAAGTAAGATGGCGGTTAAGGTTGTAATAAAAAAGAAGTTGGAAATAAAATTATGTCAATGTTACATACTTCTTTATATACTAACAGTCTTAGTCAGAAGCCAGTAAGTCTGAAAACCAGTCTAACCAAAGAGTATTGGGTTGCCCAGGTATCTGGGTTGAGGAGGTCAGATAGGCAGTATTCCTTGTAAAGCACTGGTACTCAGCGGCATGCGATTAGACTGGAAGCCGACCCCAATATAGTTGGGAAAAGGCTAGGCATATGATGAATAATATACCTACTAACATTACAATAATATACCCAGGTTGTGAAAGTAAGTCAAAATTGTATTTCTATGTGACTTTGAGTACATTCTAATGTCTCAAAAGGCCGTGTAACAAACACGGGTCGTTGAACATTAGCTGTATCTACATAATCATACCATTTATGTACGCTTTGTTGGTCTCACAACGATTTTAAGAGAGAATAGCCAGCAATCTTAGAGCATTTCAACAGCTGGAAATGCCGTTAAAGGCCTTCTCTCGTGTATTGTTTATCAACGTCAAGTTCAGGCTTGTGTTTGTCAATCTCTATACTTATATTATAAAGCTGAAGAGTTTGTATGTTTGTTTGTTTGCTTGAATGCGCTAATCTCAAGAACTACTGGTCCGATTTGAAAAATTCTTTCAGTCTTAGATATCCCATTTATCGAGGAAGGCTATAGGCTACTTTTTATCTGGGTTCGTGCAGAGGTACCCACGGGATGCGGGTGAAACCGCTGGCAGAAGCTAGTGTAGATAAAAAATGCATGTGAGCTACTACTCATGGAATTTCTTGCCCATTCTTCTCCATAAGAAGCTACTTTTGGCATGGACAATTAGAATCAACTTTATTTATATTTTTGGCTATAGCTATTAATTGAATTGACTCGCCTTCTGCGCCTAAACTGACAGACTTTTACGCTCTAGCTTTCTGCCCAAGGCGGTTCCGGCGTCTGGATGCTCTAAGCTTACAGTAGATAGTATTAAGGTGGTGGTAGGTAAGTAGCATGTAGTATTTTGGTAGATTCTCATTGTAACTGTCAGAATCACCGAGTTCTTTACACTTCAAATGATAAAAGACTCTTTGAAATTGGAGTAGGTATGATTTCCCAACGTATTTTGAGTCTTTTATTTCCGTATGTTTACGTAGACACTTAATTTGTGCAATTTTGATATCAACTATCCTATCTTAATTTTTTTAAATAAAATATGATCTATTTGGGACTCTAGAGAGACTATATCATGCATAGCCACAGAATTACAAGGCCTGCCTCTTGACATCTGGATCAAGAGAATCAGATCAACCTAGATACTGCTACAACCCTTCAAAGGTCAGCATTTTGAAAACCAACACTGCAAGCTTTTTGTCGGCCAAAAGTTTGTTTGAGCTCATAAATCAGTATGAAGATGAATAGTGGCACGCACATAACAAACACCAGGTATTCGGCCAGTACTAGGCCGACTATTGGACTTGGCCGAAAGATTGGAATCAAAATTCTTTGAAAATAAGCTTGGCTATACCATAACAGTGACAATATGTACCGTAATTCAGACATATTAATATCTCAAACATAATGGCTAAGTAAGTTCTTAACCCCAAACCACAAACAAAACCGCATATCATGTACAGACACAATTTTCCCCTCCAAAATATTAAACAATCATTAAGTATTACCGCTGTCTTTAAACTTAATAATAGATAGTATAATTGACACGTCAGCCTAAATCTTTTGGACAACCGCCATTGTAACCAGCTTAGTCAAATAATAGCATTACAAAATTAATATAATCGTCCAAAGGTGATTGATTGCGATGACGCAGCCATTTTGGATTTTTTTGTCTATGGAACGATGTAATGGCGGGCTGTTTGATGCCGAACTGTCAGATTCGTTTAGTTTTCACACTTGGCTTTTTTGTTTGTTCAAGTTTTTGCTTTGTTGGAATTTGATTCTTGAAAGTTTAGTGATACTTTGTGGTAAGTTTTAGAGTTAAATGCAACAAAAAGATAGGCGTACTTTCATCAAAAGCCTTTTAAGTGAGTAGAAAACTTCAGACATCCAATTCATAAATAACTGCGTTCTTTTCAGCTCCATGATTGCTGATTATGCTGATAAAAATCTGTGTAACTTCAAGTTACACATACACTAAAACTTATATTTTCTTTTATCTCATAACAGTTTTTTATACCCTTTTTTATTAATTACGTATCGTATACTCTTTATAACCGTTCCTAGACCCACTGTTGGGCATAGTTCAGAGGTCATCAGAATCTGATGAACGATAGTGCGTGCGCGCCGCCCGCCGGCCGCAAAATGCGTTCCATCTTCGAATTTAAACTTCGAATGGAACGTGTTCTTTTTTCAAATGTGACTTAGAGGTCAATCTTTTTGATTGAAGACTTTGGATTACTGGTGATAGATAAGTTCTTAATGTGAAAAGGTTTCGGTTAGTAGGTACTAGATACTTATAGGTAAAACTGTTTGTTTTAGTGATTTTAAAGTCGATTAGAGCTATATTAATACCTACCCGGTAAGAAAAAGTAGGCATTTTAAGACTTTTAGGACAGATTTACATACAACGTTCTAATATTCTATTGTCAGTAAGCCTCTAGCTGGTTTTTATATAAAATACATATATGAGTGACTGAACTTTGATTCTTATTACCCGGCTAAGGTTAATAAGAAGCTAAGGTTTAAGTTTTATTGAAATCTTCCATTTACATCCTTACTAAGATATGCTTTCTAAACCTTCTTCAAATGAAGCGAAACACTTTAGGTAACATTAAATCGTCAAGCGATTCAGCATAACAGATATATTACAAGTTATTCTAGACGCTCCTATGTTAACTATATTGAGTCTTGTCTAGATTGCAGATAACTAGCCTACAGCGTAACCTGAGAAGCTTAGGTACTAGTACCTACTCGTATACAAACATATACTATAAATATTATTTTTATCCATATGCAGTTGTAAAAGAAAAAGGAAAAGATTGATCGATCAACTTACCTAAAACCGCTACGATATTCTGAAAAAACCGTAACTGAATTTAGCATATCTATCATTTGAAAACTTTACATAATAAAGTAACTCAATACACAAAAACAGGCGTAAATAAATAAATAAATAATAATAAGGCCCTTTCTCAACGAGCAAAACTCAAACTAAAATTAGAAGCTCCATTCAAATACTGACATTCAAAAATCGATTTCAATTTTCAACATCACGACAATAATTGTCAACAGTTCAAATAGAAACTAATAAACATTATTTTCGAAAATCGAACACCTATTTTTATGACGCGTATGTCAACGTATCGTTAAAATAGTAATGGCGATCGACATTTAAAAAGGCAGATATTAAATTAAAATACAGAATCAAACTTTTAATTAGCTCTACAGGTGTAGTAGAATAGATTACTAGACATTTGAAGTCTTATTAAGCAGTTATGGCCACGTTAATATAGCCTATTAGCCATAAAAACGTAATAAAATATTAGCTATTAAAAGTAATGGCCAATCAAAGGAGTTTCTTCACAAATTTTACGATCGATTCGTATTAACAACATGTTTTAAATAATCTAGCAAGACTAATCGAGTCGCTATTGGACTACGGATCGAGTCGGGTGGGGGACCCATAATCCTCCTTGTTATTATACTTTTTTGTCAGTTTAGTCTATAGGTATTCGATTTTTGAAATCGGTTATTATTTTTTTATTTATGTAATGTTTGATTTTAGAATCCGTACCAAAGACATCAACGCTTATTTTTTTTTTCTAAAATTAAAAAAAAATCTTCTTACAGATAAGCTATTAACAACGTAATTAGTCAACCCCATTATTCGTTTCCTAGACATAATTTTCCCAATTTTAATAAGAAATAAAATATTAAATATGAAATGTAGGCTCAAACAGGGCTACCGCCTCAATAAGGTGAATGATATAAAAGTCGTAACCTCTATCAAAATGACGATAAACTTTGACAAAAATTCCACGTTAAGCCGTCTTATAATTATCCATATATTACCAAATCCTCGGTTCGAACTACCTGGCGGTGGGGACTCCATGCTTTTTGAAAATACAGGACAGAAATTGTTGTTGTTATTCGTATTCTGATTTTTTAAAGTTATTTTGGATATCATTTTTAATGATTTGATAGTTGGTATTCGAAGTACGTAATTGAATGTTGCTTTGTATTTTGGCCAAATTAGTGTGCTAAAGGCATTCAAGTCTGACCAGAAAACTGGTTCCTTATGTGCCTCATTTTCCTTAAAATATTATTTCAATTACGGATTCTTCCAGCTGTACAGCCATTTTCAAGCATTTTTGTAAGATTGAATTTAAGTTTTATTTTCTAAGTCCTAAAGCTTTAAGTTAAATTAATCTCATCCTCAAAATCTGGGACATATCCACAAAATTACGAAAAGATGCATCCCAATCTGTGCAGCAATTATAACCGCGCTCACCCACGTCAAATCCGACCGGCACACTGACGTTTATGAAAGAAAAAAAAACCATAAACCTTTTAACAGAACTGGCCGGCGATAACTCAAGCGAAATGTCCAAACTGTATTGTAAAAAAAAAAGATTTTCGAATTTCAAATTTCGAACATAGAAAGTGTTAGCGACAATGGGATGTTCAAAATCTTGTTAATAAAGAGTCTAGTGGTACGCAGGTGTAAAAAGAGGTATTGTGTGTTTTTGCCCAAGTTTTAAAGTCCACAATAGGAAAGGTATGAGCATCACAAAATGGCTCAAGTGAACAACTTTTGAGTAACACCATGTTATTTTCACATGCCCTAATTTATTCAGTTTTATTCATTAGTTAGCGCTGATAATTTTAATGTTATCTCAATGGATTAACAGCTTATCATTTGCCTTTCGAACCTAATTGATTAAAAGCTCCGATGATTCATTAAACCCACTTCCGCCAGTTAAAAACCTCTCGCATTACTCACGCATAACCAGTCATATTTCTGACAATCTTTTCCTACCTAAATTCGCAAATTGATTCACATAACATTCAAATAAATACTCCTTCGAGCAGAGCCTCTAACCATCCAACCGTGACAATGGTTAGAAAAAAAAATGTGTATTCGAAAAAAGAACGAAGCAGAGAGAATATTTTTTTTTCTCCTCACAGCGTGAGATCGGTTTTGGAGGGAATTTCGGATTTAGAAGGCGTCATATGCGGATCGGTTTTTTTTTATTTCATTTGAAAATTTGAAATAGTTGGACATATGGACCAGCGGGCGGTACCTCGTCAAGTGTCAAGGAATTATTGTTATTTAGATCAGGATTGTATGTAATTATGTTTTTGTTGGCAATTATTATTGATACCCTTAGGATTAGGATAAGTGTTGTAAGTTTAACCTTAACATTAGAGAGTTGACACGAGTTAGAAAGTTGACCAACAATTTTGTGGTTTAGACCTTTTAGACAACTTAATGCAATTTAGGTACGTAACAAAATTCGGTGTTTATCAATCAACAATTTGAATCATTAATTTTAAACGATTAAATAGTCAAAGAATTCTAGACAAAGAAATAGTTACTGGGCATATATGATAACGATTTCAAACACGTCCTAATATACGACAGCTGCCGTATACAAAACGTAGGTACGCCTACCATAATAGTATCGTCCCATGAACTGTGAAAACAAAAGACAATGAAACAAAAACTACATAAAACGTTGAGCCTATCTGCTGAAGAAAGATAATTAGTGCACCTAATTACTGTTGTTGGAAAACAAAGGGAAAATGACGTCTTCATTAATCTGGCACTTTCCAGTCGCGTGGCTTTTGAAATGACATTGTTGAGGTGGATGTGTCGACAATCTTAGACAGGGCTTTCACTGAATTATGCTATCATGAAACTCTAAAAGATGTAGTGTGGTGTTTATCATCATCATCTGCCGAGCCTTTTCACAACTATGTTGGGGTTGGCTTCCAGTCTATTGGCCTATCTTACTTTCTCAACCCAGTTACCTGGGTAACCTAATCCCCCTCGGTAAGAGTGGTTAGTAAGACTTACTGGCTTCTGACTACCCGTAACGACTGCCAAAGATGTTCAATGACAGCCGGGACCTCAAGTTTGGGCCTGAAACGCAGTCATGGGTGTCCGATATATACTTAGAAAGTACATACAAACTTAGAAAAGTTGCATGGGTGCTTGACTGACGAAGTGACGAACCTACACTCATACTTGAGAGGTTGGTTATTTACCTACTAGGTGCTAATGCGCTTGTTTTCACAATTTCATGAATGAGTATTTTAGATACTTGAATTAAAACCGGAATTATTATGAATTTTACCTTTAAACTATTCTTACCGATATTAAGCAGATGAAAACATTCAAGGAAAGCTAACTAAACTAATTAAATATAGGTTAAAGTAAATAACAGAACGAAATTGACGTTAAAATAAGCATTTAGATATACATGGACTGTGAACTGTAGTGATTTCTTTATTATAGGGCAAGTATTGGATAACTATGTTTCGGTATATCTCAGAAACTAGTGGATAGAAAAATTATTTCAGTACATATACCTAAGACATCCCATTTATCTGCCGGAGCTGTGGGATTGTTCGCGCGAGTTACCACGTCCATGGTACATAAAGGGCTTAAGAAGGAACATGGTGGGTTTCAGTTAGTAAGAGTCCGACATTCCTTCATGTTGCACTTACAGTAAGTGGGAGTCATTTGATGATTTCCCATAAAAAAAGATAAAAGAAAGACCATTTGCGAAAGACCTCCATAGTTCAAATAGGAACACATAGTTAGATGCCCTAAAAAGTCAATTGGTTAACGTAACTTGGCGGGGCGGTCAATTAATTAATAAAAAAAATATTTATTTTCATATTCTTTATTCTAAGGTTCTATGCTTCGGAAAGCACGTAGAATTTCGGTCAGTATTTGTCAATTTCAGAAAGCATGTTAAATTGGTGTACCCTGTCTGTTATTTCAACATCTGCAGCATTCATTATTAAAAGGGTAACTGGGTTGAAGAGGTCCGATAGACAGTCGCTCCATGTAAAACACTGGTACTTTACTGCATACAGTTAGACTGAAAGCTGACCCCAATGTACTTGGGCAGAGGCTAGACTGATATTGAGCTTAAATTCATGTCTTGTATAAGACGTTAGGCTGTGTGTGAATTTAACGCCTCTAAATATGTAGGTTTTGTATGAGTACAGTTAGAATTCTTGTCTAACTATAGATAAAACTAAAAATATCGTTTCCTTCACATCCAATTTAATAATGAAGTGTACACGTTCGAAGACAATCGCCCATACATCTTAACTCTATGTATAGACAATTCAACTTAATTACTCTTCTTCAAGTTGTCGTAATTAGCTAAACAGGATACAAGCCATAGACTACGTGATAAGCTCGTGTCCGCTCTTCACGATCCATAAACGAAACAAACGCGTATTAGAAACTTCTTAAAACGAAAACTGTTATACAACCTCCTTCAATAAACTGGAAAGCTTTGAAAGACAGAAAATAAATCAAAAGAAAATCTCTAAATTCAGACATAATATTAAGTTTACGGTTCGAAGACAAAGCAAGCAATCTACCTTGGTTAATACAACAATAACGCAATAAAAACTCCGTGCTAATTAACTAAACCGTCGGCCATTTTAGCCTGCCGCCATTTTGTTAAAATATTACCGAGTAAATTAATATTTAAATTGCTCTTTCAGACGTCGAAATCTAATCGAAAGACACTAACGGCCTTTTGTTTGCTGTACAAATAAAAATTAAACATCATTAAAGTTTTCTTTTTTAGAAAAAAGATTTGCATTTTGTCGGGTCTTTAATGAAGTTATATCGGCTGGTTTATTTCTTAGAGTTTTCGAACTTCTGTGATTAAAGATAACAATGAAATTAAATCAACGGGAGCTACCGATTTTTGTAACGATCCCATAAATGCTGCACGAGCATACCAATGTCAAATTTGAAATTCAAAAATGGCGGATCGATGGTATTTTTTCATTTGGCGTGCGTCAATTTGACGAAATGTTCACGTCAAAATAACGAATTCCCATTAATTTTGTTGTCGTTTATCTATCCGATCGGGTTTTGGACATATTGCGGTCGTAACAAACACCTTTTTGATGGAATTAGCATTTTGTTTTGTCAACGAACCTATTTTAACATAATTGTACAGTTTTTTCTTGTTTCACCGTGAAGTTTTTAATGTAGTTAATTAATTATCTGTGTAGTTGATATTTGTTGATTAAAAGAGAACATACGGAACATGTTTTAATTTAAGTTGGTTTGTCACAACTGCTACTTATTTATTCACAACTATTAATTAAATAGGAACTATCTAACTATTAACTCCTACTCCCCATCAAAATACCTTCAGTACTTTCAAGTTATCCACCAAAATACATACACATTAACAAAAAAAAGACATTTTTTTTTCACCGTGGAACCATAGCGGATCAGAGATAGCCTTTACAAACTCTTTTATGGGTCATAAAATAATACAGGTGGCTACCACTTCACCTGTGCGAGTTATGTCTAATATAACACCTTTTACCGACCGTGGGTAACTAATGCTTCTTATGTATGTATGTATGTATGTAATGTGAGAAAGTTTATATGAATACTTTTATGGTAGATGCTTCTGTTTTTGTTATTTTATTTAAACATTTTCAAAAAAATTGAGCTAGAAGAAACGATAGGAGAGAAATAATATGACACTTGAAGGCCATTTACAAATTCTCCCAAATAGCTTTTACATAGTAGATAATAAAAAGGAAATGTCGATTGGTATCTGGAAAAATAGCAACAAGTCGTATTGCATGTGTGTGCGTGACAAAAAAAGTTAAATAAAATCTAACTAGACAACGCTTAAGACGAGCAATACTGGTAGGTTTTATGATAGTTTATGTGATGGTTTTGGATAGCTATTTTGCTTGTGTCAATCGATTAGGTATTAGCTATCGCCAGAGGTTTCAGCAGTGGCCTGTGTGGTGTATGAACTATTTATTATAGGTACTACACTACATATACAGGAATTAAACGTAATGTATAGCTTTCTTCAATAAATACGCTAAGTTTGTAACATTGAAATATTTTTTCAAATTAGACTAGTACCTAGTTCCTAAGTTAAGCTTATTCAAGGAAATAACGAGACTGCTTAGCTTTGCCTAGAATATGGAGGAATTGTAATGTTGTTGTTGATGGTTTTTTTAAAGAAATATGTTCTTGCTACAGATTAGTTTTTGCATAAATGAGGAAAAAATCATCGTCAAGCCAAACTTTGATGTTTACAATATTAGCGTGATTTTAGAGAACAGAAACAAGAGCTTAGAACTTTCAATAGAATCTATCAAACTTCCTACATCATAAGCAAAGACTATTAAAATTACGTAACACAATATCCGCTAATTTCCCGCCAAGCTTAACTTTCAAGATGGCGGACTGCACCTTACTGTCACATCGCAATGGCGACTTTTACTGTCAAACTATCGTTATTACTCATTGTGATTCTATAAGTTTATTATAATATTTGTTTGAAAGTGCATTTCTTGGTCATCCGTCATGCGTTGTACAATGAAATGAGTATCATTTAAATATTTAACGATATTCAGGATAGAAAGTTATAGATGTCATTGTCCGATGGTTATAGGTGCTGGGTGCATCTTGAACAATGGATGCATTTTACAGTTTGACATTGTGAAAACTTTCCGATGAACTTAGCGGTAATGGGTGAATTGACATCGGTTCACCTTTTGAGGAGATCGTTGCTAAGCAACAGCCGTATCGGTCGATGAATTAGGTTAAGCAACGGGCCTTTCATGGATGGGTGACCGTCAAATCATGACGAGTAGGTACTTCCGTGTCTCGTATAGCACGTTAAAATGTTAGGTCTCGGCTGTCATAAACGCACCTTTGGCTATCGCTACGGGTAGTCAAAAGCCAGAATGTAGCCAGAAGGCTGGCTCTAACTCATTCTACTTCATTAGACAGAAGACAAAACAATCTATCCACGCGTGAATGAACTAATTAACCCGCAAAAAAATAATTCATTCACATAACAAACCTTTTTAGTACCCGTCTCTTTGGTGTGAAGATACTTAGCTATAAAAAGGTCGAATATAAAAAAGGTAAAATATAATTTATATCCGCAAAACATGTATAACTTAGTATCGATACACGACAGGATATGTCGTACGGTGAATATATTAATACCACATCTTCATTACTATTGAAATTAGGTTTCATTCGTTCGAATCATTCCTTTTTAGAATGACAAGAATGAAAAAAATATATAATTATGTTGTAGGAAGGGAAAAACAGTTGACTGCTAGCTTCCGCGATTATTATGGCATTCCGAAGATGCTTGGCAATTTTGCAATAATAATTATCATATTTTTTTAAGAAACAGTGTTTTAGGAACCCTCCTATAAAGTTTTTAGTAACCTGTTTTAAAGTAGAAAATTAGTGATTATCAAAATAATTCTCGCGACGTAAGAGGAATTTGCGAGCGTGTAAGCGAGGTGCTACTTTTGCAAAAATAATCACTACCAACCTGATCTCCAAGTATTTTGCAATCCGTTTACTTCTGATAACTAAAATAAAGCTTTTTTTAATTACATAGCCAAAACGTGTTTTATCTTTATAAAGTAAAAATATGACAAAGTTTCATGATAACATGTGACCAAACATTGCATGCAATATGGGCGAATCGCAAACATTGACCCGACTGGCTTCGTTCCAATAAATAATTACTTTTTTACCTTTTTGTTGATACGTACTACCTTTTGGTAGATAGATAACTTTGTTATAATGTAGTATTACGTATATTTTTGTATGTAAATAATGTGATTGGAATTTGAAGTGAGATAGAACCAAAATCAAAATGTTTTAAAGCTACAAGTTGATTCCAATATGTGTTTGTTTGTGTTTGTGTAGTGTGCGCGCGCGCCGCACGCTGCGCCGGCGCGAGATAATGTCTCCCGACCAGCCGACGCTTGCTAAGCCCGCTATCTCAAATCTCCTCAGGCCTGTTGTTTCACGTCTTTATCTAAAGAGTTTTCATTTTAATAACAACATTCACTTTGTTTGCCATTTAATCCCCACATCCTCTGTTTGTTGGCTGATGCCAAACGGTAGCTGTTACATGACATACGGTACGGCTCTATCTTATCATACCCACTCTACAACATATGTTCACTAAACGCCTAATGGAGTTATTATAATTCAAACATTTTCCTAAAATCCGAATCGTTTATGCAAACGCTAAAGCGCAAACACAGCGTGTGCTTTTTTTGTTGCGAAAATAATATTAATCTGTATCAATGAACCGTGAATGTAATGAACGAACAATGGGAGCGTCTTAAGGAATCATTCGGTCGCCGTCCGGCCGGCTAATTTCGCGCCCTTTCACCTGTCAATCACACGTCACAGCGCGCGTAAACGACAGCGAGAAACTGGTATTAGCCTTAAACGAAAACGTACGTACAGCTATGTAAATTACGTTTTATTACACGAAATAAGAAACGAAGCCTGTGATTTAGTTAGCGGGTGATAGGGAAATGAGTAAAATTATCTGTGAAAGTACGCGGCCATTAAAGTTTTCGCGCGTTAATATGTCAATGTGACGTTTAGTTTCGCGCGCAAACTTGCCGCCGCGTTCGGCTCCGTCGCCCAGGCATTTCTGCGCGTCCGATTAAATTTTAAGCGAGATTAATAACGAGAATGAAACAATTATGTTGACAATATAGCTTAATGTGGGACGTTTTGACAGACGAATGGCGTTCCCGGACGTCCAAAACACTTATAATCGTGCGGTTTACAAAACCATAAATAAGTATCGTTTTTTTTCTTAATGGCATCATTGCGTGTTGGCATGCAATACGTTTCTAGTTAAAATGCAAGGTTTTTGCAAGATTTACGTAATTTTTTTAACATTTTTAGTTGGTATTTTCCATTTAACGCATTAGAAATGTTTTAAATTAGCGTTATAATTTATTTGCTGTAAACTGGTCGGTTATTAATACTAGGCATTACTGGTTGAATATTTTTTCTGCGGACGCGTTAAAGTAATTTATCGTGTAGGTTTAGAGTTGCGTATTGTTTTCCTTGAAAAATGAAAATGTTATTCGCTTAGAAAACTTGAGGAAGCAAGTAATAAAATTCCTCTCTGAGATAGCTACGTGATTAATTAAATAGGGGAACAGAGAAAGCCACACCTAAGTAAATACTCTTTCAGATACGGTGAATTACCTACATACGTAAAAGCTGCAATATATATTATAAATAATTACTTGATTAATTTCTAATCGACTTCCTTGAAACCTTTTATATTATTTGTGCTCAAGATTATTTTCCCCGTTTAAAAACAAGGGAATAATAATGATAATTAACTAAGACCAAGAACAATAATCCAGCTTCAAGGGCATTAAAACCTCCTTATTACATAACAACTTTTTAATATCAACGTCCTAATATTCAAATATAGAACGACTTTTTTTTTAAACAGCCCGCTGTGTACATACCTCGCGTCTGCCGTCACTTTGCTCAGTTCGAGTGCGCCACTGGTCAGCGTAACATGTGTCAAACATCACTTACAGATGTCAACACATCGCTAAAAGCTCTGATAATATGATAAAATAACATGGTGGTCTGTTTGTAGAGTTGACCTATGAAAGATGGCTCTATTTAGGTTAGCTTCTGTTTTATGGTGGGTAATAAATAAATAAAGTAGTGGGATTTAGAGATAAGTACCTAAGCTTTCCATTGGAGAAATAATGTTAGGTTTCGTTTTGGTAGCTCTAGCTTCCTGAATTTAAGTAACTGAATAAAATACATACGTAGGTAACTAATTATAGTTTCAAAACTAAAGAGTTTGATAAACACCCTTTACAATTATTAAAATAATTTCATCTTTATCGACATAAGACTTTTTATTCTGCCACTGCATGCAGACATGCCTCTCTATTTGCGATACGAAATGAGCGTTAATCACTACACTTCTTCATGGCGGATTGGCGATTTCAGAGTTTTAAGCCCAGGTTTCCTTGCGATGTTTGTTGTCTATGTTTTCTTACGCCTTTATTCAGTCGTTAGTGACCAAGATATAAATATAGTGGCTAAGAAAGTAGATAAGTATAAAAGAAGTTAGAAATAGTAACATTGGCAGGCACTTGAGGGGCTGGAGCCCCACTAAGCGATTTTAATTTCGTTTTAGGTCCTTCATCTTATCAGTTCAGTACTGATCAGTGGCAGTATCAAACTGCAAATTGACACGAGTCAATATTGTAAAAATAAATTATGATTACATTCTTTGCATGTAAATAATAATATGGAAGCAGGTACATCCATCCTCAAAGACACACGCACGACTTATAAAAGACATATGATGCGATAACGTGGCCAGTATTTTTTATTGTTTCTATTCTATGAATCTAGATAGTCGTAGTATTAAGGCCTGTGGAACACTTAAATTGAAGAAAATATATTTCTATAAGTTAAATTGAAGAAAGTATAACCTATTAGGTTTTTTTGTAAATAAATACAAAAGGAAAGGTTTGTTTGTTTTACTAGGATAGTTTTTCATATGTATTGTAAATATGTTAATATCTATGTAAAAATAAAACCGGCCAAGTGCGAGTCGGACTCGTGCACGAAGGGTTCCGTAAATTACAGTTAAATCAACCTATCTCAAAAACTATAAGAGATACTTTGATCAAACCAAAAATCGTTGAAAGAGTTAATTAGTATGCATCACCTCTATTTTTTTTAGAATTTTATACCCCGTAGTTATAAAAATAGAGGGGGGGGGGACATACTTTTTACGACTTTGAGAGCTGATATCTCAAAAACCGTTTACTTTAAGAAAAATGTTTTTTAGAAAACTTTATATCATTTTAAAAGACCTTTCCATTGATACCCCACACGGGTAGGTACATCGAAAAAAAAAATTTCATCCCTCAGTTACATGTATGGGGGGCCCCACCCCCAATTCTTTTTTTTACTATTTAGTGTCATATTTTTGTAGCGGTTCATACAACACATATTCCCATCAAATTTCATCACTGTACTACTTATAGTTTCCGAGTAAATCGGCTGTGACAGACGGACAGACGGACAGACGGACAGACGGACATGACGAAACTATAAGGGTTCCGTTTTTGCCATTTTGGCTACGGAACCCTAAAAAGGGTCGCTAATATTGTGAAGGCCTAAGCTACGTTGAAATAAGTGGGCGGATGCATGGATATATGGATTTTCGTAATAATTACTAAATGGATGATGAATCTTGATAGTGATATAGATCATACACCAGAATCTTTACATCTAAATAACAAAGTAATTACTGCAAGACGCGGTTTAAGCACGGGGTACTACCATAAAATAGGTATGTTTAGTCCAGAGTCACGGGATCTTCTTTAAATAAAGATCCCATTCAACTCAACTAACGTCACTTACAGAGATAATTTCAGATTGCTTGGGCCAAGATAACTTAGTTTCCTCATGTTCCAGTCAGCTACAATTTCCCCAAAAATGTATGCCAGTCTGTATTTCAGAGCTTAGTTGAAAATGTTAGTTACAGTAGTATTTAGTGTTAAAAGTCCATAATAAGATTACTGTTAAATCAGTATAATTCGACATACACACATAATTATGCACACTTTTCCTTTACCTACTCTCATAGCCCGATGGGACGGCAATCCGACACCACCGGAGAGAGATCAGGCGCAGAACCGACGAGCTTAACGAGCTCTCCAAATCACGAGAGTGCACAGTCAACTTCAGGTCAATGGTAACAGTTTTTAACCCCCGACGCAAAAACGACGGGGTGTTATAAGTTTGACGTGTCTGTGTGTGTGTGTGTGTGTGTGTGTGTGTGTGTGTGTGTGTGTGTGTGTGTGTGTATGTGGCATAGTAGCTCCCAAACGGATGATCCGATTGTAATGCGGTTTTTTTTGTTTAAAAGGTATGACAGTCGGGAGTGTTCTTAGCTATGTTTGGTGGAAATCGGTTCAGGTCTTCAAGGTCATCAGCTCGTTTGCTAGATGTGATAGAGGAATGTTACACGCTCAGTTTACTTGCAAGTATATGTAGGATCTGAAATTTGAAACACCAATGTCTTTTGGAACCACTGAGCTGGTCTGCTGTTAGGGCACGAAGGTAGGAGACGTAACCCTGAACTGCCTTTTAGTAAACCCATCGATTTTGGGCTCGTAGAATTTGTCTTGACGAGTTCTCTTCATGTTTCTGATTGACGAGAACCTGATGCTGGAAATGGGATGTGGCGGATGTGGAAACCCTGAAATGCCGGAATGAAACGGATAAACCGATTTATATTTTTGCTGAAAATCTAGAATGTCCAAATGTTTCTCAATCTGTGCGATTCTCCCAGAGCCAGTTTGTCATGAGGATTGTTAAACAGCTTCCTTTGGCCGAGATCGCATATAGCGACCCCATCTTAAGATAAAATAAATTAAATGAAAGAAGGAAAAATTAAGGAGCTCCTTTAAAAAGCATGAAATAAAATAAAATTATAAATTTAAAAAAACCCCCGACCCAAAAAAGTACGCAATCATTATGACAAAAGGTTAAAAACGCTAAACCCTATAAAAAGCAAAAAATAACTTTTAACACTACGTAAACTAAATTTTGACGTGTCGGGGGACCGCTTTTTACCTTCATAAATACTTACATAAATCAAATGATACCTACCTAATTACAACATTCGTTAAAAAAAAAAAACACGTATCTAAAGTAATGAATTAGAGCGGTCCCCCGACACGAAAAAATTTAGTTTACGTAGTGTTAAAAGTTATTTTTTGCTTTTTATAGGGTTTAGCGTTTTTAACCTTTTGTCATAATGATTGCGTACTTTTTTGGGTCGGGGGTTTTTTTAAATTTATAATTTTATATTAGGAAAATCGTACTTATTACTATTGATTTAAGGTGCATGACAGTTACCACTGATGTGCAGTCTACCGTACCAACATCTAGATCCATGAAGGAATTTCAGCCCAAGGAATGAAACCCAAGAAAATATCCTAAATAATGAATTGTACAAGTACATAAAATAGTATAAAACACAGAATACAATCGGACATGAAAGAAAATGTTGCATTGTCTTCGTGCTGTAACGCAATAACGGGTTTTCATGATTTTTGCTTACAGCCGGTTTTGAAGTGAATAAATTCTTATCTAATAATAGGTAGGTTTTACAAATGTAAAAGTATTGAACCGACTTAAACAAAATTGGTAGGTACCAAAATCCTGGGACCTACGAAAAGATAGGCTTTTACCCGGTTGCGAAAAGTGGTTCTCCCGGGGACGCAGGTGAAATCGCGGGGATCAGCTTGTATGTATGGGTACCTAATTCATGCAAGATGGACGAAAATAGTTTTTAAACTTTGCGGTGTCGTAGATGACTAGATTCTCGAAGCTTAGAGTAAGAGTAAAAATCGAGACAGTAACATTGGTTGACATCCAAAGAAAAAGCGTAAGTTGCCTACAAATGCCTAACTTGAATAACTTTTCGAGCATAGGTTCCTCTGCCTATACGAGAAAACTATGGTGATGAAGTTTTCTTAAGCAAAAATGGAAGTACCTATCTACTTAATCTACGTTTACAGATGCTACAGAAAACGTTATTTATTTCCCTCAAGAGATTGGGAATTCAAATAATCAATACAAGCTTTCTAACATGGAGGACTGGCAACTGGCATTATTATTGAGTTCAATATCATTAAATGCAGTAACGCAACGTTACACAACGCACTGAAACGTTATCATGCCTTAGATAACTATCAAACCATCATCGTATGAACATGTTTAACATAAACCAGGGGTAGCAACCGCCCACCTCGAGACCAACAGATTTATCGATCAATTTGTAACAAAACATCTAATAAATCAATCGGCACACACATCTTCACGTGTTCATAAATCTTTGAAGATTTACTTTATGTAACACGACCAAGTTTTGATGGCCCTATGATTGACTACGAACCTTCGCGGACAGGTGTCATTACAACTGGCGACCTAACTGCCGCTGAAAAAACATTTACTTCAAAAATAGAATTCGGATTCCCGCGCTTAATTGCGGGCCCGCCAATGAGCGTGAGTTGCGTGCGAGTGGGAAAACTTGAATGTAGAACGAGATGGACGGTTGTTCGTGGCAGTCTCCGCCCAGTTAACAACATGGCGGCGGTGTTGATTGGCGGAGCGCGCGCCTCCTCCGGGAAAGCCGCGAGGGGAAATATGGGCGGCGAGAAAAGTCGCCACCACAGAAATGCCATGTTTAATTAGTATAAGTAAGTTAAACGCGCATTCAATGTGCTGAGTTATGACTGATTTACCTTAATAGGTCAATTAAGGATTCGTCTGAGATTAGGCTTTGCACGTCTTTGTAAACTCGTACTTACACGGGTTTCTACCAAGGTTGCGGTCGTGGTTTTAAAATTTTAATGTACACACGCGAGTCATGTTTAAATAGTTTGATTTATTAATGTCGTAATTAAGTAGCAGCTTTATTTTAAATTTCGTGGAGTGGAATACTCGTGGGACCTTACCTAAGTACAATTTACCTACATTTTAGGATAGGTTTGAATGTAGGTACATAGACACTGTTTTGCGACTTCAACTGTGTAGAGTTAGGTTTCTAATAGTAGGTACCTATACCGACGATGCAAAAAAAGGGGTGTTATGGGTTTGACTTTGTAGCACCGTAGCTCTTAAACGGATGAACCTATTTGAATGCATTATTTAGATGAAAGCTGGTAGGTACACTAACAGTCTAATATGCTAACTACATTTTGAAAAAACTCAAACACTAGGACATGTCTGGCTAATAAAACTTGTAACATAAAAGGCAGAAAGACGTCAAAAATCAATCATTTTAAATGGTACACATGAATCATTCTTCTAACTGACTGCCCCCTATACCTACAAAGATAAATAATGGTATGTTACGAAATAAGGGTATGTACCCACCAATTTATTCGTAATTAGTTCGCACTAATTACTGTACGTAAGTAGAAGTAAGTACCTAACATTAGTGCAGCCAGGTTTAACTATGGTCGCGATCTCATCTATTGGAAAAGAGTATGCGGGTCGACACATTAAGTAGCTAGGTACAGAAAAATTGACATAGAATATTTTCCTCGATATCATCATCTGCCTAAACTTTAACTATGTTGGAGTCGACTTCCAGTCTAATCTGGATGCAACTGAGTAGGTACCAATGTTTTACATAGAGCAATTGTCTATCTGACCTCCTCACCTGAGCAATGCGGTACTCTTTGGTAAGTGGTTGTAAGGTTTTCTGGCTTTTGATTACCTGTAACTGCTGACTGCCAAAGATGTTAAAATGACAGCCGAGACCCATCAATTACACGTGCCTTCCGAAACACGGAGGAACCAATCACGTCGAGATATTTTCTTCACGATACCTATAGGTACTTAAGTACGTAAATCAGATAGTTCTAAAGTTAGTTAAAAAGCTATACCTACCTAGTTAACTTCAAATAAACAGATAAGGATTGACTACATCAACCGTTGTTTAACACTTTGATTAATCAACCCTTGCGGCTATTCTTATGCAGCCAGGAGTTCCGTAATAGTTATTAGATAAGTAGGTAAGTATGTAAGTGCAAAAATTCACTAACTGCAGCCAATTTTATACTGTAACACCCGTTAAAATATTGGGGAAAGAAAATAAAATTATATGAACGTGAAACATACCTGTGTTTGCTTTCAGGGAAATCACTCTTGCATAGGCCGGATGCAGTGCCATTGAAGAGTGGGTATACAAACCCACTCTTTAATTTAGCGTGATTTCTATGTGTTTTTGCAGGGAAAAAGAAATGGCGAAACAAACTCACACTCACAAATTAGGAAATAAAGTTTTTCAGGAGTATTTTCAGAGTATATAATAGTTATTTGTTATACAAGAGTGCAAAGTTAGAATCCTGAGCGATAGCGAGGGAACAAAAAAACACAACGTGAAAAATCTTTGCACTCGAATGCAACACGTAACTTGTCATCCCACCATCGAGGAAATTACTAAATGTCAAAAAAGAAAATGGCGCGCACGAAAAATTACAAAGATGTACCTATTAAAGTTTTTTTTATTTAAAAACTAGTTTAAAAATAAAATAAGGTTAAAAATCGATCTAAAAACAATAATAAAAATTACTTAATTCGTTAAATCATTATTTTAAGCAGTGGTTTATTTGTTTACTATGTATTTCTTTAAAAAAGTCTTATCAAAGATTGTTACAAATGGAGTATTGCACACGATGTTCTAAATTCAAATCACTTTGCCGCTCTAGAGGATAAAAACAGCTTTTGCACTGTTTTGCACTCAGATATCGAACAGCAAAACTATTCTTTCCGAGATCGTGGGATGAAAATATAGTTTCTTAACTCTTTACTCCCGTTTTCTTGACGAATTTCTTAAAATATCAATACCAGACATCAAATCTTAGCTACGTCCGATGTCCCTACATACCCATACCTATTGAACAAGCATCCATTATATCTATGCCCTTATGTCGACGGCTCCTAAGTATACTGAGTCAACTAACAAATTTTGCGAATTGCTTTTTTGTTGTGTATTTACAATATTCTTATTGTTATTTGTGTTAATACACAAAAATGTGCAATTCGCAAAATTTGTTAGTTGACTCAGTATACTTAGGAGCCGTCGATGTAGAACCCTTAGTGTTCAAGGTTTAGGTACTCAAAACTCATCTATTTTAAACAATTCCGCTGCAATACCATCATAGACCATAGGCTAATCAATAGCACTTTTTCACGTCCATAAATATTTAGAATGAAATGCACCTCCAAAAACGCCCTCCTTTTACCACCCCCTAGTGTTATGACTGGAAAGAAGAAGCGATGATGAAGAAACTTCCCAGCAGCTGTCTATGAAAATTTATTATTTAATTACAAAAAAATAGTAATTTGGTTTTACAAAACATACTTAATTAACATCCTTGGCAGTCGTTACGGGTAGCCAGAAGCCAGTAAGTCTGACGCCAGTCTTACCAAGGAGTATCGGGTTGCCCGGGTAACTGGATTGAGGGGGTCAGATAGGCAGTCGCCTTGTAAAGCACTGGTACTCAGCTGCATCCGGCTAGACTAGAAATCGACCTCAACATATACTTAGTTGGGAAAAACCTCGGGAGATGATGATGAACATATAATTAACATAATTACAGCAAATTAAAAAATTCTTTAACAGATTACGAACATAAGCTAAGAATATTTTCTTTTCAACACAACCAAATCGCCTGAAGACTAAATTAGGATATTGTGCAATACAGTCGACATGATTAATTCTTTTTAAACCAGTTTTGCGGACCGGTTGCAGACCACGGGCCGATCATTGATCCTAAGATATCTGCCTCTAATATTATAAATACTATACGTGTAAAGGAACGTGTATTCATTAACTGTGTTAATCTTTATCGTATAGATAACAGAAGTGATTTATTGGTGCCAAACGCTAGTAGTTTTGTTATTTTTGGACGATGTTGTGTTGATTTCAAAAGTGCAGAAAGTAGGTTACAGTCCTAACTTTGGTATAAGATCTTCTTGCCCTGTCCCTAATTGCCGTTACACTAGAATAAGAATAATTTATTATTTATAAATTACATGCCATTGTTTTGATTACTGAAGCTCATTCGTTGTCAATTTTACAATTCATGTACAGATTTTGAGGTAATAAAGAGGAGACATGATTTCAAACTATACATTAATACACAAATCATATGCTCATCCGTTACCATAAATCACATACCTATAAAAAAAACAGAAACAAAAACAGTAAGGCTTGCAGTTGGGTCTCAAAAGAATGTTGCTAACATTGTAGGTTAAGTAGTACTTTAATAAATAAATACATGTAGTGTAAAAATCAAAATACCTTTTATCGTTATTACTAACGCCATTACCTTGATGTTACAAACGCCTGATGAAAGTGACAGAGCAATAATTGCATTCGCTACTGCAATTTCTACTTGCTACCATTCACATACTTGTTACTTGCTTTGCAATATTCTACAGTATCGAAGACATAAATATAATATTTGCTTTCTCCTGTAGAGGGATGAAAAGGGATAAGAATGAAAACATCTTAACTACTATACCTAGGTACTACTAACTAAACTAGGTAATATTGTAAGCCGACGAATTTGTTGGTTTGCTTGAGCACGCTAATGTCAAGAACTCAGGTCCTATGTGAATAATTGTTTCAGTCTTACACAGCTTAGTTCTCGAAGGCTGTAGGATAGCTACAGGCTTTTATCCGGGTGCAGGATGTAGTTCGCACAAGACGCGATCAAAACCTTGGACGAAAGATAGTGTCTAAATAAGTTGCATATAGTTCTAAATTGAGAAAGTTAAACATAAAATAAACTAGGATTTTACTAGCATCGTTCATTTGTTTTAGCATTATTTCTAACTGAGACGCCATTGTAGACATAAACCTTTTTAAACTTAACATACCAGTTGCGCAATTTTTGCCTTTTTTCTATGTGACAGCTAACATTAACTATAATAACAGTACCTACATATGTCCTAGCAATTTATTTTTATCTTCACCTAGTTTATTGGAAAACTCATTAGCATGACACGAAAGCCTACTAACGATATGTCGCAGTCACTTCGCCCTTTCAGTCCAATGACCATTTGTCTAAGCGACGGCCGATAACATCGAACATTAGATTAATTCACATTGTCACACGTTTGTGTGCTGTTTTGTATTGTGACCGAATAGCCAGATGGTGTAGAATTTATGCATAGGTTTGATGTTAAAAGGAGAATGATGATTGTGGTCTACTTTTTAACGAGGGAACTGCAGGTGGGCCCCCACTTGACAGGTTCCTAGTGTCAAAGTTTTCTCTCATTGGCTTGACGGCCTTTGAAATGGAATTTTATCAATGGTCTACTAATTGTCGGAAGCTTTACGTAGTGTACCGAGCACGGAGGTTTAACACCACCAACTATCTCACTGTGAGCTGCTGTGTGATTTTTTCTAAAGACCTAAAAGCAATTTCGGCCTGACACATGAATCGGCTAGTCTAGTGGGGCTTCTTTCTCTACTTACCTTCCTAATTTACACGTGAACTATATACCAGAGTCTAAGTGCGTTTATTTTGTAGGGTTTAAGGAATAGATAGATTAAAAGTTTTACTGCTATCCCATATAATATTTAGTTTCATAATCTTGGTAATACTGCAAAGATTGATATTGTAGAAATGCAATTTGCAGTGTCATTCTTAAAGTATTTTTTACCAACAACAACGATCAACGTTCATTTACTCTATCTAAAACCAACCTTATGTTATTTTAAATTAAACAAAATCACAGCCAATCTTCACAAATGATTCTATTGGCTACAAAAAAGCGTATTGGCGAAATGCTAAGCTGTATAGAATAAACAAACTATTATAAACAGCACATGTTACCACCTACAGCGACTGAAAATAGAAGGTGATTCATAAATCAATCTGTTTTACCCAATTTTGACAGTTCTCGACGCCATCTTGAATCGGTGGCGTCCTATTCACTTGTGTGGTCTCGCACTAGCAATGACAAAAATACTCGAAAGCCAAAATATATAAAAAAGATTTAAAGAAAAGATAGTTTTATTCAAAGATTTTTTGTTATAATACAATCATGAATAGTCTTAAAAAGGACTGCCCGTATGATGTAGGCACCTATAACGGTAGAAAAGTTATCAATTTGCTGGATAGTCATCGACAACCTTTTGTCCTATTGTTTTCAGCACTGGAATCTTTCAGTTTTATGAGAATTTCATAGCCTCCTCATACCACAATCCTCCTGACTAAAAGTACTGAATGTTTTATTATGAAACCGTGAACTAAGAATGTTGTAAAGATCAAAACAGTTTAAGCAATCAATGAGGACAGTTAACACACACCTTCAATGATAAATGGGTTATCTAACACAATGTAAGTATTCTTCAAATTGATCCAACTGGTTCGTAGGTTACGACATACAAATAGCAAACAAACTCCTCTGCTCTGCGAAACTTGGAATTCAGTGGCCTCTAAAACCTAGTAACATACAAAAATAAACTTTCAACCTATAATCCGAAAAATGTTAACAGCCAACAAACGTCACATAGCCATTAATGCACTATGCTTTAACCGTATCAGTAGAATCAAACGGTTGCATTCTCACATTCTCACCAGAGCTATGCAACTATGCAGGTGCACTAGGCTTCAGGTGTTGCAATGTAGTACGTAATTGCATTTTGTAAATTCCTTGATCAAATGCTGATAGAGTGGGCTTTGGAAGAGTGGACGTAAAGTTGACAGTTGTTATGCTTTTATGTTTTATAATTCAGTTTTCATTACACACGGACATGTTTTTGGGTAGCTACGTCGCCCATGTTATAAGTATTTATTCATTTACTAGCCGTTTTCCCGCGGTTTCACCCGCGTCCCGTGGTAACTACTGCCCCGTACCGGGAGAAAATATAGCCTATGTTACTCGTGGATAATGTAGCTTTCGAATGGTGAAAGAATTTTTAAAAACTGTCCAGTAGTTTTTGAGCCTATTCATTACAACCAAACAAACAAACAAAGTTTTCCTCTTTATACCTAATATTAGTATAGATTTAGGTATGTAACATGGAAAACTTACAGCTAAAATGACATATAAGTAGGTTAATCTTCATCAATTCTTCCTTGCTGAGCCACAACCTTTAAACTGTAAAGCTGCGTCTAGAGAGCACGAGCGGAGCATGAGCCGAACACAATTCGTCTTGTGTGGACCAACTTTCAAGCCTCTAACGAGCACGCTGCGAGCATTTCGTTCGTGCTCGGCTGCGTTCCGCCTGCTGTCGGTTTTTCACGAACACAAAGGGATTGTACGTCCACACTTGACGCCGCGAACGACAAGCCGAGTACGGCTCCGCTTGTGCTTCGCTCGTGCTCGGTTCGTCTAGCGTAGACCCGCCTTAAGAAAACTATGTAAATACAATTAAATCAATTTTATCCAAAAGCACTGTTGACAACGCCTACTTATTGTTTTTTTATCATTTATCCAATTGAGTACTTTTCCAAAACCAACCGTAGCAAAAATAGGACATCATAATCTCGTAACAATGAACGCGGACCCAATAATTTCTAACATAAACAAAGTACCTTTAAGATGGCTTTAAAAACACCTTCAAGCTATCCAGTAGTAGTAGTTACATACGTAAGAATAATAAAAAGCAGATAAGTGAACTACGAGTAAGTATGTATGCGGATACGAGTCTCCGGAAGATGGCGTGCTAAGCTACGGCTGTCGCCAGGGTGGGGTGCGAATTTGCGCGGGAAAGTCACTTGCCAAACTGCATTTTTTAAACAGTTTGAATAATTGAAAAAATAATATTAAAAAAAATCTAAAACCTATTATGATTTTTTTAAGTTACTAGATTAGGTAAATGCAAAAATAAATAACTACTAGATTATGTAATATAAAAATCATACAGTGTGATATTTATCAGCCTTTTGATTATTTGTGGTGTTGTTTATTGTGGTGGCAATACAATTATATTAAATTAAATTAATGACTCCATTTATATATCTAATCACTAGCTAGCTTTTCGAGGGATTTCCCTTGAATACTACTGAAATAATTGTTTCAAGTTCCTGAATAATGACTTTCCGAGTGAAAACACATAGGTATAGGTGGTATCTTCAAAATTGGTTGGGCCGTTTTTACAATGAAAGATAACTGACGGGAGTTACTTTCGAATAATTTTAATAACTTTTCAATGTTTTAACGACGGTTATAAAGGGTACTGTCTCGCCAAACAATGTTTTGAAATCCTTTCTCTTATTGTTTTTACCTTTTTTCTTTATACAACCAACAAGTTTTTTGCTTGATGACTGATTTGAAAGCTTATTTATCATATTAGACAACTTGTGAAAGTAATTTTGCATGCTGAATTTTCATAGTAAATTATTGAATTATGTACGAAGAAACATTGACTTGAAACATGCTTAATAAAATACAGCTATGTATAAATTCGACATATCGAATTTTGTTTTCAATATAAACTTCTTCATAAAAAAAAATATGCGGGTGTCCTGTGGGTGCAGCGTGAGGGAGTATCAGACTCTGATGACTAAAACCCACCATGTTCCTTCTTAAGCCCTTCATGTACCAGGGCCACGGCAACTCTTGCGAACAATCCCGCTGCCCCGGCAGCTACACACATAACTTTAAAAGTAGTACCAAATTAGAACTAACAAAAAGAAGAAAAAAAAAGAAAATAAATACAGAACTACTTTCTATTAACTTGGACCGCGCGACGAACAAACGGACACATGTTTTTGTTCGAGTAGAAATTACGTCAGCTTTAATGGCAGTACACAGTAAATAAGCAAAAGGTCCGTTGCAATTGAAAACATAGTAAATTGTGAAATAATAATCGGCATAGAAAATCGCAGTGGCGTGCACTTGGAAAGGCCTATGTCCAGCAGTGGACTGCGAATGGCTGATAATGATGATAGAAAATCTCGCAAAAGTATTGTGGATTTAGAGAAGTCATGCCATCCTTGTAATAATGGCGTCCAGACCAATTATCGGCCACGGAGTCTGTTCTCCTAAAGAAGATCTGCTTAGGAGTTAGTGCACAAGCATTTGCACGATGGGACGGCAATCCTACACGACTAGAAAGAGGTTGAACGCAAGACCAACATATGCGTGTTGTCCTAGGGACAGGTGTGTCAGTAACCTACTTCCAGACTTCGAGCTGCTGTAGGTACTAACAAACCGTGACTGGCAATCGATCTAGAAGGAAATCTTATTGCTCTTTTCTTTTCAAATAATATAATTTAATTTCACTCCAATCCTCTTTCACCCTCTTCCTAATTATTGTTTTTTTAGGAAAAGGGGGTTGTTTGTGCAGTTTATAACGTACTAAACGTACTTGTCCTTCTGCCATGCCTGTGTTGTGGTGACCACATAACTGTAGATCTACATTCGCGGATCAATTATTTAACGACTGAATTATTTGCATATTTCTGCGATCGCTGTGCATTTTGGTGTGAATCGAGATTATTATCAGAGCGTTAGATGAGATAATTTGGAACTTGAAAAGAATGTTAATTTCCTGATATTGTGTAATTCTGATGTTATGCAGGTCAGTGAGACAGGAAGAATTTTATAGGAGAGTCAATTTGAAGAGGATTGTAGGGTGTTCAGGAAGAATTATGTAAGAAACAAAAACCACATATTGATGCAGTTGGCCAAAAATGATGTCCGAAGATATTTGGTTTCATTCCGCATATTCGCCAGTACTTACAGTTCTTTACCAATTAGTAGTTAAAATAATAAGCCTTAGAAGTTATTTTGAAGATAGGTCTGCTTCTCACTCATCATCATAGTCATAGTTAGTTCAATATTTTTGGTACCTAAGTCCATAATTTGCGCAAATCATGCGATAATTAAAAAAAAATGGCTTGTACTAAAAAGATGCAACGAAAGCAGGTCACATGCACAACATAAATTCCAAGATGCTTCGAAAAACGAAAGGTTCTCAATAGGCATCTTTGCCCAGCAGTGGGGCAGACAGGTCCAACCAGAATACCTTAAGGTCTTAATTAAAAACATTTGTAAGTAAAAGTAACTTCTTTTTGTCTTCCAGTTAGCGACTACATTCACATTTTGGAAACCGCAACGATTTTATGTAACTTTTGTGCCAATTATTGGTGACCATAAGCAGATCGTTATGGTGGGTCTGCTTGTTAAAAAAACATGAGAGGTTTATCAAGATATTGAGAATTATGTAAGGGAACTTAAAGAGATTCACACACTGCAGACTAAAGTATCGGCCCAGAGATGACCCAACGGTTGATTGACCGATTATTTTGGAGGTAAGGTCATCCATGTAAAACCCTGGTGCACTGGTAGCCGACTCTAAACCAGAATAGGGCTGGGTAGATGATCCAAATAGAAGTAGAATAACGTAGAGAACAAGATGTAATAGATTGAAGTATAGAGGTGTAGTCAAACTTATGGAGTTAGAAGACAGATCAACTGAAAATATGAACTGTATTGAGCATTACAGAAGAACAAGCTTATATGACTGAATAATTGTCCCGATAGTCGTATATTTAGCCCAAGTTACAGTTTATAGTAATTAGAATGAGCTAATTAATATTTAAATAAGTAAACTAAAATGTACGCAATTAACCTATCTTCAGTTCTTATTGATAGCCAATTTGTAAGAAACTAATTTACCCCAGTAATCTTAGTGACACAAATAAGTAATTAAAAACCAAACCATAAAATAAAACAAACTGTCTCATAAACTCTTTTGATTCTTAATTCAACTGCCATACTTTCTATCGCCCATATAATAACTTAAAAAAAAGAATCGAGCACATATAGAAAAAAAAACACAAAATCTCTGGTATAACTTCTCCTTACCCGAATACTACAATCACACTACACTATGTTTAAATATACTATTGTATAAAAACCAAATGTTACGCTTACATTGCTGGCTCACTTCTTACTGTACCTACTTGTAATCAGTCGTTCTAAAACTGCAATGGATACAAAACAAGTCAGCATCATCGCATAAGATCTCAAATTCGATACCTTCGTGGTGCGAAGATCCTATCACTGAATGGAAAGGCAGTTTGTTCATTTCACCCAGTATAAAATGCTCGTGGGGATCACAGATTGCACCAGTCAATACTTAGAAGTCGACAACAGCATCTAAACTATTCAACATGATCGCTTTTGTAAGTGTTTTTATTATTATTTAATAAGCAGTGACGTAATAATATAAATCGGAACTTTTTTGAGCTTCCTGGCTGTATAATATGATTGCCTTGACGTGCAAGTTGCATCTCTTAAAATTGTGTTAAAATATGGCGGCTGGTTTTGAATCTGAAAATGTTTTTGCCGTTAAATATAATGTTTATTGCTTTCTCACGCTCCAAATGAGTGTTAACGCAGTATATTTAAATGGGTGACTTGCGACATGATTTTATTTTGTTATATAACTCTTTTGTTACTGTCTGGTTCATGGTGAATGGTCTGTTACGTTACATAGTTACTTACCTAGTCATGTTTTAGCATAAACCTGAAAAGAAGGAATCTTGTCAACATGAATAAACATACAAATAGAACACATGTTGATTGAGATCCTCACACAATTAAAGCAACTATTCAGTTTGAGATTTCATGTTCTTCAAGGGTTGTATTCCAAAGATTCAAACCCCAATGCGGGATTTACAATATTCGGACTTCAAAACATCACTTGTCTTTACGAGGCTTTTTAAGACTCAATCTTTTTCTACTTATCGCATACATTATTCAAGCCTAGAACTTCAAAAAAAAAACAAATATTGGCATTAAGTGCATATTTCTTAACTACTTCACATACCTCAAAATTACCAACATACCCTTATCTTCCAGAGAACAGCAGCCATCCTCCTCCTGGCAGCGTACGCTGCTGCCCGTCCATCCGAAGACTGGGAGCCCGAAGGTCATTCCCACTCGGAGCACACAAAACCCTACCACGTCACGGTGGTGAAGAAGATCGGAGTCCCGGTCCCGCATCCCGTGGCCGTGTCAGTCCCGCAGTACGTGAAGGTCCCGATACCCCAGCCCTACCCCGTCCACGTTACGGTGGAACAGCCTATCCATGTGCCAGTTTACAAGGTAAGATTTGGCTCCTAATGTTAATAAATAGATGGATATAACTTTTAGATGTCCTTCTATGAGAGATCTTAGACTTTTATGAGATTTTGAGACTTCTAAGACATGTAGAGGAGATGATAGTCCCTCTAAGATCATCAAAATCTTGGCAGATTCAAGTGTGTTACTGGTAAAGACAATCTTAAGTGGCTAGTTTCCGCCGTTCGTGTCGCAGTAAAAAAAGTTTGTGATAAACCTGTCAAAATTCGCGATTTAAGAGACATGAATCCAAAATTATTGACAGCTGGCTAATAAGCAAATTCTGAAATGTCGTATCCACGTCTTATATTCAAGAAATCAGTTGGATATCGCATTAAAATGTACGTTACATAAACAGTCTGAAAAAGAAACATAATAATTATTCAAAGAGACCGGTTATCAAAAAAAACTGTCAAAGATAATAATATCATAAATGTAAAAAATTACAAGACATAATTATGCCCTAAAGGTTTGCACTCGCCTTATGCATGAAGAAAGTAGAACACTAACTTAGCCTCACTTTTAGTTTACACCTTAAAACTTCAAGGAAGTGTTGATTTGTTCCTATCACAAAACGCTCTTGCTATTATCTAACATCTTCTACATAAGGCCTTTGTAGTAATTGACTGCATTCTATCAAGAAATTGGCGCCAAAAAGCATCTGACAGTTATGACAGCATTCAACTGTCATAACTGTTAATTCCTGCGAGCTTTCGATGTCTTCACGTTTATTGATTGCGGTTCTAAAACAATATTGAAATCTCCAATCAAACAATATTACTGTGTAGAATCCATAATTTCTTCAGACAATGTCACCTAAGCGTTCATTGTTTTGCTAGAATGGAATTTATAAACACACGTCCCATTCGTCATTTCACCCTGTCAGATGACTACCAAATACTTTCAGTCCCGTGCCAAAACGAAATAAAACAAAAGCCAAACATTCCATTTGCATTCATTTAAAACAAGTTTACAATCGCAAATAAACAAACACATGATAACATTTAGTACGCAAATAAAACGATGACTGAATTTTACGACTTTCACGATTGGTTTCATAAAAAATACATATGGTAGCATACAACTTTCTTTGTCTACAATGAAAACAAATGATCGTTATTATAAGGCCACCTTTCACATCGACCACGCCATAAAGATAGAACCAATTAGGTTTATACTCCCAACGGATAAAATGCCATTCTCCTAACATCAATTCAATTACTCAAACCGCAAAGTTAAAGAGGCGCGCTAAAGAGAAACTATACAATTATCTTACACAAATAAAGTAGTACAACGTGATGTTATATCACAGTTATTGTGTCTAGATGCGTTTTTGCAATTATCTCATAACGTTACCCATTCATTGCTGCATCGGTTACGTAACTCAGTCGGCCATGACAGAAAGTAAGAGCGCGGGCAGTCAGCCGTGCATTTGAAAAAAGAACAGTGCGTTTGTGACAGTTCGCGCCCATTTACGTTCGGATACATTCTCCCATCCCAGATAATGTAACTTATACAAATAATTAAACTAGTCTTCATTTTATTGGCAGCTCTCTTAAATGCACTTTCTTTCTCCTAACCGGTCTCAACACATATGCCAATGACTCCGTCTACACTCACAAGACCCGTGTCTAGACAAAGTCAAAAAAAGTTGTCAAAGTTTTTTAGAAAGTAGAAATGTATCATATTTTAAAAGCTGTATAATGTCTAGCTAGTTAAAAGAACTGGGCTGAATTTGATTACCATCTATCTAAAAACAATGCAAAAAGACTTATGTGAAATTCTTTTGCAGGTCGTGCCCCAGATTGTAGAGAAGCCAGTACCTTACACCGTTGAGAAGCCCGTCCCTTATGAGGTCGAGAAGCCATACCCCGTCGAGGTCGAGAAGAAGGTTGAGGTCCCAATCCCCAAGCCTTACCCCGTCCACGTACCTGTCTACAAACACGTTTACCACCACAAAGGAGGCCACAAGCACTAAATAATAAAAAAAAAATGGGGAATGAGGTTCTATAGCTTATTTTTATAAGCGGGGTTGCCAGTTGTAAATACAAATTTCGTAGATCTGATGGAGATGTAATTCCATTAGTGTTGACTTATGTACTAATGTTGTGATATTTATTGTTGTGTGCATACAATTTTATGTTGTTGTTTGTGCTGTTGATCGCGTTTTTGTTGACTATTGTGTAATTGTTGTTGATTATTTTTAATTTTAAGTGTTGTACATTAAAAAATGATTTTTAACTATTTATTTTGTAATTATTCGACACCCTGTCTAATAAGATCTTCCAATTATTTCCGGAATCCTCTCAAGATAAAATTACAACTTCCTACACACCAGCCATTTTGAATAGAACATCAGATTCCCCTTTACTTTCAAGAACATCAAAACAATCCAATCGATTTCCGCAATCGAAAGGGACATTCTCATATCTATTAAACTGTAAATCGATATCTTAGTGCGATTCTTGTTTAGCATCACTGCAGTCCAACTTTCACTGAACAGCGGTCAAGGCTCCGGTCATTGACTTTAGAACACTCGCCGATGATCTTTCTTAAATCACTATACATTGCTGGATTTGTATGATATGTAAATAAATTTAGTCTTTGGTAGTAAGTAATGGATGTTGCGTGTGGGTGGTCGGCGAAGGAGTCGGTATATCAATTGATTGCTCGCTAATAAATTGATCACTTCTTTATTTTGTTTACATGTGAGTCACGAGATGGGTTTCATCTGCTGTGCGTGAATAAAGATTTGTAAAATTGTTTAAATGAACATCATGTAGATGTACATTGTTGTAGAATTGAATGCTAAAAATGCACACAGTTATTAGAAAGAAGCGTTTGTTACACACAAAGTTCCCACGACTTCTAAATAAACCTAATTTTTGAATAATGACAGTCCCTAAGTTTATAAAATCCACAGTTCCTAACTTCTAAAACTAAGTAGGTCAAGTTTTTTAATATGATCGTAAACGGTCTGCAGATGGGTGGTCACCCATCTTGTCACAAGTGACCACTTAGGTATCTTAAGCTGTGTCATGAATATTATTAGCACATCGTAAACACTCTTTAGATTTCGCAAAATCATTAGCTTAGCCAACTAAATTGGTGCTGGCTTTCAGTCTGACCAGGTCATACCTTCAACATTGAACTACCAACCTAGTCATTTATTTACTAGCTGTTTCCTACCGGATCTACTGCCCAGGGATGAAAAATTGCATATGTTACTCGGGAAGAGTGTAGCTTTCCAACAGTGAAATAATTTTTCAAATTGGTTCAGTTTCAGAAACTTTAGCTTACAAACAAAAAAATGTTTCCTCTTTATTATATTATTAGTATGGATTCAGTTCCCGATTACAGATGTTCATTGGTAAGTTAATCTACCTGTATCAATTATGAGACCGATTTCGCTTAGTAGTAGTAGTAACCAAAAAGCTACGTGTAAATCAGCCATCACGGTCGGGTGTGATCGCTCTGAGGTTTGCTGTCAGAGAACCCAATTCTGGGTTAACACATTCACTGCGGCAGCGTTAAATCTAAACTTTCTTTTAGTGCGATACGAGACAAATGCTGCCCGTATCTATATTTCCTGATATGCGTTACGGCTTCTATTTTGCCGTACCAGAACCTGACTTTCAAAGCCTATACAGACGTGGAAACCACCTATATCAATGGTTTTTATCAACAAATCGATAGACTATATCCTTGTTTACACCTAGCTGCAGTCGCCCCGGGTTCTCTGTTATACTTTGAAAGATACAGAGATTTTTCAAAATCTTTCATTCGCGGCAATATATATGCCGTACAGCGTAGAAGTGAAAAAATGCTAGGGATGGGGTTTACTTCTGGAATGATAGTCGATAGTTTAAAAATATTTTTTATTGTAGATAAAATATTCATATTTATCAGTGTTATATTATTATATAAATCAACATAATTATGTAACCTAATTATATAATATGTATAAATATGTATTTATATTCTACCACAATCACACTATAGCGCCACCTAGTCCCAAATACATATAATGCATAGTATAGTTAGAAAATATATCCAGACCACAATATACACAGACAACTAGACAAAGAATGTTTGATTTGTGTGGGAATCTAACCCACAACCACTACGCCAACAGACCAATTTTAAAAAAACTAAAAACTATTAAAGGACGTGTATGAAACTTAGTAAGTAGGTAGTTATTCCACTGAATTATTTTCACACTTGACATCTTTGGCATCAAGATGATGATTTCCCCTCTCTCTCTCTACTCAAATCCAGTTTTTTTTATGTGAACGTCTCATTGTAGCAGAACCGCGTAATATTTTTCACAAAAAATATTGTTACGTCTTGCTTACGGCCAGCACTAGCGCACACTGAACCGCCGCGCGGACGCATGCAGTGTGGGGTTAGGGTACGGCAAGATATTCGCCGTACCGCACTGAATGAAAATAATTATTTTACTGTGCGTTACGGCAACTATTTTGCCGTATATTGTTAGTGTACAATATTATTATATTAAAAGCAACAATATTGAAAATATCACTATCTCATTCCTACGCGCAAGGGAACTTAGATAAATCGCCCCCGCACAGTACGCAAAACAAGGACAACGAGCTACCGCACTGGCTGAGAGTCGAATACGGCCAAATACTTGCCGTAACGCAGTGAATGTGTTAAGCTCGCCTTTGTACATAACTTTTCTCTATTGTGTGTGTATTAAAATATGTATTGTGTACAATAAAGAATAATGAAATGATCAGGCAGAGAAATATAAAAGAAGAAAGAAATGCTATTAATCAAGGATTTTATTTTAACCCCCAATGCAAAAAAGGAGTGACATAAGTTTGACCGCTATGTCTGTACCACCGTGGCTCTACAGATGAACCGATAGGGATAGATTTTTTTAAGGTGAAAGTTAATGACCGAAAATTCTGTTCTCCATGAGGTGACTAAAATGTAGTATGAAGTTAAAGAGGCTTCCTGAAAACGAAATGTAAGTGCACTCATTATATTGTAATCTAGCATGGACGCAGTGATTGTAATAAATCCTGATGCATACTAAAAGCAGAGACGAAGCGAAGCTATTTTGCTAATATCAACCTCACAAACTGTTCTTCGGATTCACTAACAATATTTTCAAAATTCTTTAATCAATATACATGCATACATTTGCAGACATTTGTGCAGACATTTGTGGGTGTTGTTAGCTACCTATATGCTACATTTGATAAGAACAAAACAGCTAAAGTAGTTTATCTATAAACTTGCGTTTCTAGTTTTATTGTTCATCCAGAATAGGGTTATGTTTGAGTACATTAAAGTGATTGTTGTTTAAAGAAAATCTTGATTCCATTCAAAGTTTTCAGTTGTTGCGATACTGACCAAATTTTTGTGACGTTCGTACTGCGTACAAAGCAGGTCATGTCCAAATTGTTAACTAACCCCTTTCCTTCACAATTTCGCGCATCTACATAAAATTAGCGTCGCTTTTTCTGCAACACAGCCTTAAATTGACCACAACATGCATAGATTATGCAACCTAAATTATCCTAGATGGCAAGATTGCAGAGAAAGTCAAATTGCGCGATAGCAACACTGGTTTCCTGTTGCGCGGGAAATAATTATGCTATGGACATTATGCTCTATGGTTATGTCATAGACATCGAGTATCGAGTGACAAAGATTGCAAGTTTGATTCCTCTCTTGATTCCGTCTGATCACAGAATACCTGGAAACAAGATACAGTTAAAAGTCTTACCCGCTCCAAGGCAACTACTTCCTGAAGCCGGATATCACAAAATAAATAGATACTTACGCTACATCCTCAATTGAAAGAGAGGATTTTTACAGGCTCTAATCTACCCTGCTTTTTTTACTTTGAACAATATAGTTCAAAGTAAAAAAAGCAGGGCAAACCAAGCTACCCATATCCATCGATATTCTGCTTTCAACTCTAGCATCAAAGTTTTGAAAATGCAATTTTGATCAGTATATTACATAATCTGTATAGCTACTTAGCTCATTGTTTATTCCTAAACTTAACCACCCCGATACCAAATTCATGCCTTTTAGCCAACTAGGCAACCATCATCTTGTTTAGCACATAAGCGAAATCCTATAAAATAAAAATATCGTCAATCAATCGATACATAATCACGACATAGGTACAACACTATCGATTAGTGTTCCCGCTGCGTGAGTCACATTTATATGTTCCCTCCATGTAGTTTTATTTCAGTTGCAGCAGAAATGCTCTTACGCACATAAAATAGACATAAAATAGATGGTATATGAGGAATTGCGAATGTTTTTATAATAAAATGGCTATTTCCCGCTGTTTCAGTCAGACCTTGAGGGATGTACGTCCTGGCTTATTAATACTAACCTTTTTTGTGGAAAATTATCAACTTACCCTTCCCGATGTAGTAGGAGAAGGGAGTGTCACTTTTCATGATTAAAACCTACCTTTGTTACTTACTTCTAGAGTCCTTTTGTAACAGGTTCACGCTAACTCTTTCGAACACCTTGGACACTGAAAGTTGGTGGTGATACGCTCCTGTATCTGAAGATCACGTTAAGCTGTTAATCCTACACCTGATCTCTCTCCAATAGTATCAGATTGCCGTCCCTGAGGATAATAAGAGAAAATGAGAGAGAGGGGAATAGACAGTGTTTGTATTTGTCCTCTTGTTTCTGATCTCCTTCGTGAATATGGTGGCTAAGAACGCTGTGCTTCTGAAAAATTTGCTCACAATAATGGTCAGACTGGCGTTCTCTAAAAATCTTGCAAGATTGCTCATAAGTTATTGAACTGTAAACAAATCCAAGTTTTAATCCTATCCAAAAATAACATGATCCTTAATGTGCGTGTTAACAATTATGACGAGAGCCTGTGTGATCCCGTCCAGCAAGCGTCCAGCACATGAAATAATATCACCCCGGAGCGAAGCGATTGGTTCCGCCTGCTCGCCGCAAGGGGCGCTGCGAGCGATACGTCTTTTTTTGTATTTTTTTTACAAATTTTTAGAGATCCTTAGTCAAAGATACGAAGCTTAAATATATTATAGTTACTATGTTACTTGAAATAAAAGTCTTTATGTCTTATTAATTGAAGAAAAATTCGGCTGTTTGAAGATTAAAGTAATGTTAGGAATATAGGTGTGAAATATAATCAAAAACTGGTTGTTTATAACACAATGGCGGGTCACACTTGTCCCCACATTTCCCCGGTCGCCTACGCTGCGCACACGCACCTGCCATCCCCCACCGGGGGGCCGCCCGGCCTCCTTTCAAGCCAACGGATTAATGCCACGATTCCTTTGCCCTTTTTTTATTAAAAAAAAAATAGAAATAACTCATATCTCTCGCGATCGGAGATGTTAAAGCTGGTTAGGTTTTTTTTCAGTTTAGAGATATGGTTCTACGTAATTAAATGGCCTAAAGATCTTCAGAAGATGTTAGCTACTTGTTATAATAATCTTAATAAACTTAAAACAATTTTAAAGATAAAAAATATTGGTGCATTATATTGAGCTGAGTACCTAACTACTTAATCAGAGACATACGCCCTAGACAGCCAGTAGCCATACGGGTGGTAACCGATTGACCAATCGGATTATTGGAAAGATGGGCTAAAAATTATAAATTAACCTCTCATAACACAATATTTTTCTGAAACACCTGAATCTCCAATAAAGCTTTCATAGCACAAATTACGAAAACTGATCATAATGGCCCATGAAATCATGGAATATATCATACTTAACGTTCGCCCATAGATCTCAAGGCAGCCCACTTCAGCACTCACAAAGCATAAACACATTAATATAACCATAACTGCGGTAATCCTTAATTTAATGGCAAAACAAACGAACACACACGCGGAACATTTGCAAACAAATCACTTCAAATAACGGCCATTGAAAAATACATCATATCATTTACTTACTAGCTGTTTTCCCGCGGTTTCACCCGCGTCTAGTGAGAACTACCGGGATGAAATGTAGCCTATGTTACTCGGGAAGAGTGTAGCTTTCTAACAGTGAAAGAATTTTTCAAATCGGTTCTGTAGCTTCGGAGCCCTTGGGGCACAAACAAAGAAACAAAAAAAAATGCTCTTTACTATATTAGTGTAGATTCAACGTCCGTAAAACAAAATCATACAGTTCAAAATTATATAAAGTTATCATTTCAGTAACAGTATTTATGCTTTTGTCAGGTCATAAACAAAAGGGAGATTTGCCCGCGAAATCTGGATAATTTCCCGCGCTTCAGAACAAACATGGCGGTGGTGCCAACAGCTGAAACCTACGTGTCGAAATATCGATGTCATTACGTCATTTCTACGTTAGATTAAGATATAACGCGAATCTTCGAAGTTTACAAGTTTTCATAATTGTTTATCTTTTTGCTTCACCTAATGTTATTGCTAATGTCTGCATTATTTTGAATTGTTTCGAAGGAGTTTCTTCAAGACACTTTTCATGTGTTTCAAGGCGTTCAGAAATTAAACGTAGTTTTTCGGTACGATTGCCGCCTAATCTACTTACTATGGAGTCTTATACATTACAAGATTGAACAAACATTGCTATCTCACGGGCTATAGAAAAAACATTGCTGAATTTAATAAAAGTCGAGTTGCAATGCTAATTCAAGACCTAATGTTCTACACTTATTAAATAACCCGTAGGTAAAAGATAACAGCATAAATTTAAATACCTAACCTTAATGCAGCATTATTATAACTAAAATTCCTAGCTTCTAGAACTAGCGGCAGTCCATTACTGAAACTAATTAATCAACCCTCGCGATGCGATTGCATGTGTTAACGTGGTATTAACTCGGTATTAACAGTGGTTTGCGTGCGGTCAAGTAGCCGTGGCCAGCCGATGCAAATTGCCCGCGATAGCCGCGCCCGCAGCCCCGCCCAGTCGCAGGGTTGGCCCACCGACGATTAATAAGCCCTTAACAAAAGCCCTTCGCACTTCAAACCCGTTCCTAAGGTGCAAGTACCAAAGCGTCGCTTAAATTATTTCAGGACGATGATAAGGGTTAAAAATTGTTTGTAATCATAGGTTCGGTTGATAATTGCGTTTATGCATGCCGTGTATTTGTTCATTAGTTCTGTGTTACAACTTATTTGAGCAGGTGTGTGTAATGGCGTCTATTTTGAGCATAGGCTAAAGAGACATCGGTGCTTACTTGTCTGTTTTTCTTCATTCAAGTCACATAGGTATACGTCATCTACTTTTATTGCAAACAGAAGTGTCAAATAAAATGGCTATGATGCATCAACTAAAGTGCCTACATAATAAAGATTAATACACGAAGTACGGAAAGATAGATTAATATTAACGATTATCTTTTAGTGTCTTCATAAACTTCAAATACCTACTAGTAGTTAACAAAAAGCAAAAGTACGTTATCGACCGTTGTGGTTACAGGCAACTGGCTCACAATCAAAGGCTTTTTATGGATTATCATGCTACGATAACATTTATTAGAGTTACCTAGTACCTACTTGTTAAGCTTAGGATCATCCAAAAGTGGCACCGGTATCCAAGAAACTATGTGGAAACCGGCTGTTTTATGTTTTGTATGTGAAGCGGAGGAATGAGGATCATGGTTTAAGGAAGGTCTAAGGCACGAATGTGGATGGACACAGAGAAAGACTAAAGATACGATAGGTCGATTTAGGTATGAAAGACGATATGGTTAGAAAGAAGATTACTTGTGAAATGATGTTATTTCATTACTTGTAACTTTGTATTATTTAAGTAATTTTCCTTATTCTAATCTTAAGAAAAAAGAACAATTCATACGCATACATTTGATAGGTACATAAACAAACTCCCGACAGCACACCGGTTGACATTCCAACCTCGGAACAGTCACTCTGATAACCCATCTTTTGTCTAATCAAACCAACCGATCGACGGCCAATAACCGCATTATATTTACTGACAAAAAACAACAAAACATCGAATTCTCAACCTTATTCTTAAAAAGTTAGAGGTTGTAAGGTACAAAGGAGGGTGTAACAGATCTTGGTAGATTTAAAAACGCTCGGCATACCTCTTTGTCGATGGTACGTCTCAATTCTTGGGAATACATCTCTCATAAGTTAAAATACTCGATGTGTTTGATGAGAACATGACTGAGTTGTCTTTGTGTTGCAGTTGTAGGTAGGTTTAAGTTAGGCTCTTGTATTTTTCTTAAGAAATCGGCTGTGGCAAAATTAAGCGTAGGACCTAGCCTTTGCCCAACTATGTTGGGATCAGCTTACTAGTTCGTTACATGGAGCGACTGCTTATCTGACCTCCTCAATCCAGTTACCCGGACAACCTCTTTGGTAAGACTGATGGTCAGACTTTCTAGCTTCTGACTACCCCGCTACCAAGACAAGCTGCTTTTCAGTGCTCTTGAATAATGAAACAAGCCTGGCGTCTCTACTAAGATAATTTTGTAAATATCACCGTCGCGTCCGGCCTGAGAAGGCCCTTTTCTCTCTCAATAAAGCCATATTTGCAACTCTATTCTTTAATCGACAGTCACCTACCGCAAAATCGATTTATATCCCTGGGACAGAGACCACTTATTTTACTATAACTCTCCCATCATCCCGAACCACAATAACAGACAATAACTTATCCGACATATTGCCTCCAAAAGATCTATTTGACGTCATCACGAGCCATTCCCGTTAATAACACAGATGTCGACACTACCATTCTACGTCTTAATTCACCTGTCAAACTTGAGCATCGACTATAGAGCAACATTAGTCAAACTGTCAAAGTACCACGGGCAACTGTCAATTAGTTATGCGCGAACACGCAAGATCGCCGGTAGCAAGGATTCAAAAATGCAGGTAGAATATTGTGGGATGTCTTAGGTTCCGTTGTAATCTAGTTGCTTTAAACGTATTAAAAATTAGTGTTAACTCTTTCAGGGACTTTCAACGTTAAACACTACGTTAACTACTTATGTAGGAAGTTAATAAAAAATACTTTGAATGTGCAAGAGTGGAAACGACTATCCTGTTAGCTCATATCATATACCTAAAAAACATTACATAAGCACGAGACTACAGCGATAAAAATGTGCCAGAAGAACCCTAATAACACCCAAATCCTTAAAGAATTATTAGGTTACCTCGTAGCCCTATCAAAACCAACATTAATCTTCAACTCTATAATTTGACCCACCTCAAAAACTCCAAACATTGTGACATCGCTCCGAATGATTTTGACAAACTACATCTCTAGTGACGAGCCGTCAAAATCGATAATAGACTCGCCGATTTAAAACATAATTAATCGATGTCCGCTAAACGAATTACCGGCAGCGAATCGTTTATCAAGTTAAAAAGAAAAAAAAAACAAATGATACTGGCAGACAACAATGGCGGCATTTGAATTGAATCCTCTAAAGTTTTGTTTGGACATCTAAGGTTTTTCAATGAATGTAGATACATTAAGTCAATTTGCATATGCTTTTGTGCCTTTAGTTTTTTAACGACCGCGATAGCGAGCTGAAGTTGTTAAATGGCTGCGGAGGCACTGAAATGTGGGCTGTTAACTGTGTTTGAAACATTACGTCACTTCAGGACGGAATATCTTGTTGTTGCATCAGTTTCAAGACGGTTTATTTTGGATTTGAACTGTTGTTATGTTTTAGCATATTCTTTAGAAAATTTACTACTAATATTGTAATCCTTAAGTGTCTACCTTATTGCTACTTCGCTAATTGGTAGGTATAGGAACCTCCGATTTGTTTTACTAATACGATCGTATTAAATTGAATTCGGTAGTCGATTTTTTTTAAAACAAACATATGTCTAAAATTATAATAAGTCCATCTGAACGCTTGCTAATAAGACCGATATTGTGACAAGACACTGGTCTTAAAATTATAATAAGTCCATCTGAACGCTTGCTAATAAGACCGATATTGTGACAAGACACTGGTCTTAATCCCGTTCAATCTCTCTCCGTCAGAAACGGGAACGAACCCCATATCATCCACATAGATTTTATTAATACCTCCTGAACTCCAATAATGAGACGTTAATAGTCTGTTACAAAATTATTTTATAAGACAAGTAACCAATTAAAAAGAGTAATGGCGCTGTGGCTTCGCAGGTGAGCATTTGCAAGCTGCGTGTGTGCAGTAAAATTACGCTCAATGCGAATTAACGGCAGTATGCGCCGAAGTCATCTGTCATAATCGCGAACCCAGCTTCGGAATACTTCGGAACACTTCGGATTACTTCGGATATTAAATACGAGTTTCCTTCTCCATAATGAAGATGGACCATGGGTCTTGGATGGGTGGGCCGCAGTTTTAATTGCATAACCTTAATTATAAGTTTTTTTTACGTAATTTTGTGTGCTATACTGGTTCGCATGAATTATGGCGTCGTAATTTGATTTGTCGAAACTAATGGAGGATGAGATTAAGTCAAAATTGGCAACATGCAATGAGCCTGAATGGTTTCCAGTCTTTCTTCTCTATGTGACAAAAGTCAATCAATAAGTAAGAAAGCTGAATAGTATAACTGAAAAACATTCAGGCATACTTTGTGTTGAATTTAAGGCTGTTACTAAATACCATAAGCTACTTCGTGCCATTGAAATAAACTACGCATGTTTTATTTTATATTAAGTTTTATTAGTTTCTTTAACTATCCCCTAACAACATCTACCTCTAAAACATCGCACCAACAATCCTAAATTTTCACAAAATAGTTCAGTAGAAGTAGTAGTCGGCCATTTTAAAAACCCGAAAGGGCGCGGTCCCGTTCAGAAATGCACATCAATTTGTCAACGGTAGGCGTTCCTACAACACTTAATTGGTAACGAACAGCTGATTGTAAAAAACTTCTTTGTTTATTTAAAATTTATACAACACGCCCCGTGTTATTTTTTAAAAGTGTTACCAAAATAAAAATGTTGCCATATCGAAATAAATTATCGTTACGATAATGTTTTTATCGGACTATTGATCTTATTGGCAGTTTAATTAAATGTCTTTTGGAGAATTCACTTAAAACATTGTATGGGCAGTAGATATCGTGGAAATAAATGTCAATACTTTGTTTCTGTAAGGTTACTACCGGACTTACTCAAAAATGAGAAAAATGCAATAATTATTTTTTGCTAATCGATCGGCACGCGCTAAGTTATCGATTAATTAATTTGCTTTAATTAATTTATTGTGAGAATTACGCATTAATTTTATTTTGGCAATTTACGGCCATATGTTTTTATGCACTGTTTTTTTTTTTCATTTAGGACAAATTAATCTTCCTAAAAGGGTCCCACTAATTAAGAATTAGGTATTTTTGTGTTTGTTAGGAGTTGCATTTCATCTATCGTGCGCTCGGATCCTGTTTTCAGAACCAAACTTTAGCAAATAAGTGGCTAAAATTGATATAAATTATGATATAAATAGGTGTTAAAAAGAGTGTGCTCCTTGAACACTGAACTGAGTTTGTACGAAGTCCATTCAAAGCTAGCAAGCAATCTAATTATTTAACTCTTCGCCTTAAAAATACCGCAAACAGTTCGGCAGTTTCGTTTCAGATTTAAATGAGGTAGCAGCTATCTCCCGGCGACATCTAAGCAGTGGGATCAACAGTAAATTACGCCTGAACTGGAGCGATGCACCAAATGCATTGTATGCAGATGTGCGTCCACCGCGTCTACCAACATTTGCATCAACTTTCTGAACGAATTTGTAAATAAACCCCACCTAATTATAACCTGCATATGGCAACAAAAATATATCCGCAGATATTATCAACGAAAAGAAAGTAACGCTAGAAGTATTTTTATCTGACAATTTATCGCCCGCAGGTGCCGCATCTAAACACAAAAGTAAGTACACGGACCGTCGTTATCGAATATCATTTTCAATTATATAAACAATAGCGATTGCCAGCCATTGTTCAAATCACAATAGCATCGCTCATTACTCAGACGCTCGTTAACTCACCGGCCGCCGCGAAACACTAACTTTATCAGCGGCCCACGTCAAAATATCTACAGATCTCAAACTATATCTCCGTCCGACACAATCGAAATCAAATAAAAGCAAAAACTGAACATGACGCCTGAACGCAGCCCAGAAGCCAGATGCGTATCGACGCGCCAAAAAGCAAAATTCGAGTTTCGAACCCCGCCGGTGATATGACGTTTCCCGCGTTCCTTTTTCGAAAGTGCCCGCGAATTGTCAACCGTCGCATAGACAACGAGCACATTTGAATACCGCCGATTTGAATATAAAGGTCGGCATTCACGTGTCGCCGCCATACATCAACCGGGAAGGCTTTAAGTCTTTCGAGCGCTTTTCGGACACAAATAAGCGTCTGATGTTCGACAGGACGCGCATAATACGGTCAGATTTAGTTCGGCCCCGACGCGAGCTGCACCGCGCCACTATTTATGAGACGTACGTGATGAAAGCGCGTTTACTTTGGCGGCTATTTCGCGAACGGGGTGTGAATGTTTTAACTGCACCGGGCTCGTCTCAACCTCATTCCATCGGCGCTTATGTAAATGACGACTTCAAATGCATTAAGATAATCATTTAAAATATTTATAGCGTGTAAACGTCGATATTAAGGCGGGTAGACACCCACGACAGAGAGTCCGTATCGTCTTCGGCCATATTTCATTTGGCCACAATTACAACCATTAAACGGGGCGCAACTCTTTGATATTTCTTATTTTATTTATTGTAGAGAACTTATTAGGATACCGTGGCATTAATGATGACAGATGAGGCGGGGTATCTCGGCTTAATGCGCTCCGTGGCGAGCGGAGCCCTGCGCTCACTTGTTGATAGTTCACAAATATATTTAGGTAAATTATTTATTCCAAGCCGATACCTGGCAATAGCCGCTCGAGTATGCGTGTACAGACGTTCAGGCACGTCTGTTTCAGTATTTTATCGACCCACACAGTCGGCCATAGAACTACTGGCTTGTAAGTAATTACTTAACGGCCAGTTTAAAACGCAAATGGCAAAGATATCATGTTATTTAAAATGCGTAATTGAAAACAATATTTAATAGTATTTTATCGCGACAGTACATTCCGTTTTATTAATGTCTGGCCGTCGTAATCTGCATAACAAAACTATTATGCGCTTCGAGAAACGCACCGTGGAGCCCTTTTGTTTGAAAGACAAATGTCTATCATTAACTGACCAATTATCAAGTCGGGTTCCAAGAAGCTCACCACATTCCGCTAACGAAGCAATTTATTGAGGAATTAGGGAAAATCCACCCTGGTGAAGTAAATAAGTGCCTAAAAAGAGTTTATTACCTACCACAATTTATTTGAACTATCCGTAACATTTGCTGAAAGAAGATAAGACTTCTTGCCCAGAGACTCCATGGACATGAAAAAAAAGATCTCAATTTATGCAAAGTTCCAAAAACTGATAAACCCTTATTTTTCTGTGTGCAAAATATGTACCTACCACCACAAGAGTTTCCTGCTTCCTTCTCAAAGTAATTTTAGGAGTTTGCCCTAGTATATCCCGGCATAGTCTGGCGTACCCCCATATAAAATAGCAAGATCACTATGCTCAAGAATTGTTTCACTTTACAGAGACAGTCCACCAGTCTGGACCCCAAATTAGTAGCAAAATTTTGCGAAAGCGCTGATTGCTACTTTGAAAAGGGTGCCTGGTTGCATCTCCTTGGGCGGTCTCAAAGAAAGCTGGCTCATTATACTTTTTATCTGGCATTTCTTATACTGCCAAATGTTAAAACATCTGTTATGTACGAGTTGGGATGAGGGCGAATTTCTGGGAAATTGTAACATTAGTGTATACTTTGAAAAATGTCAAGATAACACTTGACCTGCATAATTTCCTCTCCCTTTGACTTTTAACCATATTCAATGCAATACTTTTCTCATTTGCAATACCTGGGTAATCATGGATTGTACTTACATCAGTGACAGACAAAGAGACAAAATAGGTGCAGTAGCACCATAAAGCGGCCTACCTATCTGTATTATTTTGTTTCGGAACCCTAAAATGAAAATGCTCCCACTGCTGTGATTGTATTGTGAAAATAAAATACCTACTATCTTAGTTACCCAACACTCGTTCCAAAGAGTCATAGACAAATTAGCACAGATCGAATCTTCTCCGAATTTGAATATCGAACGCACCAAACGGAAACACGTTGTTTTTACCGCGCTTTAATTTAATTTGAATTGGGAATGTCGTTGCGCGGCCAGCACCCCGCTGCGTTTACAAATGGCGGCCATACATCACGTCGATGATATCTCTTTCAACTTTTGAAAGGAACCCGGCGTGGCCAGCAAATTAATAAACTGTATACTTATAATATGTATGTAGGTAAAAAATAACCCCACAATGTGAAATATAAGGAGTCGAATATGTAAAAAAAATACTAATTTAGATAGCAACTACATTGGGTATTGGGTTAAAGAATAGCCCGAGTCTGTGTGAATGTGCTTATGATTAACTTAATTAAGTCATATATCACTTACATGGTAGCCAACATCACTTTCGAAATAGGCACGGTAACTTAATGTATTACATTTACAATAATACAATTAAAAGAACCGCCAGATACGTAAGGGACGTTTGATTGAAAAAAAAACAACTATATTGTCTTTTTTGCGTTAACAGACAGGCCTAGCTTGCCTAGCCTACGACTAATATATCGTGCCCTTAGGCTAAAGTGTTTGTTATTGTACTTTGAAATACAGAAAAAAACATTTATTTAGGTACAAAATGTTTATAAGTAATGATCTCATAATCTAAGAAACTTTGTAAAGAATAATCCCGCTAGCTACAAGCCTTACAAATGACAAAGGGTAAACCAGTAATTTATAAAATAAAAATTATCATAGGTGACTAATAAAAAAGCTAATTGGGGACGCAAGACGTCATTCGTACTGGAATAAATTGTAACACATAATTAAGATTAGTCACAACAGATACGTTACAAAAAGGGTCGAGAACTATTAATTAAAATGTCCAGTTGTAGCTTTTTAGTCCTAGGTGAGTAACACCTACGATATTAATGATTTAATTAAGTTATGAAAAATATATATTTTGCGTTACAACTGTGTCCCCTGAAGGATTACTTATATACTTGACGAAAGTATATAATTATTAAATTAAACATAATATTAATTAGCGTTAATAAGACTTATGTTAAACCTGATTTCACCTGTCCAAGTAGCGTCCAAATGTAACCTGAATAGATAGATAAAGCTTATGTTGAGAAGTTTTAGTTATTTCGATATCGTAGCACCGTGTTCATTTGTACGGTAGACCGCACATCAGTGGTAACTGTCATGCACCTTAACTCAATAGTAATAAGTACGGTTTTCCTATAAAACTGTTACCACTGACCTGAAGTTGACTGTACGTTTAATAAGATAATCACTAAAATATATTTTCTTCTATGTAATTAAACAAAAGTTACTGCCCCTACGTTATTAACAATAGCAATGCTACAGCTGAGATATGTATTTCTGTTGCTATGTTTAATATCAAAGGAGTCATGTTTATTCACAGATTGTGCAACTTAACGATCATTTAAATAAATCACTATTTGTGTATAATTAGCGCTACAAAAAAAACATTTAATTAAAAAAGAAAAGACATTTGAAAGGAAAATACATTTACGTACGGTGTAAAAACTATTTATTTTGAATTGCAACACTCAACATATGTCAATGTCATTTGGCTATCAAGAACCTGTGTCATTAGTGTCAACGTCATTGTCAATCACGCAAGTCGAGGAGGAGGACCCAAACAGAAATTAAAATTCAATCCCCACCACGGAATTCAGCTTTCACCATGGTACCGAAGTTCCAGCAGAGTAACTGCACTGCCTCGCAGCGCGATATACTAACCGCCGGCCGACTTCTGACGTTGAATCTAACTGTAACTGTTTATTTACCAGGCCACTGCAATGTTCGCGCGGGTGACGTTCTATCCCACCTTATTATACAATGTGGTCATGGAAAAGGTGACCAGCAGACGCTGGTACGACCGAATGGATGACACCGTAATCCTAGGAGCATTACCTTTCCAAAATATGACTAAACAGGTATGAATTTCTAGGTTACTTGGTTGACACATATTTTTTCTTAAATTGATTTTTTTATGACTTAACCATGCTTTATGGTGGGTGGCAAAGGTAAATGTCAACAGCCTTGATGAGGTTGGCATAGTAAATAGTTTGGCCAATGTGTACTTTGTGGATATTTGCCTAATATTCATGGTTTCTTACATCATTTCGAACGAAAGCAATCATAATTAAGGTCCCCGGTCAATAGTGTTTTATTTCATCATGACTATGTTCTTAGAATTACAAGTATCAAATCTCAAAACAATATTACTGGGTCATTTTAGAGATTACCAAAGTATCAACTATGACCGCATAATTGTGTTTATTTCTACTCCTTTTATATATTGATCATTATTTTAACACTGCACACAAATAATATTAAATTGTCACTCAACCAAAATTCACAGAAAAACTGTTGAAATTGTAAATTTCATTAGTCATTATAAAACCTGACCATGAGACTAGTTTGATTAATAGCTTTTTAATTTTGCTATTACATTTTATTTCATATTTTGTCTATTACTCAGTACAATGCGTAACGGAAACGTAACCATGAGACGGTGTTATCATATTTTTCGAACAGTTTTCTTTTATATTTGACCTTGATTCTAAAAAAACAACTTTATTTTGAATAGCTATATCCCCAAAAATGGGATAGCAAATAATGAATCATATTGGGTTTGAAGACATTATTTTTTAAAGTTAAACATTAAATTCCCGTGGTTTTCCATGAAGCTCCAAAATCATCAAAATTAGAGCATAGCATTTCTTGACAAGTGGGCTATAGAGCACTGAAACAATTCTTCAAATCTGTCCAGTAGTTTCTGCAATCAACTACTTCATATAAGCAAACAAATAAACTCTTCAGCTTTATAATATGACTATAGGTTTCACATACATGGAATTGTTAGAATAACCATGCTAATTAGGAAACATAATGTAACATATTACCTGTGTAAACACAGTTGCATACATACTAACATACTTGTCAATAAATAAGTTGAAAGTCATTCACTATTACAAGACTAGGTTTTATAATCTTTTCCTGCAAGGGAGAAGGTAAGGGGTTGTTTGCCATTCCCATTTATTCCTATTGCATCTTCTTCCCAGCAATAACACATAGGAAGTGGAGAAGGGTGGGTGTGTTTGGGGGCTGTCTCATGTAATTGTAACATTTGAAAACTGCTGATTTTCAGACTACTTTGAATAAATGTTTTTTTTTTTTTTTAATTTTGTTTATCGATTATGATTCAAATTAATAAATAGTCAATATAAAAACTGCCTGAGTCTGTGGGTAGCTCTATTTTAAATATGTATCTTGTGAATAAATCATGATTTATTTGAAATGTATTTTCTATCGACTTTTCAGTTAAAGGATGAGGAAAACATGAAAGGTGTAGTTTCAATGAATGAGACATATGAGTTGAAAATATTCTCCAACGATGCAGAGGTAAGTAGTACATCCTACACTACTTAAAAAGTATTTGTATTAGGAAGAGTCTTATTGAAAAGATGTTTGCACCTTTTTTATTTTTTACCTTAACAAGCAAATATATATTTTGAGTTTGATAGGTAAAATGGTAGGTAATCAAAATACCTACCTTAGCTTTTCTAGAATGCGCTCAAGAGTACTTACATCTGATTATTGATCCCTTATCTCATGTTTAGAAATAGATGCATTGAACAGCGTTTCTTTGTGCGCCTATCTCAGGTACAAGAGGTCATCAGAATATGTTCAGCATGTGGAATTTATTTATTGAAATACTTTTTTGTTATGATAATTTTCTTTATTGTCTGATAAGTTTTTTAAAGACTACGTCTGAAGATTGAAAATATTGTTTTTCGAGTTTTCCTTCCTGTTTTTTTTTTTCAAAATTATTTTTGGATTAGTGTTCAACAAGCCCTGTATTTTATAAGTTTGTTGCTGATTTAAAAATTGTGTATGAAAACTGGTAAAATAAAAAATAATAACCAAATATAAAATACTCATATTTTGTTAAACATTTAAGTCGGCCCAATGTTTCCTGACATTATTGCGTTTATTTATTCTTTCAGAAATGGCGGGAGCAAGGCGTGGAATTTCTTCAGCTAGCCACAACAGACATATTTGAAGCGCCCGACCAGGACAAACTGTATGAGGGCGTCACTTTTATAAATAGGTCAGTAACCATAACAACAACTTGCTTCGTCCAACTTTCCTATGTACTATCAACTAACCACATATTTTGTAAAAATCGTTTGAAACTGTTCTTGGGATGAAGAGGTCAGGCAGACAGTCGCTCCTTTTAAAACACTGGTACTCAGCTGCACCCGGTTAGTCTGAAAGCCTAGACAAAGGCCTAAAAAGGCAAAGCCTAGGAAAGGGCTAGGCGAACAAATTATGACGTTTGAAACTGTTCATACTCAAGCCCTTTGTGTACAATGTCCGCGGTCACTTTTTCGGACAATCTTGTAGCCTCGACACTCGACAGGCGCAGGCCTAAGCGGCCCCACCTTAATTAAACTATAGGATGATGATGATGACCATCTCCATCTATCTCCAGGTTTCTTCCAGCAGACCGCAAGCTGTCAGGAGTGCCGACAGACAACGAGCAGATCAACAGCGGCTCCGTGTACGTGCACTGCAAGGCGGGGAGAACACGCAGCGCCACGCTTGTAGGCTGCTATCTTATGATGGTAAGTAGTAATTAGGATCATCAATATCATCTTCCACTTAGGATTACCAATTACAAAGTTGGTTCTACTAACGATTACCAACTTCTTCCTGTTACGATTACCAACTTCTTCGTCTTACTAATTCCAACGTTTTTCTGTTACGATTACCAACTTCATCCTAATACGATTACCAACTTCATCCTATTAGGATTACTAACTTCTTCCTATGACGATTACCAGCTTCTTTCACTTACGATTACCAACTTTAGTCTATTTAATTCGATTAACAACTTCTTCCACTTTCGATTACAAACGTCTCCCACTTACGATTACCACATTCTTCCTATTACGACTACCAAGTTTTACCACTTACGATTACCAACTCCCACTGACAATTACGGTAATCCTCCAGAAAAATGGCTGGTCTCCCGAAGAAGCCGTGAAGTACATGCGGTCCCGGCGGCCCCACATCCTTCTGCACACGAAGCAGTGGGAGGCGCTAGACATATTCCATAGACAACACGTCACCAGGACATGAGGTGACGTAACACCATAAATTAATATAACCTGCCTGTTATATATTAGGTAGATTAAAGGTCGTAGCATCCGTATTAATTTGGAAAGGGATCGTGGCAGTATGAAACTCGAATAGCTTCATCCTGCGGTTTAACCCGCGTCGCGAAGTAACTTTTTCTTTTACATGGGTAAAAGTAGGCTGTAGGTATATTATTCTGACACAAGCTATGTTTAGTGTAACTTTCCTTATTGATATGTATGCTACGACCCTAATATAGATAATATTGACATTATACTGCCCTATGATATAAACTTCCAGAATTGTATTTGGATGTAGCTTGAATATTTAATCTGTGTTTCACAGTATATTTGTATAATATGGGCCGCCTCAGTAATACCTCACAACTGTAATTCGCATAATAATAACGTTACGTTATCGTTAATATTACCTCTATAAATTATAAGCAATATGAATGACATTTACAATCCAACTTTTGTGGTATTTTTTAAATATTTATTTGTACTTACGGAAGTGGGTACAAACTTGTAGCCGGACGACATTCACCGATACCAAAATGGTTACCTCCAATGTTAAATAAATATAGATTTATTTTAAACGACAAACTATACAGTTCATTTATAAAATATATGTACGACAGCACATCAACTTACCTAAAATTTCTTCAATCGATTTTGAACCTTATCACAATAAAGGAAGGTTGATGTTCGATTGGTAAAATTTGACAGATATGGGTAAGTGGATCTGCTGGCGTTGTACTTTCTAAAATATGGCGCTCAAAAAAGTACATTATAAGACAAATACAGTTTTCATATTGAAACCTGTATATTCAACAGGCACGCTTATTTTTTCATACAGAAGTACAAATTGTTGGTGCAGCACGACTTTTTTTAGAGGAGTCATGTCATCCATGTTACCCCTTGTCTATGCTCCTTTAAAAGAAATCTTGCGAGTGCTGTAAAATCCATTAAGTACATTCTATTTTTACCATGAATACGTGTATCTTAAAATATACTTTTAAAACAAAATTATGTTATTTCGTTACCACACCTAACTAGGTCTCGAGTTCATGAGGGTATAATTTAACTACAGTTTTCGCCAACTAACTTTGCGTTTCTGTTGTTAGTCATTTCATGCTTTATGCATGCGTAGTAGTAATCTGTTAATAGATCTTTTGAACTGTGAAATCAATAGTAGCCATGTTCGGACCAGATCTGCTCGAACAATTGAGCAAGCTATTCATTGGCTAACTTCACAAATGAAAAGATAATTGGCGCGAACCGAGTTCTGAGTGTTCAAACGTAACTTAATTTTCAATATTGTTATTTAAAATGTTAAATGAAGAGGCTTTTGATCAGACAAAAGTTGTTTTAGTTAGACAATTTTATTGTATAGTAATAAATAACAAAATATTAGCGCAAATTAATGATAATCTACAATGTAGTTTATTTATTTTTGTATAAAATAATAATGTATATTTGGACGATTAAAATATATTATTGTTTTAAGTAAACTTTTGTTTTATTGAGCACCAATATATGTTCACCAATCCAAAACATAATAATTTAACACACGGCATGAAAATCGCTATAAAATATTTTTATAATATAATGAAATTTCGATTTACAATTTGTTTGCAACAGTTTGAGATAAACTTCTCCTCAATATGATTGGTTGTGATTATTTCAGGAAATGCAGTCATGATAGAATATTTTTCAGTAAGTGGATTGTTCTTATATTGTAACGTGAAGGCATAGGAAAATTATAAAGCAATTTACATAAATAAAATTAAATTATATTGGTCATCCATTTTGTAGGTAAAAAAATATGTAGTGATATTATTTACGTTGGCGGTTTTGATAAAACTAACGCGTTGTATGAAGGTGTATGATGAGATCGACTTAAATAAATATTGCTCGGATGATAAATTATGCTCTCAGACTGAAAGCGGAGGCCCACATATCATTTGTCATTACTTGGTAAGTGTTAAAAACTATATTATCATAGTCAACTACATATTTTTTATTCTGAGTGTACCTACTAACCTTTTTTTCTAAATTATACTTCAAAATAAACATGCTGAGCTTACCCCTTACTGTGACCTAACTTTAGTTTTCATAAGTATTTTTAACTTTTAAGGATATAGAACCTAAGGCATGCATGAACTTCAGAGCGTATGACTTGACGAAAAAGCATGTTACAAACATCTTGAATCGTTTCAATGTGTAAGTATAGTTTAACCTTAATGTTTAGCTAACGTATAAACCACAAATAAAGTTAATTATCTAATTAGAATGATATTAGGTTAAGGGCGAAAGCAGCAAATGGCGAGGCATTGGGAAAGGATGGAGTATTTCTACCGAGAGCTTATGGCCTCATGCGAGTGGTAAGTTGTCTGCCAAGCAGACAATATTGCCTATTTGCTTCTAACTGCACAGTCAGCTTCAAAAGTAGCTGAAGCAATCAAAATCTTCTTAAGTGTCTAGCAAAGTACCTAAAGAGTTACAATTTCTCAACAGTACCTACAAACGCTATTTTAACTTCAAAAAAGTAGATGAATTCGGTTAAGTTATTATCGACGACCCGTGTTTCGCAGTTGTGAAAATTTGATGTTCAGCTACTTTGATGCTGACTATACTACTGACTTCTTACTAATAACTGAAACTGATATTTCAGTTCTGGGACAGTGAATTGGCAGGGATAGCGAAACTAATAACTTCCACGTGTATTAAAGCTCATCAATACGATTGTGTTGCTACTAGTAAGTTCTTCTTTGTTTCAATCATGTTAATGTTGAGCTTAAGACCTAAATAGGAGGAAACTACTCATCTCCCGAGCCTTTTCCCAAGTATGTTGAGGTCGGCTTCCAGTCTAGTCGGAACGGAAGGAGCGACTGCCTATTTGACCCGGACAACCCAATACCCCTTGGTAAAACCGATGCCTAAGACTTACATAGGATTACTGCAGGCCTGACAATCTGGCCGTTAGGTGACTACCAGAGAAGCTAATGTTGGCAGATTGGACAACGACTAGCGGCGAAATAAAGTCGCGATAATGACCAACTAACCTATCTAAATATTGTCTTTTAGCGAAGTTTCCGAATCCTGTAATGGCATATTTACATCAGAATATTACGAGCCAGCCCTCAGACCCTGAACAACTGATTGAGTCTCTAATGCAAGTCTGGCTTGACGCAAAAGATGAAGTTTCACCGGCCATGTTAGAAAAATGTCCAAGTTTTAAAAGGTACAAGGCACTTTTAAACATTTAAACAAAAAGCAGCATTTACACTACACAAAAAAGTGGATGCTGCCAGGTTAAGCAAACCTCGCGCTAATTTATCTACGGTCCCTAAAACACAAAAACAGTGAAAAAGGAATGTTAGTTCGGTTGGCATAAAACTTTTAGAAACCCTTTAGAAATAAACTACATAGTAGATGCTGAAGATAGTGTAAGCTATTAGCTAACCTACTAAGTAGGTAAGTACTGACCTTTAATATCCGTGATTTTTAAAACCGAATTAAACATAGTGACATATACTGTTCATAGCGGAATCGCCAGACGTCATATCAAGATGCTGATGAACAACTTGACGCACGTTGGCTGCGCATTCGGTGTCTACTATGCCGTAAAACATACCAAGGTTTGTTTTTTTTTTTAAACTAAGTGTGTATCAGCTATGTAGGTGCTTAGTTTGGAACTATTAGTGAATTCGATAAGCAAGAAGCTTTCAAGAGACCCCTAAACTGCTAAAGAAAATGGTGATGGGTCCACTTATAGATAGTGCAATATTCCTCCTCAATAACTCAATATAATGTAGGTAATGTAGTAAAGGACAAAAAACGGATCTCTCTGTTTTTCTATGTGTCTCTGGTATTCTGGTATTTTTTTGTTACATAAGGTGCTCAAATAAGATGAGAAATGAGATTACATTTGGCAACAAGACACTCTTTGAAGTTCCTAACCATTTTTCAGGCAGCCCACTTGACTTGCTACCTGTCCTACTGGACGCCTGAAGGAGAACCAGTGTACGCGACCGAGGCCCCGGACCCCGGCAGTGGCTACAGCGAAGAGTGTGGCTGTCCTCCTAATTACAAGGAGTCTGAAGACTGCCTTTGTGTGCCTGGATCAAGAACTCCTGATAGTAAGACTAGGGGTCCGTTCAGACAGACCGGCTCGGAGAGGAGAGCAAATTCTTAACAAGTTTAAAATCAAGTACTTAGTATTTGTAGTAAGGTGTATTTTTGCATGTGCACTGCTTTTGTCATTAAGAATGCTCAAGGCTCTTGGTGTGAAATAATAAGAGGAGCCGACCGGTTCCGATCGCGTAGTTTGTCTCGGTCTTACAGACGTTTGGCTCCGATTGCATCTCACGCAGCCGATCGGAGCCGATTCCGGTCTGTGTGTAAAGCAAAATGCGCGCCGATGCTCTCCGAGTCGGTCTGTGTGAACGGACCCTTGTTGTTATTTCACTTTAGCAGATCCTCTTGGTGTCACCCACGTCTCGGCAGAGCCAGTTTTTGAAACAGGTTAAAACCTTGTCTACCGGATACCACGCTTCAGTTATGTTAGTTCCTCAAAAACTTTGTTCGAAAGCTAATAATTTTTAAACACTTTAGCGTTTTCCCATCCGTTTTCGCCAGCTTTCAGTCTAATCGGATGAAGTTGAATACCAGTAATTTACCTACAAGGAGCTAGTTCCTCAAAGAGCAAGAAAAGATGTGTCATTGTCATATTTATTCTCCATGGACCTCCTCAACCCAGTTTTTAAGGTTTTAAATTCTGCATTTACATAATTTTGTAGGAAACGCAAAAGAGTCCATTAGTTCTGAATTTAATAGAATCTGGAGTGCCCCCAGAGAGGCGATCAACTCATTGCTGGCAGAGGTTTCACAATCAATTGAGGAGGCAACAGGTAATATTACTAACAGAATGATTTTTCTAACAATAACCATACCTACGCTAGATTTTGACTAAACGCTAAATGATAGAGGGCGGAAGGTAGGTATTTCTTTTATTAAAAAAAAAGCTCTATTATCAAATTATTCAGCCATTTGCCGCCTCGCGCATGAGCTGTGGAATTTCTTACGAGTACGTTTCGCCTATCGTGAAATTACTTGCAACTTCTGAGAAACAACAACATACAATTTATTTGTGATTACAGAAATTGCAGAAACGCAAAAGCGTACAGAAGGAACTGCAACAACCAGATCCCGAACGAGAAAACTACCCTCCTTTACTATCGAGCCTAAATGCGGCAAAACTGCAATAAACTCCACAGTTATTGTGTTGCCACTATTTAAATTAGTGGATGTAGATCTACATGGGAAAACAGTAGATTTTAATGGCAAAATAGAAAATTTACAGGGGAAAACCAAAGATGACAAAGATAGCACTCGCAGGTAATTTTCTTTAACATTTCTTTTGATCAACTAAAGGGCCAAGGATATCCGATGTACTTATTGGCAGTCTTTAGTAAATTATCCATTTCATAGAATCCTACTTTTCTTCTTTGACTGCTACAGTTTTTTTTCGGCTTGTGTTTAAACACCACCCAAAAAAGTACCTATTTTACAACCAAAAAAATTCTAAACAGTTACCAAAATGGATAAATGAGCACCAAATAACGTTTCCAAAAATATTATTAAATAAAACCATTTTTTCGTATTATTGACTACTAAAAAAATATATGGACGCCTTTAAAATACACTTTAGACCAAATATTATACATTGTCACTACTTAGATGTTACCAATTATGTCATACCATGACTCCTAATTTGGTAATTTTTGTTAGACTAAAAAAGCTAACGATCGCTAGAATATTTCCCAAATACCAATTAATATACTGGGGTTCCCAAACGTACGTCGCTTATTTATTGTTACATGAATTTGTGTGTAACTCAGTACGTTTAAAGAGTAAGCACGCAACATGCAGCAAGCATGGCTTCTGTCACGGCTCCGGCGCTGCGGGGCTCCGGCGGTCCCATGCGAGCTTATCGTCGCAGATGGTTTTCACGCTCACCACCGCAGCTTCGGCTTGCTGGCCGGCTCCGCCGGCTAGCCTCAGCCGCAGCGGCGAGCCTTAAAACTACCTGCGCCTCAGCTCGCAGGCCGCCTCGCCCCTCCGCGCCTACGCGGTTTTGAATTGCACTCTAGGGGTAGGGCAGACAAGACTACGTGGAGTCGGTTTTGCAGCGATTCGTTTTCGTCACTAACTTTGATTTTTGGTAGTAATATTAATCTTTTAGTGGGACAGAATTTGGTGACCATTAATCCATTTTGGGAACCAAAAATAATATTTGTGCGAGATTTGCGATTTTTCTGATGTTATTTAATTTTTTTTGGATCATAATATTATATTCTTTAGTGCCCTTTTAATAAAGTCAATTTATTTTTTTTGGAGTTGTTTATTTTATTTGGTGCCTCAGCCTAGAGTCTTAAAAATATTTTTGGTGACCGTCTAAATTATACCCTTTTTTTTTCAGCTTAACTTCTGACAACAACGATGTTTATGTTGAACGAAATGCAGAAAACATGAACGATTTATTCAATTCTCTAAATAATAATGAGGTAAGTAATTGAAATAATTAATGAGTGCGACAAACTTATATTTATAATATTACTAATTGCTACGTAATCTTGAGACACGTTTCATAATTATCTAAAACATTTGTGTGCAATTTCAGGATGCAGTTGCACCTCATATCATAGGATCTGAATTATATCCCAATGTCATTAAATTCAAAAAACAAGAAGAATTTGTTCCTACGACAAAATATTCCTATAACATTCCTACGACAAGATATTCCTATGACATTCCTATGACAAAATATTCCTATAACACTGCCACGGAAAAATATTCCTACAACATTCCTACGACAAGATATTTCTACAACACTCCAACGAAAAAATATTCCTATACCACTGCTACGACAAGATATTCCTATGACATTCCTACGACAAAACATTCCTATCACATTCCTACGACAAGATATTCCTATCACGTTCCTACGGCCATCATTAACAAAAAACCATTGGTTAAAAAAAGTCCGATTCCAACAAATGGAAAATCGTGTCCTATAAGGCAAAATGATCCTAAAAAACAAAAAAAACAAGAGCTTATGAACCTGCTGGATGTTTTGATAGAGAAAGGAAAGAATGTCACACTCGGCAAAGATGAAATTGGCAAGTTTGAGAAACAAATGAGAAGGATTTATGAGATTGGGTTACGCAAAAAATCGCCGTCGAGTAACAACCACAACAATTAAAAATCGATTTGAAGTTATCGATTTCCGATAGACTAATCGACTAAGTATCATATTGTCTTCTTTCTCAGAAAACTAAAGCCTGTGTAACCAGTGATTATATTTTAATGGTGTAGGTGTAAGCTATAATTTTGCAAATGACAATAAAACAATAACAATTCCAACTATCATTTATTCTAACAATAAATTAATCCCACCCGAGGGTGCGTAAAAATACAAATTTATCAGAACAAATGATTTGACGGTAACAATAAAAAATACATTGTTAAATACAACAAAATTTCGAAATCTTGTGCATTAAGTACCAATGTGTACATTTTCGCAAACTAGCCTACAATTAGGAATTATGCAAATTCAAAATTAGTTCCAGCCATTCATTTGTCTACTTTCAAAAACGCATTTTATAATCAAATGAATGATCAGTAATATCAGTTTGCAGATTTATGCTGATTCCTAACTGCAGACTAGCTGACAGCTCTTTAATAACATTGCCGAGAAAATAAATAAAAGCGCGGGATTTCTCCGAGTTATAGTGGTACAAAGAATGCAAAAACGGAGATCCCCGCAAAAATAATACTCAGGTCTATTACTAAAACTAATTCTAGCGTAGTAATTTATCGATAAATGTCTCCCTAGGCGAATTTACTTTTGGCGGTCAGATTTGATAGCCCAGATTTGCTTGATCATGTTGGCAATGCCGACGTCGTGGCTGATGATGTAGAACAGTCCACCGAGGGTAGCAATGGAGATGAGGTACACGAGCCCGAGGGCAATTTTGGGAAGGATTGGGCCTACAACACTAGCTCGGACGTAATCTATTGCGATCGCTTCCAAACCCCTGCAACAGAAAATTGTATATTGGTATTTTATTTATTTGGGAGACTGAAGTCGATAAATACGAACTAGAAAAACAGGAGTAGAATTGTACTCCACTGATAGAATCCAAAAATATAAAAATTAAGTAAAACACGAGCACCATTCGATATGTGACACTGATCAAACGTAATATTTTCTTTACAATATGTAATATTTCTGGGAGTATAATTCCAGTCTGCCTGTTATGATGGCCAATTGCTCGGCGGTTGTTATAACCCTAGGGATCGTCCACATACTATGTAATACATTATTATGAGTGCTAAAAACGAGTTTCTGGGCCTGGAAGTGCTGCTTATAGACGACCCCTAAGGTAATTTTAATGAAAAAAAATTTCGCTCTACCGCCAAAAAATGAGACCTGGCAACTACACCTACAAAAAAAACGCACAAAACCAGCACCTAGCAAACTTTCTTCGATTTCTTAGCGTGCTTCGGCTTCCTCATGTTCCTCCAGATCCTCCAGAAGCCGCGGCACAGGCCGATATCATTGAAGATGAGGAAGAACAGCCCGCCGAGCATGGACACCGAGAGGAAGTACACCACTCCCATGGCTACCTTGGGAATGAACGGCCCGAATAGGAGCACGCGCACATACTCCACCATCATGGCTTCTAGACCCCTGGGGAGTGGTAAAATTATGGGGTAGGAGGGATGGGAATTTGTGGCTAGAGGTTCTGGGTTGTCGCATCTTCAGGTGGTATTATAAAGGCTGTGGAAATGGTATGCGCCTTGGCCTTTCCTATGTTTGACTTATGCATGGTTCTTATAGACGAGAAAAAAATTATTCTGCTTGCTTATTGACGTATATTCTAAAGGCCAATATCAAAAATATTGTTTATTGTAATAGGAACCGGCCAACAGGCTCCAAATAGGAAAGGAGGACTCATGTCTCCCTGAGTGGAAAAATTCTATTAAGTAGTTGTTTTAAGACTTCACTACAAACTCTCTGCTTTTTTGGAGTCTTGCACCATTAGCTGATAAAGATGCTGGTAACTCATGGAATCTAATGGACCATCATTTAATGATAATGTGTTTAACTACTTTGGGAACAACTAAGGAAATAAGGAAGGAATTGTAGATAGGAAGAGGTCTTAAAAGCTCATGTAAATTCTAAAAACTTCTGATACGACAATAAAAATACTTACCAAAACGAATGAGCGCAGATCAGGATAGCGATCACAGAGTCCAGAATCCGGTTGGGTACAAGCAGGCCCATGGGTAGCAAAGGAATCATAAGGGCGGCGACGGCCTTTTCAATCACCCACAGTTTCGAGTGATCGTGAGGCTTCTCGTCGGAAAGGCGTACGGGCGACGTACGGAAGGAACGCACCTGGAAACATCGTAACACAGATTTAGACTGATGTTATATCTATTTTCGTAGTGGTTCTGTTTATGCAATAATTGGAATACATAGCTGTGTTGCTGGTAAGTATAGTTAGGTGAAAAGGATGTCCTCACATTGCAGTTCAATTTAATTGACGTGGGAAAGAGATATTTAATTTGCAAATTATTCAATAAACTGTCTGTAGTTGACTTTAGCCTACTGTTAGTACTATTACTGATTAAATGTATACCAGTTCAGGTCCAGGCTTTCAAAAATTGCGACTTCTTGTCTAAGGTAAGTATGGGCTACATTGGCTGTTTTTGTAAAGGCTTAATAACTTACAGAATTGATGATAGGCGTGCTGTTAATCTCCTTGAGAGCCAGCGTGCTGGCAGGCAGCATGCTGACCACAGGTCGTTTCATGTTCGGCTGTGTTGCCAGCTTCATTATTTGCTGTGTGAATATGGTGCTTCTGATGGCTGCAAAGCAGAGAATTCAATAATTTTAATGTGTGTGTAACCTCCTTGTTTGATGTGTTGAGCGTATCAACGCTTTTTACACACAAACACCCCACAGTATACTTCATGCTTTAATTAGTTTGTATATGATACACTTTTTTCAACCATGTGTACATTGTGTTCAAATAATTGAAAAGCCAAAATGACTGTATATTGTTATTGTTGTGTTATTTTATATCCAGTACAAAATTGTATTGATTATAATATTATGCAATAATTTAATGAGTGACAAAGCACCTAAGATAAGACTGCTTATTTAATTAAAACAACAATTTAAAAAATGCTATTAAAATGCCCAGTAATAGTTAACCTAGCAAGTGTAGTAAGTTTTTTTCTGGTATGAACTGAATTCATAGATTCATTGAAAATAAAAAATAAGAGCCTTCTAGTTGAGTATATAAATCGCACTACATAATATTAAAATATGAAAGTTTCAATGTGTTTTTAACCTATTATCAGAAAAAAATGAGAATGAATTCAATAAAACTAAGCAGTTATTATGCCTATAATCCCAATATCATCCTAACAGTCTTTTAGTCCAGGTGCTAGAAGTATTTCACCAGGATGCAGCTGAAACCGCAGGCGGAAACTCCTAAAAGCAGTTTTGAAATGCAAGAATAAACCATAACAATGCTAAAACAATGGAACCATTGTGGTGGTATGTTGATAGTTACTTATGACAGTTACATCAAACACTAAAGAGTTGGTTTATCAATTCTAAAAATATGGAATTATTACTTGTTGCTTCTACACTCTTAGATGAGTAGGTTCAAGGCCAGTTAGTAGCCAATATAGTACATAATCTACCCCAGACAGTAGAAAATTCCTTAACATGATCTCTGACCAATAACTCTGTTCACGGAGATAAGCGTACTAAGTCACGTTAATTACTGCATCCAGTGAAATGCTTAGAGAAATATTTTTTGATAGCTAGGTTAAAAAACTGACAAAATATTTAAATATCAAAACGAAGTTTGACAAGTAGTTATAAGTTTTTATTACATTTTCAACGCATAAAAAAATATTTTCCATTTACAGTAAAAGCACATATAACCGTGAAAAGCAAGACATACGGAACCTCACAATCGTAAAACAACTACTATTATGTAATATCATAACAATCACGATAACTGCTTAGTTACCTGGCGCACGAAGTAATGTTGATAAGGCCATGTTTGAAGCTGTTTCTGCGTATTAAACAACAATAAATAAAATTCTAAATGTAATAACACAGCATCAAATTCTAAAATTTCCTTCCTGCAACACGTCAAAATACATCGATTCAAAAATCGAATGACCGTCACTTGTCATGTCACATTACAAACGTCAACAAAGAAAAGTATTTTTCCACAGACCAAAGAAAAAGGAGAATGGATGCGTTCTACTTGGACCACTATGGTCTACTTTGCAAAGAATATTATGGGTCAAGCAGGATAAAATCGTTTATAAAAAATCCGAGGTCTGAAGAGAGATTGCGGCAATCACAATAATAGTCTTCAAATCAAATAACTTAAACCACAAGTTTCAAGAACTTGGAAGAAATGTCCCACTTGAAATAACCTGTAACCTGTGCCGCAATTTATAAAATACTTAAAAATACCGTGAAGTACTCATTTTATATAAGGTATTAAATAGTTTTCTCATTTGCTTAGATTATTTAGATTTTTATTTACATTAAAGACTTTTTTGTAGATTTATTTATTAATTTTTACTCCTGCTAACCCCAAAGTCGGAATGACAATTCATTTTGGTGACTCCAAGATTTTGTAGAATTTTGTTTTGCATCGTTTCGGTATCAATACTGAGTCTCCCGCAACAGATTTTAAATAAACCTTATAATGGCTACTACATTAGAAGATAAATCTATCTGGGAAGATGGCGAGGAGGCGCTCAGTGAGGAAGTTCTCCGCATGCCAACAGACGAAATCATCAGCCGCACAAGACTCCTAGACAATGAGATTAAAATCATGAAGAGTGAAGTTATGAGGATCTCACACGAGCTGCAGGCACAGAACGACAAAATCAAGGAGAATACTGAGAAAATTAAAGTGAACAAGACACTACCTTACCTAGTATCCAATGTCATAGAACTTCTGGACGTGGACCCTCAAGAAGAGGAGGAAGATGGTGCTGTGGTGGACCTGGACTCGCAGCGTAAAGGAAAGTGCGCGGTCATCAAGACCTCCACCCGTCAAACTTACTTCTTACCAGTCATTGGGCTTGTTGACGCTGAAAAGTTGAAACCAGGAGATCTAGTTGGTGTGAACAAGGACTCGTACTTGATATTGGAGACGTTGCCCGCTGAGTATGATGCGAGGGTCAAGGCCATGGAGGTTGATGAGAGACCAACAGAACAGTACTCCGATATTGGTGGTTTAGATAAACAGATTCAGGTCAGTTTAGTTTCTAACCAAACTTTGTTACCATATCTTTATTATTTAGTCATGATTAATAAGAAATAAAGTCTTAACTATTTATCTAAATTATATGCTATGTATTAGAAACCATACAAGGGGTTTACGTTTGTTTTTAAATGTAAACAAAGGATAAATACTTCACCATAACAAACCTACATGGAACATCAACTAATCTTTACTCTATGATCAAGCGAAGGCAATCAATATATTACAGAACTAAAGCAACATTTAAATTCTCTTTTCCAGGAACTCATTGAAGCAGTAGTCCTCCCAATGACCCACAAGGAGAAGTTTGTAAACCTCGGTATCCATCCACCTAAGGGTGTGCTGCTGTATGGTCCTCCTGGTACCGGCAAGACCTTGCTGGCAAGAGCTTGTGCTGCACAGACCAAGTCTACCTTCTTGAAACTGGCTGGACCTCAACTAGTGCAGATGTTTATTGGTAAGGTTTAGTGCTACTGTACAGTTTGCACAATGAATCAAATAGCTTTCTTCTGAACTGCAAAGTTATTTGGTGTGAACTGTAGTTAACAATACACATGATGTTAATATTTCAGTAATTTGGTATGCCCCTACAAATCTAAATTCTTCTTTCATATGTGTAGATGTCTGAAATTTTGTGTTATAGTAGCATCCCATGTCAATCAATGTAAGGCTCACCTTAATATTAATCAGACACATGTCTTTGGTGAAATCTCAAATCAAAGTCTGTCTATGTAGTAGCAATATAATTCTATATTAGTAAATATTATTAACATTTTTTTTATTTTACTTTCTAACTTACAGGTGACGGTGCCAAACTCGTCCGTGACGCCTTCGCTCTAGCTAAAGAGAAGGCCCCAGCAATCATCTTCATTGATGAGTTAGATGCCATCGGTACCAAGCGTTTTGACTCTGAGAAGGCTGGAGACAGGGAGGTACAGCGTACCATGTTGGAGCTGCTTAACCAGCTTGATGGATTCAGTTCTACTGCTGATATTAAGGTAAATAAAATTTGACTTATACATGACTAAACATACCCTGATAACTCGTTATACAAGAAATTGTAAATTATAACATTGTCATAATCCAACCTAATAACTTGGAATAAAAAATAATAAATTATTAAACTTTTTGGTCTTTTATGATGTCCATTACACTAACTTTTCACATCTTTCAATATACTTCTGTCCACTCGGGTATGTATGTCCCTTACACTGTACATGTTAATTACAGGTAATTGCTGCTACAAACAGAGTAGACATCCTGGATCCTGCCCTGCTCCGTTCTGGACGTCTGGACAGGAAGATTGAGTTCCCTCATCCCAATGAGGAGGCGAGGGCGCGTATTATGCAGATCCATTCCAGGTAACTTCTTTCATAAAAAATAAATACATCAACCTATTCATATTTTGACCTTTTTTGCAAAATTAATAAAAAAAATAGGTTGTCTTTGTTATGGTCTCCCTAATGTAAAAATTAAGTGAACAAAATGAAGCCATCATATATGCCTCTTCCATTCCACAGGAAAATGAATGTCTGTCCCGACGTGAACTTCGAGGAGCTGTCCCGCTCCACTGACGATTTCAACGGAGCCCAATGCAAAGCCGTGTGCGTAGAAGCCGGTATGATCGCCCTCCGTCGCTCCGCCACCGCGGTCACGCATGAAGACTTCATGGACGCTATCCTCGAAGTACAGGCCAAGAAGAAGGCCAACCTCAGCTACTATGCTTAAAAAGAACGTATATTGTGTATTTTTACGAGTTTCATGCTTAATTATAAGTTTATTGTATAATAAAATTTAGAAAATTATTATGCGAGTGTTTTATTTACCTCGACGACAATATAATTGAAATCTTATGCCAAAAAAATAAATTATAGAAATGGTCGATTCCATACATCTGAAAACTATTTGCTCTTCATTCTGACTGAAGTGGATTATTTCCATTTACGACTTCGCCTCGTTCGATTAAATACCAAAATTGACTAAGACGAAATATACTGGGCGGTCGGTATTGTTTCATATAATTTAATTCTAAGTACCTGCAACTACACTAGAATATGTGAAAATGTATGAATATATTAAATTAGAAGGTATTAATAAGTTCTAATTATATATTTCATTACTTTTTGCAATAATTCGCAAAACAATATTTACGAACGCATCGATAACAAAAATTGGCAACGCGCGTGCGTGTGCTGAATTTGAAACATAAAAATAAAGTCTATCAAAATTTTAGTAGGTTTTTCGTTTAATTGTAATTTATTTTAAAAACATCAAAAAAATACTAAAACTTAGAAATGTGAAATTATTAGTGTTGACAATTTACACTTCGTTAGTAAATTCCATCGGCGAAGAGATTCTGACCTAAGTCGTGAGTATATAAATATAACCTATGCTTGGAAAATTGCAATTTTTATTAGATTTACTGAAGGTAAAATTGTATTAACTTAATTTGTGTATTGATGCGGTGGTTATCGATTTGTGAATGTTTTTCCGGTTTGCGGTGTGTGCTTGGAGCTTCGTAATTAGTTTGTAATTCCCTTTTGCTGCATTCTGTCGAAAAGCCTGATACTGCAGTAAACTATGAGAATGACCTCAAAAAATTGTATAAACCTCTTTTTAAGTTTCTAAATAAACTTCTTAATTTTATTAAGTAACACCTAAAGGTATTTCAATTACTTAAATTGTAAAATAATACTTTAATAACTCAAAAAGCAGCAATATTTTCTTTTAATTATTTAATTTCCTAATTTTCTTTGAAAAATTAGAACAATAATATCTAAACAGCTTATACTTTTCCAGAACAGGCTATAAATTCTTACAAATAACTTGAAAGTAGATTTCAGCCTAAAATAATTTTACTAACAAAACTAAAATAAAAATTATATATTATTTATTTTATTTCTGTAAGGTGCATAATTAAGTAAGTATTATATTTGTTTTTCTGCCACAAAAGAGCCATGGAGCCAGAAGACGAGTGTGGGGTTTCCCAAAAACTGCCTCCCGATGATATTCCAAAAGTACACATTCACCGTCCACACACCAGGTTCCTTTTGTATACTTATGTAAACATATTTCATTATATTTATTATAACAAACCTTAGAGGAAAAGTATAGCAAACCTTTTTAGCTTATACTTTTTTATTGTTTTTTTTTCTCTCTCTAAAAAGTTCTAACACCTTCATGTTTCATGTTTAGTCTGCATTGACTTTGAATTCACCTCTACACTTTATTCCTTGCATTTTTTATTCATCAACTTTCATTGAAATCAACTCTTTCACTTACACCCCATTTTAGTTATAACTGCACATATATTTATAACTATTACACATATTTTTCACACAAATACCTGCAGCTTTAAGTTTAATTTCTTATATCTTAATTAAATTAATAATTTTAATGAAATAAGTCTATAAATTGTCTATTTATGTATGTTAGGTAATTAATTAATATTTATAATAATTTAAGAAATTAATAATATTATAAATTTAATTTTTAAAAATGTAAGAGAATAGGCCAGTATAAATTATGTCTATTATTGCTAAAACAACTGAATAAAACCTGTTTTAACAAAGTAATAAAACATGCAACACATGCAGTTTTTATTGGCCATAAAAAATAATTATAAATAGTGTTAATAATTGTGGTGTCAAGTTATCTCGCGTGCATTTACGTCGTTTGTAGAACAAAGTTATGGCAAAAAACGTATAACCAGTTAGGTACATACTTTAACTTCTACAGAAATAATTGTAATAATACATCTAACTTTGTACTAATATAATAAAGGAAAGGTTTTTTGTTTGTTTGTACCCTATATTCTTCGAAACTACTGAACCGATTTGAAAAATTATTTTACTGTTGGATTGGGCACCTACACTCTTCCCCAGTAACATAGGCTATATTTTATCCTGAGCAGTAGTTCCCACGAGACGCGGGTGAAACCGCAGACAAAAGGCTATAAAATACAAATACTGCGGCCCCTACTAAATAAACCATTTTTCAACTTTCTTGTAAAACCAATTGAAACTTTTTTAATAGCGCCCCTTTTAACGCAATTTCGACTTAACTAACTCCAAGTACCCCTTAAGTGGTTTGTTTCTTCACGCTAACCCTGTGCCTGGTACAAATAGACGGCTTTCTTACCCCATCATGGTGTAACAAAGAACAAACCACTGGTTGTCACGGCAATGTCTATTATACAGCCTAAAGGCTGCTACCAAAGAGTTACCGTAATTTTTGCTGTTAGATTTCATGCTCGATAAACAATACGGTACATCGGTCGTTTGGTTTTTAAGCGCTTTATTAACACTCGGATATATTCGTGGATTTGAAGCGTAGCTGATTGAAACTGAGTTAGGTTACGGTCAAGAAAATCGCGACTTTTTGCAGTCGATCCGCTTATTTAAGTATTCCCAAAATGGTGGCGATTTCTGCCTGTAGAAAGAGAATCCCTCGGAAATAAGAAAAGATGGTCTTTTCCATCTGTTTCTTTGAGGAGTTTCTAGTTCAATTTTACACAAACACGTTTTAGGTACTACTTAAAACTTGTTCGCTTTCGAGTTAAAAAACTTGGGCAAATATTGATCGTCGGTCATCGGTGTCACATACTTTACCTAACTGCGTTAACTGCCTTGCATTTCTTAGAAACAACACATGAGTATATTTCAACAGAAATTATAACAGTAACAATTATTATAGTATTGATTAGAAACCACGAAGTCCAGTTAAAAGCGATATGCTTTATGTTATTCTGTAACCTAGATTTTTGTTTGTTCTAACTAATGAGGACACACGACACAATGTGTACTTCGCTAATACTAATTCATACAAAATGCTCGTCCCACGGCTTGTACGTGTCAAGGTTTGGGCGGTTTCTGCCTTAAATCATGGTCAGAACCAGCTAATTTGTACTACACCACTTTCAGATCATTTTCCGATTCGGAATTGTTTTTGGTAATTGCCTGTAGTGTCACACTGTTGGGCAAAGGCCTCCCCTATAATCTAGTATTGGAAATGGAATATATTGTATTGTCTGACATATGTTTTGGAGTTACCAAAACTGTCCAATCACGTTTTTATAATCACACATAAAGAAAATCCTTCCCCCTGATAGGTACCTGTATAAATGACCCAAAACAAAAATAATTTATCGATCACGAACCCCCAAAAATGGTAAAAATCTGTCTTGCGTGACGTTGAGTGCGATACCTGGTTTGTTTTCAATAAATTCCCATTTTTTTTTTTCATTTACATTTTTAGGGGATGCGTTCCCCAAAGAGACATGAAACAAAAATTTCAACAAAATGTCCTATTTGTTCCCTGATACTAAAGCATTATAACTTGTAAGAATTTAGTCAGCGAAGACGGTTTTTGTGACCGTAATTTGCAGCATTGCTTTTTGGCAACTCACTCCATCCGCTTGCGGTTTTGAATTGTGCTTAATAACAATTTAGCTACTTCAGTTCAAATGCTTACTGAGTACCAGCAGAACTGTCCAAATTGCTGTGGGCTTATTGAATGAATTGGGGGAGGTAGGTAACCAATAGATCAAAAGGCGTACATACAAAATACACGCGAAAAATATAACCCATCTTTGGATACGGATAGAAACTGGGTCATTTCCTCATCAGCCAAAATCAATAAGTAATTCAGTAAAATTATTCTGAAATTAATTATGATGCAAAAATGTATTCTGCGACCCAATTTTTATAATGATCCCTCGTTCTAAAGGATTGGCCGTATTTGATGTAATATTTTTATGGGATGTGCACACGGAAGTTAGAATCAAAATATTTTCGTAAATGTATGGGACTTTGGAAAATGAAGCGGTTTTTGTAAGACATTATTGTAATGGAATGGTTTTTATAAATTGTGGATCTGCGTGATCTAAAAGCATTTTGTGTATGGCTTCGTGGTTTCCAATCTTCAAACTAGGTCTTTCAGGTAACAGCCAAACCAAACCTCTTTGAGTATATCGCTAAAATACTTTTGCAATACCTATGTGGAATCGCCTGTTTCATTCAATTTTTAAAGGCAGAAAGGTTTTTATAATAAGGCCCTGAAATCATTCGATCCACTTTTTATTTTGATGTTTGGAAACAAACAATAAGGCGTCCTTCAAGTTTCCTACAAAAGTTTATAAAGCAAATTGGTAAGTACCTATTGCTTGGAAATTGTCAGCTAGCCAGTTATGATTGTCAATACCACATGAGTTAGTCAATACTGCGAATGGACTTTTAACTGGTATTGACAACTCGATTTGTATACTATGCTATAAACGCTTCCCATTCAAGTGAGTAGGTATCTTGGAACATCGAAACTATAGAAAAAATGTTTTTTTGAGAAAGGTTGTAACAAAATAAGAAAATCTTACGAAAAACAGCATAAATAACCATGGCCAATTGGCCATCAATCAATCTTCTGAGCATATGGTTGTTGTAATGGCCTTTTTACATTTCTTTTATTTATTACTTTATCAGGCATTCTTACTTACACAGACGTACCAAATTCATAAAATCTAAACTTATTCCAAAAAAAGTTTATTTTACCGAATAAGTTTTCTCAATTTTGGCACTTGTCCAAATGCTCGTAATTTTGCGGACAGCCTGAATGGGTATCAAGCGGAAATTAAAATAACATACAAAAGTGGTTCGCCCTTTTTATCCATTTTTACCAGCCTTCAATATACACAACAATAAAGTCGTATTTATGTTTACAAGGTCAAAACATAATGCCTATTTTCCCCAAGGACTAGGTACCTTCCATTAGCACTTCCACATTTTACCCTCTGTGTAACCATATTCTCTCAACCGGGAACAAAACCAGACTCCACGATGTTTCTGAAAATTAATCAAAAAAATTGCAATCAGGGTCTTTTTCTCCGCGAATCTTAAGATCATTAGACTAAAGATGCCATAAAGTGTTAGATAATGATCGAAATTACAGCTATGAAGCTGTACAAGCTAGAATACCTGAAACCAAGTTAACAAAAAAGGCAAAACCGCAAAAAGTACGCCAATTTAGCGTTTATTTCTAAGAAGTTAATTTTACTTACTAACTTCGGCTATTGCATCTAAACCTGTAGTTAACTATACTAGTATGTACTAGCTTCCGACAGCCGATCCACCCGCATAAATCCCTTGAGAATTACTTCTCTTCGCACCCGGATAAAAAGAAATGTAGCCTCCATTGATAAGATTCCTCACTAACACTCAAAATATTTCTTCAATAGGTCCTTTAGTTCCTTTTATCAGCGCGTTTAAGAAAACAAATTCTTCAGCATTATAATCTATACAAATATTATAAAGCTGAAAAGTTTGTTTGTTTGTTTGCATGAACGCGCTAATCTTAGGAATCACTATAGATAGACCGAGTGTATTATTAGACAGACGCAGTCGCGTTGCTAGGGCGCTGCGCATATCTTCCAGCTCAGACGGAAGGAAGTTGTGAAGGACACGTTAGGGTAGGTTGATGGATGCATTTTCACTTATAATACCACAAGAGCTTCAAAATTATCGGGTATTTTCCGATAGGTTCGTTGCAAACAAATGAAGGAGTCAAGTTTTTCAGGTTAAAAAATAACGAGCGCGAAGCGCGAGTGATTTTTCCTGGAAAACTTGACGACTTTATTTGTTTGCAGGGAACCTTGAGGAAATGCCAGAGAATTTGAAGCTCGTGGTATTCGAGATTATTTTTCCGTCCCAAATGTCGGCCACAACCTGTCAGTTTGACATAGCAACGACCAGAGAAAATATTCAAAAAAATATCAGTATAATACCATGTAGGTTGTACCACGTGACGTCGAATGGTGCAATTCTATTGGTCGATATTTGGGTCGGAAAAATAATCAGCTGTATTGTACGTTTTATTTTCTTTCTTTCTGTGTAGTACAGCAGTTTTGTAGCTTTCAGTAATAGTTCTGTGAGGTTACAAGGTCCCATATTGCATCTTATCACGTCAATCAATCTATGCTATTAATTAAAAGTTATGTGTGACTGTCTTACGTGTTCACACTCTATTAATCCAATTTTGTAGAATTTGAAAATATTTTCAAAATACACCCCCTAAAAATTGTGGCATTCCAAAAGCATCATTTCAGGATCACGGCTACATCCTATAAATTACTATAGCAATCATAGCTTAGCCACAGATTACCTTAATAAATGACATACCTATATCTTTCCGAAATCCTCACAATCACCTAACTTTGCAGAATTTGCAACCTTATCAAAAAAGTTAATCCGCAAAGCGCTCTTGTCTCTGTCAAGTGATTTTCGTTCACCGATCACCAGTCAACGTGCGCCGTTCGCCCGTGACGGACGTAACGCGTGTCCTCCGCGGTCATTGTTTATTTACTTCGCGTATATTTAGGACGCTGACTCAATATTAGCCATGGTTTTTGTGTGAGTATTTGTATCGGTTTTATTGTGTTTACAGATTGGCTCAATTATTTTTTTATGGGAGAAATACGTAAGGGTTTTGTCGCGTACTTTTTTGCGGTGTGAATTGTGTAGTGTACAAAAAACTATTAAGTAACCAAGATTATTTGAAAAGTTTATAACGATAATTAAAACACAAAATAAGTAAAATCTAAAAAACTGATTTTGCAAAGTTGATTGTTTAGAGATAACTGAAACAATAGGTATTCTTCTAGTTTATTCACATTGGTCTAAATTTTTTATCATGTTCTTAATTCACAGACTTAGTTGTCATACAGTTGTTAATGAAATATATTTTTGCAATAACATTACAAAATATTGCTTTGCCATTTTGGACCGTGGCCAAGAATTTCGTCTTCAATTTGTAACAACTTGACAAAATAATTGGGCTCCATCTGCGAAATACTGAGCCTGCAATTTCTTTGATTAACTTTGTTTACAGAATGTATTTATCCTTAACTGTGATTATCTTTTGACAAAAACAATTGAAGTAGCTTAAAGTTTTTCTAAGTAAAAATAAATAATGTACGACTTCGCAAAATCAATTGTACGCCAAGAAGTTTTTCATCTTTCTCCTCAAGATATTCTGTTACTTGAAATACACCGGTCCTTTTACACGAAAATCCCTAAAAATCTCATGACCCAATTAATGAATACAAAGTACAGACCAGCAGTACAAGAAACATGCACGTTTAATCAGACATCGGTGCACTATCCAAGTCTGCATCAGACTTACCACGATATATTAGGCCGGTGATTCATTCATGAGCGGAGCGGGTACCTCACTTCATTGTATGACTCGTTAAACCGTTTTGGGTCTTATGCGCTTTGGTATTTCCGTTACGATTCGAATTGTAATTTTAGTTTATGTTGTGGTGTATTAATTCATTTTGTTTGTTTCTGTGTTAGTGGATGTTTCTTTGATGGATTAATCATACAATATATGTATATCACATCGGTAACACCTCATCGACGGTCTATTCAAAGTCTTGAATGGCATCAGTTCCCGTCACAATAGAAAAACTATTGTTTGTCGGAAAATTGACATTCAATGAGTTAACTGTTTAGACCTCATCCACTTTCTGAGAGAACTTCTAAACGCATTCAGACACCCTTCAGACGGGTTATTCCCGCTCGGTAACACCCTTTCATCAACACTGTTGACGATCGGGAAAAAAAAGTTTCGTTCGTTCACAGTGTTGACGAACGCTACTTATTATTTTAGTGTAAAATGGTTATTATGCACATGATAAGGCCACTTTTATTTTCTAGTCAATTGTGTTTCAAAAGATCTAACATAATCTGTTAAAATATTTTAAAAATCCATGACAAGTCTTTCCATATTTTAAAAATAAAAACCAGCGTTCGTCAACACTGTGAACGAACGAAACTTTTTTTTCCCGATCGTCAACAGTGTTGATGAAAGGGTGTTACCGAGCGGGAATAACCCATTCAGACAATATTATTCACTCGTTGTTTATTTTCTCATATGAATCACCTTACCTCTATAGATATAGTAGCTTATCAGACAAAAAACTGGCAATAAGGAGTCATAAAAATATGTGTTGTGTACGCTTTTAAAATTGCTTACATAATTATGTGTATGCTAAAACTGGTGTGCAATTATTTCTAGTAACTAATTATGCCTATCACGTAATCCGCACCCTAAAGCAAGGGTGTCTCCCTCGACATGTGGCCATAAAACCGGCGATCGATACGCGAACTCGTTGCTACGGAAACTCTCGTTTGGGCTCAACCCTTAGGTGTCTGCCGTCACGGTATGGACACGATTTTATTGATTATAGGGCCATTTTCCGGGTTATAGTGCACTTTTTTTATTGTGGGACTGATAATAATTATATGCACTATTGAACTTTAGCTAGAAGGTATTTAGAAAGTTTGCTACTTAAAAGTAAACAGCTGATTTAAAAATATGGGGAGATCTCTTTTGAGCAAGTTGGAATTTAGAGAGAGTTTTCGATACAAGCGTATGTAGTTATAAAAGTTCCGACTCAAATTGCATTTTTGCAATATCTTACATGAGCCATATTATTGCAATATACGTGTGCAATATCTATGTAAATAAAACAGCTGCTCCGAAGAGTTGTTTTGTTTGTGTATTGCACAAAAAATTACACCCGCGTGGAATTTTGACATTACCCCCCAAAAAATTATGCTTACACGCAAGAAACATTGCTAAATTTTCGTATATTCAAATGTATGCAAAATATTTCGGTGACATCTTGTACCATTCGTACAGAAATTGAAACGGGAACAGATTCACGGTTTTATGAAGTTTGACAGTTTCCTTATAAGTTTGCGTGTTGCAATCCAGATTTATTTTGTTTACTTTTCGCGACAACCCTGGTCATAGGCATATCTACTGTAGAGGTACCTGGTATCATGAAACTGAAGAGTTTGTCTATTTATTTAGTTGAACTCTGAAACTCAAGTATGGCCCATTTCTCAAGAAAGGCTGCTCTTTATCCAGGTGGGCGAAGTAGTTTCCCCAGGGTCGTGGGCAAAACCGTGGGTCAGCTAGTCAGCTACCATCGCCATCATTTTCGACAATAATGATGTGAATTATGACGAGTTTGAAAACAATGTCGTAACTAAACAGTTGGCGCCCAAATGGGACAGACAAATGTTATGCATAGAAATGTACTAATTATGTAGGTAAATTAATTTTATTGTGGTTAGCCTGTCACTGATGATTATGGAGTTGAGGAAAAGTGAGTTTATTTACTTTTGACACCTTAACGACAGTGAAACTTAAAAACTTCATTTCTGTATCTTTTTTTTTAACGACGTCAAAAATCATCAAATGACCCCTCCCGCTGTGGGTTAGCAGCGGTGAGGGAGTGTCAGACTCTTACTGACTAAAAACCGTCGTGTTCCGTCGTAGGCCTTTTATGTACCAGGGCCGCGGTAACTCTTTCAAACAAACCCGCAGCTTCATTTCTGTATCTTCATTTCTATTTGTCAATCGTATACCTACTTAGAGGGCCGTAGTCAAATAAAAAAAACTTATTGAGTGACAGTAGGTACCTATTACCTGTCTCCTAAAGGTTAACGTACTCGGTATCTTTTTTATTACTCTTTCCTCTCGTGTTACGAAAAAGGAGCCTAACGCGTCTCTAGAATTCGTAATTAGATTTTCTTATTATTTATCGGCAAGTCTGAAGTTTCTGCGCGAAGTTTCGTTCAACGTGAGCTAATTTAAGTGATTATTTGGTTTTCGTCCTGGTAACATCTTATTAATAAATAATTATTTAAGTCGACAGTTAATTTATTATTGACTCGTAATGCAGTCGTACCTACATAATTTGTTATCTAGATAGATTTAAACTTGTAACGATTATAGAATTTATCCGGATACTACAGCGTAAAGCAACATCAGAATGGCCTTGAAAACCATATACAAAAATCAATGAATTCGTAATAAATGACACGTATGCGATGTTCATAAATAATTAACATAACTATTTTCTATAAAAATCGATCAACAACCACTTTACTAAGACTGAAATCTATTTTTAGATATCTTCCAACTAGCACGTGTATGCTCGTGACCTTACTACGAACGATAACACCTTTTTTATTATTCATAAAAAAAGGTTCGCAAAAAAAGGAAACGTGTGGGTAATTTTTCCTTCGTGTTTTCTCGTCTGGAATGTAATTTTTTTTTTTTTGTATTTTATATAGGTTACCTTTTTTTTAGGGCTGTAGAAATAACTTGGCGTATTTAGTCCATTTAGGTACTTTATAAAGGTATACTAAATAGTTAAACAGATGACAAACTAAACTATTTACAAGCAGTCGGGACGTAAACGTGATTTATTGTAGAGGTGCGATAACTGAAATATTGCTTTTCATGCCTTCTAAATAAAATAATCAAAAAATAGAAAACAAAACATCTAACAAATCTTACACTGTAAAAATGAAAAAAAAAAAAACAATCTTTAACATATATCCAAGTACAAAGTATTTTGTACAAGTAGGTATAGAATAACTACGTAATAGTCAGCAACAAACTAATTCAATAGGTACAACAAACCGACCGACCGGCCTTCACCATATAAGGTGACACAATCGTCTCATTGATCAACCATACTGACCACATGTTGGCATGGTGTAGCTTATTGTAACGCTCGTAGAATACAATTTTCCAGATGTTTATTTATCATTAGGACTAGTTTTTCCGAAACTGGTCCTTCAGTCCGCTTTGGTTTAGTAATAAAGCATAATGGTCAATATTTTTGATAGCCAAAACCTAGCTTACTTTGTCGTCGAAAATCTCCACATGCTATTGATAAAGGTTCCATATGGTCTTGTTTTTGTAGCTGTAAGGCAATTTTGGAAATTGGGTTCAATGTGATGCATGTATGTTAGTCTGATCAAGCGCACCCGATTTTTTTGCTTCAAATAAAGTTGTAGTTAGTATCATGCTGTGATGCCGAAGCTGTTAAATCATGACATAAGAATAGAGCCTTTAAAATTGCATGGCAAACCTGACTGGCTTAGATTTTACGACTATGACTTTTTTTCCGCTTAAACGTATACATAGAACATGAAACACCTAAACCATTACTTATAGATCACGTCAATAATATTTTCTTTACACTTTATTTCCCCTTACAGTCCACATGTATCGTCAGACACGTCGAATCCGTCTACATCAGGCCTTAACACAACAGACAAGCACAACGAAGACATAATGCGAAAAAATGAAGATGAAGCCCCAGTCAAAGAAAACGAGGGCTCCGTATCAGACTGGATATCGGGAGGACCTCTCGGCTCTAAAGGAGCCGTACTGGTGTTCAGATCATGCGTCCTAGCATCCAGGACGCCCTCCATGGAGTCCGAAACAAAAACAATAGGGAACAACACTGGGACTACCATACTACTGAACAAAGCGAAGAACATGGCAAAAAGATTGGTCGCTGAGCCGCACTCCTTCTCAATGAGACCGAAGACCATAATGCATGACGTGATGGAGACGTTTGGGAGTAGCACCAAGTACACTGGCCAAGCGTACGTGGTCCGGCACGTGAGTGATCAGAATTTACCCGAGACGGTGTGTATGGACGAACAGGGCCATGAGGAACGGGATCCGATGGCACACAAGCGCGACATAGAGGACGTGCTCAATGATCTGAGCAAGATCACCCTGAAGAAACACTTGAATATAGAGAATACGACTGCTAATATCAAGCCTCCTGAGGAACCACCTCCTCATGCTCACGCTGGCAAAGGTAAGGAACCTTTGTATAATTTTGTAATAAATTATGATTATGATGATTGCGCAATTATTCTGCCAAGATTTGTTCGTCTTCACTAATTTTCTTAAGATCGTTTTATACAGCTGATTCAAATAAATTCGAACCCCATTACAATGTCAGAAGGGTCGTTCTGGGTTGAGTGTTTTGACTCATGGAAACATTTTCCCCTCAGATGGGAAGGACGACAAAAAAGGGAAGAAAAACAAGGGTAAGCACAAGCGCAAGGCACCAGTGTCGCAGCGTGCGAACTCCCCTTCCCTGGATAGCGACGACTCTGAACACTTGCTTATCAAGGAGGTCGAGAGCATCAAGGTAATAAACCCTTTGCCTAAGAGTTTGTCTGCGTATATAATGCATGTAAATTAGTTTATGGTCCTCTGAGCTATAATATGAAACTACGAGGTATTCAATAGTCAATTACCATCACTGCCTAGATTACTCCCCCTTTATGAGCATACCCTAAATCCTACGTATAGAGAGCTTGAGACCTTATTTGGAACCTTAGGGATTTTATTATATTCATGAGCTTACACATAACCCTTTTGTGCGTCAAGCAGTCGAATAAAAAGTATTATATTTTCGATAACCAGGTCCTGGAGAGCAGCCACATGCCAGCGCGTCTCCTAAAAATAACCTACAAGCTAGTGAACACGGAGACCAAACTCCTCCACCGGTTGCTCCAAGCCCACGGGCTCCAGGAATCAGCTCCAGAATCCAAGGACTGCAACCTCTTGTGGTCAGGACTCCACCCCAAGCCTGATGTTCTGAGGTCCCTGTCCCCGTACCAGCGAGTGAATCACTTCCCAAGGTAAGGATTTGGGTATGATGAGGTGAATTACTGTCAGTATTGTTGAATTTGGAATTGTTTATGTATTGCTGCAGTTTTTGGAACGTGTTGAAACGATCCATTTTTTCGTTAGTTTGATGTTTTGAAGTCAGAATAAGTATGTGACAAAGTGCCTTACTAGATTAGGGTAAATTCAAGAAATCATTTGGACAAGGACCCTAGGATTACAGCAAGTACTGTCTGTTCGTTGTAGAAATCGACACAGGAGGTCCCAATGATAAAATATTTTTTGGCAAGGTCTCTATAGAACGACTAATTTTCCTAGTGACATCAAAAAGTCAGTTTCTCGATTACATTATTAGTAGAAGTCATACTTTCTTGGGGTCGTATGGTCCATAATTCAAGAATATTGACAGTAGTTCACCGGATCTGGTCCGAGTGCTGCTGAACGCCCACGGCCTCACCGAAGTGGACTGCGAGTCCCCCACGTGGGCGCTCACGTGGTCAGCGCCCATGATCCCCTTCGACGTCCTACAGTCCCTCAGTCAATACCAGAAAGTCAATCATTTCCCAAGGTAAACTCCTCAATATCCCTTTTCCAAATGGCATTCCCAAAACTAGGACAAAGGATTAGTTTGTAAAAATTAACAAATACTCCAAATAATCTGCATCGCTACAATTCACATCGCTTTGCCAAAGGTACAGGAATCTGGATTGCAAAGTTTTCACAAGGGGTACGCTCTGGCTATCTGGCGTTTATTTATTTGACCATTTTGCCTTGAATAACCAATAGAAATTTTCTGCTTGCGGATACGATATTCTAATGGTTGTTTACGATTTTTTCCGCTGCGCTTTGGTGGTAAGAGCCTTACAATAGATTTGCTGATCTTTCATTACTCATTCTTTTTCCAGATCCTACGAGCTAACCCGCAAAGACAAACTCTTCAAGAACATAGAGAAGATGCAGTACTTCCGAGGGTTGAAGCAGTTCGACTTCATCCCCACCACATTCCTCATGCCGGCTGAGTATAAGGAGTTGTGCTCCACGCATTACAGGACTAAGGGCCCTTGGATTGTCAAGCCAGCGGCTTCGAGTCGCGGTCGCGGGATTTATATTGTTAATTCTGTGAGTAATTTAATGTTAATTCTTTGTTGTTATATGGGAAGGTTAAGCTATAAAATTGTTGAATGGTTTTTAATAAATAAAACACATTTAGAAGTACTTAGCTATATTTTATATGTATGATGGTACATTCTTGAAATTAATTGCTATTAGCCGCAATTTGGATCAAAAATGTCAGATTCAATGCATTTGATTACTCCACAGTACAACAAAATATATAATGTGTATAAATCAACTTCAATTGTAGGGAAAAAGACGATTAGAAAGAAGACGACATGTTCTTATCTTAATTTTCTCTTACAGCCCGAACAAATCCCCAAAGGCGAGAACGTAGTAGTAGCAAAGTACATAGACAAGCCCCTCCTAATAGGGGGTCATAAATGCGACCTCCGACTCTATGTGTGCATGACATCAATAGACCCCCTACTCATATACTTGTATGAGGAAGGCCTCGTACGCTTCGCTACCGTCAAATATGATAAGACAAACAAGAATCTGTGGAATCCATGCATGCATCTTTGTAATTACAGCATCAATAAGTACCATACGGATTATATCAAGTGAGTACCACTGTACTTTTGTGCTACTGATATAGTTCTCTACACTTATGTAATGTTTACCTGTCTGATTCTCATATTTTAATTCGATAATGCATATTTATTTTGCACGTGTTTCGAAAAGCACGATAAGCTATAGGTCCCGGTTGTCATTTGAACATCTTTAGAAGTCATTATGGGTATATATGTGTGATCAAGGGGTATTATGTTGCCCGGGTAACTGGGTTCAGGAGGTCAGACAGACAACGAAATTGTGAATAATTGTCTTTCAGATGTGACGATCCAAACGCCGGTAACATAGGCCACAAATGGACATTATCTGCGCTACTCCGTCACTTGCGCAAACAGGGACGTAACACCACTGCGCTAATGGCGGCCATTGAAGACCTCGTGGTTAAGTCCATACTGTCTTCTGCGCAAACCATCACGGCGGCTGCTAGGGTTTTTGTGCCCAACTTCTTTAATTGTTTTGGTGAGTTTTTATTAAATTAAATAAGAACGGTTTCACTCTAAATATGTTGTATATGAGGCATTAGAGGCCTCGTGGTTAAGTCCATACTGTCCTCTGCGCAAACCATCACAGCGGCTGCTAGAGTCTTTGTGCCCAACTTCTTTAATTGTTTTGGTGAGTTCCATTCTAATTTTTTTATTAGCACATCGTCACTATTATTACAGGACTACTATTTCCAACGACGACACTATTATTTCCCAATGCAATAGGTAGTGTGGCCATAACTGCAGTTTTTAATTACCATAACATACGATTTTTGTTAACTCACTCAGGTAACAAGTAAATAAGTATTGCCTGCTATGTTATTAAGTAAGCGTTAAAGTGAATATGTATAGTTACCTACTTAAGTCGTATGTGACGCCTCATACCGGCTACCGAGGCCTCGTACCCAAATAGTGTCTTCCTGTTATAAAATCTTTTTGGTTGGTATTTTTATTTGCTGTTCTTGTTCCAGAATTGTTCGGCTATGATATCCTGATCGACGATATGCTGAAGCCGTGGCTGCTTGAAATCAATCTGTCTCCGAGGTAAGATACAAACAAAGTCAGATCTACTGTAGCCGTAGTGTGCACTGTGGGCCACAACCCTAATTTACTTGTGATACTTCACACTTCTTTTACGTTCTACTGAGAATTTGAGATTGACAAATTGAAGACCAAATGAGGAGTTTATGCCCCCTTGTGTCTCTTTTGAGCTCTCTCAGCTAACTTCATGTACTCAGTTATTTTCTTCTTTGTATACAACCTTCAGTTTTTGACTGCCTCCATATACCTACTCTTTAAATAAGGGGAGTCATAAGGAAGTACATAAGGGGATTACATATGGAAGTTCGTAAGGAGAGTACATAAGGAAGTTCATAAGGGGAGGTTGGTCATCTCACTTAAAAAATGCGATTGTTGGCCCGACAACACAGTTTCGGGATTGTCCGCCATAGCGGATGGCTTTGCCCAAGGACGAAGGAAATACCTTTTTTTTTAAGGGAAACAAAAAAAAATATTATATTATTTTACAACAACTGCAATATTTTTCCTCCTTTCCTAGCTTAGCATGCGAGAGTCCGCTGGACGCTCGCGTCAAGTCAGCACTACTGGCGGACACGCTGACGCTGGTGGGGCTGCCGGCCGTGCCCATGTGCAAGCCCGACATCTCCGCGCAGACCAACTCGCTCAAGATGCGGATAGGCGCGGTGAGATTCCGTACATCATAACTCAAAATGGCTTATGTTTAACTGATCACCAGATATAGTAACAAATAGCAGACAAAAATAGTAAATGATCACCAAAATGAAACTCGCATTTTAATGTAAAACTATCACCAAAGTTTTAACACTTTGCTATCCTATTTAAGTGAAATTACTCCAAAATAAATCATGCGTAAGCCAAAAATAGTAAACGATCACCAAAATTAAACCACCATTTTAAAGTAAGATTACAACCAAAGTTTTTAAATTCTGCTATCCTATTTAAGCAAAATGAGTCCAAATAAATCATTGTTATCCCAAAAGTAGTAAATGATCACCAAAAGTAGTACCTAAATGATCATCAAAATTATACCAGCGTTTTAATATAAAATGATAATCAAAGTTTTTACATCTTGCTATCCTGTTTAAGTAAACTGACTCCAAAAAAATAAGTTCGGCCTGATACAATAAATGTAATAACATTATGGGGACCCTTTTCCTGCACTAGGATGGAAAATTGTCTATTGCATGCCTCTAAACAGTGCGATAAGAGTGTGTTTTCGGGGGAGTGTATTGAGAAACACATTCTTCTTCTTCTTTCTCCTGCCCTGTTCTCAATTTTACTTGGGGTCGGCGCAATATGTCCTTTTCTTCCATTTTCCCCTGTCACTCGTCATGCTGACACTCACGCATGCATTGCAAGCCGGACACATAACTTTTAAGCCTACATTTTATGGCAATCACAGTGACTTATTTAGGCAAAAATAATACATTAATTTGGTCGTCAAGAGTTGGTGATCATTTACTAAATTTGGTGGTCGAATACAATTTAAAGTGAAGTCGTGACTAAAATAGCTGGTACTATTACATTTTTAGACTTTATTTTTCTGGTGTTCAGTAGATATTTCTGGTTACAAAACTTAGGGTATCAAAGCATTTTATGGTGGTCATTATATTTGTTCCCACTCAAAATCAACTGTCTAAAACTACATCCACCATATAAAATCTTCATATTATTATGAACCTTCTTCTTCCTCCTCCCTGTTTCCAATTTTATTTGGGGTCATCATTTTCCCCTGTCACTCGTCATACTGACACTCACTCCTTTCCTATTCATGTCATCTTTCAGGCAATCCATCATTCTTTTCTTAGGTCTTCCTCTTCCTCTCCATCCATCTACATTCATACTTAGCACACACGTTGCATGCGTATTATCCCTCCTCATTACATGCCCATACCATGACAATCTTCTAATTCTCATCTTTTCTATAACTGGCGCTACTTCACTACATAGTATAAAACAAAGTCGCTTTTTCTGTCCCTATGTCCCTTTGCACGCTTAAATCTTTAAAACTACGCAACCAATTTTCATGTGTTTTTTTTTAAATAGATAGAGTGATTTAAGAGGAAGGTTTATATGCATAATATCATACACAAAATAGGGTATTACATGCATTTTTGAAATATATCTTAAATAAATTCTTTAGTCTTAATATATCTCTAAAAAATTAAAAATATTTTTTTTTCTCACGTTATGTACGAATATAAATTAATTGTTTTATCATAATTTCAAATTTCGCGCGTATTTCGCGAAAACGCGGCACACAACGGACGCCATGATTGTTTTTTGGTCATGACGTCATTACGTTAGTAAACAAACTACAGCTGTCAGTAATACATATTTTGATATGTATTGAAAATTTTAATAATGAGTAATTATGCTCCGTATCGTTGGTGTGTTGTTTCTGAATGTGAGAACACTAGTGTAAAAACACCAGACAAATAGGCTAGTTTCCTAAAAAATAATAATTAGTCCGTCTTGTAGATTGTCCAAAATTAAGCGATACGTATTTTTTCTTTTTTAAATTGGATCAGAACTTGTTAAGATATAGCGTGTTAAAGTTGAGTGTGACGTCACAAGTTGCTACAATTTTCAGGACACTGTGACGTAAAAGGCCCCCACTCCTAATTTTTGAAGTGTATTATCTTTGTCATTTTATGTTTAATTAAAAAAAGAAAAAATACGTATCCAATATTTTTTGATTATCTAAAAAGCGGACTAAATATTATTTCATTATTTCGACCATGGACACTACCCTATTATGGATTCAAGTACCAGTGGATATAAATATGAGAAACACTTGGTTAAAAGTTGCGAGACGAGATCCCGGACTGTTATCAGATAAATCTCGTTTATACTTTTGTGAAGATCACTTTGATGTAAGTAACTGTATTAACATTACCTATCTAATGAAATATACTCTTTAATGATAGGGTAACTACTTCAAGAATCAATACTTTGGGAAATGTGGATAATATTTAGAGGTTATACACTTTTGTTTACTACCGTAATGACGTCATTAGCATGGCGGCGACATTTCGTAGTGTTCAAAGACAGATAAAAAAACCTAAAAACTTTAAACTGCAATAAAAAATATATTTATGTACCTTACGAAGTGAAACTACCATTTCCCGATTGCTTTTCCTCTAAACAATCATTGTAATACACTTTTAATTTTTTTCTCATCTAGACTAAAATACCCTATTGTGGGCAATAGTATCCCGTGCTAAGCCGGAGCGGGTCACTAGTTTATTATACATATATTATTATGAACCTCTCACTGGTGAAAATCCTATCTGGGCAGTTCAATATCTTCATCACTCCATCCCACAGTGTCGTCGAGTCCACTCGGCAGAAAACGTCTGCGTCCGCGGCAAGCGAGCGGCCGCCGACACGAGCGCGGGCACCGCGGGGACCACGGGCTCGGGAGCCCTGGCCGCGCTGACGGGCGAAGAGCTGCGCCTCGTGCGGGCTGTGCGGGCGCAGTACGCGAGGAGGGGGGGCTTCGTCAGGATATTCCCCTCGCAGAACTCTTGGCAGAAGTACTCGCAGTATTTAGGTAAGTGGGTGGTTACTGTAGTGGGTGTTTGGGTGCCAATTTAGGTAGTTCTTTTTATGTAAGTCGCTGTATGAACTCCCTCATGTACTTACTCATTTATGTAATCCCTCTATATACTCTCTTATGTACTATATGCTAACTCTTTGTACTCTCTCATTTAATTATGTTCTACCCTTTCGTACTCCCTCAAGTACTGCTCTTTTCTACTCCTTTATATACTACTTCTCTTATTATTTGTTCAACTTCCATCTAACCCTCCCCCATAAAACTCTTGAAGTTCTATCGTCACATAGAACAGTTTTTGAAAACAAACAAAAATATATTGACGCATGTTTGTATGAAAACTTAATTTTCTGTTTGAATCCACAGACCCGGTAACAGGTATCCCAGTATGTTCGACATCGCTGAACAACAACATCCCGTACCAAGTGGTACAACACAACTACAACCTGCTGGTACACTCGCATGTACTGCCGCACTTCCAGCACGCTACTGTTGCCACCAGTCTTACTGATACGCCGCAGAGGTAAGTTTATACCTTTATTAATTATGACATTACAACAACATCCCGTACCAAGTGGTACAACACAACTACAACCTGCTGGTACACTCGCATGTACTGCCGCACTTCCAGCACGCTACTGTTGCCACCAGTCTTACTGATACCCCGCAGAGGTAAGTTTATATCTTTACTCTAGTAATTATGACATAACAACAACATCCCGTACCAAGTGGTACAACACAACTACAATCTGCTGGTACACTCGCATGTACTGCCGCACTTCCAGCACGCTACTGTTGCCACCAGTCTGACTGATACACCGCAGAGGTAAGTTCATACCTTTAGTAATTATGACATAACAACAACATTCTGTACCAAGTGGTACAACACAACTACAATCTGCTGGTACACTCGCATGTACTGCCGCACTTCCAGCACGCTACTGTTGCCACCAGTCTTACTGATACACCGCAGAGGTAAGTTTTAACCTTTAGTAATAATGATATAACAACAACATCCCGTACCAAGTGGTACAACACAACTACAATCTGCTGGTACACTCGCATGTACTGCCGCACTTCCAGCACGCTACTGTTGCCACCAGTCTTACTGATACACCGCAGAGGTAAGTTTATACACATAAATACACACACGCGCATACACGTAAATACACACACATTGAGATATCCACACACATACAGCATGCCACCTTCCCTACTCATACGCTGCAGAGGCAACGTAGAGAGGAATCTGTATCTTATTTATTACACCATTAAAAAATCAGGGTGAAGGTGCAGAGTTTACCTACTTTTTTCACTGACTTGTCTTGAAATACCTAGGAAGGTAGTTCGAATTCATCGCAGAAAAAATAATACAGTGCCCCTTGGAAAGGACCATACCTAGACACATAGGCCTACAAAAATGGACCCTGGCTTTGTCAATATTTTTCCATGGCACAAATTGTTTCTCCACCCTACATTAATATCTTGCACTGTTTGAATTTTATAATATACTTTCAAAACCTCGTAAAAATATCTTAAAATAGTAAATTATTTTAATACCATTCTTCTTGTAATTCCTCAGGTTGAAACGCTACGAGGCAGTGAGCATCACGTGCCAGGCGCCGGCGGTGTGGCTCGGGGAGAGCACCCCGCAGCATCACGACACGCGACGCGCCAAGGAGCTCGTCAAGCGGCAGCTCATGGAGGGCATGAAGCTCACGTGAGTATATACTGTAGCATCACGTGCCAGGCGCCGGCGGTGTGGCTCGGGGAGAGCACCCCGCAGCATCACGACACGCGACGCGCCAAGGAGCTCGTCAAGCGGCAGCTCATGGAGGGCATGAAGCTCACGTGAGTATATACTGTAGCATCACGTGCCAGGCGCCGGCGGTGTGGCTCGGGGAGAGCACCCCGCAGCATCACGACACGCGACGCGCCAAGGAGCTCGTCAAGCGGCAGCTCATGGAGGGCATGAAGCTCACGTGAGTATATACTGTAGCATCACGTGCCAGGCGCCGGCGGTGTGGCTCGGGAGAGCACCCGCAGCATCACGACACGCGACGCGCCAAGGAGCTCGTCAAGCGGCAGCTCATGGAGGGCATGAAGCTCACGTGAGTATATACTGTAGCATCACGTGCCAGGCGCCGGCGGTGTGGCTCGGGAGAGCACCCGCAGCATCACGACACGCGACGCGCCAAGGAGCTCGTCAAGCGGCAGCTCATGGAGGGCATGAAGCTCACGTGAGTATATACTGTAGCATCACGTGCCAGGCGCCGGCGGTGTGGCTCGGGAGAGCACCCGCAGCATCACGACACGCGACGCGCCAAGGAGCTCGTCAAGCGGCAGCTCATGGAGGGCATGAAGCTCACGTGAGTATATACTGTAGCATCACGTGCCAGGCGCCGGCGGTGTGGCTCGGGAGAGCACCCGCAGCATCACGACACGCGACGCGCCAAGGAGCTCGTCAAGCGGCAGCTCATGGAGGGCATGAAGCTCACGTGAGTATATACTGTAGCATCACGTGCCAGGCGCCGGCGGTGTGGCTCGGGAGAGCACCCGCAGCATCACGACACGCGACGCGCCAAGGAGCTCGTCAAGCGGCAGCTCATGGAGGGCATGAAGCTCACGTGAGTATATACTGTAGCATCACGTGCCAGGCGCCGGCGGTGTGGCTCGGGGAGAGCACCCCGCAGCATCACGACACGCGACGCGCCAAGGAGCTCGTCAAGCGGCAGCTCATGGAGGGCATGAAGCTCACGTGAGTATATACTGTAGCATCACGTGCCAGGCGCCGGCGGTGTGGCTCGGGGAGAGCACCCCGCAGCATCACGACACGCGACGCGCCAAGGAGCTCGTCAAGCGGCAGCTCATGGAGGGCATGAAGCTCACGTGAGTATATACTGTAGCATCACGTGCCAGGCGCCGGCGGTGTGGCTCGGGAGAGCACCCGCAGCATCACGACACGCGACGCGCCAAGGAGCTCGTCAAGCGGCAGCTCATGGAGGGCATGAAGCTCACGTGAGTATATACTGTAGCATCACGTGCCAGGCGCCGGCGGTGTGGCTCGGGAGAGCACCCGCAGCATCACGACACGCGACGCGCCAAGGAGCTCGTCAAGCGGCAGCTCATGGAGGGCATGAAGCTCACGTGAGTATATACTGTAGCATCACGTGCCAGGCGCCGGCGGTGTGGCTCGGGAGAGCACCCGCAGCATCACGACACGCGACGCGCCAAGGAGCTCGTCAAGCGGCAGCTCATGGAGGGCATGAAGCTCACGTGAGTATATACTGTAGCATCACGTGCCAGGCGCCGGCGGTGTGGCTCGGGAGAGCACCCGCAGCATCACGACACGCGACGCGCCAAGGAGCTCGTCAAGCGGCAGCTCATGGAGGGCATGAAGCTCACGTGAGTATATACTGTAGCATCACGTGCCAGGCGCCGGCGGTGTGGCTCGGGAGAGCACCCGCAGCATCACGACACGCGACGCGCCAAGGAGCTCGTCAAGCGGCAGCTCATGGAGGGCATGAAGCTCACGTGAGTATATACTGTAGCATCACGTGCCAGGCGCCGGCGGTGTGGCTCGGGGAGAGCACCCCGCAGCATCACGACACGCGACGCGCCAAGGAGCTCGTCAAGCGGCAGCTCATGGAGGGCATGAAGCTCACGTGAGTATATACTGTAGCATCACGTGCCAGGCGCCGGCGGTGTGGCTCGGGGAGAGCACCCCGCAGCATCACGACACGCGACGCGCCAAGGAGCTCGTCAAGCGGCAGCTCATGGAGGGCATGAAGCTCACGTGAGTATATACTGTAGCATCACGTGCCAGGCGCCGGCGGTGTGGCTCGGGGAGAGCACCCCGCAGCATCACGACACGCGACGCGCCAAGGAGCTCGTCAAGCGGCAGCTCATGGAGGGCATGAAGCTCACGTGAGTATATACTGTAGCATCACGTGACATATTTTAAGACGGTGTGACATATTTTAAGATTAGGAAAAAACAGACGTGGTAAAATGGTTCAGTATTAAATACTCAGCCCTAAGTAAACAGCGACAATTTTCGTCGTGTTAATAACCGTAAATACCACAAAAATGTAGTTTTAGCTCCACTTTTTCTTAAACTTAATTTTTTAACGACTTCCCAAAAAAAAATGAGGTAATCAATTCTTATGTTATAATTTTTCCATTTCTACAGTATGGGAGAAGCTCGTCGCGCCTTCGGCCTATTCCTTACCCACGTGCTGAAGAGAGTATCCTCCCCCTGCAACGAGCTGGCGGTCCAGCATGCGGCCCTCGTGCTCCGGTTCCTCAAGCGAGCGTCCGCGTCGCTACGAATGCCGTACAATGTAAAGGTGACCAGTTATAAGCATGCTGCACCACGCACACTCATTATTCACTCACAATACATAACTTACAGTATATAGCTCACACGCAATACATATATAACAGTACATAACTCACTCACAATACGTAACTCACTCACAATACATAACTCACTCACAATACATAACTCACTCACAATATATAACTCACTCACAATACATAACTCACTCACAATACATAACTCACTCACAATACATAACTCACTCACAATACATAACTCACTCACAATACATAACTCACTCACAATACATGACTCACTCACAATACATAACTCAGTCACAGTACATAACTCACTCATACATTAGCATCGCTCATAATGTATCCGCTCACTCGCTCGTAATCTGCACGCTCATTTATCACTACATTTATTTGTCTTGCACTAATCATAGCTTGTATATCGAGTACCAGATTATTCATTTTGAAATTGCTTTGCAAAGTTTCAAACTGAATACTTATTTATTTATAAAACGCTTTACTTGTGTTTTTTGAGTAGTAGTGCCTTGAAAATTAGTAGCAAGTCAGTTCAATAGGCTCCATCAATAGTTGGGGATTAAACCAATTTTGTATATGTCACCGGAAAATAACAAAACTCGTAAGTTGATCAATTTTCTGGTCAACTCTCGGAAAATAATAAAGGGCAGTTGAAATGTACTTGTGCTGCTGATAAATAAATAAAGCATGTACACCATGTTTCCCACATTTTTTTCTCAACAATGAACTTCTTTCTAACAATACCCTAATTCTACAAATGCTCCATTCCCATCAACCAATCTTCTTCCTCGGAGCCTTTTTCCCAACTATGTTGGGGTCGGCTTCCAGTCAGCTGAGTACCAGTGCTTTACAAGAAGCGACTGCCTAGCTGACCTCCTCAACCCAGTTACCCGGGCAACCCGATACTCCTTGGTAAGACTGGCGTCAGACTTACTGGCTTCTGACTACCCGTGACGATTGCCAAGGCCCCCATCAACCAATCACTGACCAACATTACACCACTTCAGGGTCCGCCAGTGAAGATGTGCGACAAGGACCGTTGCGCCGTCATCGCTAAGCAGCTGAACGATTTCCTGTACATGTACTACAGGGAAACCGATCTGTATACCGACAGCGAAGACAAAGAGGGATGCGTCTCGAATATACATTTTGCGCAGTTCCTGTATTCTGCGAGGTGAGTTGACACTACTTATAAGGATGTTTTATTGGAATTGTAAAATATATTTTATCAAAATTTAAATATTCTAATCGATAATAACTATATAATTTTTAAAAAGGATTTTTATTTATATAAGAGTCTTTTCACATTGATGGATTATCCATTTGGTTCGACAAGCATGATCTTAAACATCTGACAATTCAATCTATTGAAACCGAATGAAATAGCGGATTTTGTCGCGTATATAGTACTGTCGAGATTACTAAATACGCTAGTGGGAAAGCGCTGTACCTAATAACCGTAACATTTACATGACTCTTGGAATACGCCAGAAACCCGCGGCATAATCTCTCAATCTGAAAGCGCCCTCATTCTTTACACACTTCTTCATACCACATACAAAAATTTCGACATAGCAATCCACATATTGAATTTAAATTCACCACCATCCCTAATTCTTCTTCAGCGAGGCCGACCTAGAAGACGTGCTCCTCCTCCAACTGAAGATGGAGAACTATCAGACGACCTTCCTGGGCGAACCTCGCAACCTGTTCTGCGTGGACCTGCCGCCCAGCAAGCTCTGCGCCGAGCCGCCCGCCCGACACACGCTGCTCAGGCACCTCGCCTGTCTCTCGCCTAACAATACTAGGAAGTATAGGTAGGTTTTGTAGTCTGAACGAGGATTTTAGGTTTCTAGATGAATGCAGCCTGCACGATCCCAGGTTTTATTCAATTGCAAAAATCTAAACTCGCCGAAGTCCTGCATTAGTGATCTTAGAAGTCTGTCAAACTTCAAAAATGTAAGTAATAACTTGTCTGTCTTGGAGAAAGTCAGATTAATTTCAAACTTTACAAAAATGACTAAAGTTGGCGAAGCTAATCGGCTCTTTAATTAAAGTCTAACTAAAATATCAAACTTTTCATTAATGTAAAGTCACCCTAACCCTACAATATGGTGTTAGCAAGTGTTTCTCTTAGCTCTTATAATCTGGAATATTTTACCACTCCTAAAAAAGTACATAGTATTTAAGTGGTACAAAATTAAGGAGTATAGTTTTGTGAGTGAATTTCAAAACATTACATATTTTTTAAACTTACTCGAATGACATAGTAAACTACCTCTAAATAAGCGTTATAAGATATTCTTTCTACCAAAACTGCTATTTTGACTACATATTTGGATACAGGCGTCTTTTTCACGTGGTCCCTTTCATCCTCAGATCTGAATGGGCGACATGGATCAACACGGCCGCTAAATTGGGGTATAATAAATCATTTCAGCTTTGCGATGCTTTCAATTTAAAACTCTTTATATTTTCTTCATGACAAAAATCACATAAACATTTCTTAACCTCATCAATAATTTTTTTCTAACTACTTTGGTGTCTGTCTGCTGCATCTTGCAATTGCAACTTATATCATCAATGCATGACTTAACTAAAAATATTTTTTAAATATCCAAAATTATATTAACTCGGTTGTTCCTTACGCTAATTGAGACAAGAAAAAAATATTTTTGTTAAGTCGTGCTGTCTTGAATCTCTGGACTTCCATTTTGGCTTACCTTTGCTTTAAGTGTTTTTCTCCATCTATACTTGAATCAAGAACGGTATAGGTTTCCGTAATCATAAATTTTAAAAAAGTGTGTTGTACTATAGATAAAAAATAAAAATCCTGAATAGAAGATTTTTTGATATACCTACGGCAACCTATAACTTGCTTTTCCTGATTACTTCAAACAACGAAAACTATACATTTGACCATATAGCAATCGTTGTTACCAGGACATTTTAACCTAAATCATAATCAAAGCATGCCCATAGCTATCCAGTTGTGAACGACGGAGCTCTTAATATGGGTATCAACAAAACTGTGAGACGCGGAAAGAAAATTACAGCTTAAAAATATATATAAAGAAAAGTATCAAGATTGTGTAAGTCGCGGTGTATTATGTTTGGTGTGGGCTTCTAAATTATCGTAAATAAAAGGTAGATTTTAAGGATCAAAATACGAAATTGCGAGGCAAATGAATAATTTCATGGATCAATTGTATGTCTATAGTAAGTAAATTTATGTCGTGCAATTTGGTTTTGACCCTTGTGGTATTGGTGCATGTTTACCATTTTATGGCTGCACATATTTTTTTACACACACATATTATTTAAAACTCATTGACTACAGGATCTGAGAGAATTGCCTTTAGAATAAAATAAGAGGGAAAATAATAGCACAAATCATGCATGCTGAATTTTTTGGCTAGGGTAGGTACTGCAACACTTTCGGAGCTTTTGTATATCCTTAGTATTTCTATCTAAGTGCATGCAATATATATGTATTTTACAACTACAACGCGTATCTGCCTATTACTAATACTACTAACAATAATAAGCCAATTTTATATCGAACACTGTTAGAAAATCCTCTCATATTTCTAAAATCATATCACCATCTACTTCCAGATCGGCGGAATCGCAGGGTCGTCTAGAATCCGAGACGGATAGCGAGCACGTGCCGGCCGCTCCCTTCGCCAGCTCCGACCTCGTGCTCAAGGAGTCGCTCAAGGAGGAGAAGCCTCTCACGCAAGCCTTGAAGTATGCCAGGTCATAACCTAGATAAGTTGTTAACTCTTGCTGACTTCAGGTGTAGGGGGTATTAACAAGGTAGAAAATGAAATTCGACCGATATGCTGCAAGTTCTTAGTATTCGATTATAAAATTCTCAACTGCACCGAAAGCGATCTTACCGTGTGCCTCGGGCATGAGAAAACACGATTTTGTGTACCGATTTAAGCTTCAAATAATTTTCTGACTCAAACGTGACAATGTAATTTATACAAGTAAAGTATCTAATAGTAAAAAAAACATTTGTCAAGCAGTCAGCAAACTTTTTGCGAAGCACTTTGGCGGCTAAAGAGGTATTCTCCTACTCATCTGATACAGAAGTTTGAGAATCCTTTATCAGGAGGATAAGGGCGATTACAAAAATTAAGACAGTCTATTCAACCAAAAATCGACCTTAAAAACATCACCATAAGAACGTTTTCCCCCTACATCTCAAATCAGTAAGATAACTTAATTCCCACTAGAAATCCTTGCTAGATACCCGCATTCGTGTTTCCTCGTCTTTGCTTCTACATACCCACTTGCTTGAATACCAATTGCCCATACAACGTACAAATTATACCAAAACTAGATGTTAATAGTAATAAACAAATGTAAAGCTTATACATGAAAACGTGACGTCAGATTTATATATTAACTTTGAAGATTTCCCATAGAAAAAAGATCTGTATTGATGACAGGAAATTAGCGTGCATTCTTTTCTTATTTATGATTTATTTTTTAGAAGAACACAATTAGGTGCATATACTTAATAATTGTGTTCGGAAATACTTTATGTATAGATACTGTAAATTGCAATCATTTATGTGATTAAATTATTAATTAAATATCTTATTTCTGCACGCAATTATAAAAGCTTACTCAACCCCATATATATGGGCTTTCGCCAACATTTCGCCAACACTTCACTCCAGCGAATATAAAGCTAACCAGCTAAAAGTAAATAAATTCTTCAGCTTTACATGTAATATTAGAATAAAATATGATCTGACGCTATTGTCATGTTTTAATAAGCTACCATCCAACCAAAAAAGCTTAACATAGAATTACCAACTAAGTAAAAACTCAAACAAAATAAATATCAATTCAGTAGTTTAAAATAAATGTCGCCACCACCCACGACTGCCTTCTTATAGTACAATCAGCACGGTTTGCCTTCGAAACTTAGCAATAATTACTATAACAATTAAGACATGATCTATTTACCCGGCACTAGATTATAATATGAAGGTGCTATAAGCTATTAACTGCGGAATTCTATAACTTATCTATCCTTTTGATTTGACATAATTTAAATGGAGTTATCAAAGGATAGATATTTTATAGAAATCCACCATAAATGATTCAGTTGTAGATAACTGGCTATTGTAGGCGATATGACGGGACGATCGTTTACGATCGATGATACATTAAAATTGTATAGAAGGGTAAAGCTTATTACTTTTAAATGTCGTAGTACTTACAAACATGGCCCTTAAGAACTCTTAAGGAATTTTATCCTACTTTACGGCTTTCATAAGGCGAAAAAAGTGAAGATTCTTCTTCTTTTTTCATTAAAAGAATAAATAATGTTCTACTAAATGAAAAAGTTGTGGGCCATCTTGCAAATCCTTGTGTCTGGCACGTCGTATCGTCTATGGTTGCTATCCAGATTGCTATAGACTGAAGAAGTATCGAAATGTACTTAAATACAAAACAAGGGGTCTGGTACGAAATTACTATTGTAATTGTAACGTTAGAGTAAACGATTTTGTATCGTTGAAGCTATAACTTTAGCTGTCCCCAAGAAATTTTTGAGTACCCAGAAAATCGTTACTTTTAGGTACTTCCCAGTTTACCTCGTAATCTTCCGCATTATTGCAATAGTAAGTTCGTGCTTGACCAACAGCTCTCGACACGTTGTGAATTTAAATTAATATTATGAATAACAGATAGCTTGCTCTATGATCACATGTTAATCTATGATTTTAATGTTTTTAGTATTGTAAATTGAGACCTATTTTATAAATATTACAAATAGGAAACTTGACAAATCTATTATAAAATATTAATTATTTTATATGCTTTCATTCGTAATATTTATTCAATAGGTCTCAATGTAGGTACAATAAGGCATGCAGAAGTCTAGACTTTAGCGAGTAATCTCTACAGCCTTAAAATTAAAAAAAAATGTCAGACGGATAAACGCGGGCGAAAGATTTTTATATCGGCATTTAAGATACTATTGAAACTTCTAAATATGTACTTAAAAGGGATAGGAAATGCATCATTTTGAACATGTCATTAGATAATATGTAAAAATGATTTTAAATATTATACTTTTTTTTGTTAAATTCGCGTGAAGCTGAGCCTTATCCTTTATAATATAGTATTGTACCCCGTTGTGATTTAACAACTTATGCTAGTCGACGTGGTCACCAGTGCGCAACGCCAAAGTCTCGAATTATTTATTTTATTTTTAGATGAATTTGTTTTATTTTTCTTTATATAAAGATTTTATTTGGAATTATCACGAGTTCAGTGACTAAACAATAGTCGTAGTTATAAAATAGTCACTTTATTCTTCGACAGAATTACGAAATCTTTGCAATAATTAATCACTTAACGACTTACCGTCCACCGCGTGATTGCATTTTTTATGAATCTCATAAAATTTTAATTTGTAATGATATTTTTAAAAGTATTACTAGGTTTAAGTGAGAAGTGTTTAGTTTAGTTGTGTTCGTTTGTGATATTCCTAAACTGCCCAATTCCAAATTGTTAAATTATTTAGCACAAAATCTGCAATGATTGGAGACCTGCTAGCTACGATGATAAAGCATTTCCGGGCAGTTTATACTACGATATTGAAATAGTGACAAACGTTCCAAGATAGTAAGCAAGAACGTAGGTCCTAAAGCTGTACGTATTCATCAGTTACAGCCACTTATTAACCGATCTCTCATATAATTTTTAAATTGATTATACCTAATATATTATTTCAAAATATTTTTTGCAGCTGAGCTGTTTTAGTTACGATCTTATTTAATGTGTAGTGAAATTCTTAAACTTTTTTTTAGCTAACATCAATGATTTTTCTTTTTTCAATTTTATATATGCTTATTTGTAGAACTAGTGCCATATCCCAAAGATGTAAGTCGCAGTGTAATGTCTAATATCGCTGTCACTGACCAGTGAATTTATTAGCTTGAGTACAAAGTGTGGAATAGTGAGATACATCGGCAAAGTTTTAATCTCGTATATACTATGTGAAAATATATTTTGAATATGCTAAATAAAAGTTGAAAGCGATTTTGGTTGTTTTTTTTTTTCTGTAACTGTACCTCCTGTTGCACAAGCCATAGGTATATCTTATTATCACAAGTGGAATATCAAAGTGAGCTAAGTGTCATGCTCAATGAAACAGCGACAGCGTAGTTCCCAAAAAGCTGGCCCTGTGATACGGCGTAATTGCTCTTTATCTCTAGTATGATTATGTGTGAATGTATGTTACAAAAATTTCGAGGAAATTAAACAAAGTTTTAGAAAAAAAAAACGTTTATTAACTTTCATCATAAAACCACCGGACGTTCGACTGATCCCTACAGGAAAGCTGGGACACAAGGACATTCTTCAAGTTTGATCACCATGTGCTTTATCTTGATGTCTTCATCCGGGCGCCCATCTCCTGTGGAACACAGAAACAGTATGAGCATGATATAGTACAGCTAAATGGTAGATGTGACGTTACTTTTTTACGACTGAAGTTAATTGAAGATTTAAATCATTACAACGCCGACTATCGTGGTCTGGCTATTATCATTGCCTCGCCAGCCGAATTGATGCGAACACATTCGTGCGCAATGATTCCGTAACAAAAAATACTCGAAATTTAGAAGTGATGTGTAACGTTGATTACAAGAATAACGCTCTGTTTACAAATAGGTATCGGTAGATCGACTTGCGAGCTCGGGGGCTCTTGAACGCACGCCGTCAACGTCTGCTTGTCTCAGCCGTACTTACGATTTGTAATTTTTCGCATTCCTGAGTCTTCTGTCGTTGTCGCCTAACGTATACAGCGTAACGCCGTCGCTTTAGCATCGACTACGCATCGCCGCCGTAAGCTCGTCATCGTCATGCCGCATCTAACTATCTGAAAGGACTCGCACGCACTTTGTGGTATGTCGCCGTTCGACAGCGTTATGTAATGTTAGCAGAGCCGGTATGTCGCCCTAAGCGGCACTCGCTCCGGACTCAGGCGCCGGCAGTCAGCTCGGGGTGCGTTCGCATCGAATTATGTGGACGTTATGTTACAGTAGTACTCTATTTGTTATTTGGATTGCAGGTTTAGAGACGGGGTTTTGACCAGCCTAAACGAATCGTTCGTTTTCCAAGTTTAAGACAGATGTTTTATATTTTTAAGAGACAAAGTTTAAGGAGATCGCTAGATGACAATGAACGCACCCCACTACGGATCACTCGCTACAAATAGTCATACATTTGGAACGACCAATGTAAGATATGTTTGAGCCGAGCCGACCGCTCGACATAAAGGCATCCTGCAATAAAACCACAATTTAAACAGAAGTACCGCAACCAAGGAGAAGCAGTATTCGAAGCCAAAGATCTCAAGGGTATCATGCATGAAGAGTTTAGTGCCGGTTGGAGTAATTAAAGTAAAAGTTTACTTCTAAGGAATTTAATCTAAAATGAAAATATACAACTTAATCAGAATGTACCTTAACATTTAGACTTATCATTAGCGAAATAAATCCAATCAATTATATAAAACTAATTCGTTCATACATGTAACATGGAGCATGTCATCAAACAGCGGGTGAAATGAAAACGTTCCGTTAATATAACCCTCATTTATTACATTATATAAAGTGATTCACATAATTTTTCACTCGTACTGGACTTACAAGCTACGTGTCCGGGACGCTCGCGCGTATAGCGGCTAGTTCGACCGTCGCCCGGCACTAGGTACTGATTTGTTCGTGTCGCGTGGAACTACTACTCGCTAAGCTAGCGCCGCTAGTACCGGCGCGGGCCCATGCCGCTCAGCTCTCTACCGCGCGCCGCGCCGCCCCCGCTACAACAACAACCAGTCACTCGCCGCCGACACCACACCGCTTAGCTCATAGTGAACCGACTCCGCGCACTACGACTACGATCCGTGTCGCTCGTCCAGCTCTTACGCACTTCACTACAACCTAAGTGGCGTCCTCAGTTGTCTGGGAGCGAGTGTCGATCGACACACATGCCAGGTTTATACGAACAGACTTGTACTAAGTCCGACAATACTTTAGCAGATTTTAAATATTTTTTAGTTGACTTTAGTAATATTTGGGAAGACGCGAACGTGGCGTGGTCCATATAGCCGTGACTCTTTGGTGTGACGGTAGGAAGTAGACAGATGATTTCTTTGTTAATCTGAATGATACTTCACACTTGTTTCAAAGAAATATCTAGCACAAGGATGGTGAACTTTAAAGTTGGTGCATGACAACACCAAGAAGTGAGCATCAATTATAAAATATTTATATGTTGATTTCTGACACTTACGCGAATGTTAGACATTTAGATAAAACTACTTTTACGGATTTTATCGTGCAATATTTATACTTAGCACTTGCATGTTAATACAACCATTTAAAATAGTCTTGTTTCTTTTCCTCAAGCTAGCTTCATGGCCTTATTAATTAGTTAATAACCATACAGACAGGTACAAAGTTCACCATCCTAATTCTAGATAAGTTATGTAGTACAAACATTCTTGTTTCTGGAAATGGTTACTCAGTTTTCCTGTTTACTTAAATAATCTTGACCAAAATGTATGTGTTGTATATTTAACTGTCAAAAGTATGTACATATCAGTCATATTCTCTGTGTAAGTTCTTTATTATGATTTTGTTGTATATGCTTGTGAAATACAAAGGGTGTCAGCAAGATTGGAATTAGCATTTTACTACAAATCAAATCCCCTTAAGGATTTATAATAAGGCCTTATTGGTGTAACTCAACAAGATGTAATAAATTGAATGAGTAGTGACCGACAAGTAAATAATATCAGATAATAGATTTTAATACTTTCAATGACAATGTAATCTAAGCATAACACAATCTATAGATTGCATCATTATCTCACCACAGGTAAACAAACCTGAGCAACCTTCAAGCACAAGAATGTCTGCATACTGTATTGTGTCTGTTACATAGGTGTTGGATATAGAGAGCAAGATCTTACCGTCCCATGGGCGGGTACTGCTGCGCGTAGGGATCTCTGTCGTATCCACCGGGGCCTGCTGCACCTCGCCTGCAATAGTACAAGAAAATATAATTAATTCATACAACACATAACATTCCCCATCTTTAATTTGAAATCAAAGTAGTGTAACATAAACAAGGAAAATGCTTTAGTATGTATCATAATAAAATGGATAAAAATAATATGAATTTTAAATTTTACAAATATGTTAGGTATACAACGGTGACTGGAGATAAATGAGGTCAGAGAGTCACAGAAATGATCAGACCTCAGCGTTTGTAATTCAAGAAGAATTTAAAAGTGTTTAGTTTTCAAATAGCAACCAATTGAAAGCTAGCTATTTATAGAGACAGACAGGCATTAATTCTGAGAATGCCATTGAATGAACTCTAACAAACAAACTGCATGAGTCATCAACTGCAACTTGTGGGGCGACAATGATAAATGATGATTTAGAATTATTTTAGTCTACCAATGTTGTTTTACACGTAGATAAGACTGTGGCATATTTTGCACAAAATATGTAATTTT